>NC_079396.1:23606828-24256828 GCF_029220125.1 Pseudoliparis swirei | reverse complement strand
CAGACTGCAGAGGAGACGCCGACTCAGAGAGGAATTAACCTCCCGGCCTCTCGACTGTCACACAAACAAAAATACTTTTCAGAGCAGACGTGATGATTCGCCCCAGAAAATAGACCCGTAAAAAATAATTTATGGACTGGAATCAGTCAGCGATCCAATGAACACACACACACACACACACACACACACAGACACAGACGCTTTAAGAAGTTCCCCCAGACCGGCACTTATCATGCAGAGGGCCGGGATGAGATCCATTCAGTCCACAGGGTCATATGCTCAGCATCCAACGGGCCGGTGCTGTATCGGGTGACACGCGACTTGATTCTTTTCATATCAAAAAATAAATTAATTAAAGGGCCTCAACAGTTGGTACCATTTAGGAAAACTAGGTCACTTCCGCCTTCTGTCTCTGTCTCTGTGTGTGTGTGTGTGTGTGTGTGTCAGCCAGACCCGACGATGTTGTACTCCAGTATAAACATATTGTGCTCCTCCCGATGCGTTGTCGTGACGCTCGCTGCAGCTCGCTCCTCCTTATTAATCTGTAAAAGCAACAGTTGATCTGATCTTCTCTTTATTGCTTCTGATATTAATTTCACAACACGCCCCCCCCCCCCCCCCTTCATTGTGCTCCAAAAAAACTGCCTTGTCACAGGCGCCAAATTAGGCCTCCGTTGAAAGATTATTTAAAAAAAAAGATAAAACACCAGCTGGTCCACGACTTCAAGGCCAAGCGACTGAGGCCACGATGGTAGTAAAGGTCATTCTATGAATTTGGTTTATTTGTTATTGTGGCAGCGGGGGGTGTTTAAGCTCGGCTGCAGAGTGGGTGGAGCTGGGGTGTGGTTCAGGGAACGGTGTCTGATTGTCATCAGCTGGTCTGATTGTCATCAGACCAGCTGATGACAATCTGGGTTTGTGTATCTGCGAGGCTCTGTCCCCATAAAGGAGCTGGACAGGAGGAAGAGGGGAGCCATGAGCAGAGACACAGTCGGCGGTCAGAGCGCTCAAATAAAACACGTTACCAACGTTCCCTCTGGTTGCGCATTCCTTGGGGCTTAGGGGGGGGAAAACCTACCGGTGGCGGCCACGAACCTGTCACAGTTATTATTAAAAAAAGAAGTTTGAGCAGCGGAAATAAATAAATATAAAATGTATTTCATCGTATCGCAACGGCTACGAACCTCAACGGGTCAGGACCAGGTGGCAACTATCGGCTGTGAAAGGAAAATGTCTTGAACTCGCATTCTCTCTACTGGCCAGTAGGGGGCGACGGTTCTGGTTGCAGAAGTAAGTCTGGTTGTATAGAAGTCTATGAGAAAATGACTTTACTTCTCTCAGTAAACATTATAAACATGATTTTATGATCTCAAGCTCTAGTTTAAAGTCCTCTTCAATACAGCGTGATGCTCACCTAGTAAATGATGGTCCATTTAGAGTCAAATAGACCATAAAGGGGGAGGGGCTACCGTGTGATTGACAGGTCACGACCTTGGCGTTATCCGCTTTGGGAGTTGAACTTTTCTGCCTCACCATATCAGCGTGTTTTCAGCTCGTGAGCCACCCTCTCGTGTCACTCTCTGGCTCCCAAAAAAAAGCAAGATGGCGACGACCAAAATGCTGAACTCAAGGCTTCAAAACCGCCAATTAAATATATCTTATGAAATACTTCTTGGGTTGAACGAAACTTAACTAAATGACCAACACTGTATTCTTTTATTCTTTTTTTTTTTTTTACTTTTACTTCAGGCCTTAAAAATCATTAAAAAAAGAAACAAGTCCTCTTTGATGGAACATAGTCAGGAGTCACGAGTGAAAAAAAGGAAACGCACGCCACCGCCTGACGTCACGGAGAGGTGCGGTGAAACCTATGTCGGCGTGACGATATTCTTTTCGGATTACTAATAGGGCATGATAACATGTGCATATCAATATAACAATTACATTTAAAAACACACCTTTCAAATGACTCAACAACCTGTTCAACGGGCGCGCCGGTGCCACCACGACCGTTTAGGGTTTTCATACGCCGCCACACACACACACACTCACGTCTTAGCCGAAGCCCTTTGCAACAGCAGGACACACACATGACCACCGTTAAGGAAAATCAATGTGACACTCGGGCCGGGAGAGCCTGGAGCTTCTGAATGGGCCTCGAACTGAGTCACACACACACACACACACGTGAATACACACTTTTTGCCGGCGTTCGACATTCAATGAAAATGGCTTTTGTTGTAAAGAAAGAGAAGATAATGTGTGGCTGTGGATCTCATGTGACGGTTAGCCTAGCTTAGCATGAAGGGCTCGAATGGATGCAATGTTGTGTTTCATAACACAGTATTGACTCACAAACAAACAAAAAAAGTGTCACATCATATTCATTGATATCCAGGAATTGTTGAAAACGTCAACTTTTTTTTTTATATGAGAAAAATGTGCTTCAATCATAAAACACAGAAGTCAGACTAATTTAAAAAACAGAAAACATACAATTTGGGGAAATAAAACTAATAATAACGTGAATCTTAAGGTCCTCTTATATCACAGGTGTCAAACACAAGGCCCGCGGGCCAAGTCTGGCCCGCCACGTCATTTTATGTGGCCCCTGACAACTTGAAAGGCATGTGATCACCTTTTCTTAAAAAAATTAAGAAAAATATCCTATGCTTTTATTTTGAAGGTTTTGAATTAAATGGATTTATGTTATAATATTAGAGAAATGTTCTGATGTACACTAGTTCTTCACTCAAATGAACAATAATCAAATGCAAAGAGAGTTATTTAACAATATGTTCTGGAGGAGTTTACACAGTGTTTCAGTACCGGCCCTTTAAGAGGCGGCCATGATGCTGATGTGGCCCACGGTGAAAATGAGTCGGACGCCCCTGGATTATATATTAGAGTGAGGAAAAGTGCATCTACTTCTCTAATGGAGAGGAAAAACTACACTCCTGTTTTTAGTATATTACGGTAAAACAACAACAACAACAACAACAACACCCACCGTCAATCGAAACCCTCTAACGTGGTCTCAGCGCTCACCTGAGTCACATGACCGCGTCCCGGGGTTCCCGTCAGGTAACATGACCAATGGAACGAACCGCAGTCGTCGACACACGTTCATGAAGGTGTAACAGTCACAGAGAGCTTAAAGTCACGGAAGTTGAAAAACAAGTCAGAGGAATGCCATCCATCCTCCGTCCCACCGGTTAGTTTGTGATGGTGTGATGTATTTGAGGAGATCCTCCAATGATTTGATGCATTACGACCTTGTGACCTTGTCCCCCCCCGCACACACACACACCCTCCCTCCCATTGTATACACCAAAACAAGCATTTGGGAGAGTGCACGGGCTGGTCGGGTTGAGGGAACTTCAGAAAAGATAACTAATTGGATGTGTTTCATCTGTGCGTGTGTGTGTGTGTGTGTGTGTGTTGGGGAGGGGGAGGGTGGGGGTTAAAAGGCAGGCAGAGAGATTGATCTGGGACAGTGTGGGAGAGAAAGAGGGAACTGCAAACCTAAAAAAGAGCAAGGCCTTGGGAATGAGAGTGCGTATCAGTGTGTGTGTGTGTGTGTGTGTGTGTGTGTGTATGTATGTGTGTGTGTGTGGGAGAAAAACGATTCACTGCTGGACTGCCGGAAAAAAAGAAAGTCAGCCAGGAGGACGGCGGATCGATTCCTCCCCCGAGCCTCACAACAAACACACACACACACACTCTCTCTCTCTCTCTCTCCCTCTCTGTCTCTCTCTCTCTCTGCATAGCTCACCTCTGCTGCAGCCTGATATCATCCCATCAGCACCCCCCCCCCCATCACCCCCTCCCCTTCTTTGTCTGCATGCTAGCACTATATTTCCGAGGCCTCTGCGAGAGATCTCGAGATTTAGCCAAATTTTCCAAAAGGAGTTTGATTCTCACAGCGACACAAACACACACTCTCACTCACACACACACTCACACTCTCACTCACACTCACACACACTTACACTCACACAACATTAACAAAGGAAGATAAAGGACCCCCTCCTTTGGTGATTGTGGAGGTAGATTAGTGTAATTAAGAGATGCACCTCTCTCCCCACAATCAGAAATGTAGAGGAGGAAACCACACACACACACGCGTACACACACACACACACACACACACACACACACAGTAGTGAGCTGGATGAATGACACCTCTACTGATTATCAAATCTAACACTCTCATTGTTGGATTTGTACTACAGAAATGTGCGATGTGTTAATATAGAGTGTGTGTGTGTGTGTGTGTGTGTGTGTGTGTATGTGTGTTTCTGTATGTGTATGCGTGGGTGTGTGTGTGTGTCTCGGGGTGTTTGGCTCCTTTTCTCGCCGTGTCAGCCCCCAAACAAACTCCGTACGCCGCGTCGGTGTGTGTGTGTGTGTGTGTGTGTGTGTGTGTGTGTGTGTGTGTGTGTGTGTGTGTGTGTGTGTGTGTGTGTGTGTGTGTGTGTGTGTGTGTGTGTGTGTGTGGTGGGGGGCGCAGCTGTCTCGGTGACAGCTGTTAAAAGCATTTCGGAATTCAAACTCCGTGCGCGAGGAAAAGAAGTGTAGCCATTTGGAAACGACTTAAGAAAACCGAGGAGGGTTTGTTCCTCTATTTAAGAGGACAGAGGAGAAGAAAGAGAAATAGAAAAAGAAGGAGAAGAAGAGACCCGCCTTTATAAAGCGGTTCCCACTCACCAGTCGCTGAAGCCCCCTGCATCCTGCACAAAGTTCCTCTCGCTGCTGAATCCGCTTTTTCAAGGAGAAACTGGCAACACGCTCCAGAGTATCCGAGGAGGAGGAGGAGGAGGGGGAGTAAAGTCGGAGGAGCGTCTCCACTTCTGATCCCCCTTTTCCTGCTCGCCGATAAAGCTAAAAAAAAAAAAATTTACAAAAGCGCGCGCACACACACACACACACACACACACACTAAGGACACTTCATGTCTTTCCTAACGTACGCGATAGACTTTGCGCGTGCGTGCGTGTGTGTGTGTGTGTGCGTGTGTGTGTGTGCAGAATGAGAGCGCCGTCGTCCTCCTCCATGCAGCGCCTCCTTCTCCCTCTCCTGAAACTCAACTCGCTCTTCTGCGAGAGAGGAAAAGAAAAGAAGAAGAAAAAAAGAAGAAGAAGCACGCTCCCGGTGGGAGGCGCGGGCACGACAACCCCCATTCATTCATTGGAAATCCGCTTGGAATTAAAAAAAAGCTTCAATACCCAAGTGGATGTGTTCACCGTGTAATCAGTCGCCATGTTAGCTTAATATACATTCCGGTTATACTTTAAAGTGATATTGCGTTTGTTTGAAGCCACGTGACATGCCCGCGCGCACAGAGGCGTGACAGCGCGGTCACGTGCACTCCTAAAGGATGAAGCCTATTTCTAGAGATATAGCTCTTTTCTTTGAAATCTCTTCTTGTGTTTCCACGCCACTGCTTTCCTCCTCATCTTGTAATCGATTATCTTGAATGCCAGTGAGAGTGTAGGCGATACTTTATAATACATTTCACATGGAAATGTTATAATAATAATAATACATTACATTTCTATAGCGCTCTTCAAAATACTCAAACACGCTTTACAACACATAGTTAAAGTATCCTAAAAGCTATGCAATAAAAATAACTAAAATTACAATAAAAACAAACGATAAAAGCAAATAAGAACGTAGAGAGCACACAATCACACATTAAAAGCAGTTTTGAACAGGTGGGTTTTGATTTGAACAATTATAGGCCATGTTGTATCCGCTATTTAGGCCACCGCTTTACTTTTCATATTTAACATTCTGCATTTCAAATCACACATCATTCATTCGACGAGTATGTTAAAGTAAAGTTGTTGTCGTTGTTTTAACAGTGGCTATATACCAACTGTGTTGGCGCGTGACTCTCCACAGAGACGCGGCTCGTGCCCCGGGTCGTGTTTCAGATGAGTCGTGAAAAAAAAAAGAACAAAATGAAGTGATTTCGCCTCCAAATTTCTGAGCTGGTTTCATTTAAATAGATGTTTGAGGCCCGGAGAGATAAATGGAAAACAAAGAAGATCAGAGAAACGTAAAAAAAAAAAGAGAAATAAAACAAACATGAATGTAAAATAAATGTGTGGAGCAGGTTTCTACTTTTCTTTTTTTCCTTTTCTTTGTCGTCTTCTCTCCAACTCTCGTTAAACTTCTCGTGACGTCATGGACTAAAACATCCGACGAGCTCCTCCTCACTGCTACAGTATACCTCATCATAATTAATAATATCATATTTAATAATGTATCAGTTCAGAATAAGCACTTTTACTTTTGATAACACACACACACACACACACACACACAGAGAGAGAGAGAGAGATATTTCTTTATATATTTTAAGTTAAGTGAATCTAGCTTCTGGGCTTTTACACAATAAAGCTCTGAATGCATCTGAACATCTGTGTGGCCTCCAACCCTCCTAACCACTCAGTCTATACCCCCCCCCCCCCCTCAATCTTTTGGAAGCACACTTCTCCTCTATCCGCATCATTAAGCCCTTGTTGCTGCACGCTTTTCATCTGCCTCCTCGGATCCACAGCCCCCCCCCCCCCCCCAGGCCAAAAGGCCACTCCGTTGACCTGTACACCCTTCCTCTCTAATAAGCCACCTCCATTCATCACCCCTTCCCCTCATTTGTCTCCGACTCTCTTATTTGCATAATTTGCACACATTAAAAAACTTGACTCCCATTTTGCAGACAAATACAACGACGACCGCCCTCTTTTGGTTTCATCCTCTCTTTTTGTTCTCGCTTTAGTGAAGCAACGTGAACATTGCCGAGAGTCTGAAAGGCAAAGAGTGTTTTAAATAGACCATGTACCCCCCGCCTCCCTCTCCTGCAGCCGGTTAAAGCAGAACACCAAACATGGCCCCTGGGATACATCCTCCTCCTCCTCCTCCGCTTCCCCGGGGCTCCTCCAGAGAGGAGAGGAGAGGAGAAGAGGAGAGAAGAGGAGAAAGGAGAGGAGAAAGAAGAAGAGCGGAGAGGTGAGGAGGAGAAAGGAGAAGAGAGGAGGAGAGGAGCAGAGGAGGAGAAAGGCAAGGAGAGGAGAAAGGAGAGGAGCGGAGAGGTGAGGAGAGGAGGAGAGGAGAAAGGAGAGGAGAGGGTAGGAGAGGAGAAAGGAGAGGAGAGGAGTGGAGAAAGGAGGAGAGAAGAGGAGAGGAGAGAGGAGAGGAGAGGAAAGGGGAGGAGAGGAGAGTATAGGAGAGAGGAGGCCAGACGCGAGAGTGAGATATGAAAGAACACAATCAGGATTAACAAAGAGGGGAAATGGAGGCAGATGAACCGAAGAGATAGACGGGTGTGAAATTCGACGCGGATGAGTGTGAGCTGGAGGTGTGGTGGTGCTCATCTGGAACCACGTCACACTCACTCCACCCAGGCTACTCATTCACTCTGGGCTCCTTTTTTTTTTTTCCAGGTGCAAAGTGAAGCCTCACACACCCTGCCTCCATCAGCACCTCGTGTCCTGACACTGAGCGTGGAGGAGGAGGAGGTGACGCGTGACTCACAGCAGGGAGGAGCCGTGTGTGGAATGTGTGCGCGTGCCCCTCCCCCCCTCCCCCCTACACAACATCCACGTGAGGCACCGTGTGGCAGATCAGCTGCACGACGTGGATCCATCACATGACGCACATCAATAATAAGGCTCTTTGTTTCTTCTTCTTCTCGAGCCCAGGCTGGCTCGTGAAGATGTCAGCAGCTGTATTATAGGGACCCCACGTGGTGAAACTTAATAGTGCATCAGCTGTGATTCGAAACACACACACAGCAAGATGGACTGAATCCCATTGACCCATATTGCCCGTGGGTGGGGAGGATATAAGCGCAGACTGGCACCAACAAAGGCTCCGCTGTCGCTCCGGTGATGTCATCAGCGACTTGACCTCCGCCTGTTGACCTCTGCCTGCTGGCTATCATTAATACTCTGCTCTTCACTTCCAATCCGGGGGAGGGGGGGTTACATGGTTCCACTGTACTGAACCAGAGCAGTGTGTTGGAGTCAGTGGTAGATGCTGTAGAGTGCAACATGTTTAAGGTTATATTTTGTCTAAATAAAAATAATAATAAAATAATAACCCTGATGACCCTAGTGCTCTTGTAAGTGTGGTATCGTTGGAGCTTGACCCAAATTACGGACTAAAAGTTAAGACGTTTTGGCCTCTGCTGCCTAAATTCCTTTTTTTAAATAATGCGTTTGGAGGACAAAACTGAATACATCAGGTTCGTTGAATGTTTTGACTGATTTATGGTTAAAGGGGCTACGCATATTAAACAAATATTAAAACAATAATGCTACATTGCTAGAGTTCATCCAGCTGTTCAGGCTCCTTTTGGTTGAACTTGGTCTGATAAATGAAAGCTGGCCGCCTGAATCTGTCCAGGCTAACAGGTCACATGGTTTAAGGATGACACGCTCACTCTTTAAAGGATGAGTTTTTTTTGTCTTTTAAAATTTTTATTTTATTAGTGTTCAGAATCTCACATACACATATTAAAATTTTTCTGATTCTATGTATAGAGAAGTAAAAAACAAACACATATTGAACAAGATCGGGCACTCGGTAGAGCGCATACCTTCGCATATCACAAGATTGGGCATTGAATTATGAACATTTTGGCATTAGTTGCATGCCAATTGGATAGAAATTGACCGCGCTATGGTAAAAAAACCAATCATCCCACCAAATTTCATGAGATTCGGTTTAATACTTTGAGTTATGCGAGTAACACGCATACACATAAATAAATACACGGCGATCAAAACATTACCTTCTGCATTTTCAATGCGAAGGTAATAAAGAAACAAAAACAATACCATAGTAACAAAACTATAAATAAAGCAGGGAGAAATCATTTTCCATAGAATAAAGTAAAGGACTAGTTTTCATAAGAGCAATTTAAAAAAAGATGTCAGCATCTTTTAGTTTGAACAATACTTAAAAGCACCAGTTCCCAACCAGGAGTTTATGTCCCTCTGGAGATGCGAGAGGAAAAGTGGGCGAGAATATAGAATAGCTCCCAAAAACAAACCTCCACATATGTGTGGGAGGAAAACAAATACACATTATAGATTACAAACTGGTGTGTGAGGCTGTTTTTATGTGTATATGTATTGAAATAATAACTAAACCAGTTATTTGCAACACTTGGAAGTCACATGTTGAACAATGAGAGTGAAAACTATTTATTTTTCTTCTTCTCCTGGCTGCATAGTTTTAATATTCAGCTTCTGTCAGTCATAAAGAGTCCAGGAAGGAAGCTTTGTGTGAACACATGCGACATGTACCTTCATGGGATGTTAGAATATGTCCTCCTGGGTTACGGGAGTCTAAGTCGATGACTTTTATTCGCACATCTCCCGATACTCGAGTGAAGTCGTTGGTTTTACGCTCCTCTCCTCCGCCGGCCTCCGGAGCCCCGGACAGGAAGCGCCGGGTTCACCAGAGGTCAGACGAAAACTGGCTCCGATCGACACGTGGGAGTACGTGGGAGAAAAGGGGGAAGGAAAGGAAACGAGATGGAGGGAGGACGGGAGGGAGGTTTAAGAGAGACGGCAGGAAGAGAGAAGAGAAGAGTGGGGGTCCGCGGTGGAAATGTTTTTTGTGCATTGTGTGAAATGTGATCATGCCCCCCCCCCCCCCCTCTGGTTAACCCTTCTTCTGCTGCTCGAGCTGTAAATATAGAAATAACAACACTTGGAGGAGGTCTTGGAACCAAAGTCACATTTATTGAATTTCTTTTTTCAAATTTTTGTTGTTGTCAGCCAGCATGACTACCTTTACACAGATGTCCCGCCCCCTCGACGAGAAAACAAACAACACACTTTCATTGGGTTAGTTCAGCAGTAATACATCAGACTTTACTTTTTGTTTTCTCTTCGTTCATTTTTCCCCCCCCAAAAACACCCGGTTCCCAAAAAGTCCCCGCGTTTGTTTTCCTTCCTGTGTAAAGGTCCCATGACCGGGGGAACATGCATAGGACATTTAGCCGTAATCAATATGCCACTAAATCGCAATGCACGTTATTGATAAGAATACAGTACTGCATGACAATTCAAAATAAATACCCGACACACAGGTGACGTCGTTATTTCATATAAAAAAAGATATCAAACTCTCGTTATGGATCAATACTGAAAACACAAGATGACGATATAAAGGTGTGTTAGCTCGACGCTATGGCTTCCAGCAAACAGAAAACGTCGTCAGAAAACAGTTTATTTTCCTCTTATTGAAAATGTTAAACTTTTACCTGAATTGCACTTTTATTATTTCCTCTCTCGCCGTCCGCATTGATAACTTTTAACGCCTCAACAAGCAAGCGTTGGCTGTAAATGGCACTATTCGAGCTTGTTGATGCTTATTTTTTGTTTTCTGTTTCCTGAAAACATAATGCTCAAAGATGTTTTAAAAAATAAAAAAAATAAAAAAAGTGCTCTGGGCACATTTCTTTTAAACAATACTATCGATGTCACATTACCTTCACCATTAAAGATGCGTGGATGGTTCCGATAATCGACTCCAGAACATGAACGATGCCCGGAGGCCAAACGGGATTTCATTTGGTTCCCATAAGTTTGCTATAATAAAAAACAAACCGTTTCTTAATACCCCTGAATTTAAATGAGTGGGATCACTGACCTGCAGAATTCAACACAATGTCAAGTTGTATTGAGCTAATTCCTCTCACGACCTCACTCGGGGGAAATCCCCCCTTTTTTTGTTGCACTTATTGCTGCTCACAGTCATTTTAAAACCTGAAAAAATTAAATTAAATAAAAGAATAAATCAGGTAAAACATTAAATACTAGTCTAAGATTCTCTCTTGAAACAATGAAAGGCACTACTGGTCAGGAAACAAAGAATTAAACAAACACCAAAAAATGAAAATCCTGCGGTCGGTCTCCGTTTCTTTTCAACGCTGCGCCGGGATTTGGCACGATATGAAAACCGAGAGAGAACGAGACAATTCCAATTTGGAATTTTTATTGTCGCCACTTTGCAGAGAATTTCTGGCGGCCAGTGATCCCGCGTCAGTGGAACGCCCTCGGGAAGAAGTGAGGAAAAAAAGCATATCATACCACTCGAATACCCCCCCCCCCCGAAACACAACTTACCTACGTGGGTCGGAGCGTTTGTCAAGTTTCATTGTGTTATTTTCAAAACTATTCCTAGGAATAATAAATACATGAAGAAAAAAAAACCAGAATTTGGATTTTTTTTCTTTCTTTTTCCCCCCGCTCAGAACAAAAAAAACAACGACAGCTGAACGTACGGTGTGACAAAACAACCGGAGACGTGATTATTCGATGGATAAAGTCTGGAGGATCAAGTCTTACTAGCAGGTCTAGGGTCTGCGGAGCCCTTTCAGACGTCGTATAGTTTCTAGAACCGTACGCTGGATTACTCACAAACCAGAGAACTGCTACGCTTCCCTACAGGTTAATAATAGTCTGTTATAATCCTATTTCATAAAAGTGCACAGATTAAAAAATTTAAATAATAGACAAAAAGATGAAACCAGACCCCGGGTCCCCCCTGGCTTCTCATTGGAGGGTTATAACTCACATATTACTGCACGGCTCATTGGACCCGTCGGCTTCCAGCAGCAGCACTTTATCTCGAAATCAGTGTTTTCTGTTTGTTTTTATTTAGCGTTTCTTTTTTTGTCCTCGAGTCCAAATTAGTGCAAACTCTTTTTTCGGTGAGAAGGAGCCTCGCGTCGGCACCTCGTCGCCCTACATGTAAAGAACCAAGAAAAACAAAACAGATCAGCATCATTTGTCAATTTTAGAGCGACGAGGCGGCCGAGTTAGTCAAAAGGAGGCGGGGCTAGGAGGTTCGGAAGGCCTCGAGTCCTTGAAGCCTTTGTCCCACCACCAGGGGGGGTCACCAAAAAGAGGTCTCGTTTCCACACGGGCCGTGCAGGTTAATGGAGGACGGGGTCGACGTGCGTGAGAAACCGGATGCATCGTGTAGAACATCCGATTTTTCATTTAAAAAAGGTGATGTGGGAGGAGCCTGCAGGCAGAGGTAGGAGGAGCTTTATAGGACAGCAGATGAGCCAGTTTACTTTTTTAAACTAGACGTGAGGATTTCATCTTTAAGAAGGAGACAGGGGGGGGGGGGGGGGGTTCTAGTCCCAATCCCACCCTGTGGGAGGGGCTAGAGGCTCGACTAATTCATTAACATTTTTCCTCCAAAGATTACCAGGAGTTTCTCCCTGGATTCTTCTGTTTCTCTCCCTCCCTCAGCCAGACACCTGGCTTCCTCCACCAGCATGTCTGGCTTCCTTTTCTCCTCTCTGACCGATATATAAAACAATGTATCGCACTTGTAAAAGAGGGACTGACCTCTAAAAGAAGGAGGCGCTCGCTCAAGCAGGGTTGACTCAGCCGAATTCTCGGTCTCCCCTGAGGGAGCGACACTGGTTTGTGGGATCCTGCAAGATTACAACCTGAACACGATCTTATTAAGAATATAGATTTGTTGTAGTTTTTAAATATATAGCATCGTAGAAAAAAAACGCAGAATTTGATCAATCTTGCAGGATCTGCTCATCAACCCTGCTTTTGGCACCATAAAGCTAAACGTGGACTCCTTAAAAAACACGAGCTCCACGTACTGAGAGCTCCTCTTGCAAAGGGTTAAAGCTGCGGGTACAAAAACACAGAGTCGCCCGCGCCGTCCGACGGACCCGCGATTTGCAAAGGTGAAAAACCGCTATACACACACGAGGGCCCGTCACGGAGATGCTCACACACACACACACACACGGAGGCAAATATCGGGAACTTCCCCCATGATTCCTCGCTCTAGTTAAAGGGTGAGTGGTGATGCTTGGTAAGGGGGGGGGGGGGGTCATCTAGCGGCGACGAGCCACAGGGGGAGGCCTCTCTTGAGCCAGGCTTGAGAGCTAGGGTCGATCTTTCTAAAAATAGAGCGAGAAGACAGGATGTGGGGATTTGGAGGAGGGGGCGAGGGAGAGGGGGGGGCGAGGGGGGGGGCTTTACATCAGCAGATAGATCGATCGGTAGTTTTTTTCTTTTCCCCCCTGTTTGCGGACGTCGTCGGGGCCTCGCTCCTTTCCGTCTGGATTTGTGCTCTTCTAGGATTAAAACTCGTCTGCGAATCAAAACTATATTGTATCTCTGTTCACAGTGACCAATATATATAAATATATATATATATAAATATATATATATATAACGTGGAATATCACTCCTGCGTTTCACCAAATAACTCCCCCTTTCCACCACGTAGAGCCCCCTGGAGTCCAGGAGGTCGTCCTGAGCCGCATACAGACGACATGAAGACGCCGTTTATTAAAACGGAAACAAAAGGTTTGAAAAAGCCGCAAAGCCGCGCGGCTTCACGACACACCTGTGGTCACAAGGTGCTCCTCCCCTCGCCGTTAGAAAACCAGTCGCAAACACACACTTTGTGATTAATTTCCGTGCGGGGTCCCACCGCGCTCCCCCCTCAGAGGGAGGTTGCATATTTTTACGTTTAAAGTTCATCGTTCCTTCGAGAGCGACCTGATTGGGTGAGCGGCTGGGGTCCAGGGCGGAGGAGGAGGAAGAGGGGGGGGGGGCTTTTTATTAAAGGAGCACAAAACAGTCAGATCGACATCGAAGTCCCGCCCCCCCAACGGCGATGTGTGCACTCTTACACACTCAGACGGGGGGGGGGGCACAGACGAGCACACAGAAGCTGCCACCTCACGCGTCATACGAACAGCACGATGACAGAGGAGAGAATAGACACACACACACACACCGTTATACCCACAACACCCCCACCCCCCTATATAACCGGGGGGGGGGGGGCTATAATCCACATGCCATAGATGTCTACCACAGTCCAAACGTCGGGTGCACACGGTACACACATCGCACACACACACAGCCGGTGAGTCGCACAGCAGGGGGCGGGGCTCTTTAACCTTGTGGACTTCTTGCCTCGCCGCCCCTCAGTCACAGTAGATCTTGTACTTCTCGCTGCAAAAGGCCGGCGGGCCTCCCAGAATGCCGTTGGGCATGGCGCTGTGGAGCTCCGGCCGGCCGGTGCCAGAGCAGGTGAGACTCTGACTTACGTGGGTGGTGGAGGCGGAGGCGGCGGCGGCGGCGGCGCTGGTGGCCTTGCTGCGGGCCTTGACCCGGCTGGCGACGCCCCCCCGGCGGATCTGCTCGTGGTCGAACTCCAGGTCCTCCAGGCGCTGAGTCAGCGCCAGCTTCTGCTGGATGGCCATGCGCAGCAGGGAGTTGAGGGTCTTCTTCTCGTCCTCCGCCGCCACCAGCTGCCTCTGCATCGCGTCCAGCTGGGTCACGTACTCGTCGCACCTGAGAGAGAGAGAGAGAGAGAGAGAGAGAGAGAGAGAGAGAGAGAGAGAGAGACATCACAACGATGCGTGTTTCAGATAGAAACACAGAAACACAGACAGTCATGGAGACGAGAACAACTGGAACTCGAGCTCCCGGTGTTTCCGTTTGCCGCCACCAGGTGGAGCCAGTGATCCACGCGGTACAACAACCAGAAGAGAGAGAGCTCCTGCATCATCATCATCATCATCAAGTGATGAGGGTTAACATGGATGCTTTTGAAGAGCACCCTCCCCATTCCCCGACCAGGGGAGACGCCTCAGCGTACGATGTGGAGGAGTGCATGTGTAAGGATGGATAGCATACGCAAAAAGGAGAAGAAGATCCTGCGTACGTCGTCAGCCGGAGGGGGGGGGGGGGACGCTGGAGCCGCTCACACCTGATCTCAACTTTTACAGTCGGAGTGAGACATCTGCTTCCTCCTATCTCTGTGCAAGATGGCACTCGATGTGTGGCAGCTGGGTGCTGCACTGCGACATCATCACCCATCCCTCCATGTGTGTGTGTGTGTGTGTGTGTGTGGGGGGGGGGGGGTCTAAGGCTGGACAGGTACAGAACGTGGGTCAGTCAACGAGTTTTTGAAGGTGGTGGTGGTGGGGGGGGGGCTGTGCTCTCCTTTCATTTTCACGCCCTTCTCCTTCTCTAAAACCCGTTTCCCCGTTTTCATTACCTCTCTCTCATTCATCTCTCTTTCAATCACAACCTCTTCTCCCGGTTCTTATCTCACCACGCCAGCCCTCTTCTCTTTTTATTATTCCCCCTCTCCTTCCCCCTCTCTTTGCTGTAGTCACCTTCTCTCTCTTTCTCTCTCTCTCTCTCTTTCTCGCTCTCATGCCTACTTTCATTGTGGCTGACAAAGCCGTCAAAGTAATGACTGACACACTTCTACGAAGGGAGAAGGAGGAGGAGGGGGAGGAGGAGGAACCGTTCTCCCGTATATTTGAACTGCTGCCTCACCCGTTCTCTTTTCTCTACCTGGTGTTTGATTGATAACTTTATTGGGGAACTTTTACGCTTTTTAAAACCTTCATCTTTTGTATGCCGATGCCTGCTCACTAGAACTACAACTACAAATAGAACTACAACTAGAACTACAACAAGAACTACAACTATAACTAAAACTAGAACTACAATTCAATTCAATTCAGTTTATTTGTATAGCCCAATTTCACAAATTACAAATTTGTCTCGGAGTGCTTTACAATCTGTACACATAGACATCCCTGCCCCAAAACCTCACATCGGGCCAGGAAAAACTCCCAAATAACCCTTCAGGGGGAAAAAAAGGGAAGAAACCTGGAGGAGAGCAACAGAGGAGGATCCCTCTCCTAGGATGGACAGATGCAATAGATGTAATGTGTACAGAAGGACAGATTTAGAGTTAAAATACATTCAATGAATATGACAGAGTGTATGAATAGTTCATAGTAGGCATATTCCACGATGGAGACCTCCACGATCCATCAGGCAGATGGCGGGAGGAGGGGCGGAGTCTCAACAGGACAGTGGCGTAGTCATGAGCAGGAATTCCCCAGACGATCCATCAGGCAGATAGATCTATGCCGTCTCATAGGGTCCGATGACCCCATGAGACGAAAGTCAAGACTTCGGGAGAAAGCAGAGTTAGTAACGAGTGATTGAGAGATGAAAATTCATCCTTAAGGAGAGAAAAAGAGGAGATAGGTACTCAGTGCATCCTAAACGTCCCCGGCAGCTATAAGCCTATAGCAGCATATCAAGGGCTGGACCAGGGCAAACCTGATTCAGCCCTAACTATAAGCTCTGTCAAGAGGAAGGTCTTAAGTCTACTCTAAACGAGGTGACTGTGTCTGCCTCCCGACTGAAATTGAAGCTGGTTCCAAAGAGGAGCTTGATAACTAAAGGCTCTGGCTCCCATTCTACTTTTTAAGACTCTAGGAACTACAAGTAGTCCGCATTTAGTGAGCGTAGCTCTCTAGTGGGGCAATATGGTACAAGCTCCTTAAGATATGATGGAGCATCACCAATCAAGGCTTTGTAGGTTAACAGAAGAATTTTAAAAGTGATTCTTGATTTTACTGGGAGCCAGTGCAGAGCAGCTAGTGCAGGAGTGATGTGATCTCTTTTCTTAGTTTTAGTGAGAACACGAGCTGCAGCATTCTGGATCAACTGGAGGGACCTAAGAGATTTATTAGAGCAGCCTGCTAATAAGGAGTTGCAGTAATCCAGTCTCAACGCGTGAACCAATTTTTCTGCATCTTTTGAGACAAGATGTGCCTGATTTTTGAAATATTACGTAGATGAAAGAATGCAGTCCTATCAAAGATAACGCCAAGATTCTTTACAGTGGTGTTGGATGCCAGGGCAATGCCGTCTACAGAATCCACATCACCAGATAATTGATCTCTGAGGTGCTCAGGGCCGATTAAAATTACTTCGGTTTTGTCTGAGTTTAACATCAAGAAGTTGCAGGTCATCCATGTTTTTATGTCTTTAAGACATGCTTGAATTTTACAGAGTTGGTTGCTCTCCTCTGGTTTTATCGATAAATATAGTTGAGTGTCATCTGCATAACAATGAAAGTTTATGGAGTGTTTCCTGATAATATTGCCCAAAGGAAGCATGTATAAGGTACAACTAGAACTACAACTAGAACTACAACAAGAACTACAACAAGAACTACAACTACAACTTCTCCCACGTGGAATCCCTTCCACCTTTCTCGGCGGCGGCTGCAGATGTTGCCGGCGCACGTGGTTGAGCGCAACTTGAACTTTCGCCTCTTGTCCCCCCCCCCCACGCAAACACAATCCATCCCCTCCCCTGTGTGTGTGTGTGTGTGTGTGTGCAGTTTGATCCCCAGTGGGGACACACACCCAGACAACGGGGATCAGCGCCGCTTCATTAAACCCAGTATGAGACGGGGGGGGTGGTGCGTGTGTGTGTGGGGGGGGGGGCTGGTGCGCCTTTAGAAGGTTCAGCCACTCCTGCATGGGGGGGGGGGGGAGAGAGGGCGTGTGTTTTGTTTTTTTTCCCGGCAAAAAAAAAAGAACCAGAGGAGTTTATTCTCGAGACCGGAGGGACACAATGGGGCCTTTGGGGTCTGAAGGGGGGGAGGGGGGGGGGGTTCCCACCGCTGACAGACGGGCTCTTGTTCTGCCGACGTTGTTTTTATTGCGACATTTATGGCTGCGTACGGAAAAACCTCAGCGGCTACAACATCACGTAAACACGACTCAGCGATCGATAATGATCGATAACGATCGATCGCCCGGGGAGAGAAACACACACAGAGTCTCTTCAGCTGCCGTCTGGCACTTGATTGGTCACGGCGGGATGGGAATGATGGAGAGAGAGAATGACCCAATGAATGATGGAGGGGAAGCTGAGTCTTTGGGAATCTTAGCTCCACCAGAAATCGGTGACATCATCGACCCTGCGCCTCTCAAATCAGTCGAATACACTCTAAAAATCTCAAGTAACTCAAGAACCTTCATATTCCTTTCTTCCTCTTGGACGCAGACCACACATCAGAAGCTGAGAGTTTTCTCCCAAGTCTCAGAAATCCACCTTTACAGAGCGCCGATCACCAGAACGGAGGCCCCCCCGCTGCCGTGGGCTTTAACTGAAGCCCCGCCCCCCTTCCTCTCTTTCTTTTCCCCAGATGACTAGAGAGTGGCAGTGAGAAAGGATGGAAGGGGGACACGGGAGGGGGGGGGGGGCTTGTGGGAAACTTCGCTCGGCCGAGCCCCCACCCCGGCCTCTCGATGGGTCCCCTGGCCTCGGCCCTGTGGGACACAATTTACATACCAATACGTGAGATCCAGAAAACAGACGTAATGTAATTCATGCACCGGGACAGTGAAGGGGGGGTTTAAGCCTCTCCGGTCAGAGAGAGGCTTAAAGCGTGATCACCTCACCGCCACGTGAACACGCTCACGGCCCCGAGAGGGGAAACGATGATGTCATCGGCGGCCGGAGAAAGCTCCGGTTCCCTCTTAGCCCAATTGGTTTAGCGTAACACCGCTCACCGTCTGGCTCTGCAGTGCGCCAAAAGGGATTATGCACAGAACCTTTGACCGGCTTGTCGTCTTAATCTACTTTTGACCGGTTTGGGATTTCAACAAAAACATGTCGGTAAACATCTGCTCGCGTTGTGATTTTAGGAAGGGGGGGCTTCTTACCGTGTGGCGAACATGGCTCGGAGGGAGGAGAAGGTGGCGGCGTCCTCCCTCAGGGCCTTGAGCTCGTTCCTCAGCTTCATCACCGTCTCGGTCACCAGGGCCTTCTCGTTCTCGTACTTGCTCTTCAGATTGGCCAGCGCCACCTCGGCCGTCTGCGGGTGGGCAAGGGGGACAACAACAACAAAAAGGGGGGAGGTCAGAGCAGCTGGAAGTGGAGGTGGAGCGGGGGGGGGAAACTCCCTGTCGCAATATGTCTGTGAACATGGCCCATATCCCCCTACTTCAGTCAGACGGCACTTGTTATTGTCAGCTGGTTTACGGGGGTCTTTCATGTCCACACGTTTACTTTAAAGGGGTCACCACGGCAACTGCATACGCAGGGTGTCTTTGTGCGTCTTTGTGGGGGGAGAGGGGGGGGGTGGCGTTTGTTATAGATCTCGATGCATTTGCGGCAAACAGCCGAGTGGAGCCGAAATAGCCGAGCGCTCCTCCGCGACGTAAACAACAACAACAACACCCGACCGACCTGCTTGTTGGCCTTGAGGACGGTGCGCAGCGTGGCGATCTGCTCCCGCTTGGTGCTCAGCAGCGACTTCAGCTTGAGGATCTCCTCCATGCAGGCGTCCTTGTCCTTGTCGGCCACGGCGCCGAGCTCCAGGGACGCCACGCGCTGCCGCGACAGCTCCGTGCTGCGGTCCACCGCCAGCTGCAGGTGCTTGATCTGGTCCCGGATGATGGCCACCAGGTTGTAGATGTTCATGGGCTCGCGGCGGTGCTCCGAGCCGGGGGACGGCAGCGGGGACCCCGCCCCCGCCAAGTCGCCCGCCTCGGCGAAGAGGCCCTTGGTGAGCAGGAGCGGGGAGCGGCGGCCCCGGCCCTCGGGGCTGCTGCGGCCGCCTTTGCCCTCCTTGTAGAAGTCGAGCATGACGCGGTTGGGCGTCACGTTGTTGCACATGCACACGTGGTTGTAGAGCGTGGCCAGCTCCTCGCTGAAGGTCACCAGCTCGTCCTGCGCCACGCTCAGGCTGCCCTGGGACTCGCCGGCCACGTCGCTCAGCTGAGGGGGGAAAAAACGACGACGACGTTCCATCACCAAATTGAATATTTACAAAAAAAACTTTGAACGGTGGTCCCCAAACTAAGGCCCGCCTCCACATTTGGCCCGACCCCCTGAAGACCAGAGACGCATTATAATTTTTTTTTCGTTCTGGCCATGCAAATCCAAGACTTTTTTCTTTGAAGAACACAGAGAGCGGTGTTTGGTTATTATTTATTTCATAAATAGTGTTATTTATTTCCTGACAATTTTTTTCTGTGAAGATCCCGGAAAGGGTTATTAATATTTGGTTATGTGTGGCTTTCTGGAAAACAATACATCAGGGTTCTTACTCATTTTGACCAATGGATTTCCAGGACTTTTAACCAAATTTCCATGACCAAACTGAAATCTCGGTATAAACATGAAAACTGTAGAAAATGTTCCGTATTGAGAGCTATCGCTGGCTTATATTTTGAGCGTCTTTCTTTTTAAAATATATTAATTATTTATTTTTAACATGTGATTTTAACAAATTCCCATGACTTTTCCAAAACTTTTATGATTTAAGTTTTTTTCCATAACTTTTCCAGGCCTGGAAATGAATTTTAAAATTCCATGACTTTTCCACATTTTCCATGACCGTACGAACCCTGATACATGTTTACATTTAGGCACCCCCTGCGATCGTCACAAACTGACCCCGGCCCCCCATCAGAGAAGGGAAAAGTGATGTGGCCCCTCACAGGAAAAAGTTTGGGGACCCCTGACTGAGGAATACAATTTTTTTTTAAAGCGCCGTCTCACCTTGCGCACTTCCTTCTCCAGCTCGGCCTTCTGGGCGCGGTCCGTGTGGCTGCTCTTCTCCAGCGTCGCCAGCTTCCCTTCCAGCGCCGTGACGTCGATCTCCAGGCGGCTGCGCACCTCCTCGTACCGCGACTGGCAGGCCTGGTACTCCGTCTTCAGAGTCTTCAGCTCCTCCTTCAGCTCTCCTGCTTCCGACACGGCGACCTGTGCAGAGGGGGCGCGTCCGCGGGTTGAGAATAACGAGAAAAAAAGAAGAAAAAAAACAGGCGTTTTCCTCCCTTCTTCCTCCCGCCGGTACCTTGTACTTGCACTCCAGGATCTCCGGCCCGTTGATGTCCACCTCGTAGTAGTCGGAGTCCTCGTTGCTGTCGCGCTCCTTCTCGTTGTCCAGGGCCGACTGGCGCTCCTTGCTGGCGTGCAGCTTGCGGACGGCGCTGAGGTTCTCCGTGAGCCGGCTGACGTTCTCCTGGTGCTCGGACAGAGCGCCGTTGGCCTGCTCCAGCTGCTTCTGGGAGTCCTGCAGGGTGGACAGCAGGTTGACCTTCTCGCGCTCCATCTTTATAAAAGGAGGGAGAGAGAGAGAGAGAGAGAGAGAGAGAGAGAGACGCCAGAGAGCGGTGAGACGATCGCGGAGTGAACGGACCGCGTTGGAAATCAAGTGGGTTGTCCGTGTCACACAGAGACACACACACACACACACAGACACACACACACACACAGAGACACACACACACAGAGACACACACACACAGAGACATACAAACACAGAGACACACACCGACACACAGAGACATACACACAGAGACACACAGACACACAGAGACACACACACACAGAGACACACACACAGAGACACACACAGAGACACACAGAGACACACAGAGACACACACACACACAGAGACACACACACAGAGACACACAGAGACATACAAACACAGAGACACACACACAGAGACACACACAGACACACAGAGACACACACACAGAGACACACACACAGAGACACACACAGAGACACACACACACACAGACACACACAGACACACAGAGACACACACACACACACACAGAGAGACACACACACACACACAGACACACACACACACACACACAGAGACACACACACACACACACACACACACACACACACACACACACACACACAGAGACACACACACACACACAGACACACACACACAGAGAGACACACACACACACACACACACACAGAGACACACACAGACACACACACACACACACACAGGCAGGCAGCACAGATCGCCGCCCGTCTGCTGCGGGACCCGTATCGGATGCGGTTCTAACGTTCTAACGGGGGGGGGGGGGGGGGGTTCTGTGTGACCCTGAGGTGACTTTGACTTTTCTTCATTAGTCCTCAGCATCCGTGTTTCATGAAATTCCTTCGGCCTCCAAACAACGATCACCCACAGGTTGCCTCGTACCTTCTGGTTGCCATGGCGCCCGATCACGCGTGGGCTTGGACTCATGGGGTGATGAGCAAGCAGATGGCAGGTCCACTGGGGCCCCCCACCCGCCGCCTGAAGGCTGTGTGTGTGTGTGTGTGTGTGTGTGTGTGTGTGTGGATTAATTTTGCTAGACAGGGATTTAGATCCCTGCAGCCGGTCACGATCTACTGACTCGCTCCCGCATTAAAGACACACACATTAAAGACACACACTTTAAAGACACACACTTTAAAGACCGTCTCTACAAGCTGAGACTTGATGGATGATACCAAGAATATCTAGAGATGGTTTGATTGTTTTCATCTCATTATACTGCTATTGATTCTCTCTTCACCCAACATGAACACACACACACACACACACACACACACACTGCAGAATCAAGTCATTCGCGCCCCGATGTATGGACGGCGACTGATCGGTGGACCGGGGGGTTATTGAGGAACAGAACGAACCTGCATCAGCTGCTGTTTGAGCTTTTGGATCTCAGAGATGTTGAGTTCGCTCAGCAGGTCGTCCACGAGGCCGGGCGCCGGCTGGAACGGCTCGCCCTTCTCGGGCGCGGCGGGGCCGATGCGGTGGTTGTTGTCGCCGGCGATGGCGTCGGCCAGCTTGGCGAAGCCGCCCTCGTATCCGTGGAGGGCGTCGTCGTTGTTGGGCTCGCCGCCGTCGTCGCCGCCGAACTTGAGTCCGTCCAGAGAGATGCTGAGGGGGCTGGGAGGGAACACGGAGGGGAGCAGAGTGTCGGTCGGCGTTCCTGGCGGCGGCTCCGCGGGCCTCGCGCTCGCCCGATTCCCGTGGTACCTGTGGCAGAGCGTGTCTCCGATGCTCATGTAGTGCGAGAGCTCCTTCCTCAGCGACGCCTTCAGCTCGCGCTCCGTCTTGATGGCCTCCAGGGCCTCGCCCAGCTGCCGCTCGGCGATCTCCTTCAGGCGGATGGCGTCCTCCAGCTGGCTGTTGAGGAACTGGGTGTCCTCCTCCAGGCGGCGGATCTCGTGCTTCAAACCCTCAAACTCCACCTGGGGGGGAAAGGAGGAGAGGGAAGACGCCGTCAATGAGCTTTCTGAAACTAGACGGAGCTTCGGTGAAAATGGGCAAACCATGCTGGATCTGCATTATTTAGAAATATCATGTTAATTGAGGACATTCCATTTAAATGTGCCTATCCAATCAGTTTTAAGTTAATTGGATGTGGGGAAGAGGAGGAGCCGCTTTTGTTGTCGTTTCATGGCCCCTCTGTGATGAAGATGAAGGACAGAGTCCGGAGAGAATTAACAAGCTCCGGCACAAGAGCCCACATCAAATGGGAAATGTCAGACTTGGACACGCAGCTCTCGGTTTATGTTTGCGGATGTGCGAAAGGGGATCGGTTGTTTTTTCTTCTTCTTCCTTTTCCACTCATTTGATGAACGAGATGAAGTGTAAAGGTGCGTTCAAACCAAAAGTCAACGTACAACGTGTGGCTGCGATAGACGCGATATTTTTCCAGGCGGCGCGTTTGGGGCGACGCAATGTGTTATATATTATAATGTTATGAACACAACAACATATATTATATATTATAATGTTATGAACACAACATATATCATATATTATAATGTTCTGAACACAATAACATATATTATATATAATAATGTTATGAACCCAATAACATATATTATATATTAAAATGTTATGAACACAACATATATTATAATGTTATGAACACAACATATATTATATATTATAATGTTATGAACACAACATATATCATATATTATAATGTTATGAACACAATAACATATATTATATCTTATAATGTTATGAACACAATAACATATATTATATCTTATAATGTTATGAACACAATAACACACCTCTGTAGAGACTTCATTTAACACCAGAGAATAGTCATTCACACACTAACTATGTGGAGAGTGTATTTATGATTAATTTAATGTTATCTTCATTGAAAAAAACCGAGCTTTGAAAAATAAGGACATTTCTAAGTGACCCCTGACCTTTGGTGTAATCATGAGTGGTGCTGCGTGAGTCGCCCCGCGGCCCCGCCCTCCTCACCTGGCTCTGCTTGAGCGCCGACACCTGCTTCTGCAGCGAGATGTTCTCCTCCTCCAGCTCCGTGTAGTCCTGCAGCAGGCGAGCGTCCCGGAACTTGTACTCCTTGATGTCGTCGCGCAGCTGATTCCTCTGGAGCTCCACCATCTGGCTGTTCTGTGGAGGAAGAGGGAGAGCCGTCAGGGGACCACCACTTCAATCTGGGTTCACTTGATGTGATATTGTTGCTTTACTTTAACCGTCAGTCTCACATTGTCTCTGTAACGCTCTAAATCCTGCTGGGTAAGAAGGGGCTCCCATCTGCCCAAACCCGTCGCGTCTGTGTGTGTGTGTGTGTGTGTGTGTGTGTGTGGTGCCAGGTGTCTCTCTGGGCAGTGGGCCACAAGTGTGCCAGCCTGCCAGCTCTGATGGCACCACAGAGACTGAAGCCTCCTCATCTCTCTCGTGCTGACAGGCGTTCAACGGCCGGGAAGCACTCAAAGGTCTAATGGTCTGATGTTCTATTGTTCTATTGTTCTGATGTTCTATTGTTCCGATGTCGTATTGATCTAACGGGCTAATGTTCTATTGAGCCGTTAGAGCGGGCTCGGTGTCTCTGTTCAGCGGGATACGAGGACCGATGCATGCAAGTTGTAGAAATCAGAGCTAATGCAGAGTGTCTGTTATATTAAATGAATGAAGTGAACTATTCTCAGTTGATACGCGCCGATATTTAGAGCGTGCGTTACTGAGGCTGTATTAGGGCTGAAATTCGTAATCGTCGAAAAAAGCTCAATTCTGTCGCCTAAACCATCCGTTTGTTTGAAGGGAGAGTTGCTCGTCGAGTAACCACACGACACCGGAGGGGTCAAATACTCAGGGGTCAGATTTGGGTTTTGAGGGAAATGCAAATATAGATGCAGGGTGGTGTATACACACTTACAAGTAAAAGATGATTAAGGGGGTGCCGGGGTTGCTTTTTGTTGTTGTTGTTTTTGTTTTGGGGGGGTATGTATGTACTGTATGTATGTGTATATATGTGTGTGTATGTATGCGTGTGTATATGTATATATATGTATGTGTATATATATGTATGTATGTGTGTGTATATGTGTGTATATATATGTATGTGTATGTGTGTATATATATGTGTGTGTATGTGTGTATATATACGTTTATGTCTGACGTTTTTGTACTTGTTTTATGTTTATATTACTAAACGAATTTTAAAAAATGTAAGTGACAACAACAAAAAAGGAACCAAACACCAGCATCGCGCATTTCATGGAAATAAATCATTCAGCATAATTAAAAACTTAAACAACTCAAGAAATCTCGACAAGAACGGCAAATTTAAACAAAAACAATTAAATAAAGGTGAGCATGGTGCTCGTGCTCGTGTTTGTAATATACTGTGTGTGCAGCTGCCCAGGAAAGGTCAGAGGGGTCAGAGACACGCCCCTTCCCCCAGACCGAGGGTCCTCGCGTCCATCAACCGTCCTCTCCTTTTAAAAATGTCTCCGTCCCCGACCGAGGAGCTCGTCCTAAAAACACAAAGCGCCCCGCAGGACATCCGGCGGAGGAGAGCGGGCCTTAAGAGTGTGTACGCAGCTGGTGGACGCAGTTATGTGTGTGTGTGTGTGTGTGTGTGTGTCTTGCTCTTGGGAGACTTGGCAAATATAAGCGAACACCAGCGGGACAATTAGCCTCCCAATCTCCTGCTAGGTGCCCCCCCCCCCCCCCCGCTGTGCCCATGTGGCCGGCCGCATCACGCCCCCTCCTCTCGGGTATCACTCCAACAGGAAGTCAACCCTGAGAGGCTTTTCACCGGGCAGACTTTTTTAATTATCGATTTCAGTGTTATTACCGACTGAAGGAGAGCGGCCGAGAGGCCGGCGAGGCGTTCTGAACAGCTTTTACCAACTGGGGGCCGCGAGTTCGGTCCCCTTCGATGTGCCTCGACCCCTTTAAGAAGACGGCACAGCTTTACGAACCACCAGCAGCTTTATTAATAACCTCGCTACGCCGACGTAACGGGACTCGGGAGACCACCAGGCAACCCAAAACAATTTGTTTTCCCTCTATAAATTTGGTGTATTTGCTCACCGAGGTTAGGAACTCACCAACGTGATGTTGTTGGATCCCCGCTGCTCGTTTTAATCAGTGTGATAATTAATCAGTGTGATAATTAATCAGCATCAACATTCATCTCCCGAGCGTTAGTGCATTGCTGCATAATGCACGAGCTCACAGGAACGATCAGTCACTAAGACCCACTTCTCAATCTGAAGAATAATTAACAAATCAGTCACCTTAATAGATCCAGAGATTCCAGTTTGGGCCTTTAAACGACATATATATACAAATATATATATATATATACAGGGGTGCACATAACTTTTTCAGTGAGTTACTCAGGTGAGTACCGGGAGATGGTGTTTGGTACTCACTTCATATGTATATATGGGGGGGGGGGGAGAGGGGGTTCACACTGCTCGACTAATTTCATGTTTTTAACTCCACAAATCCGGCGCCTGCTGCTTGTTTTCGGGTCTATTTTCCCGGTCGGGGTGAAGCGCCTCATCTGGAGGGGCGGCGCTGTGCGGACCTGATGAACACAGGCCGCCGCCCGACACGATTGCCACCCTCCTCCAATCTGATTACAATGCACATATCGGGACTTGCCCTTTGACCTCGCGTCCACATCCGCTGCTGCACTGAGCCCCTCAGAGACGGGTTTGGGGGCGGGGTTTACACCGAGCTGAGATGATGGACAGACGCTGATTTGAGTAAGCTGGCCGTGTGCGTCCCGGCTGTAGAGGGTGGACAGCATTTAATCATGAGGAACACACACACACACACACCTCCTGGGAACGTTTGCAAAATATGGTGGTGTGTGTGATAATGCTCACTAGCTTGTACTTGAGTGACCCCTCCGTCAGCTCATAACGGTCATTTCTCAATGCGTTCGAGGCAACGTTTCAGGCTTAACTCGAGTGGAGATTAAAGAATCTTTGTGATACTTTGTTGAAGGCGCCGCTCTTAATTTTTCTAAATATGGATTTCTGCAAATCCAGAGCAGCTTTTCACCCCCGTGGTTTTAGTTCCCTGGAAAGTGCTGCACAAGACTGTATTATTTATGCAATCGCACAGACACATGCATCACTCCGTTGACCTCGGGTTCACTCTCCATCCCTGAGGATCTGGATCTCTACAAAGTGAACACAGTTTCCCAAACGGAACGACACCCAGTGCAGCTCAATACTGACGGCTTTTCTTTTCTCCTCCTTCTTCTTCTAAGCCACTTTCTCTGCGACTTTTTCCTAATACCACAGACCTCCATTTTTTCCTTTCCACCAAAAATGTCTGCTCTCATTTTTTCCTACCCCCACCACCTCCTCTTCTTCCTCCTCCCCTCAGTGTATCTAAAGGCCACGTATCAGTCACAGTCGAATGTCCTCCTCCTACGGAGCTTTTAGCTCCATCGTTTCAGATGTATAATTTTTTTTAAAAGGAAGTGGCCGCGCTCACTTCTGCTCGTAGATCTCTGGCGACACTCTCGGGCCTTCGGTGACCTGCAGGTCAAGGTCACGCCAGAACGAGTTCAATCTAGCTCTACCACGCTGACCACATCCCAGGATTGATTACCTTCAGGAGGGAATCACAGATGCACTCCAGCTCAAACCCCTCCTCCCCCCCCCCTAGTGTAGGTTGAGATGGAGGGGAAGGAGTAATGAAGCTCCATCGTCACCGTCACCGGTTGAGAATGTGGGTGAAAGCAGATCTGCTTTTATCCTCCTCTTTCGCTTCAAGCAACTGTCACTCTCTCCCTCTCTCTCTCTCCTTCTCTCTTTCTTTCTCTCTCTAGAGAAACAGAAACACCAAGTCGAGGTCACGCTCGTCAAAGAGACAAATGGAAACAAAAAAAGTGAAAAGGAGCCTTTGCCCGGTGGTCCTCTGGCCAGCGAGTCGGCGTTGAAGAGCCCACAGGGCGGGAATGTTCCCGCGTGCACTCGGCGAATTAGAGACGCGGCGGTCCCTTTGTAGAGGGGCGAGCGGAGAGATGTGCACGTGAGAATCTGTACGGCCATTAGCTGAAGTGATTGTCAATACATGAGTGTAAATATGATGTGAGAGATGTTTGTAAATTCACGGTACAAAAGGCTAAAAAAGGGATTAAAAGAAGATGTGTTTCTGTTGGAGGAGTCCAATTATGGAATAATGTTGAAATGGATGCAAGAATGGTGAACTCCTCTTTGGTTTTTAAGGGAATTATTTATAAAACAATTCTTGAGAGTTATAAATGTGATTAAAAACTTATTTATATAGAAGATGTATGTGGTAGTATATATAAATATTTTTTGTTTTTTATTGTGATTAAAAACTTATTTATATAGAAGATGTATGTGGTAGTATATATAAATATTTTTTGTTTTTTATTGTGTCTGTTGTTATTTCTTTATTTTATATTAATTTTCTGATTTATTTTGATTTCAATTTAGGATAGGAATTTATAAGCATGTTTTGCTTCGACCTATAACTTTTCAGTCTTTCTCTTTTGTATATTATATGGAATAATATTGTATTGTATTTGATTTGATTGACTGAATAAAATACACAAACAAACAAACAAAGTGCGGGCCCGTTGGCGTGTTGGCTGCTGGTTTATTAGGATGCATCGATCCGGCACGGGGAAAAGCTCGTCGGGGTCTTGCATCGAGATCGACTCGCTGTCGGAGCTTAAAGACGATACCGGAAGGAGAAAACATTACTAGTGATCGACGGCACGTCTTCTAGATGCGTTTTTAGAGCCGCGCCCCTCCCAGGGGCCGCGAATAACCATCGCCCGGTGAGGCGCTGTGGCCGGATCGCCCGCACAACACCTGGAGGCTAGAGAGTCGTTTGTGGGTGGCGCCCGTCTTGAGGTTTTTTTTCCCGCACCTCCTCTTGTTATATCCCTCGTCTCGATGCAGTCTTCTTCTTCTTCTTCGGAGACCTATTTTTTCAACCGTTTGTCTTTGTATCCCCCCCCCCAACTAGCACATGACGGGAGGCGATCCGTCATCGGCGTTAATAATGAGGGTGGTGGACGTCGCCGCCTCTGAGCCCCATCGCGTCGGCCTCACGCCAGACGGTGACACAAAGGAGCAGCCGCCCTGGGATCCCTCTCGCCGCTGACCTCTGACCCTTCGGGGACGGAGGTGAAGCGTCAGACGGGGAAACGGAACGGGAGCAGGAGGGACGTCCAACCCAGTTGTTGGTCATTTGACTTGTAAGCAAGGCACTTGCCATCAGTTGTTCTGGGGCCAACATGACATGTGACCTCACGACCCGGTGGGCCGATGTGAGGCTCACTTTCCGGACGCCAGTTACTTTCCTGGTTACGGGAAAAAATAAACAAAGTCGCCACTGACCTGGTTGGCGGTAATGTGCTTCCCACGCCGTGATCGGTTGGGCGGGAGAAGGTTAATGAAGCGTTACAACTCGTTGACCCTCGTTACATTACTACTCGCCATCGTTAACGTAGGTTAAGGATATAGGAAAGGTCGCTATGTGGTAACGTTGAGCTTCCAGATACACGACATTAATCTCGTGATTCATTTGTCTCTCTCAGCTGTGCTAGAACGCTTTCACCCTGAAGGCTATTTAGCTAAATCGTAGATGTGCAGAAGAAGAATAGAAAAATCCCACGAACAAAAAGGCAACGTCTAGAGCCCCGACTGTCAGGAGCATTCCTGACTCCTCACATTAGCCAGGCGCTCCCAGAATAGCAGCACCGAGTTGACTTTCATTCAGCCGCTCTCCATCTCCAACGGTTTCTAGGCCCCTCCTTCTCTCGTACCAGTCCCATCGCCCACTATAGTGCCCCCCCCCCCTTCTCTCCCTGCCTGGGCTTTTGGGCTCATTTGCATACCTGTTGAGACAAAAGGCGTCCTTCAGTGCCCGGGCTCCCTCCATTTGGCTGCCACGCAAAGTCCCGTTAGAAGGAGTCGTCACTATTTACACTCCGGCCCCCTTTTATCTGGCCAATTTAAGCACACTGCTGCTTCAGGGTGTTTATAATGGGAACCTGCCGGAAAAAAGACATCCCGCAGACCACCAGCGCTGCGAGGAGAAACGGCGTATAAGGAGATTTGAGAGGCGTGATATCTTTGTGGGAAGCAATGATGTTTAAAGTCGTCTGCCGGGGCACATCTGGCTTCTCTTGTGCCCGAATCCTAGCAGGAGCCGAGCAGCAGCTGACCTAATTATAGTGGAACATGGAGCTCAAAGTCTTTTTCCCCCCCGCTAATCTCGGTAAGAAACGCCGCCGTCAACGATTTTAGACTCCGGAGTGACACTGGGATTACCAAACTTGGCCTTTCCAAAATAGAGGACTCGGCTAAATCTGCTCGGCGATGGAGTTCGACGACCACGCGGAGAGAGTCTAAAGGTGCGTTCACACCAAAAGCGAAACTATTTTTTCGTGCGACCGAATCCCATGAAAAGTCAACGTACAGACGCGATATTTTCCCGGGCGGCGCGTTTGGGGCGACGCGATGTGGGCGACGCGTTTTCAGCGGCGCAATTTTCACCCCGAGTGGAAATATTTCCACTTTGAGGCGGTCATCTCGCAACTCGGGCCAATCGGCTCTTGAGTTCCGCTCTCGTAGCGCTGGAGGCGGAAGTCTTCCAGACGTAACAGTAACTTCATCGGTGAAAGTGACCGAGCTGAGTGAGCCTACGGGTGACGTCATGAACCCAAACACGAGGGCGTCAGTGTGTGGGACGTCCACGACAAATATAAAGCAGAACTAGTGGTTAGTTATTCTGGTGGATGAAGGAGATGATAACGGTCTTTACGGAGACGAGACACGGAGATAAGCCCCGCCCCTCCCGGAGCGTCTCGACGCTCATGGTGAGAACACGGCGAACGGTCGAGCGAGTAAACTCACGCGTTTTGTCAAGCGGTTGAGAGGCCGCCGTCAGATCCTTCCCGTTCCTTTCATGTCTCTCTATCTCCGGACGTTCTTCAAAGCTCCTCACACCTCTCTGCCTGTGTGATTTCAACCTGGAGAGACTTTTTTTCTTTCTTTTTAAAATCACCCGTGCATCTCGCTCGCCTCCCGCACTTGCGCTGCACCCCCGTCTCTTCTGATGAGGTCAGTTAGCTGCGAGTAGACGCGACCGGGGTCGGGCGTTGCCGAGTCAGGGACGCTGAAGTGGAGTGCAATATGAGAAATGCGAGTCTGGCTGGAGTCGGTGACGGCTCCGCTCCTGAGGCCGCTAAGGCCACAGCTGGCGGCGACGGGTTAAGCGTCGGTGTCGTTCAACGGTTCACGCGAGATCGCGACAATAATCGATTCATTATTACAGAAGGTGGAGCCACGGCGTCTTCTGGATCAGAGCCCGTTTCCCATGCAACCGGTGTTTTTTCTGCAATCCGTAATTAGAACTCCACCCTGCATCACAATGGAGCGTATCGCATGAGGCTGTCGGGGGTGTTGCTGCCCGGTCTCCAACAGGCATGGCGGAGGATTAGTCCCGCCTCGGCATGTCAGAAACACACCAGTTGTTGACTCTGCAGATACATCCCGGAATATTACAGGCCTGGACAATAAGTATCAGAGGGGAAAAATGTAGGTGCAGTAATAAAAGAATATATATATTAATAAATATATATATATATATAAAACAATAAATATATATTATATTAAAAATAATATATATATAAAAATAACAATATATATTTATATGGAATATATATATATTTTTTTTTTTTAAATATATATATAAAATAAAGATGTATATATTTATTTATATATACATTTATATTTATATTATTATCTGTTATGGTTTTTGCAGTCAAACCAAAAAACAACAAACACGATCGTTGTTCTCAGTCGCTCGGAGCAGAGAGTTCATTTTCAAAGGATTGACGCAGTACAAGACCACCAGGAAGAAGCGTCTCCCGGTGAACAGTAATACTCTTTGAATAAAAATTTAGAAAAAATCCTGCTCCGATTGTGGTCGCGTGTGCGCCGCTCTCACCTCTCTCATCTCCTGGGTGATGGTGTTCAGGCGCTCGTTCTCGGACTGGGTGTTGGTGAGGATGTTGCGCGCCTGGCGGAGCTCGGTCTGCAGCTCCAGGACCCTCTGCTCGTAGTAGGCCTCCTTACAGGCCGACTCCTGGATGAGACACTCCTCGCGGCTCTCCCCGTCCGCCGCCACCTTCCTGTGGTTGGAGTAGGCTTGTCCGAAGGCCTGGAGGCACAAAGCAAACAGGAAAAGAAGTCGTTATTGAGACATTTTGGGAGAATACGTGTTGGATTCCCTGCCAATACTACACAACTAAAGTATGTGCATTTATGTAAATCAGGGGAAGAAGAAGAACTGGAACTGTACTTTGTGCTTTAAAGTCACACTAATCTCTACTACTGCAGCCGGGGACTCAGAAACCTCCCAAATCTAGCAGAATTACGGAAGGTCAGCAGCTATTTTGGACTTTTAGGGAATTCTGAAATTCATGGAGATTTGAAAAGGCTGTTGGAAATATTCCCAGTAAAAAAAAAAAACGTCTGAAAACGACCGTAAAATATACGAGAGATAGTTCCCCTATAAATAGCGCCGCCTTAACTCCTTAACTCTGACCTTCATTCATAAATGGCCTGCGAGGCAACAAAAGAGAGGCAAACAGAGAGAGACGGGGAGAGCGACTCCCTCTCCTTTCCCTCTCTCCTCTCTCCTTTCCTTCTCTCCTCTCTACATCTGCACGTGATTGGCTGCACAGGGATTTTTTCTCTCTCTCTCCATCTGACTGCATGTTAATCCCAGTAATTCCTTTAGAAAAGGAAAATGTGTAAACGTGCATCAGTGGCTGCGGCCTACACGGAGACCAATATGTCAAACTATACAGAAGTGCGTGACATTATGTCTCACGTTCCAGGAAAGAGGAGATGAACCGATAAACAAACGTGCGTCATCTCGAATCAACGGACGTTTGAAATGTTCCCGACAAGAGGAAAAAACATTAAATAAAATAATGTCATAGTTCACAGATGAACTGATGACAACGTGCCCAACCAGCTGCAGCGGCTCCGATATCCACCGAGCCGACACGCAAGAGTCAAAATGATCAAATCTGATGTTGTGAGAAGATAATTTTAGATTAGATTAGATTCAACTTGATTGTCATTACACATGTACAGAGCAACGAAATGCAGTTTGGCATCTAACCAGAAGTGCAACAGAAAGTATCATCATAAATACATGATATACAGGTTATAAATAATGCGGAGACATAAATATATATTTCTGGGGTTGCTAAACTAGTGGAAATATTCAGTGCATATTAACTCGATAGTGCAACAAATGGCATAAAGTGTCTACAGTGCGGATAGAGTGGTGTATGATGATCAGAGGGGGGTAGAGTTCAAAAGAGTAACAGCTCTGTGGAAGAAGCTGTTACTCAGACGGCTGGTCCTTGATTAATCTGCAGATTAATTGAAAATAAAAAGTAGCCCTACAACAGAAATTGACTGGACCCCGCAACTGGATTCCCAAAACATAAGAGGATCTCCCCGTCCACACTGAAACTGAACATATTAACCTTAAATTAACAAATCCAGAGTTATCACCTGTAATCTTATTGCAAACTAAGCTTGCAAATGACATGAATCACCATAAAATATTTAAAATAAACTATTCCAAAACCAAAAATGGTAGAAAAGACGTCCACAAACCACGACACTCGACGGACTCTCGTGAGTAACGATGGTGTCCTCACCACAACAAACTTAAAGCCAAGGTTCATATTGATGTTTATTGACAGCCAACGTGTCCGTCAATAAACAACTAACCTCCGTGTCTCTGTAGATAAGAGAATCTCCCCTTATCTTCCCAAACACCTCAATCACCAGAGGCTGCATTTCATTAGACAGGATCAACCCAATCAGAGACCGGGGGAATCCCATCATTATAATCTCGGCGTGCGGTGGATATCCAAGGGACTCCGATCAATCCAATCTGTCCTTCAGACGTAAAGCGTAGAGCCCCCCCGAGGCAAAACCCCTCTGACCCCGTGACCTTTTAATCTCAGCTCCTCCTTCGGCTACTTTTTAGGGGGGGGGGGGGGGGGCGCACGCGACCGAGCTGCTAATCCCTCTGTGAGCTGCAAACCACATCATAATTCATCTTTAGCTCGCCATATGCTGCAGTTTTTTTTAATATACATTAGAGCGCAGATTATTAATCTGTCGCAAAGCTAATCAAAAGGCACGTCTGAAGTCACTAGCGCGCCGTCTGGACTGGATCCATCCCTCCGCCGGAACCAGACGTCCGGTTCCAGACGAGTGTGCGCCTGGCGGGCCGGAGGCCGGGCGCCCCGCTGGCGGCCGGGCGCCACGGGGAGATCAAAGCTCATCGTCACTGGTCAGAGGCACCATGTGATTAAGTGAAATGTATAAAAACCAGACCAACAACTCTGCTCCTTGTTCTTTCCTCCCTCGTTTCATCGCGCCACAATGGAGACTCCGACTCCCCCCGGTCACCAGATCACCACAAGGTCACTGAAAGTATTCAGACCCCTTTCAATGCATCACTCTGTCTGATTGCAGCCATTTGATGAAATCAAAAAAGTTCATTTTATTTCTCAGTAAAGTTCACTCAGCTCCCCAACTTGACAGAAAAAAACAGAAATGTAGAAATTTGTGCAAATGTATTAAAAAAGAAAAACTGAAATATCACACGGTCATAAGTAAAGGGGTCTGCATGACAGCAGGTGAGTTGAGGGTGGAGGACGTCGGCCGCTACGCCTTCATTATCGTTGTAGTGTCAGGTCGTCTGTTCATCCGCCTCACAGTTCAAACTCAACCCGCTATCGGCTGGCTTATCTTTCGCCACGACGAGCTGGAACATGTTGCCACCGCTGCGTTCGTCCTCTGGAACTGAGGGCGATATCCAGATCGGGGCTTAAGGGCCGACCGCATCCTTCGCCCTTCATGCCGCGGCTGCTCAACGGCGAGGGACGTTCAAGCAGAGAGAACAGACTCAGAATCCTCCCTCGCATGTTCCTCTGAGTGGAGAACGGATCAGCAGTGAGAGTCTCAGAGGCCCCGTGGAATCTCTCTCTCTCTCTCCCTCTCCCTCTCTCTCTCCCTCTCCAGACAGGCAGAGAGGTTGTTCCAGAGACCCCGCAGGCCGGTTAAGAGGTCTCAATGCGGAGAGGAGAGGGAGAATAAAGAAATATGGACCTCTCCATCTTCGTTTACAGGCCTGTCTATATTTAGCCGTCCTTTATCAACTGTTTTTGCTGTTGTTTTTGTTGCAAGTGGAACTCGTACCCATGACCTAGAACGACACGCCGACCGCTATTCTAGACGTGTCAGAGCTCCGTGTTCGGCACAACGGGGTTCTGTGAGTCATGTGTGTGTGTGTGTGTGTGTGTGTGTGCTGATGAGTGCATGACCTGCCTGAGTCAATGACACTCGCTGCAATGAGTAACAGAGAAAGCCAATTATTTACTTACAGATTCACTTTCATGGTTTACTCTCTGCTGGTTTGGAAATCTCTTCCAGCTGCTACAAACGTGTCTAAATGTGGACCTTATAAAACGGAATCATCAACAATAAGTAGGAGAAACTAGAATATTTACATGTTAGATGTATGCGAGTCATTCTATGTGCCAAACTAACAGGAGGGGGGAGTAAAATAAAGAAAAAGAGGTAAGAGAAGTGAGAGAGAGGCAGAGATATGAGCTGGCACAGAGCCACGGTGATTCACTGCATAGCACAGAGCCGTTGGGGTATTATTCACACACACACACACACACACACACACACACACAGGCATCAGATTTCAGATTTCCCCAGCGTGCCCTGCAGTCAGCCGTACTGCAGCACCTGGTGCTGCCGTGTCGAGGCTCGCTTCCCAGAGATGAGAGGGAGGAGGAGGCGAGCGTTCGAGGCGTCGTCGGGGTTCCACCGACACGACGAGGAACACACCGAGGTCAGAGAAGAGCGGCGGAGTATCACGAGGCGTTTGTTTCTTTGAAAATAAATGATTCATTTCAGCCTCCAGTGGACTGGCGGCGCTGTACTCTCCCATCGAGAGAGAGAAAATAGAATATACACATATCTGTGGTACACACACACACAGTGCTAATCAGACTCATGAGGCACTTTACACGCCTCGCTGAAGCAGTCGTCCTCAGCCATGATATGAAAGGTCAGAACGGCCTAATTGGGCTTCAGAACCTCTCCATACATGTTCCCTGCGTTACATCGGGCTGTGATCACAAGGCGCCGCCGGTTCGTGCTTTCATCATCGCCTCCCGCCGGGGGGGGAAACTACTAATACTTACATATTTTATTCCCTCTTCACGTCGGCCACTGATCTGGAGTCGGCATTAGAAACTCGGTCAGACCTCACGAATGATGCTCATCTGAATGCATTGTACATCAAAGACAAGAGCGAGGGATATATATAGAATAATTACCACCTCAGACAGGACAGCTGTGTGTCCTTCTACGCTGCTCCGGGTGGGAGCGCCCTCACCTAATGTGCATCTGCGTGTGGTCCAAGGATCCATCTCACCCGAACCATGACTTATTGCGGCGGGCTCAGGCAGGCAGCTTCAAGACGTTCAGCTTCTTTCCGTTTCCCGCAAGCGCACTAAAAAGTTTCTAGAAGTTTCTAGAAACGCCGATCCTTCAATATGAGAATCGTGAATAAAAAATAATAAAAAAGAGTTTACACTACTATGTATAGTTCATATTTCATTCATTCATTCATTCATATATATATATATATACACACACATATATATATATATCATTATTTCATTATATATATATATGTGTGTATTTATATACATATATACAGTTCTATCTCAGAAAGTGAGTTGGTGATAAAAAGTTTTTTTCTGTAAAAATAAAAAAAAACAAAATATGCAATCTGGATTCGTACACATCCAGCTTAAATATTGCAGAAGCTTTTTTTCTTTTAATATTGCTGATTATGGCTTACAGCTTAAACTCTAAAAAAATCTATCTTAAAAATTTAATATTTCCTCAGACGGCTCAGAAACGCAGGTGTGTTTGATTAAATGAACAATTCAAGTGATTTGTTTAATACCCTACTAGTATACTTTTTCATGATTAGAGATAGGATGAGATGTTTTGTTTGGGTTTCTTGAAGCTATCATAATCAACAAGCAATAAATCGATTTCAGTTGATTTAATATTCAGATAGAAGTCATATTTGTTTTTTGACTTGCATTACAGAAAATAAAAGACAACACATATAAATACGTGTTTGTATATATATAAATATATATAATTTTTTTATAAAATAAATATTTTATAATATTTAAAATATATATATATATATATATAAAGATAAAGGTGAGACACCTGCAAAGGGAAGACAATCACTGCCATTATAGTGTCAGTCTCAGCCTGAAGGCAGCATACTGTTGCTCCTGTTATTACGGGCTGAAAACAGTCATCAAGCCTCTGGCTGAAGAACCTGAACCTGCCCACTCCATTTAAAAAAGCCTTCTGTGTGTGTGTGTGACGGACGAGGCGACGCAGCTTTTACATGCGCCAGAAAATAGGGGTGTTCCTGCACACTATAGCGTCGGGAGAAGATGACCTTTTTTTATATATGAACAACGGGGTTTTTACACTCGATTTCTGCCTTCGGTATTTAATCTCTGCAGCCGATTAATCCCAAGGAAGCATCTGTTTATCCGGGCGCTAAATCTGCCTCACAATGGAGGAGAAAGACGGTGCCTCCAGGGAGGAAGGTGCATTGGTCTGATACATCGTACCACCGTGTGGATTCTTGAGTTCTTCATCGTCTTTCATATCGCGGCAATGATCCATAGATCTGAGCCCGCCTGCCAACCCCCTTTCTGCCCGACCCTCTGGGGCTAGGATGAGATCTCCCAGGGTCCACGCGCCCGCACCCCAGGGGGGGGACCGCCGTAGTCATGGCGATGCCGGCGATTACAGTGAGGCCCACCGACACAGATTGCTCTCCTCCGCCCTCCTCCCTCCTCCCGCCCGTCTCTCCTTGTTGGTTTGTGAGTGACGGCGGCGGGGGGGGGGGGGGGTGGCTCAGAGCCTCTCCGCCACTTCGCATCAGGATAAATAACATCCGTGTGCAAATATTCACCGTGTACATCTCTCCGTCAGCGGGGCGTTCAAGTGAGACGAGATGAAAGTGGAACACGATGCCTTCAAGTCTCTTTCATGAGGTGCGTACGGCCCGTTGAGCTTGAACAGAGGCGAGGTGGCTGGGTGTCCCGGCCCTTTAAACTCTTCGAGCCAGCTGACGGGGGAACCCCCTCTTCTTCAGGGGAGCTGGTTCCCACAGGCGTCGCTCGGTGCCCCTCCCTCGTTTTTCCATGTCTGCTCTCCCCATTTGTCAAGGACCCCCGAGAGACTGGCGCACATCCAATTAAAACCCCTCCTCCAAACCCAAATGTGGATATTGCTGTACAGCCCCCCCCCCCCTCCCCTCCCCGATACCACGGTTCTGCTCCCCATTCCTCCCCCTCTGCGGGCTCCCCTGTTCAATCGTGCCGGAGGGTTTCAAAAGCTCCAGACCCACTAGCCTATTTACAACAGGCGCCTTGGGGAAGGAGGAGTGGGAGTGGTTACGGGGAGCAGGTAAGAGTGTATTGCCGACGGCTATGAGGCTCTACAACAGTTCACCTCTTGCCAGATCACCCTAACCCTTCTTATATTTTGTGTTTTTTTTGTGTTTTTTTATTTTTTTATTCGTGTGTTGCTGCTACTGACATTAATAAAGTATATATCTATGTATCTATCTATAGCGACATAGCCCTGTTCACCGAGTAAAAACATTTTTTTATTTTTTTTAAAGGACGCCCCTTTTGAAATTGGGTTTGCTAATGTTGGAGTAGACAGCCTATTGAAATATGGAGATGATTACAGAACCTCATTGGGGTGAGATGGGAGGCCAGTTAGGAGGTCATTTGAGGAGAGGGGGGCGGTTTGAAGTCATGTAAACAGAGAACACCATCAGTCTGATCTCTTCATTAGAAACTCCTCTCTAGTTTGAGGGAGGGTGTGTGTGTGTATGTGGCCATTTGGATATGCATGTATCTGTGGGTGGGAACTGGTGCACCCACCATCTGTCCACTTCTAGCAACCACAGGCTATTCATATATGCTAATAAGTGTGCAGTGTCCCCCCCCCTCTCATCTCTTTTGTATATATTCAACTCAGGGGGATAAACACCCCCCCCCCCCACCCCGGGGGATAAAAACTCAATTTACTCTTCGTGTGTCGAAGCCCAGGAAAAGTAAAGCGTCTCACAAAGTGACGCTAGAGACGTCAATAAAAAGCGGTTTTAATGAATGCTGATTATGCACGTTGGGATCAGATTGCTTTGTCGAGTGGAAAACGTGCCCCTCTAAAAAAAAAAGAAGAAAGAAACTGACATATTTAGCGTGAGCTAGCTGCGTGTCCGTTCCCGTTGAAATGGCCACAACATGGGGAGGAAATGCAGCATAATGAGCGCTAACGCAGCTGGGGGGGGACTTGTCGGATGAACCTCATGTGGTCACTTCCTCTGACCCACGAAAAAATATATCCGGACTGACACGGAAACATATTTCATACACTTCCTATCTGCTATAAGAAAACAGGATATATATATATATGTGAGAGAGAGAGAGAGAGAGAGAGAGAGCTGATGGAGTGGAGCTTCGACGTTGACTCTCAGAGTCCTTGTGTTTAGCCGTACACATTTATTTATTTATATATATATATACATATACATATTTACACATATATATACACAACCGTTCAAAATTTGGGGTCACTTAGAAATGTCTTTATTTTTCAAAGAAAAGCACTGTTTTTTCAATAAAGATAACATTAATCAAAAATACACTCTATACATTGTTAATGTGGTAAATGATATTCCAGGTGGAAGTGTCTGGTTTCTAATGAAATATCTCCAGGTGTATAGAGGCCCATTTCCATCAACTATCACTCCAGTGTTCTAATGGTACATTGTGTTTGATAATCGCCTTAGAAGACTAATGTCTGATTAGAAAACCCTTGTGCAATTATGTTAGCACAGCTGAAAACAGTTATGCTGGTGATATAAGCTATACAACTGGCCTTCCTTTGAGCTTGAAGTTTGAAGAACAAAATTAATACTTCAAATATTAATCATTATTTCTAACCTTGTCAATGTCTTGACTACATTTTCTATTCAATTTTCAATTCATTTGATAAATAAAAGTGAGTTTTCATGGAAGACACGAAATTGTCTGGATGACCCCAAACTTTTGAACGGTAGTGTATATACACACAAAAATAGGCTTAATCGTGAAGTGTTTACATTTAACCAGTTGGTAGAAGTACAAACTGGGATGAGAGACACAATGAAACCACACAGCTGGAAATGTAGGAGAAGGGTGACGTGTATTTAACACACACACACACACATCTAGCTCAGTCACACAGGCTTCTTTGTTGACAGATTTCCATGAGTTTATGGTCATTATACAGCAGGCAAAGGGGAACCGGAGACCGAGTGAACGCTGCATTTGTTGTGCAGCCGTCACGATGACCTCATCCTCTGCTCCGCGGACTCCTGGTCTCCAGTAATTGGATCACATTGGAAGAATCACAACCCTGCTGTGTCACCCCCTGTGTAGGGCCCGACAGCGTCTCGACGTGCACTCTTGACCTCTGTGAATGTTCGTTTTTTAAAAAGAAATCCATACAACCTCGGGGGTATTTCACAAAAAGTAGTGTACATGTTTGTCCACGGTAAAGCGTGTGGGCTTTGCGGTGCTAGAGCTTCATAAATGATGAAAATAAACCCGCCCACTTCCTCGCTGCAGAATGTCGGGGTTATATTTTATGGACCTACTTTTTTCAGATGCCATGAGAACTCGTACGACAGCCAGGAGGCGGGGTCTCCCGAGTGCCGCCGGTTGATGACCCACACAAAAGCACATTGTACAATTCCCACAATGCAACGCTCTATAGGCGACCGCTCATCCACCGAGACAACCACTCCAACATCCCTCCCACTAATGCACCGGTATATAAAACGTGGCCTCCGATTGAACCGTGTGCCAGCGCTGATTATCGGAGTTTAAGGCCAAAAGCCCTTAAAATCATTACGGATGAGCAGCGTGCCACTTCACCCTGAAACCCGGGGGCGGAGTGAGTCTTTCATCAGGTTTGCGATGCCAGAATACACCTTCCTGTCCCTGGCTACGGGGGCCACAGAGTGGGTCTGGGCCCGGCAGACTCCCGGACCCCTGTAAGCCCTGTGCGTAGCGGCTGGGATTCGTCCTCTTATGCCCGGTGGGTCGGGGGATTTAGGACTTTATTTAGCGCCGTTAAGAAAAGATGACGCCCTTAACCCTCCTCTTACCTTCAAATGTACGAACATCTTTTACCCTTTTTGACCACAGCAATTAAAACCTCCAGAAAATGATTGGAATTAATATCGTTTGCCAAGTTTAAGTTGTTTGTTGACTACCTAAATATCCCTTTAAATGAATTAAAAAGTTGATATTTCTTATATGTTTTACACAGTGAAAAACAGCCTGGGCTCAAATTGACCCCAAAGAACACCGATGCGTACAAGTTGTGTTCAGGACAGTGAAAACATATCATCGTGTGAATTTTATGTTTTCCCAGTTGTCCCCAATAAATTAGGAAAAGTCATGAAATATGAAGCCAAAAAAATAATGTTAATCATTTTTTTAGAGACGTCAAACATTGAATGAGGTCAAATTGACCCCAAAGGTAACAGGAGGGTTAAAGGCCTCGAGCTCCTCGGACCCTCGTCCCGCAGAGCCGAGCGCCATCGAGCCGCACGCCGGCCTCGTTCATCCCCCCCGGCGACGCTCCCCGGCGGCGTACGGCGGCAGCCGCGCGCCCGCGTTGCGGAACTCAGCCGTAAACAATCGCAAAACCCTAAATATTGTTCAGCTCAGTAAAACCTGGTGCTCCCTTTTGTGTCCGTGAGCCAACTGGGGTTACCGGGCCTTGGGTGTCACAAATGGAGAGAGAGAGGGCTAAACGCCAAACAGAACACAGCGCGGGACAAAGGAGCGGGAGAGAGGCGTCCCATTGTGGCTCCGTTTGAAAGGATTGGGCACTTTTGTCCCTTTTTGAACCGGCAGATCACTAAAGGATACATCCCGGTGTCCTGAAACAAAGAGATCTGGTGTGACTCTAAGCCCTTTCTGTGGTGTTAAATGGGTTGGATGCTGATTGGATGTCAGTGAGAAAAGAAAAAAAGTCAGTCTCATATTATTGGATTGCGCGACTCTTACTTCGTAATCATACTTTTTTTCCCTTCTCATTCTTATATCTGATCACAAACTCCCTCTTTCAATCCACTGGACTCCATTATTGTACAATCACAGCATATATTTAACTTAAAAGACATCAACAGCAGCTGAGATCATGTCATTAGCTGCTTCGCCCCTCGTGAGCGAGTCTGTACTCGGCATCACGGCTGGGAAAAGTCCACACGGCCTTATCATATCTTCTCCAGCATGCCAGGAGAGGACGCCCCGTATCAGAGCACTGCTTGTTGTGTACAAATCAGCTGTTGACTTCAGAGTTAATGAACTGTGCGTCCAAAAAGAGAAAAATTAAAGGAAACGTGAACAGGGAAAGTGGGCGTATGAAGACTTCGTGGTGCGTTACACTCCAGGCCTCCAGGGGGCAGCGCAGCGGGACAAGTGTTATTATGCTGCAGTCATACACAGATTCAAAAATGGATGTCATGGCTGCGAGCCAAGGAAACGAGGCCGTGCACCACGTCTTACAACATTTTATTTCCCCCCTGTATATTTAGTTTTTAGTATTAAGTTTTTAGTATTTAGTTTTGTGTTTTATATTTATGTTCATTGATGCTCCGATTGATGCGCTGCTGTGATTTTTGAAATTTCCCCGCTGTGGGACGAATAAAGGAATATCATATAAAAAAATATGTAATAATGGTCAATAAAATCCACAGCGTACAGAGTCTTTCTTTTTCTTTTCTAAACGTGATGTCCAGGAAGGAGGAAAAAAAGTTGTGGTTGTGCGAGGTACTGAAATAGTTGTCATTTTTAAAAGAGAGAAAGCCTAACAGAAACAAACTGGTATTCAATGGCAATGTACAATAAGAGGAAACGCCACTATAATGTTTCTGTATTTCTATTTGTAAATAATAGCTGGACAAAATAAGCTTTTAAGAGACATTTTTTGTGACAATTGGAAATGGGGAAATTCATTTTAGACTTTGCTTTTGAGCGGTAACTATTTCACCCACTGGCTCTAAGACAAAAAGAGGAACTATTTCTAAAAAACAGTCTCCACATTTAAGAGTAGACTAAAGTCTTTCCTCTTGATGGTCTTATAGTTGGGGCTGAGTCAGGTTCACCTGGTCCCGCCCCTAGAGATGCTGCTAGAGGCTGATAGGCTGCTGGGGGACGTCTAGGATACACTGAGCACCTCTCTCCTCTTCTCTCTCTCCTTATTGATGCATTTACATCTCTCCATCACACATTATCAACTCTGCTTCCTCTCTTTGTGACTTCCCGTCTCAAAGGGTCTATCGGACCCGGCTCGGTCTGAAGCCTCCTGCCTGGTGGGTCGACCTCCTGTCATGACCCGGCTGGTTTTTCTATTTCTTGGGAGTTTTTCCTGATCCGTTCAAAGGTCAGGGATGTCGTACGTGTACAGATTATAAAGCCCACTGAGGAAAAATTCATAATTTGTGATATTGGGCTATATAAAAGAAACTGAATACTCTTTCCAGTGGAGTAAAAGAGGGAGGAGGAGGATACGGAGACGTCAACAATACAGAAAGCAGTCCATCCCGAGTGACGGAGGCAAATAATGGGTGGAGGAGAGTAACGTGGGTGTTGGCGGAGTACGCTAATGACCAGAGGACAGAGAGGAACTAAATAAATACAATCAATACATGGCTACTTCCAGCCAATCAGTGTACACGTTACTAACTCTGCTTTCTCCCCGGAGTCCGTGTGACTTCACGTCTCATGGGGTCATCGGACCCTATGAGACGGCATAGATCCTATCTGCCTGATGGATCATCGAGGTCTGGGTCGTGGAGTAGGGTTGGGTACCGAAACCCGGTGCCAATATGGTACCTGTTCCGATACCCGTGTGATACACCCCGAAGCAAACGCAGCATTTCGGTGCTTCTTGGTGACTCCGCCCTGTCAGCAGTTCTGAGCCTCGCTCGCCGTGTGTGTGACGTGAACCCCCGTGTCGAGCACACCATCGTCAGGCTGGGTGCGATGGGGCGTCACGGTCCCCTGAACGCCTGGCAGAGTAGCTGGCGCTAGCTACTGACTTCGGCGTGACCTGATTGGTTGTTCTCTTTGCCCATCAACACAGTGACAGGATTAACCTATAATGGAGAACATATATTGTGTATGTTAACAGTCTGATATCCGTTGTTTGTCAGTGCTATCGGTTCAGGCACCGTTTAGGCACCGGTATCGTTTTAAAAGTACCGGTTTAGCACCGGTATCGGAAAAAACCCAAACGATACCCATCCCTATCGTGGAGTTCCTGCTCCTGACTACGCCACTGTCCTGTTGAGACTCCGCCCACTCCTCCTCCCCACCGCCATCTGCCTGATGGATCGTGGAGGTCTCCATCGTGGAATATGCCTACTATGAACTATTCATACACTGTCATATTCATTGAATGTATTTTAACTCTAAATCTGTCCTTCTGTACACATGACATCTATTGCATCTGTCCATCCTGGAGAGGGATCCTCCTCTGTTGCTCTCCTCCAGGTTTCTTCCCTTTTTCCCCTGAAGGGTTATTTGGGAGTTTTTCCTGGTCCGATGTGAGGTTTTGGGACAGGGATGTCTATGTGTACAGATTGTAAAGCACTCCGAGACAAATTTGTAATTTGTGAAATTGGGCTATACAAATAAACTGAATTGAATTGAATATGTATATGGTGCTTTAGCTCGCTGTGAGATGATCCCGAAGCAGCCACACACACACACACACACACACACACACACACACACACACACACACACACACACACACACACACACACACACACACACACACACACACACACACACACACACGTTACTAAGCAACAGCAGTGCACAGAATTCCTCCATCTATGCCTCAAGAGTATGTGTTTGTGTGTGTGTAAAGTGTGTGTTTGTTTGTGAGTGTGTGTCGGGGGTTCAGTGCCTGTGGGTATGGATGGATGACATGGCAGGGGACGTTCATGATGATTTCTGCTCGTCGGTTCACGTCCAACATTGGACCAAAGAGGAGGAATCTGGGCGTTTAAAATCGTGAGGCAACTCACAGACGGCCGAGGAATTTTATCGCATGCCGTGTTTGTGTTTGTGCATACCAGAACGTGAGAGGAGAGGTTCAGGGGGTCAGTGGAGAGGATCCAGTGTTCACCCAGACAATATGCGCCCCTTTGACTGGACATCCAAACATTGCCATAGAGTCCATGGGATTTATGGCTGACCAAAGACACGATGGGGTTATGGGGTATTTCTTTATAACGGCTTGTCATTTTGATTACCCACTTCAAAAGAGTGAGATATACGGCATCTTGAACTCAATGTTTGGGACTTTGAGAGGAATCTCACCTCCGAGTGTTGCTCTAACTTGTCCTGAACAGAAGCTTATCTCGAATTGCCCCCCCCCCCCTCTCCTATCTGATGCTCTGCTCAACACAGTGAGGAGGAAGTGGAGAAGAATGTGTCTGTACTGCCCTTGTGATAGCATCACATCTGCCCCTCGAACAGGGGGGGGGGGGGGGTGTTGGGTAGATGGATAAAGGAACACAGCTCCGGTCGAACCAGTACAGCCCAACCCTGAGGCACGAGAAGGAACCTCTAGCACAGCTTTAAAGCAAACAATTCAGTTTATAGCCCACAGCAGACGGACGTCTGTGTTGCATTATGAGGGAGAAAGAAACGATCTGGCACAGTCTCAGGGAGTCACAACGAGAGCTTCGACTGGCATATTATGGATAAAAACCAAGAATAATCCTCTCAGAATACCCCCCCCACACACACACACACACACACACTGCTCGAGTTTGCTGCCATGGCTACTTCCCTCAGTGCGTTTCTTCCATTCTTCCTTGCCGTCGTTCCTCGGCGAGGCCTTCCTGCCGAAGACAATAACGACGACGCGCGCGCGAGAGAGAGAGAGAGAGAGAGAGAACGTCACTGGAGGACGCACGGAAGCAGAGAGCTGGAAACTCGCTGCTCTTTCTCTACTGACACAAACAACCCAAAAGGGGCTGTGAGCAGATGAGAGAACACCGTGTTGACCATGAACTCAGCTTCCTCAGCCACTGGTGGGAGGACCGAAGAACCCAGATCTCAAAGGGAGGATGTGAGCCACCGCGAATCAGATTAGACTTTTTTTCCCCCATGACTCCTTCACTACCGTCACTATTTCGGCCAAACGTCTCCTCCCACCCCCCCCTCCAAATTACAAGAGATAGACAAACTGCTGCTCTGGGGAAGACAGTTGGATCCGACGCGTTACAAGCGGTGGGGAATAAGTCCGGCCAGAGTCCAGAGTAACAGACATCCTTTATGTGAATCTCGAGCCCAGCTGAAACCGTCACTCAACATTCTTTCCATTCCCAGAGGGCCGTAACTTGTCTGGTTTCCACTGCAAGTTATCTCCCTCTCACTCTCTCTCTTTCTCTCTCCTTTTCCTCTCTCTCTCTCCTGAGCGGGAAGGTTCAAAATTCAAACCTACTCCCTCCCCCTTTTTTTAGACTAAACTAGTAATTCTTGTTCACAGGAGAGAGGGAGAAAACGTGACAATATACCCAGAGAGCAGAACTATTTAAAAAAACACAGCGTACGAATAAATGTCTCAGGTACACATTTTCACGTCCCATAATCAAGCACGCACAGCAAAGTATCGCTGTCATAATGGGTCATATGTGTACAGTCGCTGGAGAGCCGCTCATTACTCAATGCAGAAGTTGGGGGGTGGAAACACACCAGGCCCCGGTCGAGTACAGTCAGAGAGGAATGTCTCCAAGAAGAGCTGCATAAATAAATAAATAAAGGTGGCAGTTCTGCTGGGGGCACCCTGAGTTAAAGGGGGGTGGGGGGAGGTGCAGCATCCCCTCATCATATTTGCAGTGTTGACCTTGTGGGAGGAATGACAGATGGCTATTTTATGTCCATATATGACATATTGCAGTGATGATAACTTATATTATATATATAATATATATATATATTATATATATTATATATATTTTATTTTTATTTTTTTGGTAGCCCCTAACAAATGGCTATGCCTCAAATGAAGCTTCATGGTTTTAGGCTTGATGGGTAGAGCATGTAAATGCAAGATGAATTGTTTGCTCTTCAGATTGGGTGATTTTGAAACGCAGCCTACCTCTTTGAGCTGGTCCAGCTCCTGCCGGACGGCCTCGTACTCGACCTCCAGGTCGTCGTACTGCTGTTTGAGCTGCTGCTTCTCCTCCAGCACCGCCAGTCCGTACTCCGCCGCCTGGATCTTCTCCTTCGTGGTGTCGCTCAGCTCCCGGGAGAGGCGCTCGATCTCCGCCCGCACCCACTCCGGCGCGGCCTTCAGCGACCGCATCGTGCCGGGGTAGCCCTGCTCTTCTATGGACATGGTCGGTATACCGGTGACGATCGACCGGCGTGCGACAGCTGATCTGCGACAAGAGGTGGTGGTGTTGGAGGAGGAGGAGGATGAGGAGGAGGAGGAGGAGGAGGAGGATGTTCGAAGCGTCTTCAGGCGGTGTAACCTTGAAGGTGGAGCGGTTGCTTAAATTCGTCGGTATTTAAATTGCATGATTGCTACGCTTGCGTCTCTGGCGGCCGTTCTTCTTTTCTTCGGTCATCTAGATGACCGCTGTGTTGTTATCTCCGACGGGGGGAGCACGTCGTTATCTCCTAAAATCGTTCCATCGTTAGGGTCCTGCGCCTCCTTCACCTCTCCCCCGGCTTGTCGGAGCGATCGCGCCGGAGCTGGAGTACCAATTGCCAAGACAAGAGAGAGGATGACCAACTTCCGGTTGTTATTTTTCAAAACAAAATTCCTTTCTGAATACATGTGAAGAAATAGGCTTCAGAGCGTACGTGGTTGTGAATTTGATTAGCTTGAATTACTTTATAAAATGGCTATAACAATACATGTACAGGAGAATAATAGTTTATCAAAACATATGTAAGTGTCAGAGATCTCGTATTTTATTTTGAAGGCCCAATCTATTAACTTCCGTTAAATATATGTCATCATCACCGGCTTTTTTGAAACAGCTGAACGGTTGGTTGAAATTATATGCAGCTACGCAACCAGCCGGGACCGCTGCGTCACAGCGCCGCAGTGCTTCATGGGAAATGTAGTACGCATAGTACGTAAAGCCACGCAAAGCGGTTTGCCGACGCCAGGAACTGAACTCATTTCCCACTAGGCTTTGTTTCTCTGCCGATGTGGAGCGCGGAAATCTGTTGCCCGAGGCGTTTGTTGTCTCGGAAACGTTAATTAACTAATATTTTCATATATATAGATATTATTATTTATTTATTTCAGATATTTACACATTCGGTCCTCTGGGCTACACATGAAGATAGATAGATAGATAGATACTTTATTAATCCCCAAGGGGAAATTTGTCGTGACAGTAGCAGCAACACACAAGAATAAAAACAAAACACAAAATATAAGAAACAGGGATGAAAGATATAGAAGTATACAAGTAAAATCATTTAGGTTCCACTTAAACTAGCAGTCCCAAAAAAGTCCACCTTTCTCCCTATTTACACTTTCATATGATGAATTTGTTCTTAAATGTACTCGTGGAATGTACTTGACACAGCTTAGGATACTTAATCTTGTAGGTCTACTTCAAAATGGAAATACTTGAGAATATACATTGCATCCCACCTAATATTTCAACTCAAAATGTGAAAAATCACTCCTAGCTAATTTAGATACAAAACCTAAGTTCATTTTGAATTTGCATGTATTATTGCATGGAACAACAATACAATATTGTTTGGTTTCGTCCTTGTGGTTTTATCCTGATTGTTAGCTTATTATTGAATACCTTTACTCTAGTTCAGAGTACACATGAATACCTTTACTCTAGTTCAGAGTACACAGGAATACCTTTCCATTAAAGGTATTCCTGTGGCTCTGCATTCCCTCGTCACAGTAATGCCTGCCTGTGGTTTAACTCTGGACCTGGTAGTACTGGTCATGCTGAGTACTATGCTTAGTACTATGCTTAGTAAGTACTATGCTTAGTACTATATTTAGGTAGGCCTACATGTCCAAGCTTAGTAGTCTTGTGTTCCTGTAATATTTGTTATCCCCTCTGGTGCTGTTGATGGTTTTAGATGTTGCATAATACACATAATGTAATCATTCAAAAGGATTTATGATACATCTAAAATATACACAATGGGCATTTTATAAATTCAGATTTGAATCTGTGCCTTTGCACTATAATGTCGACGCCATCGTTTTAGGACTGCGTCGGGGTCAGAGGCCAGGAAGTCACTCCGAACACGATGGACTGACCTCGCCCCGCTGACCCTGACCGGCTTTAGCGAGCTGTCACGTAAGCCAATCAGCTTCCAGCTACTTGCTCCGTACGTCACCGCCGTGCCACTATTTGGAGGAGAGATTCAGTGGCTCCGTTTTTAGAAATCCTCTCGCTCTCTCAGGACAAAAGTCCCCCAAAATCTCGCCGATGTTACGCATATCAACAAGATCAACCAGGCGAGTGTTACCTCAGGACAACGTGTGCATTAATAAACACACAGAATATGACGTGTCTCACAACCGTCCAGCAGACGCTGAGAGGGATGTAGGCTGCAGGGTGACTTTTTTGTTGAGGAGCGGGTGCTCTATTTCGACGCCTGTGCAGTAATACGATTAGCAGTCTAATCCAGGAGGAGTCAGGATTACATAACACCCCCCCCCCCCCCCCCACAGAGCAGCATAAACCTGTTCTTGGGGACACTTACAATACTTTTCAAACACTTTCTTGGGGTTAATTTTTTCACATCCACGTTTGATCCGTGGTGTGGGGTGGGATGATCGGGGGCCCTCCACAAAAAAGCAGCACAGAGGATCCTGTGGGGGTCTCTGGATGGGGGTTTGCCCCCTCCCTGGCCACACGGGGATAATCCAGAGACGAATCAAATCAAGCGAGAGCTACAGGATTGACTTTCGACAGGAGAGCGTCAGCGAGGCGGAAGTCGATGACAACTGTGAAGCGCTCGTTTCCGTGGATGTGGGCCGCGGGCGTCTCGTCTCACCGACTGCAGGTAAGACAAGTTTTCATTTTATATTCTATCTATGTGCTTGTTTTTACTGAGTGGTCCTTCCTGGTCAGATATTCAAATGTTGTTGTTGCATATGCCAATGTTGCACTGTGATGTAAAACCATACAGCGAAGAAGAGAAAATCCTGAAATGGATTATTATTATTATTAATATTATTATTAATATTATTATTATGTGACCTTCAGGTGGAGCTCTGATGGAATACAGTGAGTGAGGACGGTGGTTGAATTCAATCAGTTGATTTTGTATAGCCCAATATCACAAATTACAAATGTGCCTCAGAGGGCTTTACAATCTGTACACATACGACATCCCTGACCTTTGACCTCACATCGGGTAGTTGGGCACGTGGTACATGTATATATCAGGTATAACCGTAGTTTACCTAGATACATTTCTAATGTGCCAGACTAGAGGATATTTGGAATGTCATGCCATGATGGCAGACTTGCAATTCCAGGTCAGGATTAAACACCTCTTGAAGTGATCGCTCGCCAACCACAAATGATCCTAATCATGTCGGCGTTACAGAGCAACGTACGTATGCTGGAGAAACTACAGCATCTCACAGCCTCACATGTTATAAGAAGGAATACAGACAGAAATATTAAAACAATTAATAGTCTGGCCATACAACCATTTCTACACAAGAAGCAAACTGATCTCAGATCAGAATTCATGGAGCTCCTGGCGTGTCATGAGAGACATTATTGCTGTTTAATAAGCTGTTAAAGGTGCATTGGGTAAATTAAACACGCCCATGAAAGGATCCGATTCAGTCATTGGAAAAAAACTAATTAGTAACGATTAAAACAAGATTTGTTTTTCTTGACCAAAATCACAGCTGTGTGTTGACAGCCTTTCTGTATTTGTATCAGACTGTTCAATAAATCAGTCGTCAATATCTTCCCAATATCTTGTCAACCTTAATTATTTATTTATTTCTTCGATATCGTGTTTTGACATTCTGCTTAATTTTGCGAAAAATAAATACCAAGTCTTCACGTGGAACAGTGGAAATGATTTGCTTTGCAATTAAAATAACATAAAACAGATACATTCTATTATTATTACAATTGTAGATTAAAGCGTGTCTAATATCAGATGTACCCCCCCCCCCCCCCTCCTCCTCTACCTCGAGTCAGAGCCCCCAGGCCGAAGTACACTCTGGTGGGAGAAGCTCTACGTTACGTCATCCCCGGACACGTGCAATGCTCGATGGGCTGCGGAGGCCAAGACTGCAAGTTTGACAACCCGAGTTCCTGGAGCGAGCAGGACCAGGCCATCAAAGGCCTCTACTCGTCCTGGTACACAGCACAACACGACCCACACGGTCCATTTCAGTCCACCCCGATAACCAGTTTGCTGCGCTTTCAGGGTTTCCGATCACCTCCTAGCGATGTCCAGACCCTCGACGGAAACCATCGAGAAGTACGACGTCATCGACCAATTCAGGAGGTAAAAGTTGTTGTTGTTTTTCAACCTGATTTAGGATCGCTCAGCACCTGAAGAATGAGAATAACATGTACGCGTCGCCTGAAAACGATAATCCTCTCCACACGTGGATTTTTATTACATATATATATATATATATTCTTTAACTAAAACCCTCTTCACCATTTCAGTTTATTTCTACAATTTTGGCTGGAGCGACTACGGGGTGGCCAACCTCACCGCGGTGCTGGACATGGTGACCGTCACGGCCTTCGCTCGGAAGGAGGGGAAGATCGCGGTCCACTGTCACGCCGGTCTCGGCAGAACAGGTAGATCTGATTCTGAGGGGGGGGGGGGGGGCGTCGCCTTCTCACCTTCTCACATCGCCGATGACCGCTCCCCCCCCCCCCCTTCTCCGCCCTCGCAGGTGTGCTGCTGGCGTGTTTCTTGGCCTACGCCACCAGGATGACCGCCAACCAGGCCATCGCGTACGTCCGCGCCAAACGCATCGACTCCATCCAGACCCGCGGTCAGCTGCGCTGCGTCAGAGACTTCGTCCGGTTCCTCGCCCCTCTGAGGAGCGTGTCGCCCTGACCCAGTACCTGAACCGCCAACGGCACATGCTGCACGGCCACGAGAGTAAGGAGCTGAGGCACCTGCCGAAGATCGTCCGGCTGGTGTCCGGGCTGCTGTTGGACATCTACAGCTCCCAGACTGCCTCACCACTCACCCAGCTGCAGGTGCTGAGGACATCTAACTGAGGCAGGGCTGGGAAGCTGAAGAAGAGACGGAGGGGAGAGCACAAGGAGCATCTGTTTCTCCACCCGGGATGCTTTTTGTTGAAGGACGGACTTTTTTAAAATTAGTTTGAAGAATAAACATTCCCCTGCATTTTTAAACCTATCACTTCTGCCTGTTTTTACTCCTCCCTTGCGCTGCCCCACCCTAGCCGGCGCTATAGGGACATTACTGATCTCCATCTTTGTACTTTAAATGCAACTAAACAAGCGAGTATTTTTTTTCCTCCTTGAGTTTTCCGAAGTAAAAGTAAAGTACGACGACGCGTGTTGCAGGCCGAGCTGAACCAAGGCGGCGGCTCCCTTCATCCTCACCGGGCTCATTGGGCGTGGCTGGAGCAGCTCAGAGAGCCGGCCGTCTCCGTCCGGGAAGCCGAGGCCCTGAAGCCCGACGCCGCCGACGCCCAGAGCGTCCTCGGCGCACTGGACCAGGTCAGCGAGCGAGTTCCGTGCCGGCGGCGCCCGGTACCGGGAGGAGGCGGCGGCCTTTTTAACCTTCGCCTTCGTCTCTTCATCCCCAGGCCTCCAAGCAAACATTAACGTGCGTACTGGATTGCATGGCTCACATGCTGGCGATACCGGAAGAGGTGGAGGCCGCTTTCCTGAAGCGTACCATCAAGGCGTTCACCTGGGTGAGAAAAACCAACGCACCCGATGAATAAATAGAATTTCCTTGTCATTGGGTTTTGTTATCCGGCAACTTGAGTCTCGTTTGCCGTCGAGCAGGTGGAAAACATCTCGGAGGATGCAGGCCGAGTGTACGAGTCCATGACCACGGCCCAGCGCTGCGTCCTCAAGGACTTGAGGTGCTCGGCCCTCGGCGCGGAGGAGGCGCGTGTCCCTTCCCTTTAAACGGGGGCACGACCGGTCCTGTACGTGTATATGCACGGAGGCGGGAGAGAGGCTTTTTTGTTGTGTGCCTTGTGACAAAATGACGTCATATGTAATAGCTTTTTGAAGATCTCTCCTTTTTTTCTTTTCTTTTTTTGATTTGGGCTAAATAAAACGTATGGAACGCAGATTATTTTCGCGAATACATAACTAACCTGTCTCAGTATTTTCTTACCTCAGTAGTGAACATATTTCGCGATTATTATTATTATTTTTTTTATTATTATTATTATAGAAAAAAATATAAAAACTAAGAAAAAATGATAGAGAAAACTAAGGAAAAATTATAGAATAAATGATGAGGAACATGGAGAAATAATCGCAAATGAATAAATAAACAAAGCAATTGGTAAGATACTTAGTACTAACTATCCGACATGGGAAACGGGGCGGAGCTAAAAAGTTACCAGAAGTAAGGGCGGAGCAGAAGAGACATCTCCAAGCCCGGAGAGGCAGCCGGTGTTTCACCGTTCTACTTCATGGAGCTTTGCTTCGTTGTGTTATCAGGGTTCTTGCACATTTTGACCAAAGGGACTTTTCTAGAACTTTTCCAGGACTTTAAACCAAATTTCAATGACCAAACTTAATTTTTTTATCTCGGTGTATACATGAAAAAGTAAGAAAATTTCGTATTTAAACTAACAATGAGAATTCCAAAGCATACAGTATATCACATTAAATGACACAAATGAATGAGACAAGTTTGATTAAAATAATTAAATATTTATGTTTATTCAGTTACGGTGCGTTCACTTGCAGCGCGAATAATTTGCGATTATGAAAGAGAAGGCCGACTTATAATTTGAGCGTCATTCTTTAAAAAGCATATTCATTATTTAAAACTCAGCGTGAATGCACATATGAATATAACAAATGTCCATGACTTTTCCAAAACTTTGGGGATTTCATTTTCTTCTCTTGGACTTTTTCAGCCCATTCACAAATTCCATGACTTTTCCAGGTTTTTTTATGACCGTACGAACCCTGTATGGAAGAGTTTAAATGAAGATGAAACCTACCTAAATAAGAAGAAAGAAAAAAAGAAAAAGTTGTTGTGTAGTGAGTGAAATCAAGTTTAAATCTAGATGAATCAATCCCCATGAAGAGGGGAAACTGCAACGGGCTAAAAAACGGAAACTTGATCCCCCTTATACCTTTAAACTTTATTCAGTGTATCAATGCCTTTCCCAAGACATCTCTAAAAGTAGATAAACCACAGAACACCCGAATGCCTGCACACACGACGGACAGTTCACAATAATAAAACGCACACGTTCCTCCTCCCGGTGGGTCGCGGGGTCAGGAGGTGAACGAATACGCCTTCAGGACGTCCTTCCCGTCGCTCCCCTCGGCCGAGGCCACGATGCTGGAGTAGTCGCAGGCCACGTGCGTGAACCCTCTTGAAAAAAAAACAGGGACCATTTTTTTTAGAAATGAGGAAATACCTGAAGTCAGGCTGGTTTGAGACGGCGAGCGGTACCTGGACGCCGTGTGGGAGCCTCCCAGCAGGTGGTACCGGCTCTCCAGGGTCGACCCGCCGCGGCCTCCGTCGTTCCTCCACGTCAGCACTCGCAAGGAGAGGTCCCGAGAGGCCGTGACCACGCGGAAGCCGTCCTGTACACACACATTACCGGTTACACTAGCGCTCAAAAGATTGGGGTCACTTAGAAATGTTATTAATTTTCAAAGAAAAGCTCTGTTTTTTTAATTAAGATAACATTAAATGAATCATAAATACTCTCTCTACATAGTTAGTGTGTAAATGACTCTTCTCTGGTTTTTAATGAAGTCTCTACAGAGGTGTATAGAGGCCCATCTCCAGTGTTCTAATGGTACATCGTGTTATCGCCTTAGAAGACTAACGGAGGGGTAGCAAACCCTTTAAACCCTTTTGATGTGAGCGCAGCTGAAAACAGTTATGCTGCTGAGAGAAAGCTATAAAACTGGCCTTCCTTTGATCGAAATTAATATTTCAAATAAAAATCATTATTTCTAACCGTGTCAATGTTTTGACTATATTTGTTTTATTCATTTTTCAATTCATTTGATAAATATAAGTTTGAGTTTTCATGGAAAACACCAAACTTTCGACCGGGCTACGAGATGAAGACACACAACCCACCACACACACGGAGGAGATGGGCATGGCGTGCTCCTTGAAGCTGGCCAGCAGGGCTCCGGTCACGGAGTAGACCCACAGCTCCGCACCCGCTGCCAGCACCAAGCAGGCGCTGTCTTTGGCCCGCAGGAGCACGTGCGAGGCCCGTCGGTTCAGCGGCAAGGGGAAGGACGCCACCTGCTGGACTAGGATGGGAGCCACAAATCATCACCGGCAGAAGCCAACGGTCATAAGTAGAGAAAAGAAGGGGGGGAAAATCAACCTTTTAATAATAATAATAATATAAATGCATTTAATTTATATGGCGCTTTTTCAAGGTACTCTAAGACACTTGACATCGCATAAGGATTTAAAACCAAATTTCCATGACTAAAAATGTTCTGAAATGAAAAAGTGAGAACATGTCGTATTTAAACTAACTGAGAATTCCAAAGCATACAGTATATAACCTTAAATGACCCAAATGAATGAGAGACAATAGTTTGATAAAAAGAATAAACATTTATATAAATGTTTATTCTTTTTATCAAACTATATTGTTTCACCATCACCTTAAACTTGCACCGCGAGTATGAAGAGCGTATGCCGGCTTCTATTTTGAGCATCTTTCTTTTACAAACATATAAATTATTTCAAACTCAGCGTTAATCAAAACAACACATTTACATGACTTTTCCAAAACTTTTGAGATTTTTTTTTTTTGTAAGGACTTTTCCAAACCTGGAAATAACCAATTTAAAATTCCAAGACTTTTCCCTGTTAAAACATCCTAAAATCTATAAAATAAAAGTAACTAAAATGACCATAAAAACAATAATAATAATTTTTAAAAATGAGAACATAGAGCAATACACAATCACACATTAAAAAGCACTTCTGAACAGGTGGCTTTTGATTTGTGATTTTTAAATGGAAAAGTCGGTGCGGTCTCGGATGAGTTTGGGGAGAGGGTTCCAGAGGGAGGGGGCCAGATATAAAGGAGAAAAAAAACTAAAATATAGATCTCAGGATACTCTATATGGGGATACTGAGTTGTGGACCTGTTTCTTACATATTTTCATAAACGCTCATTTAAAGGCACAGTGTCTGAAGACATGCCGTGTGCATTTCTCCATGGATTGAGCTTTTAGAATCATTTTGTTATCGCAATAAGACCTGCCAAATCACACATTTAAAAAAGACATAAAAATCATACTTTCTAATAAGTGGAACCTTTAATTTCCACTGGAGATTTATTTAAAAAATGCCAGTCATCCACGTAAATAAGCTAAATGCACAATTGCATCCGTATTTGCACCAGCAGCTTAGTTTATGGTGGATTTTCCTCGAATGATTCACCGGCTGCAATGTTTCTAACGGTCCAGAGCACACGCCTCACTCCTCCTCACCCTGGATCGAGGACTTGTACTTGGTCTTCTCCAGGCTGACGTCGAACACGGTGAGGACGCTGCTGTTCGTCCGCTCGCCGCCGTGGACCACGGCCAGCCTGGCGGGCTGAGAGGGGATGAAGACGGCCGCCTGGCAGCCGGTGACCGGCACAGACCGGCACAGGGGGTCTTCGTCCTCCAACGGCGAGGTTAAGCTCTCGGTGTAGATCACCTGACCGCAAAAAGCAAACGAGAGAAATCTACCAAACGTGCACGGTTCTTTTTGGCAGAAAAGGAGACAGGAAGCGCACGCATCGGTCGACCTTTGGACTCAAATCGTTGGCGTCCTTGGTTCCGCCGGCGATCCACCTCTTGTCCGGTGAAACGAGCAAGGCGTTGACTTTGAAGTTGTCGCACACCACCACGCTGGACTTTTGAGTCAAGGCCGGGTCGGCCAGTGTGCACACGGCTCCCCGACTGGTTCCGACCTGGACGAGAATATCACGCGTTGCTCAAATATATGATGGATATGAAATATTTTCTGGAGATTCTGCCGTTCCTTACGGTCAGAAACCAGTCGTCGTGGACGTTGTACTGTAGGAGTGTACAGTGCGGCGACGCGGTAGCGAAGGAGGCCACCTCCTGGCCGCTCTGAGCCCGCCAGGTCTTGACGAGGCCCGCGGAGTCCGCCGTGATCACGACTTCACGCTGCTCATCGATCACCATCGCCGTCAGGGGGCTCTGCACGGGACTGCACCACAGGACTTCACCCTGAGGGGGGACAACAAACAAAGGTCAAAGGCATCGGGAGGTCAACGCCTCGGGGGACGACGTGCATTCCAGTAACGCGCTGCACGACTCAGTCCAGCTTTACGTGTTTACTGGGGCATAGTCATACAAATACATTTAGGGTAGATGAAAAAAATATATATATATATTTATATATATATATATATATATAAATATATATATGTGTATATGTATGTATGTATATATATACATATATATACATAAATATCTATATATAAAATATCTATATATATATACATATATCTAAATATATATGTATATATATGTGTATTATTATATATATTTATGTCTACAGGACTGTCTCAGAAAATTAGAATATTGTGATGAAGTTCTTTATTTTCTGTAATGCAATTAAAAAAACAAAAATGTCATGCATTCTGGATTCATTACAAATCAACTGAAATATTGCAAGCCTTTTATTCTGATTTATTGCTGATTATGGCTTACAGCTTAAGAAAACTCAAATATCCTATCTCTAAATATTAGAATATCATGAAAAAGTATACTAGTAGGGTATTAAACAAATCACTTGAATTGTCTAATTAACTCGAAACACCTGCAAGGGTTTCCTGAGCCTTGACAAACACTCAGCTGTTATAAATCTTTTTTTTTACTTGGTCTGAGGAAATATTAAAATTTTATGAGATAGGATTTTAGAGTTTTCTTAAACTGTAAGCCATAATCAGCAATATTAAAAGAATAAAAGGCTTGCAATATTTCAGTTGATTTGTAATGAATCCAGAATGCATGACATTTTTGTTTTTTTAATTGCATTACAGAAAATAAAGAACTTTATCACAATATTCTAATTTTCTGAGACAGTCCTGTATATATGTATATATATATACATAAATATATATGTATATATACACATATATACTGTATATATAAATATATATATAATATCTATATATATACATGTCTTTATATTTTTATTTTTGTAATTTTTATTTAATTAAAAAATACAATTACATGCATTTCTGAAATCAACTGAAACTGAATAAGCCTTTTTTTTATTTTTATTCTTGATATGATTGCTTTACAGCTTAAAAACCCAAAAACCTATCTCATAAAAATTTTAATATTTTCTTCAGACCGTTAAAAAACACTGAATATTGATAAAGTAGTTCTTTTTTTTCTGTAATTTTATTAAAAAAAAAAAATGTCAAAAATTCATCATCACTACATTCCTGTTAATATATTGAATTTTATTCTTTTAATATTGTTGATTATTTTTACAGCTTAAAAAACTAAAAAAAATATCAAAAAAAAAATTTTATACTTTTACCAAGTTAAAAAAAAGATTTATAACAGCTGAGTGTTTGTCAAGGCTCAGGAAACCCTTGCAGGTGTTTCGAGTTAATTAGACAATTCAAGTGATTTGTTTAATACCCTACTAGTATACTTTTTCATGATATTCTAATATTTAGAGATAGGATATTTGAGTTTTCTTAAACTGTAAGCCATAATCAGCAATAAATCAGAATAAATGTTTTTGTTCTTTAATTGCATTACAGAAAATAAAGAACTGTATATCTAAATATATATGTATATATATGTGTATATATAGATACATATATACATAAATATATATATGTATATATATATAAAATATCTAAATATATATATACATATAAATATATATGTAAATATAAATGTGTATATGTATATATATGTGTATATATATACATATATACATATATATGTATATGTAAAACTTACATCGAAAAATTTGGATGAGGGAGATCGATATTCAATCAAACTCTTCCTCCAAACAAGCATGGCGACTTAAAGGAACAGGGTGTCTACTGTGCTGTGCTGTGATTGGCTCCTTCTCTAGGAGAGAGAGAGAGAGAGTTGAGAACCCTTGACGAGCACATGAGAACCTTCAGTATTTAATAACTGTAATAACAATCGGCAGAAAGGCCTCGGCGCTCACATGCTGGATGTCCCACGCTCGGACCGTGCCGTCGGTGGAGGCGCTGCACACCGTGGAGCCGCTGGTCCAGACGTCAGGACGCTGAGCTGAATTTCCCTTCAGGTACGCAACACCCACCACCCTGCCTGAAGGGAAGCATGTGGAGATGTAAAAAGGGGAGAAAAGAGAAAGAGAGGGAGAGAGAGAGAGGGAGAGAGAGGGAGAGAGAGCATACCCGTGTGTCCTCTGAGGCTTTTGCAGGTGTAACCTCCCGACTTGCCTTCCGTCATCTTCGTCTCCAAGTGGCACCGTCGAAGGAAGTATCTCTTCCACGAGGGATTCACCCGTTCACTCCCCAGGACCGCGAGGTTACAGAAGCTCCAGCGCTGCAGACTCATCCTCCTGTTTCTCAGCAGAGACGCATGGGAACCCCAGATGTATTGATGCATCTTGTTTTAGAATAATAACCCGCAGTGGCTCCCCATACAGTAAAGGCATACAGCTCACGGATTAAACACGCGTGTCGATATCCTCATTGGCCGATAGGTCACCAACCAACACCCTTGTGGCCCACAGGGGAACTTAATATTCATGCAGCCTATATATGTGGAGACATTCCTGAAGAGGAATAAATGCTGTATTCATGTTTTTATTTTCATTATTTTATGTTCGAGTTAAAACAATAAAAATGGGCTTAGAGTTCAGCAGTCTGGAGTCTTGTTATTTGTGTGTGTGTATACAATGAAGAAAAACTGTAACACATCATGTAGTCTCCTGGGAAGACACGATGCAATACTGCAAATATAAATCAATATTGCAATACTTTCACCAGAGGGCCATATATTAGACTAAAGCAATGACCTAACAAATTTATTTAAATGTAAATATTGGATATTTCCACTTTAAAAAAGGAGTGACACATTCATAAACAAGTGCAAATTCATTAAATAAGAGATACACACGTCTCACCTCCATAGCCAGGGACTCTCTGCGGCTCCATTCCAATCCTATAAAATCACATCATTGTGAGTTGATATAAAGTTATGAATAGAGCTCTTTTTTGCGCACGAGCTACTTCCGCGAGACGAGTTGACACTCCCTACCTTACACACGGCGGAGGCGCGCATCAAGTCCTCCTCGGCCAGGAAAGTGAACACGTGAATGAGGCAATCGCTGATCAAGTGTGGCTGATGGAGATCCATACTGGCATCGATAATGTCGCGCGCCCCCCACATCAACTGTCACCCGTCAAAAATTACAGCGAGAGAGGTTCCGTCTACGGAAAGCACGCAGGGACACGAAGGTTTTGCTTTCGCTTTTTAGGCTGCGCGGTCTCCTGTTCCGCCGCTAGGTGTCGCCATTGTAAAAGGCTAGGGGGATCGCGGACGGAGACGCACCGCAGGGGACGCGCGCGCCATGATATACAACTTAAAAGTGGATGAATTATATATATATTATATAAATATGAAAACAAACTCAACTCAAGTAAAAAAAAAAGTGTTAAATATCACAAACGTGTGATTTGACCACGTGTTACCTCGGTGAAAAGAGTGGCATTCAGGCTATTTTTGAGGCAGCCTAATTATGAAGTAAAAAAAGGAGAACAAGTGTGTGCTCTTGGTTTTAAAATTCATGCTTTAAAAAACAAATAAAAAATAGTAAATCCAGTGAAGCAAAACTGTATAACATCTAAAAACATAAATCTATGGCCACATTGGGTTGAGCCCTGACCCATAATAACCAAAGAAGAAGCCACCCCAATCAGTCAAGGTGAATTCACAGAACAGGAGTGTGTGCGTGTGTACGTGTGTGTACGAGTGTGTGTGTGTGTGTCTCTATGTGTGTGTGTTGAGATTCAGCCCTGGCGGGATTCTTCAGCAGGGCCTCATGTCTCCTGTGAACACGCCCCAGATAGATGAGCCAGATATAAAGCCCAGACCTGCGGGTAGCAGAGGAGCTGTGAGAAAGGACAGAAGCGCACTTGCTCACCCCAAGGGTTACCTGTGACACCCTCGCCATGACAAGAAGGCCCAGCGGAAGGGGGCCACGTACAGGGAGTTTGGATCGTAACCTAACCGGCAATTTGTAAAAAAAGAAAAGAAAAGAAAAAGAAAACAAGTTGTTCCTCTCTCTCTCTCTCGAGCTTTTAAAAAAAAAAAATCTTTTTTTTTCGTCCTTCTGGAGTTCCCTTGGAGTTACCTGTGATCGATCGGAGACTAACCGAGTTATTCATCAGCTCTGCAGATCGTTGCATGAAACCGAGCGCGGGGCCGCAATGAGTCGGAGAACACGACGCTGGATTCTAAGAGTTTTACTTTGTCTGGGAATTGTTTATTTGAAAATCGGGTGAGCTGCGCTTGTTTTGCCTCCACGTTGGTTTTTGTTGTCGCTTGTTCTCAAACACAAAGGGACTTTTTATCAGGGAGATGTTATCTTATGTGTTCATATATACATATTTGTTGAAAAGCAGGTGATCTCATAAATTATGGGAAGAGCGCGCATGTATCTCATAGACTTCATTAATGACATGTCCAACATTATAGCTTTAAATGATGGTAAAGCTCACACTGGCATGCTAATTAAAACTTTATTCATGTTGTTGGAGAATTACTCGTTATTACATATAATTACGTAATATAAGTTATACTAGAGAAATCTACTTTCCACAGGAACACATTTCATGTTAGATTCTGACAGTTTAGGGTGGTATTTAATAAACTAAACACTGGAAACGGATATTTAAAACATTGTTTTATGTCAACACTTTAGGGATTAAAAACGATTTAAACTAACAAACCAAGCATATGAGAATGGTGGTTTAAAAAAGAAGGAAAAAGAAGTTGTTCTCAGTCATATCCATCTTCCATTCACAGTGGCTTCTCGTCGGTGGTGGCCCTAGGTGCGAGCATAATCTGTAACAAGATCCCCGGTTTGGCCCCCAGACAGCGGATTATCTGCCAGAGTCGCCCCGATGCCATTATCGTCATCGGAGAGGGAGTCCAAATGGGCATCAACGAGTGTCAGTTTCAGTTCAAAAACGGCCGCTGGAACTGCTCTGCGCTCGGGGAGAGGACCGTCTTCGGCAAAGAGTTGAAAGTGGGTATGTTGCTGTCTATTAACGTTTGTTCACCCCCCCCCCCCCCCCATCGTCTCCTCTTCCCGTGTAGTTAGCACGCAGTTTATAACCCTTATAACACCTTGCACTTCCGTGCGTAATTTGTGCGCATTGTGCGTAAAATGCGCACACATGTCTCCATCTCTGGCTCTGTCGTGTGTTTTTCCTCCAAAAAAAAAAAAATGTTAATATTCACAAAGAAGTTCCAAGATTAATGCAAAAATCTGTGAATTTAAAATGACGACGTGATGGAAAAAAACCATGTAAATGGCATTGATGGTGCATCATTTTCCACGTCTTACACAAAATAAAATCTTAATAGCGGGTGCTTTAAAATCTCCGGTCAACATCAGCTTGTTCTGCCCATTAAATGATCATTATTGCATCCAGACAGCACAAGGGGTCAGTGTCATTTACATCAGGCCTAGTGTTATGCTCCAGACTCTTCATTGAGTAGGTTCTTTTCTATAAAAGCGATCTGCAGCCAGCACGGACAAAGCTCTTGTGAATGTTGGCAGCCTTTTCTTTTCAGCCCCGGCAGAGTCTCCGGAGGCACATTTTCACTCTTTATCCCGCCCGGTGATGGGTGCTGCGGCTCTCACTGTAAGGACGTAGATCTTACCACGGGTATAAATTACAGCGCCGCGGAGGGAAGCCGGAAACTTGGACGCAATAAATTAAAGAGGAACAAATTAGACGAAAGTCTGCGATAAAGAGTGGATGAACTTTAGGGGATGCTGAAAGTATGGCTGAAGTGTTGTGGCTCGTCTGTACTATGAACTGGAAAGTGGATCAAAGATATTGATATTGATACCAGGAACGACTTCTAATGAAGTGCAATGATATTTTGTCTAATGATAGTTCTTTATGGCGACAGTGGAGCTTGATAACCACAGAAGATGCTTTGGATTGATATCATTTTAATACATTTAAGTTCTGCCAGAACCCAAACACCCTTTTTTAAACAATGGTGAGTAGCTTGGACCAGCTGTTTGAGAGGATTATCTCTCGTGGTGTTTGACAATCTGTTCCCTTTATGAATGAGTTCTGAGCTCATCGAGGAGTCCCGGTGTGTGCCTCCAACACTGGAGTTGAGTTCCTGTGGCGTGGACAGCCGGACCGAATAGATTGGTTTCACTGGTCAGATTCGCACGGTGGAAGGCCGGTGGTTTTAAATGAAGGCCATTGTTGATGCCATGAGGAGCCGAGCGGCTCCCAATTGTTCTTAAAAGCGAAAGGAGGAGCGTGAACTGACATAATCCTCAAGGTGCATCAGCTTTTTGAGCCATTTTAGGCCTCGACTGCACTGAAACTTTGTAGTTACACTTAGCCGTATGGAGGTTATAGGTGTGTGTACAGGGGAGAGAGAGAGAGGGGGAAAGAGAGAGAGAGAGAGTGGGATGAAAGGGAAACAAACATGGCAGAAGAACGTCGAACTGGCACGTCGAGTTCAGCTCAACCGGGGGCGTTCGGATTCTTTTGTTTTTCGTCCTTCTTTTTTTTCTCCTTTCCGTCCACTCTCGTTTTAATATGTTCCACCTCTCATTCCAAAGGTGAGGAAGAATTCATACCATCCCGCAGTGCGCGGTGAACTCATGCACTCGGCACTGCAAGGGGAAAAATTAACAACGGTGCAGTCAGAACTGACAGACACGCCTTCTTTTTTGGCCGGGAGCCCATCGAGGCTTTAAAAACGTCCACATAATTGATGCCTCAATATGAGGTTGTTGTTTTTTTCCTTTTCTCAATGGATGAGGGCACACACACATCTTAAGATGTTTATCAAAAACATGGCAGCTCTCCGCGGTGAGCCGGGTGGCAGGAGGAAGCTCGGGAGGAGGTAGCATGTTTGTTTTCAACTAAGACACGAGGAGTTAAACTTCTGCTGGACGTCGTGACCAGGCAGCGTGTTCCTGTTTGGTGAGGTCACCGTTTGTTTTGATCTCTTTGATTACAGAACCACATCAAGGGAAAGGAAAAGTATGATGATGTACGATATCAATACGTTAGGATCGGAACGTTACGATGGGTACGTTACGATGAGTACGTTACGATGAGTGCGTTACGATGAGTACGTTACGATGAGTGCGTTACGATGAGTATGTTACGATGAGTATGTGACGACGAGTATGTTACGATGGGTACCTTACGATGGGTACGTTACGATGAGTACGTTACGATGAGTACGTGACGACGAGTACCTTACGATTAGTACGTTACGACAAGTATGTTACGATGGGTACCTTACGATTAGTACGTTACGATGAGTACGACCCATAATACTGTAACGATTAACTGTACGATGAGTACGTGACGACGTGTACCTTACGATTAGTACGTTACGACAAGTATGTTACGATGGGTACCTTACGATTAGTATGTGACGATGAGTACGTTACGATGAGTACGTGATGATGAGTATGTTACGATTAGTATGTTACGACGAGTACCTTACGATTAGTACATTACGATGAGTACGTTACGATGAGTATGTGACAATGAGTACGATACGATGAGTAGGTGACGACGAGTACCTTACGATTAGTACATTACGGTGAGTATGTTACGATGAGTACGTGACAATGAGTACGATACGATGAGTAGGTGACGATGAGTACGTGACAATGAGTACGATACAATGAGTACGTTACGATGAGAACGTTACGATGAGAACATTACGATGAGTACGTGACGATTGGTACGTCACTATCAGTACGTTCCGATCGGTACATTATGATTGGTATGTTATGATTGGTACGTTATAATCAGTACGTTAGAATACAATCAGTACGTTACATTCAGTACGTTAGAATCAGTACGTTACGATTGGTATGTTACGATTGGTATGTTCGAATCAGTACGTTTTGATCGGTATGTTACGATCGGTACGTTAGAATCAGTACGTTTTGATCGGTATGTTACGATCGGTACGTTAGAATACGATCAATATGTTACGTTTAGTACGTTACAATCGGTAAGTTACGATCGGAACATTCCAATCAGTACGTTACGTTCTGTACATTACGTTCTGTACGTTACGTTCTGTACGTTACATTCTGTACGTTACGTTCTGTACGTTACGTTCTGTACGTTACGATCGGTAAGTTACGTTCTGTTACGATACGATCGGTAAATTACAATCCGTATGTTACGATTAGTACGTTACAGTCAGTAAGTTGCGATCGGTATGCTACGATCAGAATGTTCCGGTCAGTACAATATAATCGGTACGTTAGAAAATATGCAATATAATATAATATGATCATAAATATGAAAATCCGAACACGCTTCTTGTTGATCGTGAATATGAATCTAACATGATTGGATGTTTTCACATTGGATTAGATCGTTGTCTAAATCTCTGAACGTCAGCGTGGTGCTTCTTATTGGACTGGAGCTCTTTGCTGCCGGACCCATCTGCATGAGTCCTGTCAGATTAGCCTTTAGTTATTTTCTGCCGATATTTCCCTGAGCGTGTAAATGATTTGCGAGCTGGACTTGGTGGGAGATAACAGGCAGGGTGAAGATTCTGACGTCGGGGCCTTATGAGTTTGCACAGAACGGGGACGGTTCCCGAGCGGATCAATAGGCCCTTCCTCGTCGACAGCCCTCGTATTCATGCCGCTCTGTTGACTATACCACCCGGCGGCCATTTTGGTTCATGGGCAGGACAGTTTCCAGGTCAGGTTTCAAAACACTGCAGAACCTTGAGCGAATACGTCAGCCCCGACTGCGATGGAAGCGCACACACACCGTTAATAAGTAATCTTGACAAATCACACCTTGCGTACTTATTGCATTTCCCTTAAACTGGAGGAGAAACACCTGCAACATGTTATTCATGCCCTCTTTTGTCCCCCCCTCCCCCACCCCACCTCTGCTCCGCTAGGTAGCAAGGAGGCGGCGTTCACCTTCGCCATCATCGCGGCGGGGGTGGCCCACGCCATCACGGCGGCCTGCACGCAGGGCAACCTGAGCGACTGCAGCTGCGATAAGGAGAAGCAGGGCTTCTACAGCAAGGACCAGGGCTGGAAGTGGGGGGGCTGCTCGGCCGACATCAGCTACGGCCTGGGCTTCTCCAAGGTCTTCATCGACGCTCGGGAGGTCAAGCAGAACGCCAGAACGCTCATGAACATCCACAATAACGAGGTGGGACGCAAGGTAAGTGATGAGCAGCAGGCTTATACGTCTCTTTGGCCGGGACTGTGGATGTAATCATTACTTTTTTCTTTTTTTTTACATATATAAATATATATAACTATATATATATATATATTTATAAATATATATATATTTCTATATATATATATTTATATATATTTATATATATATATATATATATATATATATTTAAATCTATTTATATATTTGTGTATATATTTATATATATATATATATATATTTAAATGTATTTATATATTTGTGTATATTTTTATATATTTATATAAATATATATATATATAGTATATTTATATTAAATATTAATATATAAATAATATGTTATATATTTATATTACATTTAATTGTTTTTCAAGACACAAAGAATATAAACAAAGATTAAAAGCTAAACTAGTTCAGTCCTGAACTGTCTTTTGCCACAATGTGGTGTCGGTTGCAATGTACCTGTGTGCAACCGAGATATAAAAAAAAGAAGGAAATATTAATATATTAATAAAAAACATATTATAATATCATGTAAATGTTCCAGGGCCAGTTAAATCATTTCCAGTCTCACTTCTCGTACACTACTGGTAACAAACCCTCTCCGTCTCCTGCAGTATTGACTGTAAAAGAGACTAAAATTGGGCCGAGAAGTCGCGATAAAAATCGCGCATTGTGAATCCTCTTGGCCACGGGAATCGTGCGGTGCTCACCGGACATCGTGGCGGCGCTCTAACGCGGGTGAAGATCCGGGCGGCGCGGCCCAGAGCCAACGAGCAGTGGAATAAAAGGCTGCTTTTAAAGGGAAGAGCGGACTAAGTGGTCGGGTTTGATTACAGCCCAGATCTCTGCGCTGGAAAACAGATCCACACTGTCCCAAAAAAAAAGGAGGCATCAGCTGGGTGCACAGTTACTCCGGCAACCCCCCCCCCCGCCCCAGACCTATACAATTGGATGTACGGTGCTTGTACACACACCGCGGGGCTGTTTCCGTCATCACTGAGTGACTCTGTTGATGTGTAGTGCATCGGATCTTCATAAAGTGAAACAACTATTCCAATATACTTGTGCAATTGGCTTCGACAACAACAACAACAACGACTTTTCTGCATGCACGAGCTGCAGAGCGCTGCAGGCTGACAAAGAGACTCCAGGAAGTCTAGAGGTTAGAGATGGAGCGGAATTCGTGTGCCAAAGAGTCAAAGTCATGGAGTAAGGGAAGAATGGAGAAGCAGCTTTGCCCAAGTTTACTCATACCCCCCCCCCCCCCCCCTTCTCTCTGTGGCTCACTGTGCCAAAATGGCCTGATTCACACAACCAACACGTCCGTCCCCACGCCGGCTGAACAAGACAAATCTTTCCTCTCACGTGCGTCTCGGGATTCTGAATCCCAAAAAATTGGCTTATCTTTTTTCTTTTTCTTTTCCGCGAATAAAAAAAAGAAGGCCTCTCTGTTTTTGATCGTATAACCCCCACTCCTCCTCCTCCTCCTCCTCCTTCGTTTATGCTAATTCACACAAAGGCCGTCACAAGTGTCGGTCACGGGAACGACTGACGAGTGGAAGCCGAGCGGTTTCTACGCTGTTTTTTTCTCGCCGCTTGTTCACACCGTCTGTATTTTTTTAAATTGTTAACTTGCCAGACGCGTAAACATCTCGTGGACGACCTCACGGCTACGAGCGTTTCAGCAAAAAGGAAATCGCAGTTGACCTTGTTGATAAAAGAGAATTCCAGTTTCTGTCAATGGCACTTCTCATTCTCAGCAGCCCGGGGTTTAGCAGTAATCCTCGTCACTCGACGCCTCGTGCAGTCACTCTTGACGTCTGTGCGTGTTGTGTGTTTGTGTGTGTGTGTGTGTGTGTGGTAAGTTGATACACACACACACACATAGCCTGACATCTGAGACGTTATTTTTGGCTTCTGTGTGTACGGTTTCACACGTTTTATCTCTCATCGTCAGTCACGTTGTTAGTTTTGGGGTCGGCTGCAGCTCACGGGGTGGGGGGGGGGGGGGGGATTATAGCTGCATGTCGAAGTGTACTTGAGCAAGGCACTGAACCCCCAGTTGCTGACTAAGGATGGGTCAAAGAAGAATTTCCCCACTGTGGGATCAATAAAGTGTACATTATTATTATTATTTGTATTATTATTATTTGTATTATTATTTTTATTTTTATTATTATTATTATTATTATTATTATTATTATTGTTATTATTATTATCATCATTATTGTTATTATTATTAAGTTGCACATTTTTCTCGAGGTGCAGAAGTTGAAATGGGAATTGACAGTTATAATTCCACCGTGGGTTCAGAATACTTGTTTAATTCAGAAAAATAAATGGAAAGTAACAGGTACAAATACTTATTATGATAATAGTTTGTTATGATTCAGTCCGGCTGATCACCAGCGCAAGTGTCGCTCATCCTCGGGGTTTTCCGCAGTTGCCGGTTGCTAACTCGTCTTCCCGTGTCCAGGTCCTGGAGAAGAGCATGCGCCTGGAATGCAAGTGTCACGGCGTCTCGGGCTCCTGCACCACCAAAACCTGCTGGACCACGCTCCCCAAGTTCCGCGAGCTGGGCTACATCCTCAAGGAGAAGTACGCGCACGCCGTGCACGTGGAAACCATCAAGGCCAGCCGCAACAAGCGCCCCAAATTCCTCAAGATCAAGAAGCCGTACTCCTACCGCAAGCCCATGGACACGGACCTGGTGTACACGGACCGGTCGCCCAACTACTGCGAGGCCGACCCGGTGACGGGCAGCCTGGGCACGCGGGGCCGCGTGTGCAACAAGACGGTGGCGCAGCACGCGGTGGGCGGCTGCGACCTGATGTGCTGCGGCCGCGGGTACAACACGCACCAGTACTCCCGCGTGTGGCAGTGCAACTGCAAGTTCCTGTGGTGCTGCTACGTCAAATGCAACACGTGCAGCGAGAGGACAGAGGTGTACACGTGCAAATGAGAGTTATTTATTGGATGTGTGTGTGTGTGTGTGTGTGCGTGTGTGCGTGTGTGTTTGAACTGTTGAACTTTTGACACGACGGCTGCGCCCGCTACACCCACGAGGAGGAAGTACCGAGCGGCGTGCACAGGAAGCTGAAGACGTGGGCGTCGGGATTCTTTTGCGCACAAAGCTCCTCGCCCCGCCCCCTCTCCTCTGTCGGGAAAAGAGTTAATAAAAAGGCGTGCGAGTGAACGCCGTTAACGGGGAAGCGTACCCGGGCACGTGGGATCGGGGTGCCAAAAGACATTTAAAAGAAAAAGTAAGCTAAGTGGACATTTAGGAAATGGACTTTGAGAGTGATGGTGGACGGGATGGACTCTGACCCGACGGCCATTTGGACTATTTAACATACTGTATGTAGAGAATGAAAATAATTAATATTAATTTATTCTATTAAAAACAAAAAAAATTACAACAAATAACGACTGATTTTGTCCATTATGGATAGCTAAATGTTAGGTTTTAGTTTATAAAAAAATTATATATATATATGTATATATATATATACATATATATATATATGTGTGTATTTATATATATATAAAAGAAAACACCTGTCCACACTCTTGTTAACACACTGGATTTGAATTTTACCTGGAATGATAATAATGTGTTTTTTTAGAATAACGTCGCTCCGGAAGAAACCGCTGCAGGCCGCTCACGTTGACCTCTTGACCCCCTCGTGAGTTCGTCTCCCCTCTGTTTGCTGCTAGTCTGGAGAAATCCCACTTGCTGGAGGTCAAAGGTCGCCTTCAACGCCGTCGCCCCCGAGTCGAGCCGATTTAGCTCCACGGGGACTTAAAAACACACGGGCACATTTTCCACTTTTTTTTCCCGTGGTAAATATTGGTTCATAGAGTATATTTTGTAAAAGCCTATTTTTATATGAATGTGTTATTTATATCTTTTTTTTTGTTGCATATTCGATGTCAAGTCCCGAGACCTCTTTTTTAAATCTATGTGATGAAAGAAAAGAAGCTGATACATACAAGTTGACCCCCCCCCCCCCCCCTGCTGTCACTGCCGTATAGTTGTATATTGTAGGTGATAGAAACTGTTCAATGACTGCTGATGGAATACAGGAGCAGAATAACACGACTGAGACGTGACTCACATTATTGCTTCTCCCACTGATCCGTGACAAAAGAACCGAAGCGACGCCATAAGAAGAGAAAGAGACCTCTGGAGAGTCTTGAGAGGATTAAAAACAGTTGGCATGAGCTTTAAAAAATATATATAAAAATGGCAAAAAAACGATTGAAAATTGTTGCAAGTAACGTGAAAAAAAAAGAACATTGACTTTAACATTTTATTGCCATAAAACAGTTGAGCTTTCACGCCTATAAATTTCCCCTTGATTGCTCCTTCTAGGAGAATCAATTACCCGTTAACCGAGAATCAATTACCCGTTAACCGAGAATCAATTACCCGTTAACCGAGTGACTACACGTTCAAACGGACACGAGTGTAAATCTTTATGAACGGTGCGGCTACAGTGGGCTCTACGTCATCATCATCACACCATCACGACTGATGTCACGTTGTCACCACGGAGATGAATCAGGACAAGCACAATGTGTGCGTGAGAGAGAGAGAGAGAGAGAGAGAGAGGAGGAGGAGGGGAAAGTCATTCAGGCTTAATTGGGGGCCCCGTCTCGCCGACTGGGAAGCAGAGGAGAGAAAAAGTGTTTGTGCCCTAATGGTAGGGTACCGGGGGGGTAATTGATGAGAGCGGTCGGTGAGGACTGTCACGGAGATGACTTGCTCAGGTCGGGGGGGGGAGCCCGTCGGGTGATAGATGACTCGCACATCTGCTTCATTCACTCCCGGGGGCCACTAGTTGCTACAACAACTCCGGCACGGCCGAGAAAATGCAAAAGGGGTGGGGGGAGGGGGGGGGGAGGCAGGGGTCCACGGCGTGTCAGGGAAATGTTAACGACGCCAAAACCCCACAGTCGTCACCCAGCCTCCCCCCCCCCCCTCGAGGTGGTCCAATATTCTCCTGGGATGGACAAACGCAACCGGCGCCGTGCTTTCAGAACGTTCTCACGTGTTCTCAAACCCTTTTTTCTCTTTTATTCCCACAGTTGAAAAAAATATATATATTTCGGGTTTCATTTACAGTAGATTAGCCGTATCGCGTGTCATCGCCGGTGATAATCGTCCCGGAGTGAATAGAGAAGAGAAAGGGCGTGAAGGAGGACGAGAGCGGAGGCTCCTCTCCGTCACATTGATACAAAAGACTCATGAGAATAGGCAGCTGCTCCCAAAAGCTCCGGTTAAACCTAAACCAGGGTGGTGTGTGTGTGTGTGTGTGTGACTGATCACATTATCTCACCAACAAAACATTCCCTTTTTGCACGCGTCACTTATTTACTTCCACCTAATCTAACGTCACAAAAGGTGTCCTTAAAAAAATCAAATAAAAAGATTCCACCACTAATGAGGATTTACACCTTTCATCCTCGTGGGTGCCCGACATGCTCTTTTATCTTTTCAAACAATGCAGTTTAGCTTCCATTCCAGGTAATCCACCTGCAGTGTTTTCCAGTCAGGTGCACACACACAAACACTGCACACACACACACACACACAGAGAGTCCGCGGCCCCTTCATCCCCGTTGAGTCACGAGCACAAAGCACCACCTTCTTTGATATCGCAGCACCGTGTCAGACACCCGTCAGGATCACTGAAACACTAATTATACTCTTAGTCGTGTTGCTCCATAAACAGGACCGGGCCCATGCCAAAATGTTTCATGGGGGAGGGGGAGGGGGGGGGGGGTAATATCCGTGTTGCTGTGAAGTGGGGTTGCGTTACCCTTTGGAGTTTTGTTCATAAGAACACACACAGAAAGGGAGAGAGAGACACACACACACACACACACACACACACACCTGCCGTCGGTGTGAGTTGGTGGTAGCAGTCGGTTGATGGTTGGTAGTCTGGCTCGCTCCCTATGTTATTACCGGAGGCTCCCGCCACGGCCTCCCACTCTGCCCCCCCCCCCCCGTTTTATCGTCAAGATCGGGCCTCGAATGCGATCGATCGCGTCTGGAATTGAACCCGTGACGTCAATGTGACGCGGCAGGTTTGGTTGCAGCCGTGTGAGATGAGTCAGAAGCTTAAAACTCAGAGGCTCGTGGGACTTCTGGATGCATTAAAAGTTTAAAATGCGTCGCCGATGAAGAAGGAAATGACTCATTTTACAAAGGCATTCATTAACGCAAGGCTGTGGCTATGCGTGTGTGTGTGTGTGTGTGTGTGTGTGTGTGTGTGTGTGTGTGTGTGTGTGTGTGTGTGTGTGTGTGTGTACCATTCCGTTTCAACAGCCTCCAACGTTTCACACAAGTGGACAGCACTAAAGACAATAATTTGAAGGAGGAACCGAGCTCTTCAGTTTTCTCTCTCTCTCTCTCTCTCTCTCTCTCCGGACCATAAATCTTCTGACACATGATTATGTCAGTCCTACTTTTGTTTTTCCCCTCTGGTTGAGACACGCACGAGCACCCGAGCGCCGCGCCGGTAACTCGCAGAGCGCAGGGTTTGTCTTCATCCCAGAGAGACTCTCCTTCAGGCTCGCTCTCTTTAACAGAGTGCTGCACGAGACTCTGCCGATGGAAACCACAGATAGCGAGAGAGGAGAGAGAGAGAGAGAGAGAGGTCCACGATACACGGGGGGGGGGCGTCTATCTGAGTTCCTACACGCTCTAATCTGATATCACACGTAAACACGGTGGTCAAATAGCTCAGGAGGTATTGTCAGCCGCATTAGGGTAGAAGGCGGGATCAGCCCTTTTTTTTGGGGGGGGGGGGTCAGAGGTCGACGATTTGAGTGAACATACCGGGCCCCCGCTTAACCTTTCAACGCTTTATTTTTATTTTTATATATATGCGCATGCGTCTGATAAACGGGGAAATGAGAACCTTCAACCAGAGTGTTAAAGAGCGGCCTTTGAGGATGTGTGTGTGTGTGTGTGTGTGTGTGTGTGTGTGTGTGTGTGTGTGGCGCGTTGTATTTCCAAATGATCCGATCACAACCATACGATACTTTTTCCTTGGTTTGGAGCAGGGCTATGGAGGGCCCTCATACCTGACCCCTCCCTCCTCCTCCTCCTCCTCCTCCTCCATCATCCAGAAGACGTTACCTGAGCCAAGCTTACAGTAATCCTCCGGGCGTCTCGCGCCGTCCTGACACGGGATGTTTGGAACAAAAACACCCAACTCACTACAACCCCGAGTGAAGACTCTCAGGAGACGCCCAGGGGACACGTCCCTGATCTCCTTCCAGGGCCGGCATCTCCTCTGCGGGGGGGGGGGGGGGGGGCTTCTTATTGGTTTTGACAAAAAAACGTCAGGTTCGTAATAAATATGAGGCTTCCCCGGCGGAATGAAATCAGAAATCTTCTGCGTTTGCCTGTTGGGCAATCAATGAACAACCAAAGAGACGAAAGAAAAAAGGTGCACAAACGTGTAAACATTCAGGATGGCGTCATCGCTTCTCTCTCTCTCTCTCTCTCTCTCTCTCTCTCTCTCTCTCTCTCTCTCTCTCTGGGCTGAGCGAGCTCAAGAGGGAACGTTCTCCTCTCCTCTCGCGTCTCCCCGACCTGTCCGGACACGCTGCTAAAATGTGTCGTTGCAGAGAAGCTATGAAACAATTTGAGCTGATGCTGCCAGTTTAAATAACTAAACCATGTGGTCAGAGCTATTACACCATTAATCTTCTCCCCCCCCGCCCCCCCCCCCCCCCCGCTCCACTCATGCTTTGCCAAGAGATGGGAACACCCTCAACCTTCCAGAGGTAAAGAGATACCTGAAAGTACCTCTTTTGATACGATATCCTGCGACGCCGGTGTGACACAAAGTGTTTTGAAGACCTTTCACCCCCCCCCCCCCCACACACACACACACACACACACCACACACCTTCTTGTTATCTTTTGTTTGAAATGCGTATGCCAGAAAGAAAAGAGAAAAATGTTTGCACGCAACAGAAATATGTCCCAATTGCAATGCGTGCGCACGTGTCACAAAGCGGCCTTCGGGCGACGCGGGTTAAACATGGCGGACGACGTCTTGACCTGTAATAACCACTTGAATAAAGTCCGGCTGCCTGTAAATAATAGGCGGTGTTGGCTGTAAACAAGGTGGAGATGTGTGCGACACGTGGCGTCCGAGGTCGTTCCTCCGAACGTGGTTTTCCACCCGTCACTCTCTCCCTTTTTTCGATGGATATTGGAATTCCTAATCCACCGTGGGGGGGGGGGGGACGCCGAAATTGAAAACAAGTAATGTGCACCGAGTGACCTCGGAGCCGGTGACAGTGCTAGATGAGGCCGTGACAGTGGTAGATGGTCCTCGCGGGTTCAGCGCGGGGTCAGAGGTTTTGTCCGTCGGGCCGGGGGAACCCAGCTGGACTCTGGGAGGTCAGCTTCAGTGATGGTAATGAGATGAAGAACAGAACAAAAGGGCAAGCAGAGGGAGAAAGAGAGCGTCGGAGGGTAGAGAGAAGCTCACTTTCACTCGCCTCTTAATGATTTTACGGAGGCTTTCTACCTACAGTACACGTTGATTTATGGTTATTGTATTGCCGTTGTTGTCTTTTACAATACCGAGCACAGGCAATAGAAATGTTTTGTTTTTTTTGGGCCCCGGCCATTCATTAGCGAGTGAAGTGCAGAATAGAAGCCTGATGGGGCAGTGAGTCCCGGTACTGTGCCAGACAGTGACAAACACCTTAATGGCCCCCTGGCAGGAAGTCTTTAGATTCTTTGCACCATCGCAGCCCCCCCCCCAAAAAGAGAAATAAAGACTTCGGCCGTGCACCGACGCGGAAAAATAGATGTGCAACGCCTCCGGTTGGATGTGGACTGTGTGATCCGACGTCACCTGGGACTCCCGGGAAGGAGGGAACAAAAAGCTTCCGGAGCATTGTCGTCAAGTCGGCACACGGATGCCGCTCCATCACAAATCAGCGCTCCTCAAAGGGAGAGGTGTCTGACCCTCAATAAGGGTATTATGCTGCCCATCTGTGTGTGTGTGTGTGTGTGTGTGTGTGTATAATGGTGTATGAATGTTAATCAAATGCACACAGTAAACTTTATTATAACAGCATTCTCATCTTTTTCCTCTCAACAAAATGCCCAAATGAATCATCTAAATCCTGAAAAGGAGATTTTCTGGCCACTTGTATATATCTATATAAAATATCTATTAACAAATATAGATCTATAAATATATATATATATATATATATATATATATATATTAGTGCTGTGAAAAATAACGCGTTAACTCAGTTAATTCAATTACAGGTTTAACTAGTTTTTTTTTTTTTACGCATTTAACGCATGCGCAGAATGAGCTTCCAATCTGTTGTTGGTCGTCGGGACGAAAAAAAAGTCACTTGCAAAATGAGCTTCCAATACACCACTTCAATCTGAACTCTGTTCGCTCTCATGCAGACGGTCTGTTCATCGGCAATGATCCTTCCGCAGGTTCACCTCCGGAAACCTTGTTACGACTTTTACTTCCTGTAGATCAGGGTCTCAACACGTCGATCGCGACCTGCCAGTCGATCGCGGCGTAGTGTCGGTAGATCGCATGACATTAAAGAGATTGGCCCGCCCCCTGACATGTTCTCTAGAGCACGTCTTTGTTCTTTTATTAAACTAAACGTCTGTTGTTGATCGTATCTCCACAGCAGCATGTCATTTCTGTCTCTTCGCGTTGCGTTAACACTTATCGATCTCCGTCTCGCGCGCCGCAGAGCTCCGTGCGCGCGCATCGGGACCGAGCAAAAAAAAAGTCACTTGTCAATCTGTCCACCTGTCCGGGCCGGTGAGGTTTCAGCTTTGCAGCGGTGTCCCCGCCGTCCCTTTCATCACGGTCCAGTTCATGAAGAAAACCCACACAGGCAGTTTGCCTCAGCAGCTGCTAGAGGAAGACTAGAGGCCTTTAGATTGTATCATGGTGGAGTTAATGGTTGACAAACAAGAGAAAAATGTTCTGTTTAACCCTCCTGTTACCTTTACATTTACTAACATATTTTCCCATCGGGGTCAATTTGACCCCAGCAATTAAAACCTCCAGAAAATTATTAGAATTAATATTGCTTCCCAAGTTTAAGTGTGAGGTACTTTATGTTTGTTTGTTGACTACCTAAATAGCCCTTTAAATAAATAAAAAAGTTGATATTTCTTATATGTTTGACACAGTGAAAAACAGCCTGGGGTCAAATTGACCCCAAAGAACACCGACATTAAACATTGAATGGGGTCAAATTGACCCGAAAGGTAACAGGAGGGTTAAACATTCTGTTTAGGATGAAGATGTATTAATGTTCCATATGGAAGAAAACTGCTAAATAACTGCTGAGTTGCAGCACCATTGTATAGAAGAATGTATAAATGTATATATCCGTCTTTTGTCATAAATCTCTATGTTCTCACAAAATATACCGAGAATATCGGTAATATGTGATTAATCATGATTAATCCACAAAAACCTGTGATTAACCCGATTAAAATTTTTAATCGTTTCACAGCCCTAATATATATATAAATATATATTATATATATATAAATATATATATGTATATATATATATATATATATATATATATCTTATATATATATATAAATATATCAGTCAAGACATATATTATATATATATATAAATATATACATCAGTCAAAACATATATTAAATAATGTATACATATATATACATAAATATATATATATATATATATATCAGTCAAAAAATATATTAAATAATGTATATATATATCAATATATAAAAAGGATACATGTCTATATATAAGGATATCTATATATATAATCTGCAAAGACAACATATTATCACGTTTAAGTAATAAGTAGATATGGTAGATTAATTGCAGCTGCTTGAGTACAAAGCAGAAACGGAGCAATCCTCACATTCATGTTTATTGATTCATGTTCTACGAGATCTTCTTTGGTCTCCACCAACACCTGAGGGAAATATCTGGGACTTTCAACATGTTCTCATCCCAACTCGTCACATGTTGACACTTTAGAATAGAAAACATTTTTAAAAAGGGAAACTTTTTGTACTTTTAGGCAACAAAAAAACACCATTGATGGATTTAAAATACGTCAAATGAAAACAACGCAACACAAGTGAAGAAAACATTTTTTTAAATCAACGCTGACCACTTAAAATGACCTCCGGTCTCAAATACCAGTCTCCGGGTTAAAGGTCCTGTCTCTGTTTGAGCCGTGACTTCCCTCATTCCTCCCTCGTCATATACGTCACCACGCTCCTGGTGGAGCATTTATCTCTGAGCATATAATAACGACGTGGGTGGATTCATGATTTATATTATAATTACTCGAAAGCCCCGCACGCGACTCACACAGACGCCGCGGGGCGCCTTAAGCCGCGAGCTAGTCGCTAACTTGTACCACTACGATGCTAAACGACGCCATGAGAGCCGTGAGAGTCAATCAGAAAAGATCGGGCCGTAAAAAAAAAAGAACATTTAGCTGAAAGATGCTGAAGACATAACTTTAAATGACTTCCGGTCTCAAATACCAGTCTCTGGGTTGAAGGTCCTGTCTTTGTTGGAGCCGGGACTTCCCTCATTCCTCCCCGCCCTCGTCCTCCTACGTCACCTGGTGGAGCATTTCTTTTTCTCCAAGCATATAATAACGACGTGGGTGGATTCATGATTTATATTCTAATTACTCGAAACCCTCGCACGGATGACGCAGGGCGCCTTAAGTCGCGAGCTAGTCGCTATCTTGTACCGCTACGATGTTAAACGACGCCATGAGAGCCGTGAGAGTCAAGCAGTAAAGATCGCGTTGTAAAAAATAAAAATAAAAACATTTAGCTGAAAGATGTTGAAGACATATTTCACCGAGTTTCTCATCTATGGAGCGTTATGCACCTCGCATGGTACCCCCCATTAGGGGCGTGAACGGGTGAATGACGACGCGTGTAGTGTCGAAGCGCTTCGAGTGAAACAAAATGGCAAACGAGTCACGATCTCGTCTCCCGCCATCAAAGATGAAGCTCGATGGCGGGAGACGTCCTGCGACGGATGGAAGCTCGCTGCATGTGGCAGGCGTCCAAAAAAGGCGGGAGAGACGCGTTAAGACCTCCGACAGCATGAGCTGCTGCATGCTGCCGCCACAGGTCAGTGAGGTCCATCTGCAACGCCAACAACGAGGGAATAATGAGCAAGCTGAAACATACCTTAATAATTAATAAAGCATCACGGGAAGAGAAGACTGGTCTGGTGCATTATTGGAGAAAGGCGTTCGTCTCCAAATGGGGAGAAAGGTTTTCGGTTTGCTGTTCATGCAGATTGATCTGGGTCTCCGGGAACCGGTTCTCTTTAGGTGTTTTTAAAAATAGATTGAGAGAGTTGGAGGAAGGTTCATCTGTGGTTGTATCGATGTTTTTCGACTGAGGTATGTGCACCTGTGTGAACTGGGTAATGATGACTTGAGTCTTAGTTTTTTTTACTCATGCCGTGATCTAAGATATAATTTTTCTGTTTTCTTTTGTCACTGATGTCTGAAACTTTGTTTGATTTGATTCTTGTAGAAGGAGATTTTAAATGTCATTGAGGCTTTTCCTGGATAAATAAATTAAATAAATAACAGTGGAGGGACGGGGTATCCAAAAATACGACATTGGATCGCAACGTTCGGCAGTAACGTCTGCGCTATTTTTTCTGAGAGGAAAAAAAAGAGAAAGAAAAAAGGAATGTGACAGGTCCGTCGGTGCCCTAATGACAGGTTTATCTCGAAGGGGAGACAGACAAACATTACCTCAGAGCGGCCTCCTCCTCCTCCTCCTCCTGCAGACTTGCCGCGCTCACCCCCCGAAGACAGCATCAGTTCACCGAGTCTGTGCGGATCTGTCCTGGGGGAAATTCCTTTCTACCGCTGTCCCTCTCTGCAGCAGACTGTAGTTGTCAGCGTCGGGTCGTATGATGATATATTTGTGTGTTTCGGGCGATGGAAAACATTCCTGCATCGTGGGACACATGCGAGGCCGAAAAGCCTGTAACTGAGGACCACGTGTGGGATAAAAGATGGAGGACCACGGCGAGAGGAACGCTGAGCTCGGGAGAAATCTAGTCGGTGGCGTCGTCACCAAAAGGACTGCGCCGAAAAGTCCAGGATCAACAGTTCGAACACATTTTAGAGGATGAATCCCGCTTTATATTAAAGAGAAGTGTCAGGAGGTGATGTCGAGTACTCGTTTACTGCGACACGCCTACCGTGCAAGAACTCTGAGATGACCCCGACGGGATTACACCGACGACTGAAAGTGAAATGAGTGAAATTACCATTTGCTAATAGTAACTGGTTAGATGTTCACTGTAAGAGAGACGCGGCCCCTCCTTTCACGAGCTGCCTCAAAGCCAGTCGGGCAGGTTTTCTGTAATTACATGAAAAATGGCTCTGGTCCCTCCGGGGTTTTGGTCACATCAGAGACAGAAGTAGTGTCTTTGCATGCTTTAAAAAATTGTTTTCAAAATATTCATATATTATATAGATATATATTATATAGATATATATGTATAAAATATCTATTTATAAATATATTAAAACATTTTTTTAAATATATTAGTCAGAAAATGTATTTAAAAAAGAATGTATATTTATATGTCTATATATAGTATATAGATATATATATATGAATGTATATATATTATATGGATATATATATATATCTATATATATTATATATATATCCATATACTATATATATATTCATTTTATGTATTTGTTTATAGTATATATATATGAATATATATATATATAAAATAAATAATCAAAAATAATATGTATATATATATGTATAAATATATATATATAAATAATATATATATATAACATTTATAATATAAATATATAGATACAATATATATATATAGATACAATATCTAATTATATATATATAAAATATATACATTTATATATATTTTATATATATATACTGTATATTTATTTATCTATATATCAATCAAAGAAAATAGATTAATAAATAAAAAGAATATATATCAGTCAAATTCCTATTAACATATCTGTCAACATGACGAAAATGACCGGCCGTACTGTTGCAGTTTCTACCCGTGTAAAAACTCTAAACGCCACTGGCAACGAGCATCCCCGCGGTCTATTCTCAACGTCTTTTGTGATTTGTGTGAAATTGTGCGAGATTCCTCCCTAAATCCTAGCGATCAATCAAGAAAGCCTTGGGCAACACATTCAGGAAAACCCCCTGCAGTTTCAGGAGCCGCGGAGGACATGTGTGCGAACCCCCCTCCTCCTCCCCCCCGAGGGTGAATTCATGATTAATCCACAAATGTGTCGCCAAAATTCAATATTTCTGCCCCCCGCACAAGAAACGAGGCTAATTGCGAATCACAATATCAGCGAAAAATGACCACGAACAGATGTTGCGCGAGGTTTGATAGATTTGTGCGAGAGCAGAATGTGTCTGGAGCTCAGAGGACCCGCCAGATGCTTCCGTATCAACACCTCTTTTATCACCTGAAGAGAGTCGTCATGCCAACTATGACAGTAATTCCATTCGAGAGGGCCACACTGACAGAGGTATCATCCCGGCACGGATGAGTGGGATTGACGGAGTGCTCGCGTTTTTTTAATTACCCTTCGACAACGAGCTTTCTGAGGATGACAACAATGTTTGGACTCCCAGAATTTATGCATTCGACAAAATAAAAAAGAAGAGCGGCGCACTCCTCCAGAGTCCCGTGCCGATAGCCGTACTGCAAGCCTCATGTCATGTGCCGTGGTGGACAGGCTAATCCTCCTGCATCAACACCCAAGAACACTACGATTTAAACATCAAGACCACAGAAGAAGAAGACGGCGGTCACGGCGACCGGATGGCTTTCTGGCCAGAAGAAGAAGCCATGTTTTTTTACACTCATACAAAACAGTGTCTATAATCAACCAATCAGGTGGCAGCAGTCGACAGGCGTTTAAAAGGCACCAGGTGTTGAAGGCCGGTCCACTGGTGCTCTTGTTCTTTAAGGGAAGGGTAGAAGGTGGATTTTGGCTAATTTAGTTGTTGTTTGTTTTTTCCGAAGCCGATGCTCTTCTCACTCGTGACACGCAGGTGTGTTTGAGGAACACTCCGCATGTGGGGAGTCTGGCTTGTTTAAGGAAGTGTTCACGGTCACCGTGATGTCACCCGTCGGTTTGTGCGCCGATATTTAGAAGTTTTATTTTACACAAGAGGGTGGAGCTAAATAATAATAATAATAATAATAAAGATATTTTTAGGCAAATAAAATGTTAGAATTAAGTTTCAGGACCTGAAAACTCACTGACAAAAACACGGACAACACTGGGGTCGCAACCCGTCAATCACCTTGTAGCCCCATCCTTAATATATCATAATTTACTAAATGATGACATCATGCTGTACTGAAGACTTGAAACTAGAGATTGAGACATAAACTCATGTTCACAATGTTTACTCAAGGACTAAATCAAGTGGGAAGTAGAGTAGTTTTCTCATAGACTTCTATACATCCAGACTTCTTTTTGTAACCAGATGAGTCGCCCCCTGGTGGCCATTAGAAATAATGCAAGTTTAAGGTACTTCAGGTTTTAGCTTCACTTTGCCATCAATCTGGTTCTTCTTTATTTTAAAAAGGTTAATTAAAGATCATAAAAAGCACAGGTATATTTTCAGTAAATGAAAGTAGAGGTGAGATCATCAAAAAGATTAAAGCATTTAAAATCTCCAGAGGTATTTAGAGCAGTTCATTATCCCTTTAACCCTCCTGTTACCTTTAGGGTCAATTTGACCCCATTTAATGTTTAACGTCGGTGTTCTTTCGGGTCAATTTGACCCCAGGCTGTTTTTCACTGTGTCAAACATATCAGAAATATCAACTTTTTTATATATTTAAAGGGCTATTTAGGTAGTCAACAAACAAACATAAAGTACCTCACACTTACATTTGGAAAACAATATTAATTCTAATAATTTTCTGGAGGTTTTAATTGCTGGGGTCAAATTGACCCAGAGGGTCAAATATGTCAGAAATATAAAGGTAACAGGAGGGTTAAACATTGAATGGAGTCAAATTGACCCTAAGGTAACAGGAGGGTTAAGTCATGTCTAGAAAACTAACATAACTGGACCACTCGACACACCTATAATAAAGTTGTGAAAAATTAACTAATATTTGGCAAATAACTTATTGTGGCTGCAGTTAACATGTTATGCACTCAATGTATTTACAAGATAATAACAATAAATGCAACCTGTGAAAAGCTAAACTAAACAAGTTCAAATATTTCTCAATAAAGAACTTCTTTGCACTCTTTCTAGTTATTCACACTTATTTTTAGAAGAATTTGATATATAGCTACTGGAACTGTCAATTCCATCCGTGGCCAGGTGAGATTTGAATGCAATCAGTGTGACCAATCAGAAGCTAACCTCACATTATGTTCCATTGCCATATCCAGTTGAAACTATTTTTGGTTTCTGGGTGTGTATTTCTTTTGGAGGATGCCAATAACAAATCCCTCTGCACGGTTTCCGTTAAGCATCAACATGCCACAGCACAGTCCGCCGCTGCATGACGATTGCACCTCGAAGGGGAAAAATACCTTTGGAAATAACAAAAACACCTGAAGCCATGCAGCTCATTACTCGGGCGACATCGTTTATTTTCGAGGCGAGCCTCGACTCTTCGTCATTATACAACTTTTCCCATTGCACGGAAAATGTATTCACCCTCTCTCAAATGCCCCCCCCGGGGCAGACGGCACGCATTCCATCGCTGGTCGGGCCAATGAGATGTCAGGAGTGAAGCCACGCCCATCGATGCTTTAGTGCAGATGAATCGGTTCAGTCTTTCAAGGACGCCAAAAAAACGATATTCATGGGAAGGATGCGGTGAACGAGATGAAGCGTCTACAGACATGCGAATGCTAACTTCCCCATGCTAACACCTTCATTCTTAATTCAGCGTGCATTCATTTTCTAATTAACACTCGACACAAAGCAAGGCAACCTTTAGTCTCCGTCTGTAGAAACTACGATCTGAACCAATCCACGTCAAGTTTTCCGTGCTCAGATCTAAAAGCTCCGGGAGTGTGATGATGACGTAGTCTAATAAAACCATAACCCGGCAGGTTGTTGGGTCAAACAAACACAGGACCTTCACCCAGGTGGTTGAAACCAGTTCCAAAGTGCTATGGACTTATTTTTGAGTATGAGTGATGTTTACGATCGTGAGTGATTGAGGTCAGGTGTAATCTAAGAGGAGGGGGAACTCACAGAGACAGGAAGTAAAACGAAACATGGCACATGAGGCGTAAACCTACAAAATAAAACAGGAAACCAATGAAACATAAATATATATATATATATATATACATATATATATATATAAATATATATACACATATATATAACATGAGACAAGGAACAACAACAGAACACATATATATATATATTTATTTATAAATATAAAAATGTATAAATATATATAAATATATAATATATATATATATATATAACATGAGACAAGGAACAACAACAGCACACATATAATAATATTTATATATTTATATATATAAATATGTATAAATATATATATGTATATACATATATATATATATATATATATATATATATATATATATATATATATATATATAAATATATAATATATATATACATAGATAGATATATATACATATATATATATGTATAAATATATATATATATATAAATATATAATATATATATATACATAGATATATATATATATATACATATATATATATAAATATATATATATAACATGAGACAAGGAACAACAACAGAACACACAAAACAAGATAAAACAAGACCCTCAACATAACTGATGACAACCTAAGCAAAGACCACTAAATAATAATATTATGAAGCGAGATCTCACATCTTAAACGTCTGGACACGCAGCCAGAGGGTTATTTAACTATATATATTTATATATATGAACGCTTGGTGCGTGTGTGGATCTGATGTGGAAGGAACAGGACTGGGTGTGGTCTGAGGCCTTGCCTCAGGACCCCCGGGGCATCTACTGGAGCACAGAAGAGGAGAACCCAGCTGTCCTGACATTTCATGTGTTCATCGCTCCATTCAACTGTCTTTGAAGTGTTGATTCTTCTTCTTTTGGATGAATCACAAACACGTGCAGTCGATTCAGACCACAGAGATTATGCATTCCCATCGTGCATGTTTGAAATAATCTTTTCTTTTAGTCATCGGGTCCTGTGAGAACAAGTCTGGAGATAACCCATTCAGGAAGCCCATATTAGAGTCAATGAGGCAGGGAAGAGCGAAAACACCGAAAACACAGCCCTGCAGGTACGAATATTCACGTAAGAAGGAAGCTCCAGCAGACTGTCGCTGCATTACGGGAAAAGGTCACGTTATGAAACGCGAACAGCACGGGAAGAAAATGCACACGCGTGTTCTTCTCAGCGGAATTGACATTTACAGTAGCTATATATCTCCATATATATACCTCCATCTGCCTGATGGATCATCGAGGTCAGGATCGTGGAATATGTCTACTACCAACTATGCCACTGCTCTATTGAGACTCCGCCCACTGTTGATGCTCCGCCCACTCCTCCTCTCTACCTCCATCTGCCTGATGGATCGTGAAGGTCTGGATCGTGGTCCATGCCTACTACCAACTATTCATTCACTCTGTCATATTCATTGATTGTGTTGTTACTGTGTTTTAATTTGTGTGTCATGATTCCTTCTGGTCACATGACATCTATTGTTCTGTCCATCCCGGAGAGGGATCCTCCTCTGTTGCTCTCCTGAAGGTTTCTTCCCTTTCTTTTCCCTGTGAAAGTTTTTTTTGGGAGTTGTTCCTGATTTGATGTGAGGTCAAAGGTCAGGGATGTCTATGTGTACAGATTTGTAATTTGTGAGAATGGATTATACAAAATAAACTGAATTGAATTGAATAGAGCAGCAAGCCAAAAGTGAATAAGACTGCGTCATCTTTTTAATTCCTTTTTTTCCAAGTCTTTTTGTTCCTGAGGTTAAGTGCCTCACAAACTGTCCCAAAGACAGCCAGCCTGGCTCTGTCCAACGGCAACAGAATCAGCAATCATCCCCATTTCAAAGCTCATTAATCAACGCGTTACATCTTGTTTGCTTAATTCGTAGAAAAACACGTAGAAAGAATTTTTTGGGGTTTTTCCAGAGGGGGGCGACGCAGCGGCCTCATCTTGACCCGGAGTCCCCTCCCGGCCTCCTCGGGTCAACGTCACAGTGACTGCGACACATTCACAAAAACGAGTGTTGTTAATTGCTGTTGTAATTTGATTGAAGCGAAAGCCTCCAGCTCACCGTGTAGAAGTGACTACATTAGACGGACACAAGTGTAATTATGACTATGTCAAAACATTTTATCAACTGAAGACGAAGGACGGTTTTCCAGTTGTAGAGCGTAAGTCCCCTGCAGAATGACACGCCTGCAGGTGTGAAATGCTGCTTTTATCCTCCTTATCTTCAGCGAGGGACCCAGGATATATATGTTTATTGTCTTGCATCATTGTGTTTTAAAGCTCTACAATAAGCAAAAACAACTGCTCGAACTCCCACTTTCAAGACCTGTGATGGTCGAGGAGCTTGGACCTCCAGACTAAAGCAGACTTGTGGTTTTAGTCAACAACCTTTCATGTGCAAGCAGATGGCAATGAGCCTCTCTGGCTCCCTCACAGGACTGTTGATTGGTGTGCATTGGGCTCCTGCAAAATAAACACATAAAAAGTAGCTGTTCTCATGATGTACTCCATGGGCGCATCAGAATCATTAGAAAACTCAATAATATATAAAAGCTGTATGCCAAAACCACCAGTACAGCTTCTGATGAACACTCAGACACACCCAGCTGCACTACTTGCACTATCACCACTTTCTTTCTGCACTAATATCCCCAAATTCATTGTCACGGTCATAAATTGTCCATACGTGTCGCTATTCGGTTGTCTTTAATGTCTCTTTTTATATTCATTCAAATGTCATGTATTTCCCACACATACATGGCCAATAAAGCTGATTCTTTTTCTGATGATGCAGCTTATTTCATGCCGTAAGCAAGAAAAAAAACAAAGACATTCCTGTCTGTTGTCCGGTCAATTCCAACGTTCAGCGTTTTGAGTACAATCAGCGTTTTTTTAAGGGTTTCTTCGCAGATATGAATCTGCAGACTCTGGCCACGGTGCACAGGGGGCTTCATTTCCACTGAATTGTTGCTCAGAGCTGCCCTCTGTGTGCATACCTGTGCTTGTGCATGAGTCTCGGCATGCGTGTGTGTGTGTGTGTGTGTGTGGCTTGCACCTTGCCTTTGCACACGCTTCAAAAATAGAAAACATGAGGATCTATACACAGGCACGATAATCTGTACATGCAAACACGTCATGCACAAGATGTAAAACACGACTTTATGTGTGTGCAGGAGGAATGTTCCGCCTCTTAAACTGCATCTGAAATCGTCTCTTATCTTCCATCCCTCAACACTATACTTTTATTCTTTGAGCATTTGAAACTTCAAGGAAATCAGCATTAAAGGCACATCCACGTGAGTTATACCTTTTTATTTTACAGTCACGATTTTGATCAAGGAATGCCTCGCGTTCATCTCTGATCAACTGAGTGCATGAAACGAAAAAAGAAGATGAGACTTCTCTTTTAAATCGGGCAGAAAGGAATGCACACTGGCTGTGGGCTCGCCTCGGGGCCTTAACCTGCACCAAACATGTTTTTCGGAGTACAGAAAAAGAAGACGAATGGCACCGACTGCATGGGGCTCCCACATGCAGACGACCGTAAGAATGGATTCATGTTTTTGTGGTCGAATAAACAAATGATGTACAGATTGCGGACTGAGATGTGCCTGAAACGTGCGTATGAAGGGTCCTCGATTACTTTTGTCTCACACTTGTACATATGTCTGAAATTAGAGGACGGCATAAGCATAGTTGTTTTTTCACTTGCTGTCGTGTTATCGTTATAAATTACCCCATAATTAGTTATTATCTGTGCAGATTTGACGCTAATCTCACGAAATGCAGATTCCCTTTTTTCCACGCCGACTTTATAATCCCACAGCGAATCCGTCCTTTCATTTTAGAGAGTCGAAAAGCACCGTCGGCCCCCTGTTGTGTGTGTGGGGACACACACACACACACACACATGAATGCAAGTGGAGGCACTCTCACCAACTTCTCCAACTGCAACAACAGCAACAATAAAGTCCTGACCCAACAAGAAGATGCCCACGGACGACATCAGAGACACCCCCCCCCCCCTTGTGGTGAACTCAGCTCCAACCAAAACATTCACGTCACCAGATCCTCTCGTGAAAGCCGTAAGTGAGACAGAGGCACGCAGCCTCCGTGGCACTGTGTCACGGCTTGAATGAGCCTTCACACGGGGGGGAGACAGAAATAATGAAAGACTACCTTAATGAAACAACGACTCAGGATTACCCTCTCTCATTTCAGACTCATAACTAAGATCCATCGACCAAGCCGTCTGATTCATCAGCGACGCTGAACTGCGGCGGAATCAAGGCGGATTTCGCAATATCACAGACACGTATCAATTAAAACGCGGCGTGTTCATGGGAAAGAAGAAAAACAACAGGAATATTGAAAATAACAGGGATACGTCGCTTGCTCTTTTCAGATCAATGCTCCGAGCTCTAAATGAGCAAAAGCCCCGATGACAAAGGTGGGAAAGCTTCCTCGGCTTATAGCCTTAACCTTAATAGTGGCACTGTGGGGACACAACATAGAATTAAATGTAATTATGAAAAAATGTTTCCAACCCCAAGAAGAGGTGCCTGTGAGAGGGAAGCCAGGGGGGGGGGGGGGGAGCTGTATTCATTTCACTCAGCCCCCCCGGCGGCGGGGAGGATGTGGCAGTCCTTTTCATATTGGCGGCCGTTTGATCGGCGCTGCTCCGCTGAACCGTATAGCTGCAGGTCGGGATCCCGACGTCGGATTCAAAGGAAGACGCCGCGTCTCCAATGCACTCCGGGCTCCTTCCACAAAGCGGGATGATTCTTTTTAAAGCGCCGCTCGCTTGTTAGCGGCCTCCATTTGTGTGTCAGTTAAACAGAAGAAGTCTGAATCCCCCCCCGAGGAAAAGGATCCGGGCTTTGAAGCGACTTTGACCTTTGACGCGGACCGCAAGATTTTTTACAATTTCCATCTCTCTGTCACGTCACAAAAGAGAGACTCCTCCCCCCTCCTTCCCCCCCATGGACTTACAGTTATGTTCCTTCCTTGTGTCCATTTACGGTACATTTGTACGAGTTTTTTTACATTACATTATTACATTACATGTCATTTGGCTGACGCTTTGATCCAAAGCGACTTACAATCCTGTTACATTCATTCACTGTAGACGCAGCTATAGGGAGCAACTCAGGGTTAAGTGTCTTGCTCAAGGACACATGGACTAGGGCGGGGATTGAACCTCCAACCCCCTGATTGAGAGACGGACCTGTAACCACTGACCCACAGTCGCCCCCTTTCACACGCGGTAGACGCACGTTTCTTTTGCGTGATTCCTCATCGAGCTACGTCCGTCACAATGGGGGAGCCTCCAACGCCGCACCCGGTCCGAATTCGACATCCACCAACCTGAGAATGGATTCTGAGGACGAGGGGACTATCCTCATCGGGCCACGAGACTTTCCTCTTCCTGCGCGCCGCTCGTTGTTTACGGTCCGATCGGTAACTTGAGACGCGACACCGAGATAAGTAGCCGGATTACAAGCTGATTTAAACTAATATGAAGCTGAATCGCCGTTAAAACGACGGGCCTTTGGGTTCCCGGACTGAATTTATTGGCTCATGTGTTCTGACCGTAGACCGCGTGGACGTCTAGTCATCATGACGTCATTTTGCCGTTATGAAGCCTCGAGTTTGCGGATTTTGCCATGTTTTTTCTTTCTTTCCCGCAAGCGATAAATGGGAGCTCCCATATTTGGAATGTGGAGGCGTGACGTCGGGAAGCCGGATACAGCGACCTGTCAATCACAGTAAACCCGCCCTGAAGCACCTCCTTCTTTATGGTCTACTTGACTCTAAATGGACCATCGTTTACTCAAGGAGCATCACGCTGTGTTGAGGGAGACTTGAAACCAGAGATTGAGACACAAACGCATCTTTAAAGTGAGAAGTAGAGTCATTTTATATAGACTTTTTTTTGTGCAACAGGAGGCGTCGCCCCCTGCTGGCCAGTAGAGAGAACGCAGGTTCTGAGACGCTTCTGAATCCGCTTCACTCGGCGGAACCGGCGGTTGCCGCCTGGTTCCGCCTCGGTTGCTCTCCACAGAGACTGTCGCCCCGCATCCAGCCACAGCCTGCTCGAACCTGATTGGTCAACACGACAAACAGAAACTTCTTTCTCTTTCTGCCTGTGAATTTATGAACTGATCTCACCCGCATCGTGTCACTTTTGTATCTGCCAGTGAGGGTGTGAAGTGTTACCCCGAGGGCATCTGATAGCCGCTAGATCGATTGCGGCTGATAGTCTTCGCTGCCGTGCATTGTGGGAAATAACAGGGGAAAGTGGAGGGCAGCAAAAGAAAGAGAGAAAGAATTCACGCTGATGGTGAATGGAGGTGTAGCTGCTGCATGATCACGGTTATCAGTGCCATAGTAGATGACTGATAACTGAGGTGTGGTGGCGTGTAAGTGTGTGTGTGTGTGTGTGTGTGTGTGTGTGTACCTGTGCGATCTGAATGACTGCACAACAAAGAGTCTGAATGGATTTAGTCAAAGCTCAAACTCTGATGCAGCTGCATTCCGGGGGGTTTATGATGTGAAACACCAAAGGGAAGGAAACAATGATCACATTCATGGGTTGTCATTTTCTTCCACTTTTATCTGAGGAATTTGTTGAAGTCCCCCCCCTCCCTCCCCCCACACACTTTTTTTTTAAATTTTCATAACGTAATGCGTCCACCTTATCCAAAGTGGGCCTTTGTTAGAAGGCGTTGTTTTGGAAAAGCTTGACCTCATTCTCCCTAAGTGAGTGCGTTACCTCTGCAGTAGCATCCGTACTTGTATATAAGGACGTATATATTTATATTATAAAGTTATGTCCATAAGCTTAACGTGTTTCATGTGCACAGATTTCAGTGTGAGAGCTTATTTTTGTCTTTTCTTGATGTTGTTACTCCACTCGGATGTTTGCCGGAAGATGAACGTGTCGAATTTCTCTGCACGTTCATCCACTGAAGTGTATTTTTGGAGGTAGGGTTCGGGTCTTTGGACGTGAGTGAGTGAGATGTGGGAACTTGAATAGGACACATCTTCTGTGCAGCAGTCAAATTTGAGAAATCAACTAAATCTGCTTTATTCCTAGATTACGGATTTTTCAATGATTTTTTTCTTATTTTTAACAAATGAATTAGAGCTTTGGAAAAAAAACCACATCAGACACAACATATCATTGCAATTGAAGTATTTTACTTTGGCTTAAAACATTTTCAAACGACAGATTCATCATATTTTAAATTATTTATTTGGAGCCATCGGTGTATTTTTAAAACATGTCGATTTGTTTTGTGTCACAAAAATAAAAATTCACTTTTTTATGTTCGAAATATGTTTGCGGCCATTGGTGAAATGACACAAATTGGGCTCTGCAAGTCGAGCTCCAGGAATTAAATACATCAACCTGGAAGTTAGAATCAAAATGGTTTGGGATGTTAAATCCATTAGGATTTTAGATTATTGCAGAAAAATAAGCTCTGCATCAAAACAAATGTTCGCGATGCTGACATAAAGGTGGACAAGACAGCGTGACGATGTTTAATCTCACACTTCACGAGTGGGATACCGGCAAATTATATATCGTACGACAAAACGTGAATGTCTCTTACGCTGACACCTCGAAAAAAAGCAAGGAACCAAGCAAGGTTTCTTCCCTTTTTTCCCTGTGAAAGGGTTGTTTGGGAGTTTCTCCTGATTCGATGTGAGGTCAAAGGTCAGGGATGTCTCTGTGTACAGATTGTAAAGCCCTCTGAGGCAAAATTGTAATCTGTGAGAATGGGCTAAACAAATAAACTGAATTGAATTGAATTGAAAAAAGGGCAAAACCGCTGACTCATTTCCGGGATTTTCTGACTCCATTTTTGGAGAACTCTATTGTAATATCTTACAAAGGAAAGAGCGGAAAGCCACTAAATGTTGTCCTGTGGTAGTGGTCGTCCCAAACCTCTCCGTAGAGTTGTACCGAAACAACGTCTCCTCCTTCCAACTGCAACACTGCGCCGTTGGTCGCTCCGTCCTCGATATCTTGGCTCGTGGCGGAACGGTCGGCGGCCGCGACGATGGAATCGCCGTTCTTTTGAAGTCTCATTATCATGACACCATAGTGCACCTGATGGCCGGTAAATCTGAAGTAATACGCTCCTCTCACTGGTGCGGTGGAGTAACCTACGACACGCACGGGAAAGAACGGTCACGACCGATAGCGGTGAAGAATGAAACCGGCCTGGAGGAGCACAATCGCACGACCTGTGTTCGGGTTGTAGTGGTTTCCGACGTTGGTGAAGATATGTTTGTAGACGAGCGTCACGTACTCCTCGCTGCCTGTGTTGCCTTCGCCGGCCGCCAGAAGGGAACCAGAAAAAGCCACTTTCCCCACTGAGTGGTTGAAGAACACACGATGGATTCTGAATTACTTCACGTCGCCTTCTTCCCGTACACACACACACGTGCACCCGCACCCGCACACACACACACGCTCGCGCGTGCACAACCCGCCGCACAGAAGAGAGGGAAACGTATAACTTCATTGGAGTTGTGAAGTTCCTGCAGCGCGGCCTCGTGTCCTGAAATCGTAACAAATATTCGTAAACCGCGTGCACGCAAAATCATCACGCACATCATTAACCCTCAGAGATGATATCGAAAGCTTTGATATGGCCAAAAAATAAATGTGTGCTGTGTTAAGTAATCTCCTGTGTGTGCGTGTGAGCGTGCCCGACTGGTTAGCCCGTCCCGACCGGCGGCGTTGTAGCGTAGCAGCCGCCCTCAGGCGAACGCCGCTACGTCGGTCAGAACCTTGTCCTCTGTTTGGTACAGGCAACGGAAAGGCTCCTCGTCTTTATTAGTCTGCTGCCTCTTCTTTTATTGTTGCGTGGCAACCGACTTAACACAATCCATCAAACTGCACGCCACCTAAAGGTTAATAGAACACAACTTACCCAACCTCTCAAGAAGCGCATTCATTTGAACTGTTTTTGTGCTCCGGACGCGGTGACTACGGATGTTAAAGTCGTAGAGCTGCAGGTATTAATGGAGAAAGGAAAATACAAAGATGGCATGTGGTTTTCTGCTCGAGAGGGCGCGCCTTTAAAGTCGTACGGTCGGCGAAAACGCTATAGCGCAAAAACAACGTGCAAAAAGAACACGTGAAAAAGATTCGCAAGAACAACGTGCAAAAACACCGTGCAAAATCAGTGTGCAAAAACAGTGTGCAAAAACAATGTGCAAAAACACAGTGCAAAATCAGTGTGCAAAAACAGTGTGCAAAAACACTGTGCAAAAACAACGTGCAAAAACACTGTGCAAAAACAGCACACAAAAACAGTGTGCAAAAACAGTGTGCAAAAACAACGTGCAAAAACAGTGTGCAAAAATAGTGTGCAAAAACAGTGTGCAAAAACAATGTGCAAAAACAGTGTGCAAAAACAGTGTGCAAAAACAACGTGCAAAAACACTGTGCAAAAACAACATGCAAAAACACTGTGCAAAAACAGCACACAAAAACAATGTGCAAAATCAGTGTGCAAAAACAGTGTGCAAAAACAACATGCAAAAACAGCACAGAAAAACAGTGTGCAAAAACAACACACAAAAACAGCGCACAAAAACGTTCCTCAGGGCTTTGCCCGTTACCTTCCTGCTGTTCCTGAAGCTCCTCCACGCGGCGCTCACCGGCCGCCCGTCTTCGCTGCACGTCGTCGAGCTTCTGCTCGGCGACCGCGAGGTCGGCGGCTTGAGCTGAAGCGACAGAGAAAAGACGGAACAGAAAAGTGGAAACGGAACACCTCGGGTTTTACGTGTGTTTACCGTCGTTCTCCACCCGCAGCTCCTCCGCCGAGCTCTCGGCCGCCGTCATCCTGGCCTCCTGCAACGAGACGCTCACGTCAGCTCAGCTCCGTCTATTCTGTCGTAAAGCGAGTCCTTCAATACGGCGTACCCGCGTTCGCTATCTCCAAGGCCTCCGCGTCGCTCTCGGCTGCCGTCGCTCTGGCCGTCAGGTGCCTCAGCTCCACCTGCTGCTCCACCACCACGTCTCTGAGACTCCTCAGTTCAACCCAGATGTCGGTGGACGACGCCAGCTCTTGTGCACCTCCGTCGGCGTCGGTCCCGGGCCGCCGAGTCTGAGCCGCGGCATCGTCGGCGCTCCGTGTCTGAGCGCCGCGAAGACCGCAGGACATCAGTACCAGAAGCAACACCGGGGAAGTCTTCATCTTCATCGTTTGGCCGTTTGCTCGTCTGTCGGCTGTATTTATGAGTGCGTTCGAGGTCAGATGTGTCAGGCGGGTGGGGAGATAAAAGGGAGCAGGCGAGGACACAGAGGGAGCAGTGGCAGAGACTCACAGCCAGTCACATGTTTCCATAAATTGATCGTTATTCAGTCATCTCTGGACTCTCTGAGTCAACAGTTTAGAAATAACATTATAATAAGAGAGAAACTAGAACGGGCACTCGGTAGAGCGCATACCTTCGCATATCACAAGATTGGGCATTGAATTATGAACATTTTGGCATTAGTTGCATGCCAATTGGATAGAAATTGACCGTGCTATGGTAAAAAGAGGATTTTGACCTTTTCATGACCTTGACCTTTGACCCGATCGATCCCAAAATCAAATTAAATGGTCCCCGGATAATAAACAATCATCCCACCAAATTTCATGCGATTCGGTTTAATACTTTTTGACTTATGCGAGTAACACGCATACAAATAAATAAATAAATACACGGGGATCAAAGCATAACCTTCCGCATTTTCAATGCGAAGGTAATGATACAAAATAATAAAGAAAACACTACAGAAGGTGGTAATGTGTACAAGAACAAGAAAGGTGCTAGTATGTTCAGTGTTGGATAGAGTTTTAAATTACAGATAGTAATATTATGTGACAAATTGCACATGATACGTGTAGTGAGTTAGTGTTGAGTTATCATATTATTAAATGTTATAACTCTTGAGTTATCGCTGTTCCGCTGCGTCAGCAATGACCTCGACACAATAATCCAAAGTATTTAATAATCTGCCGAGGTTTTGAGATATCAGTCCGTATATTCAGACCGGTCATGTTGTAGTTTACATCCACGTCTGTCCAAAATGCAGAGGGTTCCCTTTACAAAGAGCCAATGGAAAAATAATCCCATTGGTTTTTGGATTATTGCAGAAAATAAACTATAATTCAAACTCATATTCAGGTTTTAGGACTCATCCCTTCAGCTCTCTATTTTTTAAGGCCTCCGCACGAAGAACCCTGACGGACGGAGAGAAACGTGTGTAATAACAGATTAATCCACAAGAGGCAAGACAACCTACACACACATACACACACACACACACACACACACACACCTGTATTTGCACTATGTAGAGGCATCAGAGAGATATCTCAAAACCTGGCCAAACAAAACCAACGCTAAAGTGATATTTATGTGGTCAGGTCTCAGAGGTTCTCTGTCTTTGCAGTGGCATTGTTTCATCATGATGAGACTTTAGTTCCTGTTGCTGTCAGACAGAAAACATTTATACATGTGTGTCCGGTGAAGTTGTTTTCCACAACTGGGGTCTGTAAATATTTGGGAACACAAGCGGGTGTTCCTCAGCGTTCCCACAGGCTATACTCGCAAAGTTCTCTCGAAGAGTCGGGGAACTTTCCCCCCGCTGCAACGAGACCATTACCTGGGCGTGTCGCTCGTGAGTCATACGCACATCGGTGACAAGTTAGACAATTAAGACAGAAATAACAACAAAATCCACCTGCCGTTAAAATAATTAATTTAAATATATGTGTTTTTGAAGCGTATAAAGTGCAACGAATTACATGATTACCTTCGCATTGAAAATGCGGAAGATTATGTTTTGATCGCCGTGTATTTATTTATTTATTTATTTATTTGTATGCGTGTTATTCGCAGAACTCAAAAAGTATTAAACCAAATCACATGTGATTTGGTGGGATGATTGGTTATTATCCGGGAACCATTTGATTCGATTTTGGGATCGATCGGGTCAAAGGTCAAGGTCAAAGTTGTGAAAAGGTCAAAATCTTCTTTTTAGCATAGCGTGGTCAATTTTAATCCAATTGGCATGCAACTAATGCCAACATGTTCATAATTTAATGCCCAATCGTGTGATATGCGAAGGTATGCGCTCTACCGAGTGCCCGTTCTAGTTATTATTTGTATTTAAAAGTTACCACGTCCAGTTAAAACATATGAGTCACCATATGATGCGCTGGACCAGATTGTAGCTATACAGCTAATTAGCATCTGTAGTCCCTTGGCAGACTATAATTAATATAAAACCATAACAAACAGCACAGGATAAGACACAACAACAGTATATGTGGTAAGAAGAACACAAAATACACACAATGCAAAGCTACAGTACAGCACATTAAAAGTAAGTAATAAAATCATTAAAAGTAAATAATACCGATTCATGCCGATTGCCGCTATTGAGCAGCTGTCAGTCAGAATGAACACACACCAGTCCACACATCAATCTCTGTTAGATAAACATTGTACCGTTTCATATCTGATCATTCAAGAATAAGCAGATTCCTGCTCTCTTCCTATAAATGAAAGAGCTTTATCATAAAAAAATAGGAATACAGATTTTTTATTTTTTTATTTTTTAAAGACTTCAGGGTGAAGATAAACAAATGTACACATCCCACAGAAGTTTTAAGTTTTCTCTTGGATAGAGAACACAGGTTTTTTTCTTCCTTCTTTCTCCCCTAGTGCCGGAGGGGGCAGAGATAAAGAGAGTAATAGTTAGACTGCGGTCACATCGGTATGCAGACAGCCATGAAAGCAGCGCGCTGCCTGTTGCATCTTGCAAATTCATTTGCTGAATATTGTGAAATTTCATACCGCTTAAATTGGGGAGGCCCTTCTTCTCTTTTCTTTTCTTTTTTTTTAATCACAACTCCAAGAGATTGGTGGGAGAGTTAGATAAACACAAACGCTTCGGATTACAGATGAGCTACCGATATACTCTTGTCTGCCGATGCGTCGTCGTCTTCGTCGTCTTCATCGTCATCAAAGAGGCGGTATTTAATTGCGACGTCTAGATGCTGAGGACTGGAACACGGCACCAATAATTTAGTAAAATCTGGTAAATATCAGTTTCAACTAAAGTTTACAACCGTATGAACTCCACAAAGCTTATTGTCGAGTTCTGTCTTCATCAAAACAGTATTGTTTGTTTATTACACTGGATTGTATTAGTTTAAATATGTGAACTTATACCTGGTCCATTAACAACTGGTTGCTTATGTGTAAAGAGTTCTGCTAGCTAGCTTCTCATTAGTGGTGCTCTGAGCTAAATGCTAACAACAGCATGCTAACAGGCTCACAATGATAACGCTGAGACGTTTAGGAGGGAATAGTTGTGCCTGTGAAAATCTCAGTCTAGTGCAGGGGTGGCCAACCAGTCAGAGACTAAGAGCCACATTTTTTACTGTGTCACCGCAAAGAGCCACATCATACACATATGTGTGCGCGCGCACACACACACCTCTGATCAGCCAGATTTGTTGTAAATGTCACACACCAACATGATAATGACAGAAATGGACTCCTACAGTACTAAGACAACAGGTCTGTCATGTTCAACAATGAACATTGTGTACACTGTCTCACGCACACACACACAAACACACATTATCTCAGTTCAACCAAGTCCACAAACAAAAATAGAATAATTTACAATAGCGTTTTTCTTTTACTATGCATGTTGCATAGTGGGACTTATGGGATTCCTTGCCTTGAACAATCCTCTTCAAATCTGGCTTAATTCCGTTGTTGCCACTCAATGCAATTCCTTCACATGGTGTCAATCAGAACAGGTGTCCGAAAATCGAACGGTGCACTTGGGGGGGGGGGCTGGAGTAATCAAACGCCCACCAATAAACCACTTTAGCCGAAGAGAGTGTTCGACATTCGGATGCGGTTCTCCAACGCTGCTCTTACACCGTGTCCGCTGAATTGAGGGCGGCTGGCGAAAGCGTCACCGTAAACTACTTTAGCCATAGTGCGGGACATCCAGCTGCCCATAATGCGGCGTTCATGGCGTAAGTGCAGTGTTTGATTTTCGGACACTTTCATTCGCGTAACCCACCGTAGAACGGCCCGCTCGACATTCGGATGTGGTCTTTCCGCGTTTGGCCCACGAGTTTGAGACCCGTGCCCTACTGGGAAACTTTGCGGTTTTTTCATCTCACGCATGCGCGTTTGACGAAAAATACCGTATTGAACTCAAGCATAGCGAACACGCACATACAAAAAAACATAAACTTAGATATGAACGTAAGAGCCGCATGACACCAGGCAAAGAGCCGCATGAGGCTCGCGAGCCGCGTGTTGGCCACCCCTGGTCTAGTGGGTTGACGTGTTAGCATTCGCTAATTAGCGCTGAACACGGAATAAACTCACGGATAATAAGCGTCATCGTGAATCCACCCCGAGTGTAACGGAGATGTTTTACTCAAAATGGTGGCACTTTGAGGCAAAGTCAATATATCACCAGATGACCAATTAGGATACAGTGGATACGCACTGGATACCTTTGTATATATATACAATTGCACCCATACTCTGAGTCCATACAGTACATCCAGAAAGTAAATAACACGGTTTGTGGTGTCAAAAGTCACACATGCCGAGGATGTCTGGCATTGCGATCTGTCAGAGCGGCGGTTGACAAGGCGAAGGCATCGTCTGCAGCTCGTCTCCCATTGGTCAGAGGAACCGTCTCCAAGGTGTCGACCTGTGATTAGGACTCCAGTCAATCTTTTCCCACCCAGGGAGAACCTGGAGAAGGGCTCATCCCCTCAGGTCAACGCGATCCTCCGGGGATGAGCTCTGCTTTCCTTTGTATCTGCCCTCGGGGGAGGGGGAGGGGAGGGGGGGGGTAAATCTCTAAACCTGTATCTCTTACATGTAACCCGCCTCGCAGGTCGGACCGGAGGCCCAGATGATCGGCGAGATGGTTCTGAACACGCGTCTCCATCGATTCCGTTCCAAAAGGTGGGAAATCAGGGATGTGGTGCAATATCTGCCAAAAAGGTGTGATAGCATGACACCTCGTCGGAGCTATCAGGCGCCTCGACATGACAGGAAGCCTCGCATACCTTCCTTCATTCAACTCTCAGGCAAATTCCTCTCGCTGGCTTTCCTTCTGCATTTCTCAGCTCTGGCTTTTTCTTTCCTGTAAAGACAAAACTTGACGTCTGTAATTTTCTATCTTTAACTCTATATTGTCTCATGGGCTCTCTGAAGCGTCTGTTCACGGGCGACATGGGCGTGACCCTTTTGGCCCGCCCGTAACCTTTAACCCTCCTGTTACCTTAGGGTCAATTTGACCCCATTCAATGTTTAATGTCGGTGTTCTTTGGGGTCAATTTGACCCCAGGCTATTTTTCACTGTGTCAAACATATCAGAAATATCAACTTTTTTATATATTTAAAGGGCTATTTAGGTAGTCAACAAACAAACATAAAGTACCTCACACTTAAACTTGGAAAACAATATTAATTCTAATAATTTTCTGGAGGTTTTAGTTGCTGGGGTCAAATTGACCCCGAGGGTAAAATATGTCAGTAAATATAAAGGTAACAGGAGGGTTAAACATTGAATGGGGTCAAATTGACCCTAAGGTAATCAATCATCGCACCCCTCCTGTCAATATAATTGCTCGTAATAGAAATGTTGACACGCGACATCATCTGCAGTGATAACACTGTCGGATCGACCAATCGCATCGCGCTTCGAGACCCCCTCGCGTCTGACCCGGCCAATCACGGCGGGAGTTCGGGAAGGTCGAGCCCGTGCCCTCCGCTACACTCAAAGAAATGACTCATTGGATGAACTCAATTAAATTGTTGGCAGGTTTTCCATCCAATAATTATATGCAACTCCAACTCAAATTTAGCACATCAGTGCAATAAAATGTAATTAAGTTAGTCCAACTCATTTGTATCAAATACATCTCAAATAAAATAACTATATTCATTACATTTAATTAATTTGTGTTTGTCCAACTCAAAATATAAACTAACTAACTAACAAAATATGCAAACTCCACACAGAAGGAACACCCGGACTGGGAATTGAACCCACGGACCTCTGGCTGTGAGGCGACAGTGCTAGCCACTACACCACCATACAGCCAAGAAAGTGTCTTCACCTCATGTAAACAACTGATTTTCAGCTGGTGCATGCGCAAAGGGTAGTCTTCAATGAAACACATTTATTTTGAGTTGATATGCACACCATCTAACCTAAATAAATCTAATAAATGAAAGTATTCATACATTTTGTGTTACACCCATTAAATATAAATATCTATTTTTGTAATTGATTTATTTAAATGTGTCAAACAATATTTAAATGTGTCACCTCGAAGAAGGGCGTGAATCGTTTTTGTGAGTGTAATCTAAATAAATCTAATAAATGAAAGTATTCATACATTTTGTGTTACACCCATTCAATATAAATATCTTCGTTTTGTAATTGATTTATTTAAATGTATCAAACAATATTTAAATGTGTCACCTCTAAGAAGGGCTTGAATCGTTTTTTTGAGTGTACCGTACGGAGTGGCCTCGGCCTCGGCCCCGATCTACTGATGCAGACTTCCCCCTGTTCGCGGCAGCCATGGGGAGGGGGAGCGCTAGCCTGTGCTTGTCTGCTGCTCAGAATGCCCATTCACGCTCGTCTTCCCCCTCAGGTGATGACCACCTGAGCTATCAAAGACAAGTGCCTCCGCCCCACGCACACTCCTTCCCGACCTCCACTGTACAGTCGCTTGCACAGTAGATTGTGTTGTTTTCCTTGAATAGTCGCTCAGATAGACAGTCACACGGTTCTACGTGTGTTTGTGAATGAATGTGCTCTTACGTCTGACTCAAGTCGGATACCAGGACACGATCGCAAGCATTTCTGGGTAAAAATCGACCCTTGTTTGGGTCCGACGCGATGGGTTAACGCCCTCCAGCACCGACGTGCTGTTTACACCAAGTTCCTTTTCGTATTACACGCGTTGTCTAACCAAAACGTGAGTATTTTCGATCGATTGAACGAGTTCAAGTCGTAAAAAAAAACTGTTGAACAAGTTGGACAGGTTGTCGAACAACTGTCCCAACCAGTGCAAAGGATGAACATATACAATCAGTAACGAGTAGCGACATGTAGATATAAAGAGCTGTGGTAGACTATACATGTTTGGGTTAATGCCTCAGCAGTCATATGAAAAATGAGAGTATATAACCCCAGGTCCAACCAGCCCCAGTGGGCACTGGGTTTCAGGAGCAATGTGGATGGAGTGCATTTTGCTTGAGGGCATGTCATCATTTACTTCCGATGAAGGGAAAGCATTCCCCGTTCATTCCCCCCAGAGCGCCCGCCACGTCCCCCGCCGCCGAAGACCAACGCCTCATCACATCATCAAAGGCACTCCAATCTAATTCATACGTCCACTCAAGATGGTGTTATCGTGGCCCAAATGAGCTTCTCTAACTACCCGGTCCTCTAGCTCTCTTTCTTTTGTCTGGATACATTTTCCAAAAAAACTTCCCGTCAGTGTCCCTCGGACCCCGTAATGGATGTGTGTGTGTCTTCCGCTTGTCTGGGATGCGTGATTCACTGTCCCTGAAACACAGCACCACCTAATCTTGAAGAGCAGATAGAGCTAATTAGGGGAAAGAGACATCAATCTCAGCTCCGGGGCTCGTAATGTGCCTGTACATACCAAGAGTGGCATCTCACTCACTGGGTGTGTTTAACACACTCACACACACACACACACACACACACACACACACACACACACGTACAGCTATTATTCTGAGTTATGTCGGGAGGAACGTCTCGGACTCCAAGAGTAACGAGAGCTCTATTGAATGTTTCCTCCACTCTTGTGGGGAGTAAACCGGCTATTATCGTTTTCACCGACGGAGGAGAGCGAGGGACTGAAAACGAGTGCAGAACATCCCAGAAGTCAGTCTGGTTTTGTGTTGAAATGACCTTTGACAGCATAACTCATCTCGGGAGGCCAGAAAACTGGCGAGCGGCTCCGTTTGCATTAATACGGCTGTCACGGAGACACACACGCACACACACACACACACACACACACACACACACACACACACACCCTTTCCTGTGATTACAGCAGGTCTGGGAGGTTCACTGAACTCTGAGAAGGTGCATGCAGAAGATCCCCTTATAGCTTAAAGTAGAGCATATAACAAAGAAAATCATTTCGGCTATTTTGTCTTTATTTTACTTCTTTCTACTTCAATTGGCTCAAATGTGTTCAAAAATAATAATAAAGTAAGCACACTTCGATGTTTAAAACAAATTAAGTTATTTTGGGAGAAAGCCAAAACGTGAGGGTGTAGTTCTACTTTCGTCCTGTAGGTGGGAGTGTAACTCTGTCCATGTTACAATCTGCAGTGTGTGTGTGTTTGTGCGTGTGTCTGTGTGTGTGTGTGTGTGTGTGTGTGTTGCTGGAGCCAACAAGATGTCACGCAAACACACGAGAGGACTGTAATCGTTTCAGTTTCATCTCTCAAACACGATCATTGCTTTTATTGGCCGTCATAAAGTGTGCGCGCGCGTCAAGCAGCCGTGCGTTGATGGATGACGCTCAAGGTGTGAACAGGTATGTAAATAGACATGAATATTGACTGTGACATGCCCTGACAAGAGGGGTTTTTCACATTTCAACTTTTTGCAATACAGCGTATATATATGTATATATATATATATACATATTGATATATACATATTTATATATATAAACATATTTATATATATGTATATTTATATATGTTTCTATATATATGTATATGTATTTATAAATATGTATATATATATATGTATATATATGTGTATATATATATATATATGCACATGATCAAAGTTTATCCAGTGAGAATTACAAAAAATATTCCTCATAAATCAAATCAGCCAATTCTCACCAAACCACGTTGGTGTTTAAAAAAAAACGTTTTTCTAAAATACTTAGAAATCTAGCGTAAGAACTATAATACATCCATTTATAATGTGTCTGATTACAGGGATACAACAAATACACTGTGTAGAGTATAATATCAAATGATATATAATGTGGAATACTTCAAAGACAAAAACAAAAACAGAAAGGCATGAAACTCGTACAAAACTATTTCTTCTGCTTTCACCTCAGAGCAGAAATCTGGGAGACAAATGTCACTTGTATGCTTTCCATCTGGTTAAAATAATCCCAAAACAATGGCAAATTGTTTCATTCGGGTGGCATAATAAATATTTTTGTAGCTCCAACCTCATTCTTTAAAAAAAAAAATCTGATTGAAATGGCTTTGTGAGAGCAGGGAGGTTAATGAGAAATATGGGAGACCAAAAGAACTATTATTACAGATGTTTTTATGCAATTGTGGTAAAAACAGAATGAATATTCCACTAGTGGACGTTAACTTCAACTGGACGAGTATAACCACTCGACCCAATCATGGCGGACGAGTGGTGCACTTTGTGACATCGTTAACTAGCGGACAGGAACAAAAGGAGTCCTTCGTGCCACGCCTAAGGGTCCTTCGTGGCACGTCTAAGGGTCCTTCGTGCCATGCCTAAGGGTCCTTCGTGCCACGCCTAAGGGTCCTTCGTGGGCACATCTCCGAGCCCGCTAGAGGGAGTTGCCCGTGATGAAGACGAAGATCTTGGCCTGGAAGGTGGTAAACGTGCCCCGTCTCCAGAGCTTCATGTCCACGTGGATGCAGAAGTCCCGCGGGCCCTCCACCTGGCGGTTCAGGTACACGGCGCCCGTGTAGGCGTTCAGCTTCCGGGTGCCGAAGTAGTTCTCCTCGTTGCCCTGCGCGATGCCCACGATGACGTTGTCTCCCGAGTAGGCCGGGGAGGGTCCGATGCGGAAGATCTGAGCGGGGATGACGATGTTGGACTGGAAGCTGAGGTAGTAGGAGGTGATCCTCAGGGGGGACGTCTGACACTCCAGGTAGTTGGGGCAGCTGATCCGCTCGCAGCGCCTGCAAGGCACAGCGCAGGGCTTTAGCTGGAGAGTATTTTATCTGGAGAGTATTTTATATGGAGAGTATTTTATATGGAGAGTATTTTATATGGAGAGTATTTTACCTGGAGAGCACTTTATATGGAGAGTATTTTATATGGAGAGTATTTTATCTGGAGAGTATTTTACCTGGAGAGCACTTTATATGGAGAGTATTTTACCTGGAGAGTACTTTATATGGAGAGTATTTTATATGGAGAGCACTTTATATGGAGAGTATTTTATTTGGAGAGTACTTTATATGGAGAGTATTTTGCCTGGAGAGCACTTTATATGGAGAGTATTTTACCTGGAGAGTACTTTATATGGAGAGTATTTTATCTGGAGAGTATTTTATATGGAGAGTATTTTACCTGGAGAGTACTTTATATGGAGAGTATTTTGCCTGGAGAGCACTTTATATGGAGAGTATTTTACCTGGAGAGTATTTTATATGGAGAGTATTTTACCTGGAGAGCACTTTATATGGAGAGTATTTTATATGGAGAGTATTTTATATGGAGAGTATTTTACCTGGAGAGCACTTTATATGGAGAGTATTTTATTTGGAGAGTACTTTATATGGAGAGTATTTTGCCTGGAGAGCACTTTATATGGAGAGTATTTTACCTGGAGAGTACTTTATATGGAGAGTATTTTACCTGGAGACTACTTTATATGGAGAGCACTTTATATGGAGAGTATTTTATTTGGAGAGTACTTTATCTGAAGACTACTTTATCTGGAGAGTATTTTATCTGGAGAGTATTTTATCTGGAGAGTATTTTACCTGGAGAGCACTTTATATGGAGAGTATTTTATTTGGAGAGTACTTTATCTGAAGACTACTTTATCTGGAGAGTATTTTATCTGGAGAGTATTTTATCTGGAGAGTATTTTACCTGGAGAGTACTTTATATGGAGAGCACTTTATCTGGAGACTACTTTATCTGGAGAGTATTTTATCTGGAGAGTATTTTATCTAGAGGGTATTTTATCTGGAGAGTACTTTATCTGGAGAGTACTTTAAAGAGACTACTTTATCTGTACTTTATCTGGAGAGTATTTTATCTGGAGAGTATTTTTTATCTTTTATCTGTAAAGCAAGAGTCATATAAACAAAGGATGCACATGACTGTCACAGATTCTGCAAAACATTGTGTGAGATATAACTTTATTTATCTTGAAAGAAATACTTGCACCAAATATTTCAAAAGAAAATGTAAAACTAAAGAGTAATAAATAGTGCCTGGTAAACCAAGAGTAATATAAAAGTAATAATTAAAGTAATCAATAGTACAATTGCACAAGATATTGTGCATGATATACTAAAAAAAGTTATATTTTCCATATGGAATCATATTGATATTGATTATTATTAATAATAATAATAATAAAAGTAGTAATTAAAGTGCATGATATAATAAAAAATATATATTGTGCATAAGGAATCATATTGATATTGATTATTAATAATAATAATAAAAGTAGTAATTAAAGTAGTAAAAAGTAAAATTGCACATGATATTGTGCATGATATCAGTTGATACCATCATGCTGATTTACAAGTTGTCCTAATCTACTTTAAATAGATTGAATTTATTTTATTTCCTTAATACATGGGGAAGACATATCCCCACTAGCATCATACGATGCGTGAGCCCGGAGAGGTGATTTCAGAGGCTTACGTGTCGGACACTTTGCGGTAGTTGGGCGGGCAGTCGAGGGAGAGGCAGCGGTATCCTCCCTGGATGTTGTAGCAGCTCTCGGCCAGAGAGCAGTTATGGGCCCCCGCCGCGCACTCGTCGATATCTAAAGCACACGGTTAATGCAGAGGGTCTGTGTTACTGCATGGAGGCGAGGAAAGGCTCGTTAGTCACGGCACCATTGAACTGTGAGGAAGAGCCTCGCTGCAGAAACATGTATGTGGGGGGGGGGGGGGGGGGGGCTGCTCCAGGGATAAAACAATTAAATTAGCAAGACAATATTTCGAGGCCGATTACGTCTTTACCGTCTGTGTGATTACTGAGCCACTGTAAAACACTTCTATGTATCTGAGCCGAACCACACACTCTGTGAAGAGTGAGATGAGGAGTGCTTTTACGAATCCAGAGGGGTGAGAAAAGTCACACAGCAGCTGTTCACGCCCGGCCAGGAACATGCTACTCATTTCAGCAATCGTGGGCTTTAAGATTCAGTCGTAGTCGTCATAGTTATTGTCGTATAAATGTGTGACACATGTTGTGGTGGATCAGGCTCAACCCAGGATATTGGAATTGGAGTCCTGTGAGAAGCCTAGTTTTTAAAGTCAGTTGACTTATTATTTGACCGTTTAATTAATATACTTTTCTATTTTTCGAGTCGCAGTTTGGTTGAGTTTAAGAAGTCTAAACATAGCCTACAGCAGCCTACATGTATTGCTACCAATCTATATATCTATCTATATATCTATATATAAATATATATATACACTACCGTTCAAAAGTTTGGGATCACTTAGAAATGTCCTTATTTTTCAAAGAAAAGCATTGTTTTTTTCAATGAAGATAACATTAAATCAATCAGAAATACACTCTATACATTGTTAATGTGGTAAATGACTATTCTAGGTGGAAACGTCTGGTTGAAATATCTCCATAGGTGTATAGAGGCCCATTTCCATCAACTATCACTCCAGTGTTCTAATGGTACATTGTGTTTGCTAATCGCCTTAGAAGACTAATGGATGATTAGAAAACCCTTGAAAACCCTTGTGCAATTATGTTAGGACAGCTGAAAACAGTTATGCTGGAGATATAAGCTATACAACTGGCCTTCCTTTGAGCTAGTTGATTATCTGGAGCATCACATTTGTGGGTTCGATAAGACTCTCAAAATGGCCAGAAAAAAAGAAGTTTCATGTGAAACTCGCCAGTCTATTCTTGTTCTTAGAAATGAAGGCTATTCCATGCGAGAAATTGTAAAGAAACTGAACATTTCCTACAGCGGTGTGTACCAGTGGCGTCCCTAGGCTAAAAAACCCGGGGCTAAAGCCCCGGATGTTTTTTCATTAGCCCCGAATGTTTTCAACCAAAAAAAAAAAAATTTGGTACACAAGTGGTTAACACCTCCAGGTCGCACGTGACGTCATTCACCCAAAACAGCGGAGTCAGACTGGCAGCAGGCGCACGTAACAGCAAGCTGCTGTCTGAGAGTGTTTCTATGTCTACAAATTTCGCTGCTTCACTCCTCTGGGCTAAGCCCAGCGCCGCCGCTCCCATAACGTACATCGCTCTGCCGTGATACGCGCCGACACATCCGCGCACACAGGTGAGCACACTCTCACTCGAAAAACTCACTAGCACCCCCCCCGTCGACAACGCTCGCACTGGCTAAGCCCCGGATATATCCAAATCCTAGAGACGCGCCTGGTGTGTACTACTCCCTTCAGAGAACAGCACAAACAGGCTCTAACCAGAGCAGAAAGAGAAGTGGGAGGCCCCGGTGCACAACTCAGCAAGAAGACAAGTACATTAGAGTCTCTAGTTTGAGAAATAGACGCCTCACAGGTCCTCAACTGGCAGCTTCTTTAAATGGTACCCGCAAAACGTCGACAGTGAAGAGGCGACTCCGGGATGCTGGCCTTCTAGGCAGAGTGGCAAAGAAAAAGCCATATCTGAGACTGGCCAATAAAAAGAAAAGATTGGTATGGGCAAAAGAACACAGGCATTGGACAGAGGAAGATTGGAAAAAGGTGTTATGGACAGATGAATCCAAGTTTGAGGTGTTTGGATCACACAGAAGAACATTTGTGAGATGCAGAACAGATGAAAAGATGCTGGAAGAGTGCCTGACACCATCTGTCAAGCATGATGGAGGTCATGTGATGGTCTGGGGCTGCTTTGGTGCTGGGAAAGTGGGAGATTTGTACCAGGTAAAAGGGATTTTAAATAAGGAAGGCTATCACTCCATTTTGCAACGCCATGCCATACCCTGTGGGAAGCGCTTGATTGGAGCCAATTTCCTCCTCCAACAGGACAATGACCCAAAGCACACCTCCACATTGTGCAAGAACTATTGAGGGAAGAAGCAGGCAGCTGGTCTGCTGTCTGTAATGGAGTGGCCAGCACAGTCACCAGATCTCAACCCCATTGAGCTGTTGTGGGAGCAGCTTGACCGTATGGTCCGCAAGAAGTGCCCATCAAGCCAATCCAACTTGTGGCAGGTGCTTCAGGAAGCGTGGGTGACATTTCAACAGATTACCTCAACAAATTAACAGCTAGAATGCCAAAGGTCTGCAATGCTGTAATTGCTGCAAAAGGAGCATTCTTTGACGAAAGCAAAGTTTGAAGAAAAAAATTAATACTTCAAATACAAATCATTATTTCTAACCTTGTCAATGTCTTGACTATATTTTCTATACATTTTGCAACTCATTTGATAAATAAAAGTGTGAGTTTTCATGGAAAACACGAAATTGTCTGGGTGATCCCAAACTTTTGAACGATAGTGTATATACTGTATATATATATATATCCATCTACCTACCTACCCAGCTATCTATCTACATACATACCTACCTATCTATCTATCTACTTACCTACCTACCTACCTATCATACCTACCTATCTACCTACCCATCTATCTATCTATCTACCTTCCTACCTACCTATCTATCTACCTACCTACCTGCCTACATACCTACCTACTACCTATCATACCTACCTACCTACCTATCGACCGACCCATCTATCTATCTATCTACCTAGCTACCTATCCATCTATCTATCTATCTACCTACCTACATACCTACCTACTACCTATCATACCTACCTACCTACCTATCTACCGACCCATCTATCCATCTATCTATCTACCTACCTATCCATCTATCTACCTAGCTACCTACCTATCTACCTATCCATCTATCTATCTATCTACCTACCTATCCATCTACCTACCTATCTACCTATCCATCTATCTATCTACCTACCTACCTATCTATCTACCTACCTACCTACCTACCTATCTATCTATCTATCTATCTATCTATCTACCTACCTACCTATCCATCTACCTACCTATCTACCTACCTACCGATCCATCTATCTATCTACCTACCTACCTATCTATCTACCTACCTACCTATCCATCTACCTATCTATCTACCTACATATCTACCTTCCAACCTACCTATCAATCTAAACAGTACCATTGGGCTCTGACAACTCGGTGCTGGAGCTGATCTTCGATGTGGTGCGATGTGATGTTCACCTGTGCAGGAGCGTCCGTTGGGAGACATGTCGTATCCGTATTCGGGACAGGCACACCGGTAACTGCCGGGAACGTTCACGCACTTGTAGGTGCACAGGTGGCCGACGTTCTGGGAGCACTCGTCCATGTCTGGACGGACGACAAAGGAGGAAGTAAGTGACGCGAGGCCGACCCGCGGGCGGACGGGTGTACATTTGCAAGCTTGCTCCACCTTCACAGGTGTGGCCGTCCTCCCTGAGGTGGTAGCCCTGCCTGCAGTAGCACTGGTAGGAGCCGTAGATGTTGGCACACTCCTGACCGCACGGGCTGGCCAAACACTCGTTCACATCTGGGGGTGAGAGGTCGGAGCTCGTTACCGTCGCCGGTCAGAAGGATCTTCAGTGTCTCCGCCCGAACACGTGAACACCACCTTGTTATGAAGCCAGTCGGGTTTTATTTGTATTGGTTTGGCATCGCTGACACCCCACACATCCCTCCTCAGCAACATGCGTCAAGGAATCTAGACTGTTCATGCACCGACACACACACACACACACACACACACACACACACACACACACACACACACACACACACACACACACACACACACACACACACACTCTGCTCTCTCACTTTGCTCCATTGGGTCTTCGCTCTCTCTTCATCTCTCTCTCCCTCTCTCTTTCTCCTTCTCTCTCCCTCTCTCTCTTTCTCGCTCCCTCTCTCCCTCTCCATGTCTCTCTCTCTGTCTCTCCCTCCCCCTCTCTCTCTTTCTCCCCCTCTCTCTCTCTTTCTCCCTCTCCCTCCTTCTCTCTCTCCCTCTCTCACCCTCTCTCTTTCTCGCTCGCTCCCTCCCTCTCCCCCCCTCTCCCTGTCTCTCTCTCTCTGTCTCTCCCTTCCCCCCTCTCTCTCCCTCTCCATGTCCCTGTCTCTCTCTCCCCCTTCTCTCCCTCTCTCTCTTTCTCCTTCTCTCTCACCCTCTCTCTTTCTCGCTTGCTCCCTCCCTCTGTTTCTCTCTCTCTCCATATCCCTGTCTCTCTCTCTCCCCCTTCTCTCTCTCCATCTCTCTGTCTCTCCCTGACACCCCTCACTGCCATCCCTCCTCAGCAACATGCGTCTAGGAATCTAGACTGTTCATGCACGGACACACACACACACACACACACACGCACACACACACACACACACACACACACACACACACACGCACACACCTTCACAGTTCTTGCCATCGGCGGATAAGCGGAAGCCAGAGGTACACGAGCACTCAAAGGAGCCCGGGGTGTTCTCGCAGGTCTGGGCACACAGGCGGCCCGGGTAGCGCCAGCACTCATTCACATCTGAGAGAGGAAGAAGAAGCGTCATCATCGTGTGAGCGTGTCGTCCTTCCTCCGCAAGCGTGTCGTGCATGTTGTGAGCGAGTGTGTGTGTGTGTGCGTGTGTGTGTGTGTGGGGGGGGGGACAGCTGCCTGCTGCTAGTCTAAACACTTGAGCGGATTCCATTGTTATGAGAGTCACAACGCGGCGAATCGGCCCCCCGGTGGCTGACGCAGGGGCCAGCAGGGCAGCAGCAGCCGGCTGCAGAATAATAAACGGGAGCAGGGAGATAGTAGAGAGGAGGGGAGGCCGTACGGCGTGAGCAAGTGATGGAGGGAACAGAACGATGGGGCGATGAGGAGCAAGGACCACATATGTGTTTTAACGCCCGGCCTACCGACACACATCCTCCTGAACGAGTCGAACTGATAGCCGCTCTGGCATTCACAGCGATAGGAGCCGGGCAGATTGTGGCACAGCTGGCCCTCCCCGCATCGGTGCACACTGCTCTGGCACTCGTCCACATCTGGAAGACACACGGCGACGGAGAGACGAGATGATGGTGGGGAGGGAGGGAGAGGGAGGGAGGGAGGGAGAGGGGGGGGAGGGGGTAAAGAAAACACAACAATGATGACATTCAGCTTGTCATCGCTTCATGAACGAACGTCGGTTTTATTCTCAGGGTGTGAAGTATTCTGATTTATTCTTTCATGCTGTGCACTGGAGAGAGAGAGAGAAACAAAGAGCTGCTCTCTAAACTGCGTCGTCGGGTGTCGGACACGCTGGTCGTCATACCGACGCATCGGGAGCCCTCGGCGTCGGAGCGGTAGCCGCGGCTGCACGTCATCTTCCTCCGGCACAGGTGGGATCCCGCGGTGTTGACGCAGAGGAACCCAGGGCCGCACGGCGGGGCCGAGGCGTCACACTCATCGATATCTGGAGCAGAGAGAGAGGGAGAGAGGAAGGGACAAGGAGATGGAGAGGGAAAGAGGGGGAGATGAAGAGGGAATTAGAGAGGGGGGAGTGAGAGAGAGGGAGTGAGAGAGACGAGGAGATGGAGAGGGAAAGAGAGAGGGGGGAAGGAGATGGAGGGAGAGAGGAGGGGAGAGAGAGGGGGGAGGGAGAGAGAGAGGGAGGGAGAAGAGAGGGGGGGAGGGAGATGGAGGGAGAGAGAGAGAGCGAGAGAGGGAGAGAGAGAGAGAGAGAGAGGGAGGGAAAGACGAGGAGATGGAGAGGGAAAGAGAGAGGGGAGAGGGAGGGAGAAGAGAGGGGGGGAGGGAGATGGAGGGAGAGAGGGAGGGAGAGACAAGGAGATGGAGAGGGAAAGAGAGAGGGGAGAGGGAGAGAGGGGGAGATGAAGAGGGAATTAGAGAGGGGGGAGTGAGAGAGAGGGAGAGAGAGAGAGAGAGAGAGAGAGAGATGAAGACGGACCGAAGACCCAAAGGAGCAGAGTGAGAGAGCAGAGGGCAGACTCTTCACATTAACTTCGCCGTGTGTGTGTGTGTGTGTGTGTGTGTGTGTGTGTGTGTGTGTGTGTGTGTGTGTGTGTGTGTGTGAGCATGAGCGTGTGTGTGTGTGAGCATGAGTGTGTGTGTATGTGTAATTTTCTCAATTTGCTCGTTTCTCAGAGCCTCTTCTCTCCTCCGGCTCCTTCCAGGGCGTCGGCTGCCTCGACTTGCCCCGTGCTCCTGCCCCCGGGGCTCATTCCACGGCATCAGTTTGTACTGGAGGAGGACAGAGACTTGGCTTTCATCCACCCGGTGCTGCAGCACCACCCGTCTGATCTCCTGCCTGTGTGGCATTTAACCCCTCGGTCGCCGAGGACCGTGAGCTACCGCCTGCGCGCGCCGCGATTCACCTGCGCGCGCGCGCGTGTGTGTGTGTGTGTGTGTGTGTGTGTGTGTGTGCGTGACTCACTCAAATCATTCGCTCAATTAACAGAAAACAGTTCCAATTGTTCTGTAAAACCAAAACAGGCTGAAGCCCCTCGTTTACGCGCTATAAAACACGTATCCCTTCCTCGGCGTCACCCCCCCTCACCTTTACAGTTGCCCTGTCCGTCCCGGTTGAAGCCGGCGGGGCATCGGGGTTTGGGGCTGCACCTGAACGAGCCCTCGACGTTCACACACTCGAAGTCGAGGCCGCAGTTGTGGCTCCGCTGCGCACACTCGTCGATATCTGAGGAAGAAGAAGACGAAGACACGAGTTACCGAGGACCGAGTAGACGACCGACTGCCTTGAAAACCCAAATCAAATGTGAGCAGTTTCCCTTTAACCTTTTTAACCCCAGCTTCTTTTTAGGCCTCTGCTCGAAAAAAAACATTCTAAAAAAAAAAACACAAGGGCTATTTGAATATGTTAGAATAAAAGTAAACACTTGTGAGAATACTCCTGATGTGTAAATATCAGCCTTTATGTTATTGGTTAAGATGAAATGAAGATGGCACACAGCACAAATTAGAGAAAGTTACTGGTTTGCCTGGTAAAAAGCACTTATTATCAGGATTATCTCTTTGGAATGATGCAGCTGAAAGGTTTAAACTTCCTCAGCATCTTAGCACAATATCTGAAGAGTATCTCTGCAAAGTTTGACTTTGAAAAAGTGAAGCAGAACTAAATTGGAGCCTCGTTAGTGAAGACAGTTTAGGTGAGGTCTCCAAAATGGCACCGTTTTCTCATGCACCACACTATACATTTAACTTTTACATTACTAATGGGAATCAATACATGTAAATACAGCATTAAAATATATATATATATAAAAATATATATTTTGTATTATCATTATTCATTATTTAATAATCCACTACACACGTTTAACTACATTACGAGCTACACTATACGTGTAATGCCACGTTTCGCCACTGAGTGGCGCTGTGGTTAAACGGCAGATTGTACAGGTCCTTTCCTGCTGCTCATCTGTCATGGAGCTCTGCCTGACATTACTCAAGAGGTTACTCAAGAGTAGAAGAATGGTATCTCCACTCAGGAATCTGTACTCTTCAACCGGAATGGCCCGAATTATTCCAGCTAGGCGAATTCATCAAATGAGCAGCAGCAGCGGTCAGGAGTCCTCTGCGGTGTGTGAATGAACAATCTCAAAAGGAACACTACATGTGGTGCGTTTGTGTGCGTGTGTGTGTTTTTATGGTGCGTGTGTGTGTGTGTTTGTGTACTTTCGAAGCAGCTTATGGATTCTACCGCTGTAATAGTCGTTTTGGAGGCCTAACACAGCCCTGCTGATATCGGGTCGGTCTCTAAACTGCAGAGAGGGAGAGAGCATTTATTTTTCCCCGTCACAGAGTCAGCAGGAGCTCACTCAGCTCCGACAGACAGACACCGAGGGAGAAAAGACTCCTGCTGGAGACGCAGGATTAACGTGTGAGACGTTGACTCTGTTTCATTCGTTCTCTCTTTATACTTCAATCATTTCCAGGATTGTGAAACAGTGACTACGTGTTTTATATTCGTTATTACCTTCGCATTGAAAAGTGCGTGTTATTCGCATAAGTCAAAAAATATTAAACCGAATCGCATGAAATTTGGTGGGATGATTGGTTATTATCCGGGGAGCATTTGATTCGATTTTGGGATCGATCGGGTCAAGGTCAAGGTCATGAAAAGGTCAAAATCTTCTTTTTACCATAGCACGGTCAATTTTTATCCAATTGGCATGCAACTCATGCCAAAATGTTCATCATTCAATGCCCAATCTTGTGATATGCGAAGGTATGCGCTCTACCGAGTGCCCATTCTAGTTTCCAGAGTAGATTAGTCTGAAACGCCATCAAGATTCATTGTACAAGAACACTTCTTTATGGATAGAAACAGCGTTTTATTCAAGTGTTTCTCTTCAGCCGTGATGCCGTCTCCACTTCGGTGCAGATTAAAATGTCTCAACAGCTGCTGGATGGGTTTCTGTTACATTTCAAGGGTCCTAATGACTTCTCCTTGTCCTGCAGCAGCACTGCGAGGTTTAGAGATGTCCGTCATGGTCATCCATCTCAACGACCGCTTTTTTAAATACGCGGGTAAAATATTAAAATGCATATTTTCATAGTTTCATGAATAACGTTACTGTGGATTTAGAGCTGAGCCCCTTTTTCACCCATTGAGTGCATTAGATTTAGATCTTAGTTATTTGGTCATTTGTTGTTATTTTCTTTTGTGATTATTTTCGTTTCACGGGGTAATGTCTTTTCACTTTGAAACTAATCGATTTTTTAAATCAAAATTGTACTTGATGAAGTTTATCTTTAATGATGATTGTGAATATCCTTCATAAGCCTTTTTATTTAATCCTGGCATATTCTAATGTTATTTATATTGTTTTCTTAAATTTGTCCTTTTTCTGGTTATTAAATAAAAAAAAGATAGTTTTGACAAATTTGCAGAATAGAACTCCACGCTGCATTAGCTACTAGTAATTCATATATGGTGGTGAAAAAGGAGCCTTTTTATTTTTATTTAATCCTGGCATATTCTGCTGTTAATTTATATTGTTTTCTTAAATGTTTCCTTTTTCTGGCTATTAAATAAAAATTACAACATTTTAAAAAATCAAAGAGAATTTTGACAAATGTGCACAGTAAAACTCCACGCTGCATACTAGTAATTCATATATGGTGGTGAAAAAAAAGAAGTCTTTTAATACCCCACTGCTATATGTCAATATGGAGTAAAAGATGGAGCACACCGAGTTAGTAAGACAGTGATGCGTTCAGGGTCTTGACTGAGTCGTTCTGTTGAGAGGAAGGAGACACTGCTTAGTTTTTCCCCGTGTAATGTTGCTTCATGTGTGACAGGAGGCAACAGGAGCGTTTCATTACACCACCCCCGCCATGAAAAGGGTGTTTGCTTGTTTTCTTCTCCGCATTATGACGACGACCTGAAAGCGGCAGCTGTTTGGGAGCTCACACGCATGGACGGATTAAGAAACCACGGGCCCCTGGGCCTGGACGTGTCAAGGCCCCCCCCCCCCCACCCGCAAAAAAAAAAAAAAGAAGAAGTAAAAAAAAAAAAGTGAAGTAAAAAAACAAAAAAACATGTAAATCTAAAAAAAAAATTAAACATCGCTAACAAAACAGTCCGTATGGAACAACGATACCGGAGCTGAGCAGACAACATAACGCGAATTATATGACCATGACATGAATGACTTAAGCCTAGCATATACCGGCTATGGCGCATCGTGTCATATCATCATATCAATACAAAGTTAATAACAGCTACTTCACGCAGAGGCTCTGGCTTAGGAGCCCCCTGAGCTCACGGGCCCCTGGTGCCGGTAGGCTCGTTCGGTAATCCATCCCTCAGTAGGACTATTGGGGCCCTGTTACTGACATGAATGACTTATGCCCAGCATATACCGGCTACGGCGCATCGTGTCATATCATCATATTCATATCAATACAATGTTAATCACAGCGACGTCACGCGAGGAGGCTCAGGCCCAGGGGCCCCCTGAGCTCTTGGGCCCCTGGGCCTGGGCCCGGTAGGCCCGTTGGTTAATCCATCCCTGCTCACACGTAAAAACTTTTTGTTAAATGCTCATTTGGCCCGATGGAGCACTGTTTACCTCGACAAGGAGCCGCAGATTCGCTGTAGTTCTCCTCGCCTGGAAACCGCACGAGAACTCCTCTCGGGGGACGCCGCTGCCGCTCGATGGATGAGCCCTCGGCTCGGGCACAATTTATGAGGCATGGAAATAATGAGACGTATTGGGGAGGTTTACCCTTGCGTCTCAAATCTAGGGGGCGCCACCCACAAAGACAAGCCAGGCAGCTCTTCACACTGAGAGGTAAACAGCAGCGAATACTATGTAAAAAATAAAAGCTCTCTGGAGTAATACTAAAAATAAAAATAATCAAAGCGATTGTTTTCGTGTGTTTTTTCCCGTACATTGTGAATACTTCCGATGAGAGGCGGTGTACCTTCGCAAACGTCGCCGTTGATCCGGTACCCCGGGGGACAGGCGACGGGCCTCTGACAGACGTAACTCCCCGCAGTGTTCCGGCAGCGCTCGCCCGACTGGCACACGCTCCCGGACAAACACTCGTTCACGTCTGGATGTGATTGTGAATAAAAACAGAAGAAATGTGTTGGGGAGAGAAAAACAGATGATATGACGTGACACAGCGGAAGACGATGAATGGGACGAGGAGCCGCGGTCCGCGCGTGGCATTGAAGGGAAAGGTCGGACCCTCGGAGATTAGGGGGCGAGGACTCGCCGGGCGTTCACGTCCACACAATGACAAACGCGTCACCGTGCGGAGCGACTCTCCGGGGGCGCTGCCAGGAGACGGACCGGTGGATGTGGCTTGACTTAAAAGATACATCCCCGGGGAGACAGCTTAGACACGGAGGGGAAGCTTATCGGGCCCGCCCGCCAATCCGAGAGGAAATAAAGGGTCAATACGGGATTCAGTTGGCCGTGTTATCGGGATAATACTCGGATGGTTGGAATGATGCCTCTGGTAGAGACTCAGGATAAAGAGGATATATATTTATATATATATATAAATATATATAAATATCTAAAATATATATATATGGTACACCGCCTCTTATATATATATATATATATATATATATATATATATATATATATATATATATATATATATATATATATATATATATATATATAATGCACAGGGGGTTGGGATGATGCCTCCGGTAGAGACTCAGGAACAAGATGATAGATACATATATACAGGACTGTCTCAGAAAATTAGAATATTGTGATAAAGTTCTTTATTTTCTGTAAAAAACAAAAATGTCATGCATTCTGGATTCATTACAAATCAACTGAAATATTGCAAGCCTTTTATTCTTTTAATATTGCTGATTATGGCTTACAGCTTAAGAAAACTCTAAAATCCTATCTCATAAAATTTTAATATTTCCTCAGACCAAGTAAAAAAAAAGATTTATAACAGCTGAGTGTTTGTCAAGGCTCAAGAAACCCTTGCAGGTGTTTCGAGTTAATTAGACAATTCAAGTGATTTGTTTAATACCCTACTAGTATACTTTTTCATGATATTCTAATATTTAGAGATAGGATATTTGAGTTTTCTTAAGCTGTAAGCCATAATCAGCAATAAATCAGAATAAAAGGCTTGCAATATTTCAGTTGATTTGTAATGAATCCAGAATGCATGACATTTTTGTTTTTTTAATTGCATTCCAGAAAATAAAGAACTTCATCACAATATTCTAATTTTCTGAGACAGTCCTGTATATATAAATATATAAAATATATATATATGGTACACCGCCTCCTTGGTAGAAGGATAGATAGATAGCTGGGTAGGAAGGTAGATGGATATATATATCATCTTGTTCCTGAGGTATCATCCCAACCCTCTGTGCAATATATATATATATATATATATATATATATATCCATCTACCTACCTACCCAGCTATCTATCTATCCTTCTACCAAGGAGGCGGTGTACCATATATATATATATATATATATGTTGGTCTGCATCACAGTGGGTTTTTCTCTGAGAGTGAAAGGAGATCGATATCTCCTCAGCACATCTGGAGGCGATGATTAGAGGAAAAGACGAATTAGAGGCAGACAGGTGTGCCAAGAAACTGTGAGCGAACTACTTAATTTCTTCTTCTTCACTTCTATGATTGCACTGGAATTTCCACAGGCCATGTGTGTGTGTGTGTGTGTGTGTGTGTGTGTGTGTGTGTGTGTGTGTGTGTGTGTGTGTGTGTGTGTGTGTGTGCGCGATAATCATCGTTCCGGTTTAAAATGCGCGTTCCTTTACCCGCACAGGAGCGTCCGTCAGCCGCCGACAGAGAGAATCCTGGGGAGCAGGAGCATCGCGGCCTTCCGCCCACCGAGGTGCAGTGTTGGTCACACGGGCCGTTTCCTGAAAACAAGACAGCGTGGTGAGGGTCAGCGGGATATTCTGTCCACACAGGGGAGAGCGAGAGAGCCGGGTGGGAGACACAAACATCATATACTGTGTTGCAGGTTGTATTTCCTAACTTTTGGTCCGCACAGCTCTATGACAGGGAGAAGTGGTCAGAATGAACGCCCCGATGCTGAAGAGAAAAACATAATTCGAAATGCTCGTAAGGCGGAAGAAGTGCCGGTCGCGGGCCGCCTCTAACCTTCGCAGGGGTCGGGTGGGACGACGGCGGGCTGGGTGGGAGGCGGGGGCGGCGAGGTGGGCTCCGCCGCCGCGCTGTCGTCCTCCCTCAGTCTGTTCTCCTCGTCCACCGTCTCTGCCGGAGAGTAAAAAATAAGAAAAAAACACAAATTAATCCCGTCATTTACGCCTGCAAATCGAAGAACCGCGAATCGACACCTCGGTCGTCTGCGGCCCGGCGGCTACAGACGAGAGACGTGACATCAGAGAAGGTGAGGAACAGGAAAACATTCTTCTTTTTTTATTAGTGAGCCTCATCCCTCGCTGTAATTTGCTGAGAGCTGTGGCATTACGTCCTGTTGAGACAGGCTTGCCTTGGTGTGTTGATTAAAGTCTGGTCCACAGCAGACAGCATTACCTGAGAACACGTCTTAAAAGCGTATACTACACACGCTTTTTTTTCCTCCCACACCCCCTTTTAGCTGATAAAAAGCTTATTTTCGTCGACAACGGCAGAGATGTGATCGGTCCAGGAAAGGGATGTTAGTGAGCGATTAAAACAAACTACTATTAGGCAGTATCAGGGCTGGCAGACAGGAAGGAACTCAAGAGAGAGACCCGGGAAAATAATACACTGAGAATGCGGCAGACAAATCACGACAAATGGGGCTTCCCGGCGGGAACGCGGGGCCGTAAACCACGTCGGGAGGAAGCCAACGGATCGGAGAGTCCGCTTTACCTCGCGCGCAGGTGAACGCGTCCTCTTGCAGCGCGTATCCGGGGAGGCACTCGCACCGGTAGGAGCCCGGCACGTTGACGCAGCGGTGGTGGCAGAGCGAGCCCTCGTACACACGGCACTCGTCCACGTCCACCGCCTCATTCTCCCCCTCACGCTCCTCACCCATGGAGAAGGCCTCTTTCGGGTACGGGCTGTCGGATACTACGGCACACAGAGAGAGAGAGAGGGAGAGAGGAAGAGAGAGAGGGAGAGAGATACAGGGAGATGGAGAGGGAAAGAGAGAGGAGGGCGGGAGAGAGAGGGAGAGACAGGGAGACGGAGAGAGAAGGATGGAGAGAAAGGGAGAGACAGAGAGATGGAGAGAGAGAGAGGAAGAGAGCGACAAGGAGATGGAGAGGGAAAGAGAGAGGGGGAGAGAGAGAGATAGGGAGGGAGGGAGAGAGGGAAGGGGGAGAGAGAGGGAGAGATACAGGGAGATGGAGAGGGAAAGAGAGGGGGAGGGAGAGACATAGAAAGAGAGACAATGAGAGGGAGCAAGAAAGAGGGAGAGAAGAGAGAGAGAGAAGGGGGGGAGAGAGAGAGATACAGGGAGATGGAGAGAGAAAGAGAGGAGGGCGGGAGAGAGAGGGAGAGACAGGGAGACGGAGAGAGAAGGATGGAGAGAAAGGGAGAGACAGAGAGATGGAGAGAGAGAGAATGGGGAGAGAGAGGAAGAGAGCGACAAGGAGATGGAGAGGGAAAGAGAGAGGGGGAGGGAGAGAGAGGGAGAGACAGAGAGAGAGAGAGACAAGGAGAGGGAGCAAGAAAGAGGGAGAGAAAGGGAGAAACAGAGAGATGGAGAGAGAGATAGGGAGGGAGAGAGAGAGGGATGGAGAGAGGGAGAGATATACAGGGAGATGGAGAGGGAAAGAGAGAGGAGGGCGGGAGAGAGAGGCAGAGACGGAGAGAGAAGGATGGAGAGAAAGGGAGAGACAGAGAGATGGAGAGAGAGAATGGGGAGAGAGAGGAAGAGAGCGACAAGGAGATGGAGAGGGAAAGAGAGACAAGGAGAGGGAGCAAGAAAGAGGGAGAGAAAGGGAGAAACAGAGAGATGGAGAGAGAGATAGGGAGGGAGAGAGAGGGAGGGAGAGAGAGAGGGATGGAGAGAGGGAGAGATATACAGGGAGATGGAGAGGGAAAGAGAGAGGAGGGCGGGAGAGAGAGGCAGAGACGGAGAGAGAAGGATGGAGAGAAAGGGAGAGACAGAGAGATGGAGAGAGAGAGAAGGGGGGGAGAGAGAGAGGAGACAAGGAGAGGGAAAGAGGAGAGAGAAAGGAGAGAGGAGAGAGAGAGAGAAGGGAGGAGAGAGATACAGGGAGATGGAGAGAGAAAGAGAGAGAGAGGGAGAGACAGGGAGATGAAGAGAGAGACAGGGAGAGGGAGTGAGAGAAAGGAAGAGGCAGAGAGATGGAGAGAGAGAGGGGAGAGAGAGGAAGAGAGACAAGGAAGAGAGAGAGAGAGAGAGACAGGGAGATGGAGAGGGAGAGAGAGGGGGGGAGAGACGGAGAGAGAAGATGGAGAGGCAATGAAACTTTACGATATGAATCAATGCATAATTCGGTTTAACATAGTTTTATAACTTTATAACACCTTTCATGTGTAATAACGCAGTAAAAAGAACACGATGGCAACAACAATGAGGTGATTTATTTTCTTGTATTTTGCAAACACACAGCATCGACACACAGCCACATTACCGCATTACTCATATCTCAAATGAGTTTGCGACGCCCTCCTTTGGACGGGCTTCCAAAAAAGTAAACATGCAGCGACGGCAATGTGCACGAAACAAGTAACAATGCGACGCACGATGTTCTGATTAACAACCCAGAACGGTGGATGTCTTGCTGTATTTGTCATGTTCCATCGGCCAGCTGCTTCCAATCCCAAAATGTTTGTCGTGAGGTGGAAAAAGAACCACAAAAGAAAACATCCTAATGAGAAGCACCCGCGGCCACACGGCAGATCACCACACGGAGGAAGAGTTGCTCCACCTCGAAGTCGCCAAACCAAATCAGCACTAACACGACTAACACCAACATGGTGGCTGACTGAGGGGTTTAAAAGCAACGCCAGGCAGGCAGGCATTAGATCTGAGGATTAAAGCACCGGGGGTGAACCGGGCTACTACACTTTGTTCAGGGAGGCCAATGAGGCGCAACCCTTTTTCTGCAGGGTCCCACTACAAAGCTTCCTTTCAACAAAAAATGGATTGTCTCCATTAAAATCGGTGCTTTTTTTCCTGGCCGTGCACCGGCGTGTATCGCATTCCCCTCACTCAACAACATCCCCCCCCCTTGGCACGGAGCGTGCAATGCATTCACATTCTGGTGTGTGTGTGTGTGTGTGTGTGTGTGTGTGTGTGTGTGTGTGTTTGTGCTGAGGACTGTACTTTTCTTTGGTAGCGGAGTGGAGTCGAGAGCGGGCCTCTCTCTGACGGAGTGCCAGCCGCCGTCTCGATTGGCGCCCTCCTCCTCCTCCTCCTCCTCCTCCTCCTCCTCCGTCGTCCCGCAGCATGTGAGGAAGACGTGTCTGCAGTGGACGCCCAGGTGCCGGTGGGCTTCACAGCGATGCCCCTCGCGGAGGAACTGCAGCCCCAGAGAGCAGCAGTCGCAGCACTCCTGCGGGGTCACACGGTCACTCTTTTTCACACGTGCTCGTGCATCACGTATAGCCTACCGTTTGCAAATATATAGATAGGCTGACCAGACGTCCTCTTTTCCCCGGACGTGTCCTCTTTTTGAGACCTAAACAATGTGTCTGGCAGGGATTCCAAAATCGTCTGGGATTTTGCTTCGTCGGATATTTGTGTTTCTCTGGGTCTTTCACAAACTAGTTATTACGCCCTTACTGTCACGAATTCCCCACCTTCCTAGTTAAATTCATCCTGCTTACATGTTTCATTAACTCTCCTGTCATTCCAGATCCTGTCATCCTCACCTGATTGTCCCTCATTCCCTTCACCTGGTCCTCACGCCCTTCTCACCTGTCCCTCATTCTCTCACCTGGTCTCTCTCCTTCTCACCTGCAGCCCATCCCCTCATTAGTCCCTCATTCCCTTCACCTGGTCCTCACGCCCTTCTCACCTGCAGCCCATCACCTCATTAGTCCCTCACTATTTAGCTGCCTCACTTCCACTTGTCCTCTGCTAGATTGTCTTGTGTGTCACCGCCAAACCTTCCAGCGTTACTAGAGTTTCTTCTTGACCTGCCTGTTACGACCCTGTTTGCCTGTTTACCCGACTCAAGATTTTGCCTGCCCCTTTTTGGATTTGTTGCCCTGTTGGACTGACTACCTGGTTTTGACCCTGCCTGAAACACACAGTAAACTGCTTCCTCCTGCATTCCGGTGTTTGTCGTGCTTTTGGGTTCCAGTACCTATAACCCTTACACTTACAAGTTTTGGAAATGGTATCTCCCTTACGTTCCACCTTCTTGCGCGAGCTCTGACGGTAGAGAGAACAGTCATTGGTCGACCGATCTCAGGGTTGCCAGATACACGATAATTATCCTCCAAATACGACCATTTTGAGCCTTTGGTACGATACTTCACCATCTCCAATCTGGCAACACGGAGCACCTTGCCGCCTCCACTAGTTCATTGTTGTTTGTGCGGCCTGTTAGCATGCTAACGTTAGCATTTAGCTCACCGTGTATGAATGGCTTACGGAGCAGCCGAGGGTTGGCCGACAAACACATCACTATATTAGCAAAGGGTAGTGTGCTAACACGCTGAACTCAGACAGTTAACGTGCTCAGCGTCGCTTAAATCGGCATGTTAGCATTCGCATTGTGGGCCTGTTAGCATGCTAACGTTAGCATTTAGCTCACCGTGTCTAAATGGCCTCACGGAGCAGCCGGTGTGGTTTCAGACTCCTAATCCTGTTAAAATGAACTTTGATGGTTACAAGCAAGACTTTGGAGTGACTCCCTTTTCGCTCACAGTCTCTCGCTCTGTTTTCCTGTAGCTCTCTGCAAGATTTCCCCATAAAAGTGCATGGGGGGGCATACAATGTTGGTAATGGCCGCTGTGATGTAGGAGGTTGTAGATGGCCTGATATTACCTAATCTACAGGGGTCCCACAAAAAGGCGACGGAAACCAATATTTAACAGCTGCACTGCAGAATAGAGTCGATGAGGGCCTTCGAGCAGGTGAGTAAGTACCCTTCAACAAACAGATCACATGGTAAATAAGTGGCTCTGGGAGTCTGGGCGACCACAATAAAGCTATATAGGCCTAGTCAGTGTAACTTCATGCACATTGTCCGCCATAATAGCGTTGTGTCTACTGCAGCTGCTGTTCGACCTGATTAAATTATCAGTCCACGTTTCCACAATTTCAGAAAGGCCAAACTATTGACATCTGACATTTCCAAATGCTGAGGTCTGCTTTGAAGCTAGTGAAGCTTCGGGACTGTGGGAATCTTCAATTGTAATTGGACCGAAATCATCTTACCTAAATTAAATAAGGTAATCGAATAACAGGGAATTGGCGCAACAGCAGCAATGCTCAGGGAAGGTAACTAGAAAAAAAGTTGCTCAAACAGAGAGACTCTCACTGTCTGACTACCATCTACATGTGTTTTCAATTCTCCAGCGACGAATGCATTCACCAATCGCTAATTCAAGCTCTATTGGGCTTCAATTTAAAATGACAATGTCATTATGTTTGACAGTGAACCCAGTGAACTGTGTTTTCCGTCCGCGGGCGTATCTGATCACTGATGCTTGCCTTGTAGGAATCAATCCCACATTTGTCGCTGGCATCCTCTCGACACATAGTTCCAGCTCTGGCTGCGTTCATTCCAGCCAAACACCGGCCTTCTCTGAGGGAACCGCGGCAGCACTGTTGTTGGCCAGTCCTGGCAGAAAAAAAAGCACAAAAAGGAGAAAGGACCGCCTGAGTGTTTGGACTGCAACTTGCAGCCACGGCAGAAACAACGACTCGGTTAGCTGCTACAGAGATGACTGAACCGCGTTTTTAAATGTATGTGCATTTAAAATCAGAATCTGAATAATTTACCAGTCAAAGCTCCGAGAACCGAAGAAAAATGTAATTAAATGTGACTCATCTTGTGATAATAATAATAATAAAAGAAAACATTGTATTGCACGTTTTAAATATGTCACTTTACTTTAAAAAGTCTTTCCACAGAGGACTATTTAAGATGATTTACGATGTGTTCTATTTAATTATAAGAATGAAGAAGAAATGATCTGAATGGACATTTTTATTAATGTCCTTACCAGCAGATGGAGTGCCTATCTCTTGTGGGTGGCTCCATGTCGTTGCAGTGACCATTCGCCGAAGCCCACTTCTCCCCTGTCTCGCAGCAGGTCTTCAACAGCTCCTTGGCAGGAACTAAAATGAAACGCAAACAGCTTTATCCCACTTAGTGCGGCCATGTGTTTCAGAGGAATGGCACAAAAATAATGGTAACAATGTGAGTTCAGCTGGAAGAGGAGGGTTTAACATTTCCCATCGTGGATTCACATCATTGAGATGCTGTAAAATGTGTGACTGTATTTCATCTTTGGTGCAACACTCTTGCTTCAGACATAGACTTGGAGCTGGTTTCGGTTGAGAACAGCGCGCACAATGTGTGTTTTTCTTTTCAGACTCCCCGACTCGGCTCTCGCTTACATTGGCAGGGGGAAAGTGTGGAACCCAAAACTCTATAAATCCATGTTGAAAGTCAAATGTTCCTCTTTTTTCTTTTTCTTTTTACAACCTGGCTGAAGTAGAGCTGGAGCAAAAGAGTGAAAGAGTGACACATTAGCACTTCACGTCAAACTGCATCTGGGGAACAGACGAGAGCTAAAAGAAACACATTATCCAGGTTACAGGAGAAATGTATGCGCGTCCCTTCAAGAACAGGGCAGCGCATTCCAGCTTTGATTTGTGGCTCCTGCGCTACCGTGGACATGCATGTCTTAACAATCACACCACACGGGACAGAAAAACACAGCAGTTCTTATTTTCACGTGATCGAAAAGAATATAATGGATATTGTATTAAATTTCTGCTGAAAGACACGTCACACGGTTCCTTTTAACTTTCAAAATCCATTTAGAAGTAGACTTAAACCCTCTTAAATGAATGGATTTGATGTTTTATGTGATGCCACTTCCACCCCACTGGATTCATGGTTATTCTTTATCATGTATGCTGTTGATAAAATGTGAAAACAGTAACAGAGAACCGCTCGGGCTAATGGGAATGCCATTTAGTCTCAGCAGGTATTCGGTCGTACACCAAAGCCGGGGGGAAGTCTGGGTAATGCGATCACGTGTCATCCTGTGGAGAACATAAACCTGTCGACCGATTGGACGTCAATGCATCCTGTATGTTTTCGAGACACATCACAGAATCCAATATGTTTAGTTAAGGTCATGGAATCACACAAGTCAGTATAGGGTTCATCCTACGGGGACCATGAAGACATGTCATCCATCATATTACTTGCTGGGAAATATTTCAGTCTGGACGACAGTTGTGGACCGAAGCTGTAATTGGTCTCAGCATGGTCTGGAAGGAGGGGGGGTCACTCAGAGGACAGCCAAGTCCTCTTATTGCAATTAATTCCTGAAAATTGCGAGTGCCTGAGGTCATCCTAACATTTCACCTTCCGCGTCCACTTTATTTGTGTTGAAATAACTCTCTTGGATTCACCTATGCGTAAACAAGACCGAGGCAATTACTCAAGAGTCGAGCGAGTGCGCGTAATTTAAAGGTTTAGACGGGAGGAATTGTAAACCTTGAAAGGCACAGCGACTCTTTGAAACATAACTACGGTATCCGTGCCACAGCCGTGCAGTTAAAACAAGTCCCTTTGAACCCGAGTGAATGTATATTAAAAGACAGAGAGCGTTAATTACTCATTCTCCTCCTTTCGCCTCCTATTCATTTTCTCCAGGTGGAATCAGTTCCCCCGTCATGAACGTGGCTCAGATTTGCCTCCATGTGTCCATTCAGAATGTGGGATGTATAAAATACAGTTTGTGGAGTTCGTGGATGAAAAGACTTTGGAGGGAAACGAGAACATAATCACTGTGACGTCACCCTGTTTTTTGTGGATTGTGGTTTTGAAGCCTTGAGTTTGACATCTTTGTTTTTCGTCCGTCTGCGTCTTGACTTTTTGCAATCAGAAGTGACGCGAGAGGGTGGAGCTAAAGAAATGAATAACAAAGAATTTGGAACGAACTAAAAAAACATATTGTGAAAGATTTAAAGTTGTGAGACCCCCACAAAAAAGAGGACAACTCCCAGACTGGACAACACCGTGGTACAGACCTGTCAATCACCTTGTAGCCCCGCCCTAAAGCATCCCCCGAGTTATGGTCTATTCTCTAAATGGGACCATAATTAAACATCAAGCTTCTCATAGACAATCCGCCTCCTTTTTTTTTTTTTACAATGAGAGGAGTTCAAGCCACCTTCTCATTGTTTTCACTTTTCAGAACCGAAGTCTCGCCGGGTCTCTTCCCGTCTCTTTGACGGACCTTCTAATTAAGACTTTATCGCAACATGTTCCACTCGGCAGCTCAATAACTCGCTACGTTGATTTATCGTGCTCGGCACAACGAGCATCTGAAACACACGCTGAAGAGCATCTCTCTGTCATTATACATTTCCACATTTTGACTCGCATCAACACCAGATGCTTCGCTCTCGTCTGAATCCAGAACCCTGACATCACATTCTTTGAAAATATGAAGCCGGAATAACAACCCCTAAAAAAAGGGGCAAATCTGGACATGTCTGGAGGTGTCGTAAAAGCAACGCGTGGCCACTAATCAGCGCTCGTGTGAGTCTTTTTCCTTCTTTTGTGGCCTTGGCGGCGATGCATAATACAGGTGGGCCTGAAGAGCACACGACCCACCACGTGAAGAACAGGTCCCTGACATGCGAACCCACGTGGTTGAACACGCCAGATGATTGATGCCGAAAGCTTTAAAGCATTTGTGTGTGTGTGTGTGTGTGTGTGTGCGTCTGCAGTCCCGGTGGGAGTTCCCCGATATCCTCCTCACCTTCGACGCGAGCGCTTGCGGAGATATCGTGTCTTTTGAAACACATAATCACTGTCGAAGAACAGCTGGATATGACCTAACAGGGAGGGGGGGGGCTACCATCATGACTTCATCTCTGGAAAAAAAAAAAAGGCCAATTCAGGTTTCAATTATTGACAGTTTAGGCCTTAAGCTCCCCGAGAGTGAGAGCCAACGTTTGTGTGCGATCCGTCTCTTTGTAGTCGTAATCGCTCTTAAGGTCAGTCGACGCCTTTGAAGGTTTCATCCAGTATCCTCCGATCCAATTACACCTCCTTGTGGTAAGAAACCCTGTGTTACGGCCTCTTGGTTGTCTAAGGGTGCACCGGCCGCAACATACAAAGAAGGGATACAGCTACGAGGGAAGACAAAGGAGGCAAACAATAAAGTTAAATACATAAGCCAATAAGGGGTATTTATTTGACAGAGTTAGGGCTTAACAAAGGGTACAGAAGCAAAAGGAAAAAGGCGTCAGGGTCTCCTAGGCCAAAACAACAAACAAAACCCCCATGCTAACTAGAAAACAAAACATCCCACTGACCTACCATGGGAGAAAGAAATAACAATCCTGACCTCTCTGTCTGACCACAAAACAGGAGAAAATGGACACAACAAAAACGGCAGAGAACCCCGACCCAGCTTCACCCGCAGAGAAACAAATGGTGGCCTACACTTCGGCACCATACCAAAGAAATCAGAGGTCGAGAGAGCGAGAACCACTTACTCTGGGTGTACATATGTCCCGCCCACTGATTAGCTGATCTCTCTCAGGTGGCGTTGCTCCAGGCGTACCAGACATGAAAGAGATAGCTCCACCCTCTTCCTGAAAGAGGGCTGTCTAAGTCACGGGACGTAACACCCTGGATGAAACACAAACACACACACACACACACACACACACACACTGCCAGGAGGACTTATCACTAACGGTGCATTGAATTACTGTGATTTGTAGCATTTCCTTAGGATGCCACACATGTCTTGGACTCATCCGGGCACGCACCCACGCACCCCGTGGTGTTTTTTAAAAAGTTCCTGCACGGCAACATCAGCGTCGATTCTTTTTTTGCATGTTAAATTGGTTAAGTGTATTCCGCTGCACGCCTCTGGACAAATATCCCCCCGCAGTAATCCTGTAATTTGAATCGGCCTCCCTTTGCCTCGTTGCGCCTTATATATTTTAAAAGGCGTGTTCACAAACCAGAACACAGGAAATCTACTTATTTCTTGCCTGAAGGAAATCCGTCCAAATCCTGATTTTGGGAGCTGATGGATGAAAATAACACAGAGGAATAATATAATTTACAACTGGTTGGTTTCACAAGCCCAATTTATAAGTAACTGTTTCCTGCATTGGAAATGATATTATCAACCAAAAAGCAACGGTATGAATGTTAGATGGAGGAGAAAACAGAAGTGACTTCATTGTGAGATTTAAAAAACATCTGTACACAGCTGCACTTTGCCTGTGTGTTAATGACAGCTCTGGTATTGTGCTAATTCATCCCCCAATCGCTCTCTACTTATACATTTGGTCTTTTTTTTACATGTGGTTTTCTGCATCTGGCGCAGATGTTTTTTTTTATTTACAAGGGTGACATGTGGATTTGGCGTTTTGTGAATGGGAGATGCGGCAAAATGACCTGAAAGGTCATGCCAGATTAACCGGAGCTCGCTATCTTCTTCAAACTGATCTACACGGTAGTGGTTTATCCGGAATGAACTCTGGAGTCCACCCTCCTTTTAACCCTATAAAGAAAATTACAGCTCTAGTCCCACACTGCCAATGAAAACCAGCACTCAAGGCTGAAGATTTATATGCTTCAGTTTCACCAATTTATCCACTTCCTGGTTTAGTTTAATGTTATGGTACACGATAGAGTGGGCACGTCACCGGGGGGGGGAGTATGTGTGGAGGTGTGCTTCAGATAAGATGATTCCTGGGAAAAGATTGGGAAACCAGCAGCAGCCTCGCGAGAGAGACGGGGTAATCACACCGGCTCTTGAGGGAGCGGTGAGGAGTGTCTGGCAATCAAGCCACAACAGTGGTCTCATTCATCACACGGGCATTATGCCGCTCACAGGTACAACCCCCAAAAGAAACCCTATACCAGGTCCAGCATCAGAGAGCCTGACCCCCCCCCCCCCTTTGAAAAGAGCGAGAGGTAGATACTGGGGCCACGACAAAGGCGGACCATTTATGTTCACAGAAAAAAAGAGGTTGCATTCTTGTTATTAATGCTTTCTCTGTTCCTCTCCTAAATTACTTTGGCATGTTCTGATAATGACGATGATAACGGGAATTAGTCGGGGCTATTATCGGGCTGTGTTTTTCCCGTCTCTGTTTTAACACGTCGCCGCTCTGGAAATCTCCAATTGTCCAATGACCTTCCCCCAGTGAACCGGCACCGTGTCATTCCATCCGACAAACCCGAGTAGCCCGACAAGTTCAAACTCCTTATCCCGGGTCGAACAACACAACATCCCACACTTTGACTCTCAGCTCTAAACTCTACTCTGAGAAAGCGATAATTCCCAAGGGAATAGCTGTTATGGATGTCGTGTAAAAATCTGTCAAACGTGTCCCCGAATGAATGAATGAGTTTCTCTATCGGCTCACACGCAGCTTCACATTTGACCCCAGACTTGACCTTGAGTCACGGCAAACTGCAACAAACGGCCAGTTTGTAACCGTGTGTTCTCCAACGTCGCGCTGTGGTAAACGAACTTGACAGGCACCTCTGGAGTTCACACAGACACACCTCACCCCATGCATTCAGCATATACGAGGCATACCTACGGAGGCCCGGTGCTGAAAGGAAAGAAACGTCCCGACAGGTCCCAACAGAAATCACAGTGTTGTAAAGAAGGGTTAACGACACACCTCCAGATTTTGGTTCGCTGGACAAAACACCCATAGTAATACACTCTTTAGATCTATTGTATACATGTACACTACCGTTCAAAAGTTTGGGATCACCCAGACAATTTCGTGTCTTCCATGAAAAATCACACTTTTATTTATCAAATGAATATAAAATATAGTCAAGACATTGACAAGGTTAGAAATAATGATTAATATTTGAAATATTAATTTTGTTCTTCAAACTTCAAGCTCAAAGGAAGGCCAGTTGTATAGCTTATATCACCAGCATAACTGTTTTCAGCTGTGCTAACATAATTGCACTGGGGTTTTCTAATCAGATATTAGTCTTCTAAGGCGATTAGCAAACACAATGTACCATTAGAACACTGGAGTGATAGTTGATGGAAATGGGCCTCTATACACCGATGGAGATATTTCATTAGAAACCAGACGTTTCCACCTAGAATAGTCATTTACCACATTAACAATGTAGAGAGTGTATTTCTGATTAATTTAATGTTATCTTTATTGAAAAAACAGTGCTTTTCTTTGAAAAATAAAGTCATTTCTAAGTGATCCCAAACTTTTGAACGGTAGTGTAACTTCACACGTTGGTATCAAACATGTTTTCTACTATACAGTGCAGTGTAACTCATCCTAAGTAACCACTTCATCGCCTCCTTACCCTCCAGGTGCCTGCAGAAGGTTGTCCCAAAAGGGTCCGGATCCGTTTGAGAATGAAGGATACAGGATGGAGCTCTCGCCAGAGCAAAGTGAGCAATTTCAGCTCTTAACCCTTGTGTTGCCTTAGGGTCATTTTGACCCGAATCAATATTACACCCTCCCCCCGCCTTTGGGTCATTTTGACCCGATTCAATGTTTCACCCTCCTGTTACCTTTATATTTACTAACATATTTTACCCTTTGGGTTCAATTTGACGCCAGCAATTAAAACCTCCAGGAAATTATTAGAATTAATATTGTTTTCCAAGTTTAAGTGTGAGGCACTTTATGTTTGTTTGTTGACTACCGAAAGAACACCGACATTAAACATTGAATGGGGTCAAATTAATCCTAAGGCGGGGGGAGGGTGTAATATTGATTTGGGTCAAAATGACCCTAAGGCAACACAAGGGTTAAAGGATTTGTCAGATACATTAGAAGCACACTAATGTAAATATAGCACATGGGCTTAGTATTATTTGCTTCTTACAAACCTCTAGAGAAATATAATATCCTCTCAAGTTGAATGCGTGAAAGTGAGCATGTACTTAGTGTTGTTCTTTTCTCTTCCGAGTAAGGTAGATAAATGCTATGCGGGGAAAAAACATGAACAATTGTTTTTCCTGGACCTCAGCCAGCTTGAAGATAGTGATTATGAATTCCTCTTCAAAGGACAGGATGCGAGAGAAAGAAAGGGAAGATGTCTTCTGAAATAGTAACGGCCTAACCTCGTTGTTACGAGGCTGTAAATCCTCACGCCGGGATGCATCTAGATGTCGGCGTTGAACGAATCAAAACATGTCGCGTTTCAGATTTCCTTTCTCCCCTTTATTCAAGAAGAGAAGTGGGAGTCCTAGACCACCCTAGAGCTCAAACAGGAGTGGAACGGACATCAAACTGTTTTTAGTGATCGTTTGACGAGTGAAAAAGAAAATGGAGATTACTGTTAGTTGTTCCACGTCGGTTGGGATGTAAAGTGTTGCTGCAGCTCGCCAGGAAGAGAGCGGACTCTGGAGACTGGCTAGTTGGCTAGGCTAAGCTAGGTAGCGTGTTGGACCTGCACCTGTAACCATTGTAGCATGAAGACACGGTGGAACTAGAACGGGCACTCGGTAGAGCGCATACCTTCGCATATCACAAGATTGGGCATTGAATTATGAACATTTTGGCATTAGTTGCATGCCAATTGGACAAAAATGTATCGTGCTATGGTAAAAAAAAAGATGTTGACCTTTCCATGACCTTGACCTTGACCTTTGACCCGATCGATCCCAAAATCTAATCAACTGGTCCCCGGATAATAAACAATCATCCCACCAAATTTCATGCGATTCGGTTCAATACTTTTTGAGTTTTGCGAATAACACGCATACAAATAAATAAATAAATAAATACACGGCGATCAAAACATAACCTTCCGGCATTTTCAATGCGAAGGTAATTAGCACGCTAACTAGCCAGCTGTTCGCTTGCCAGCTTGCTTAGTCCGCCACTCTTCTGCCGTTAGCAATGTGCTTTCCTCCGCGGTGGAAGAAGCATTCAGTTGGTCGATGTTATTCATTTACTCCGGCTCTCTGTGCTTTGTAGCGTCACTAAACCCTCACCTCGGGGAGTGCAAGAGCTTTCGTAAGCCCGCCACTGCTAAGTTGATTTGAATCATAAACGATACTTAGCCTATATGTGGTGGATGAGGTTGCAACCAACTGAAACTTCTCCTGTGTGCCAAGCCCGTAAGACAAATACGGAGGCCGACGCAAACTCGTAAAAACGTGAACGGCCCGATCTGGAGCCAGTGTTTGGTTTGTCCGTCCTACTGTGCTAACATGGCGGCTGGCTCGGGGAGGAGGACCTGCTCCGCGTGTCTAGATATCAACTCACTCGAAAGAAACAAAAACACAACTCATCTTATTTTCAAGTGATTATACGCTGATAAAAAATATTCACATTACATTCCATTTCTGCCACCGGATACCCATAAATAATACTCACTGTTCTTTTAACCCTTGTGTTGCCTTAGGGTCAATTTGACCCGAATCAATATTACACCCTCGTGTCGCCTTCGGGTCAATTTGACCCCATTCAATGTTTAATGTCGGTGTTCTTTCGGTAGTCAACAAACAAACATAAAGTGCCTCACACTTAAACTTGGAAAACAATATTAATTCAAATAATTTTCTGGAGGTTTTAATTGCTGGCGTCAAATTGAACCCAAAGGGTAAAATATGTCAGTAAATATAAAGGTAACAGGAGGGTGAAACATTGATTCGGGTCAAAATGACCCTAAGGCGACAGGAGGGTTAAAACCATATAAAATATAGCGTCGTGCAATAACGTACCTTTGGTTTCTCCCAGCGCGTCTTGGGAGTGGTAGTGGTGGAGGGTTTGGGGTTGTCTTTGAGGCTGCTCTCTGTCCTCCCTCATCCTGACTGGAGCTCTGCTGGTGGGACTGAACTGTATGGTGGGGTTTAAGGTCTGCCTGTGCTCCGCTGACACCCTTTCTTCTTCTTTATGGCTGCCGTAATGGGAGCCGCCATGGCTCCCGCTGCGACTGCCCGCACTGTGTTCATGATGTCCGGAGGGCCCGTTCCCCTCGTTTGCATCGGCGGCTCGTGCTGCCGCGTCTCTTAAAGCGTCCTGTGCCGCTCTGTTTCCGCCGCTTTCGGGTCTAACAGTCCTTTCCCCGAGTTCCTGTTGCGTGGTCGTCGTCAGCGCCGACGCTTCGCTCTGATCCCCCGCCGCCGTCGTCGTCGGATCCGCGGTCTGCGTGACCTCGGCCTCACTGCTCGTCTCCGGATCGGAACTCCTTTGCGTCTCCCTGAGCTCTTGTCTCCTGTCATCGAGGGAGCTTGCCTCTGGGTAGGTTGGTGGCGTTGCAGTAGATTCCAGTGGCGGGGCCAGATTTTTGACAGTGGAAGACATCGGCCCCTCCAGTGCGGAGTCATAATGTCCCGTGCCAAAGCCGGGCGGGTCCTGCTTATACAGCGGTAAAGTGTTTCCCAGTGCCAGCTTGGAAAACGGTTCCCCGGGTCTCGTTTCTTGGCCGTTGCGACGACTGCTAACGTCTCTCAAAGGGCTGTTGTACTCAGTGGTCGCAACCCACGCGGGGTTGTTAGAACTACGGAGGTCACAGCCGGGGATAGGTGAACACATTAACCGCCCACCGTCATTTGGACAGTGGCAAACCTGACAGCGGTCCTTTTGAAAGGAGTGTCCCGCGTCGTACTTCCTGTTTCCTTGGGTACAGCCAATTTTCCCGCATTGCGGACATCCGTCTTCAGGCTGCAGAATATCAACGCAGTTGGGGGAAATTTCAGGGCACGGGATGAAATGACAGCTTATCTTGCCGCCGCCCAGAGGACAGGTGCATTCGGTGCTTCCAAAATCCACAAAGTAAGCTTGCCCCTCTGGGACTTTCCCTTTCCGAAAGCCCGCTTGGACGCAGTCATAGTACTGGTAGCCCTCGCAGGTGCAGCCCCTTTGAGTGCAGGTGGGACAGCAGGCGGCCTTCTCCAACACCGTTTCGATGCAGCTCTGCAGACTGGGACAGTCCACACCTGTGCAGTCTTTCTGGCTTCGGCAGGTGTCCCAGCTCAGAATCAGACAACTTAAAAACAATTTTGCCCACTGAAAGTTCATTTTGCCTTAAAAAAGTAGTCGTTTTCTTTTTAAAGAAAGAAAAGTAGGCGTCTCTTTAGGCTAGATTCTATTCCGGATGAGAAGGAATTTGGTGTCTTTTAGCCTGTGAAAGTAAACAGTGGTTAATATATTTACAGTACAAACGTTGTCTGGCATTCTCCTTCATAACAATCTTATTATTGATGTGCTTTTTTCAAAGTCGCTATCAAAAACACATTTTTTAAACTAAATAATCCGTCTGCTTTCATTTGGACTCCTGCTAAATGTTAACTATTTGTTTCCATGCCCACTCTTTTGGCACCACAGCAGTGGATGAAAAGCTGTGGTTTATATTTGATTGCACGAGGAAATTTGGCCAAAGGTAAGACTGACTGAGGGAAATATGTGACCCCCCCCCCCCCATCCCCCTCCTCCAAAAGGAAAATGAGGCTGAAACGACAAAACTTCCCTTCCGTGACAATGTTATAGTTTGCCATGTACAAAAACAATGTGCTACAGGAATGCTTATCTGAGTTATCTATTTGCAGCATAATGTTTAGTGTATTCTCTTAAAATGTTTTGCTTCCCAGGAATATGGTTGGGACGTTGGGACTCTGGAGTCAATTGAGTCCATTGTTCATTCCTGCCTATCATAGCTGAGGAGCTTTAGCGAGGATAACACGACTAGAGAACTATCGTAAGAAATATTGTAATTTAATAAAGTCCTGTGAAGTATAGAAATTAATGGATAATATGAGTCCTCTGGAGCTTTTTGTGCACAGGGACGGAGCGGCAGCACACATTTGAGAAAGTGAGGCAACATCAAAATCAGGGAGAATATTGAGAACCCGGTGTTTTCTATTTCATTTCACGTGTTGTTCCTCGCTGCTTGCTTTTTTTGTGCCAGTCGAAAGAGGCTTATATGTGACATTTACTGCTATAAAAAAAAGAGAAAAAGGTCTGTTTGAAAATTAAGGATTAACTCTAAATCGTTCTTGCGTGAAAAACTTCTGCCGAGCTCATTCCCCCAAACTGCGTGTCCTTGGAATAGATTCCCACCAAAAGAGGAACAGCAACAGAAATAAAAAGAAAGGATAAGAGGTGTTTACTGTTTTTTTATCCAACTGAAGCGGCCTATACACATTCGCACTCTTTGAAGCACTGAGCTTCAGATGCAAATACACGACTTACAACTCCTGATCTTTTCAGAATATAAGACATGTGGGAACATGGTGGTTCTTTTCATTCACCTGACACACTGCACCGATACTGAGGGATCCAACATCTGGATAGCTTCTCTTCCCCCCCTAACAACACCAAGTGCACCGCAGCTCGGTGTTGGAGTATCAATGATGCCTTTGTGTTCTGCAGGTATCGAATCATTTCACCAGATCTTGCGGTCTTTAACCGGCACATGGCCCACTGCCACTGGAACTCCACTGAGTGGAGCTGTGTTTGTCTACATCTACAACATGCATAGACACTGAAAGGGGACATTTAAGATATTTAAAAGTCAAAAGAATGAAAGTCATCCTTTTCTAAACACCTCGGTGGGGCTGCTGTGTGAGTGAGAAGTAGTTTGTGGGGTTGTTTGTTCAGCTATCAGCTCAGGTAATGTCCCACAAAGACGGTACAGCCCACAAAAAATGACCTTTATCCTCTTTTTTTTTTTTGCTCACTGTAACAATCGCGCGCGCACACGCACGTGTACACACTGTTTTTACGGAGTCATTCAACAACGAGAGGACATCACGCTGTAGCCCCGAAATATTCTCGTGAAGGATAATCAATAACAACTTTTTTTATTTTATTTTAATTTTAAATACGTGTTTGACATGCACGCGCTCGCGCTAGAATCCTCTGCAGCACCATTTGAGGTGATCAAACCATCTGTTTCTCATCGTGTCACAGAAGCCGTTCAACAGTCGCAAGGCATTCGAAATAAAAGCGTGTCGGACAATTAAAGTGCGTGTTAAATCTGTCGGATAAATATATAAATATATATATATAACCAGGAACCGTTGATCCACAAGAAAGTGCCTCTTAAGTCAATATCAAACGCCAAAACATATAGCACCGTATTGATCACACATCTAAATATTATTCTCCTTGTGCACGTGTTTTCCAGTGGAAATGCTCAATATATCAAATCGTGCATTAATATCGATTGTTTTTATCCATAATAATCCCGTTGCCTACCTTGCGTCTCTGACCTTGCAGCTCTTCTGTGCTCCTAAAGGAAACTTGTGCCTAAAGTTTATGCCTTGACTCCCACTCGGGAGGGGGGAGGGGGGGAGGGGGCGGGACAAACCTCCATATAATTATTTCCAACTTTTTTTTTTGACTGCAACAATCACCCGAAATACGATAAATGACTTAACATGGAGGGACTTCAGTGGAAACATGTCGTGTCGTCATTGTGATCTTCACGATCCCCAAAAAAGTTGATACGCGTGCAGAAGAAATAGCATGATCAGAAGAATTAATGGAGCCTCTCTGGTGACATAATCATTTTAGGATGTTACGTCGGCATTACAATCACAGAATTGTCCCTTTCATGTACATTTGTAAATCACAATTATTGTTGTTTAACCTGAACATATTTACAGCTGCAGAGCTTCCAATCAAGAGCCATATTAGTATAATATATATTATATTATATGAAGTTTACTGCAGGAGAAGCCAGGGGAAGCCAGACATCACATGATGTGTGTGCACATTTTATTAGCTGTAATTACTGGAATGTAATATCCTGCACGGCTCACGGCACAGTGTTCTGTCCTAAACTTGATTTTGTGATTTCCTCATCCAGTTCTCAGTTTGATCTCCAGGATCACCAGTGAGAATAAATACAGACAAAAAGCTGCCTGGGGAATTGACCGATCAGGCACACGAGGTATTGGGGGCACCGGGCCATTGATCACTTTGTTTCGGGGGTCTCCCTTGACTAATCAGTGACAGATGAGCCAGTGGGCCTATTATTAGTTTTCTCTGTTCATTAGAATCAAATGCCATGCCCAGCTGCACCAGTCACACACTATGAAGACCCCCGAGATGATGAACGTCTAAGCCCGAATTGAATAACATGTTTATTTCTCGTCTAATTCACAAGAATCACCCACTTTATTTTTCTTTTTTTCTTAATAACCCAACACTAACTCATTACACGTATCATGTGCAATATGTGACATATTATTACTATCTGTAATTTAAAACTGTATTCAAAACTGTACATACCAGCATATTTCTAGTTCTTGTACATATTATCACCATCTTCTGTGTTTTCTTTTGTATTTTTTCTTTCTTATTATCGTGTTATTTCTAAACTGTTGACTCAGAGAGCCCTGCACTAAATGTCCAATGCGTCTGGAATGTTGGTCTCGGCAGAAATGGCAAATAAAAACATGAATCTTGAATCTTGAATCTCCTTTTTGTACTGTTGTAACTTGTGATAAGCGTATGGATTAACCCACAGGTGTCAAACACAAGGCCTGCGGGTCGAATCCAGCCCTCCACATCATTTTATGTGGCCCCTGATGGCTTGAAAGACATGTGATCACCTTTTCTTCAAGAAATTTAAGAAAAATATCCTGTGCTTTTATTTTGAAGGTTTCAAATTAAATGGATTTATGTTATAATATTAGAGAAATGTTCTGATGTACACTAGTTCTACATTCAAATAAACAATAATCAAATGCAAAGAGAGTTATTTAACAATATGTTCAGGAGTAGTTTATACAGTGTTTCAGTAGCGGCCCTTTAAGTGGCAGCCATGATGCTGATGTGGCCCACGGCGAAAATGAGTTTGACACCTCTGGATTAACAGGAAGTATAAAACAACTCCAAGTCTCTGACATATATTCATACATACAGATTCAGCAACAGCTGTACAGATTTTTTCCCGCTCCATTTTTAAAAGTTGGCACAAGTTCAACTGGCCATCGCACCCGCTCATATACTCATTCATAACCTGCACACATGAGCTCAGTGTCCTGGAGCTGGCTAATCTCCCCCCCCCCAGGAAGAGCTGCTGTCACTCTTCTGTGCAAGCCCTGCCCTGCTGCGGAGCCTAAAACCCAAACCAACCTGGCCCTCAGAATAGTAAAGGCTAAACACGGCATTCAAAAAAAGGAAAAAAACCCTCATTTTACTTTATTCCACGGATGTCGTCATACGAGGTCACATAAAAACATTGCCCGCGGCCACCGGCGGTGACGCGTCGCCAATATACCATGCAGTCCGAATACCGGCTTCCCGCATGCCATTTCAACACACGATCGGAGTTATACACTTTCAACAGTAACGGCATGGAAATAAAATCCTCTCCGGGGATCCGCGGTCGGACTGGAACGACTCCCTGAACGTTTCGTGTCCTTTGAACACGTCCGAGGCCCCACTGGACTCCAGAGAGATGTCCTCATGTCGCAGTCAGGGACCGAATGACCTGTTCCTCCCACAGTAGTTGACCTCCGCTCGCTCTTCTGGGGCCAAGAAAGCCTCGGTCCAGTAACGTCTCTCAGGCCTGCCAGATAATGTCATCTGACACCCACCGGTCTGGGGTGAGGTAATTGCACCCCGCACCGTTGTAATCTCCCATTCATGCGTGTTTGAATGGTGACTTATGCCACTACTAATCGCCAAAGGCCCACTGACTCGCAACCCTGCCTCGTAATGATGTAGCCTAATGGGCACTTTGTCCGTTTCACACTCATTTTGAATTAAAGTCGAACGTTCGAGACACACCGCGTTTATTATTTGTTCTCCGAGGAGAGTGAAGTCACCGTTCGCCTCGGTTCTTCTGACGATGGCTTTAATATTCTTCGGGGTTTTCATTGAAACCGATGCCAGTGACGGTGACATCATTGTCTTCACTCGCCCCCCCCCCCCCCCCTAATGAAGCATGTTATCTGTCCATTGTGTGACACATTGTCCTGATCTTCTGCTTTTGTTTAAACAGGTGGGTAGAGCCTCGTAGTGTTTGTGGTCACCTTTGTTAGGCCAGACAGCTTCAGTGTGTGTGTGTGTGTGTGTGTGTGTGTGGTGAGCCGAATTGATAGATCATAGCGTTGCAGAATCAGGTATAGGAGTTATGCAAAAATCCCGGCAACACACACACACACACACACACACACAGTCAGATTATTCTTCTTGCGTTTTGCCAGTACCGTCCCATGTGGTCGATGGACAACAAGCGTTGCAGCTTCCGCTGACATTCTTTCTACCTGCGTATTTAAATATGTCCTCCGTCGACGTGCTTCACGCAGGTTCTCAGGTGGCGGGAAGAGAGGAAGTCTTGAAAAGGGAACGAGCAAAAGTCGTGGGCAATGTGGTGGCTCTGCAGGGCTGGGGGGGAGGGGGGGGGGGGATTAGGAGCTAAATGTAATGTGGTCGAGAGTGACTCCCCCACCTGTGTCTCGTAAAGACTTCGCAGGCTGCAGTTAAACGGCATGTCATACAGCAGCATGCGGCTCGGCTTTTTACTTCTTCGTTGAACATTAAACACATTTATAACGTGCTGTGATATCAATGCCGTGCATCGCGTCATAAACTAGTCTCACGTGGGGTATTTGCTAATATAATTTGGCTTGATGTCGATTTCAACGAGAAATAAATCCGTCTAGGTTGCAGGATAAAAAGTAGCTCGTGCATTCAATGTGGGGCACGTGGAAGCGCTTGGACCGTTGTCCCTGATCACGAATGCACGCAGAGCTGCAAATGCAAACCCACTCGGCCGTGGCTACACAGCTCACCCCCTACAGCCTCTGCACCACGGACACGGAGAGGGAATTTACAGCACGCAGTAAAGACGGTGCAAAGGGATGTTGACACTCAAAGCACAGCTCTGTAGAAAGTGGCCGACACCAGGAGGATCTGAATGGGAAAAGGTGTCAGATGTTAATATACTGTATATTATTTCCTTATAATTGAAATAAATAACATATAATAATACTGAAAATGAATCTTTTTTGGTTGATATTCCTATTCCAGCTTCATTTGTACATGTCCTGTGTTTCAGTAACAGCCTTGTTTAAGTCAACTGTGAACCCTTAAAGAATGGTGTCAGTTGTTTTTTTGAGAGTCAAGGAATCAAAGAGAAATTGTGATTCTGGTATCATCTGTAATTATGTTTTTGTTATCTTCTTAGACAGCTGAGAAAAGCCAAGACAAGACCCTCCGGACATCCGCCTTCTTATGACACACAGACGTGTACAGTGGTTATCATTTGAGCTATAGTCCCGCCTCCTTGACACTTTTTTGTTGTTGACATTTATTGGAAATGCACAAAATTGCTCCCCAGAGGCAAAAGCTGATTTCACTGTACATTACTCCTCCCCGCAGGCTGTTTTTTTTTACTGCACTTCAGACCTCCAGTTGGAGAAGCTGTGAACTTCCAAAACAATTTGATGCAGTGACACCCCCCACCAAACCCCCAACCTCCTACCCTCAGCCAAGTGCATGTCAGGGTGCACCATGCCGAGAACACTGCCATTGAGTACGACTTTTTAAAAAAGTGCCATTGCCTCTCTGCACCCACTTTGTTTGGACCAAGCGGAGCGTGGCGGCCGAGGAGAGTCCCCCGACTTCCCACCAGGACGGATGTGACCACTGATGCGTGCCAGATGATGAGGCACCCGAGCGAAATTTTGACAGCAGCTGCAGCCATTTGTGACAGAGGAGGAAAAAAAGTGTTTCATGTGCAACATATGGGCGTATTTGCTGCATGCTTTCTAGAGATGGAAAAGGCTTTGATGGCTTCAGGTGTGATGTACTGTGCAGCAGCCTTGCCCAATAACACAAGTGGGTGGCCAAACATCGGAAACTATCAGTGGGCTTTAAAGCCTTTTGACTTGAACTCGCCAAAACACATTCGGACAATTTAAAGATAATTATTTCCAACTATTTTGAGAACTTAACCCTTTAAAAAAAAGACTATATAAGACTATCAGATTTAGAATTTCCATCCGAGGCACAGAAACCTCTCTGCATAACAAAGACTCTTTTCTTTTGAATGAGCTCAGTCTGCTGCTGCACTCTGAGTCGTCTAGACATGGGTCTCCATCTGCAGCCTCCATGTGCAGCCTCCATGTGCAGCCTCCATGTGCAGCCCCAATGTGCAGCCTCAATGTGCAGCCTCCATGTTCAGCCCCAATGTGCAGCCTCCATGTGCAGCCTCCATGTGCAGCCTCCATGTGCAGCCTCCATGTGCAGCCTCCATGTGCAGCCTCCATGTGCAGCCTCCATGTGCAGCCTCCATGTGCAGCCTCAATGTGCAGCCTCCATGTGCAGCCCCAATGTGCAGCCTCCATGTGCAGCCTCAATGTGCAGCCTCCATGTGCAGCCCCAATGTGCAGCCTCCATGTGCAGCCTCCATGTGCAGCCTCAATGTGCAGCCTCCATGTGCAGCCTCAATGTGCAGCCTCCATGTGCAGCCTCCATGTGCAGCCTCAATGTGCAGCCTCAATGTGCAGCCTCCATGTTCAGCCTCCATGTGCAGCCTCCATGTGCAGCCTCAATGTGCAGCCTCAATGTGCAGCCTCCATGTGCAGCCTCCATGTGCAGCCTCAATGTGCAGCCTCCATGTGCAGCCTCCATGTGCAGCCTCCATGTGCAGCCTCAATGTGCAGCCTCCAGCACTGGACACACACACACACACACACACACACACACACACACACACACACACACACACACACACACACACACACACACACACACACACACACACACACACACACACAGAGCGTGACGTTCAGGTATTGTTTTCCATGTCCTCAGACATTACATCATTCACTTCTGACATCAATTGTGCAAGAGTGCAAAGATGAAACTGAATGGAGGACCGAACCCTCCGCACGAAAGCGGCTCTGCCAAAACTAATGAAAGTCGCTCAGTCTTCTCAGGTTTCATTCTCAGCTGCCATCATTGTCCTGAGGAAAAGAGACGTCATTTATTTTTATTTTTGTATTACTTCAAACCAAAATAGACGGAGAAAGTCGAACCAAGTTGGTCGCAGCCGTCTCTTTGCGACCACGCCGTCTTACAATGTGAACGCACAGTTCGTGGTTTCATGTGTTTAGGTTGCTGCGGTTGCCATTAAAAGACAATTGGGAACAAATCACCGGTTAGCAACGGGCTTTCATGGCTAACGCACTCTGACTCAAACAATATGTCATCTTTGGCACAACGCAGCATTACTCTCTAGAAAAACGAGAGGCACAAACCAGGAGGGGCACCGCAGCTTCAAAGCCGATGAGAGGATACTTCAGAAATAATGCAGCCAATTGAACTCATAATTAACATTCTGTTCACCATTCATGTCGAAAACCAAACTTCAACGCCAGAAAATGATCTCACGCACAAACGGACGAAGGGGGATTTTGGTTTTTAGATGTTTTTTGGCTCTTGATCTCACTGTTGCACAACTAAATCTTATTTTAAGGACACAAATGGTATTTCCCTTTTTCAGCCATCATGTAATAAACTTGTCCACTTGTCATTGGTGTCATCCATGACTGGTAGAAAGAAATACACTAGAATAGCTGTTAGTGACACCTAGAGGTGAAAAGGTGGACATTGCATGTTCTTGACTATATGCTGAAGACAGCCAAAGAATGCAATGAAAGAATGACTGGCAGCCTGCTTTGTCTGCTTATTCAGATTGACACGTGTTTTTATAAAATGCGACACAAAAATCAATTGAACGGTACAAACAATATTCAAATACTTTCACGACACTTCCAAATGACGTGCGTATTATTCATTCACCTTGCAGAGCAGCCATCTATTGTGTAGAAATATATACATTCATACGTACATATTCATGCAAACATATATATGCACACACATAAGTACATAAATACATCTGCAACTAACGATTATTTTGATAATTGATTAATGTGTTGATTATTTTTTCAATTAATCAGTTAATAAAAATAAAAAATGCCAACCTTTTTTGAAAAGTAATTCAAATGTGTTATATTCAAATGTGAATTTACACGGTATATATACGGTATGCTTTCAAATTCTCATTATTAGTTTAAATACTACATCTTCTCACTTTTTCATGTATACACAGAGTTTTAACAAAATGTTTAATCATGTAAATGTGGTTTAAAGTCCTGGAAAGGTCCTGGAGATGCACTGGTCAGCACGTGTGTGAACCCTGTCACAAACAGACTGACAGCGCTGACTCGCCTGAGTTTACGAGCCCGACTGTTTGTGGTTTAACCGTGTAATACGCGTCGTTGAGGGGGCGTGGCTTATCGCCGTTACTGGGGCTGGGGGTGGGGCTGGGGGTGGGGGGTAGATAGAATACATACATCAATATAAATACACACATACATATATATATATATATACATGTATATATATATATACGTATATATATATATACTAGGGCTGTGAAACGATTAAAAATTGTAATCAGGTTAATCACAGGTTTCTGTGGATTAATCATGATTCATCACATATATACATTTATACACAGGGGTGCACATAACTTGCTCACCAGTGCGCGCGCCAGCATCGGAGCTTTGCTGCGCGCGAGCCTGCGGCGCGCGAGACAGAGATCGGAGACGTGTTAACGCGACACGTAGAGACAGAATGACATGCTGCTGGTTAGAGACGACCAACAACAGACGGATTGGAAGCTCATTCTGCGCATGCGTTAAATGCGTTATTTTTTAAAACTAATTAATCCTGTAATTTAATCATAACGCGTTAACGCGTTATTTTTCACAGCACTAATATATACGTATATATATATATAAGACGGCATTGAAGGCCTAGGTAGAAAATGCATGGCCCACCACTGCTAGAAGGGAAGGCTAATGTTTGATTTCCTAATGGCTTTCATTTATCTTTTGTGCGGTCGATGGACAGGTGGATCAATCGGCTGAGATTGGCCAAATAGTTAAAGTTATAACTTTTAAAACGTTTGTCTTACACTGTGTCAGTGAAGAGTTACTCCAATATGGTCATTTGTCAATCATTGATGCCGGTTTCATATTTGATTGAATTATAGTGTTAAAAAGTGTATCCACCACTCCAGAGAATATATAGAAGGAACGAAATATAAGCAATAACTCTTAATGTACAACAGGAAAATAAGAATTTAATCTACATTAGAAATTAAGGTACATCTCTTTGACATAGAGTCAATAGAAACTTCACATTAAGCTGATTGGATGCATTTAAAAATGATTTTTGGTTGTATTGTATATGTCTACAACCTGGCATTGCTTCGACAAGGCTGTAATGACATTTCAATTGGTTCATCTAAGTGGTGGCCTCGGGGTTTCCCAGAAAAAGTCTGGAATATCCTGTTAAACCACAGAAAAACGAATAGATGGATAAATGGATGATCTTGGTGTGCCAACAGATGCTGCTCGACAGTATGCTAACCATAATCACATTGTGTAGGCTGCATATCTTGTGACCGTCATGTAAACGAAATCCCAACAATGATTTAAATAATGAAAAACATCAATTAAATGTTGTAAATCTTGTAGTTTATTTGTGCATGTTTACAAAAAACCAACACATGTACAAGTAATTAAATCCCCACAAACCAAACACAATGTAGGATTTGCATTGTGTGGTCCTCCACTGGTTACCGGTGGCTGCTCGCATCCGCTTCAAAACACTGGTTCTGGCGTACCGTGCTCTGAACGGATCGGGCCCCGTCTACATCCGGGATATGGTCACACCGTACACCCCGGCACGTTCGCTCCGCTCGGCAACAGCCAATCGACTTGTGACTCCTGCACCTCGAGCTAATCACTCTACATCCAGACTGTTTGCTGTCCTGGCTCCTGATTGGTGGAACGAGCTCCCCACTGACATCAGGACAGCAGAAAGTCTCTACATCTTCCGCCGGAGACTGAAAACACACCTTTTCCGACTATATCTGGATTAAAACACAGATTTGCACTTCAGTGGCACTTAAATAGCACTTACTTATGGTACTTTTGTAGTTCGACTATGTTGAGGAAATGTTACTTCCTGTATTCTTGTTGTTCTTAGTTTATAATCTAGGTTGAAATGCACTTATTGTAAATCGCTTTGGATAAAAGCGTCTGCTAAATGACATGTGATGTAATGTAATGGATGTCGTATGTGTACAGATCGTAAAGCCCTTTGAGGCAAATTTGTAATTTGTGATATTGGGCTATACCAAATGAATTGAATTGGTGTGCTTCCATTAATTTGATTTAATTTCTATTCAATTCAATTGTTGAAAATAAAAAACACACTGTACCTTTAAGAAAGAGCGTCATCCTCCGCGTTGCCCGCTCATGTCTATGACGTTTACTCCCCCGGCGTGCACGCTGGAAAGTCCAATTATTGTTAATGGCAGGTATTTGTATGTATCAGTGTATTAAGTTAGTGTTAGCGAACTATTTACGGTAAAATAAAACCGGGGACGTGGTTTCAAAGTCACCTCGAGGATTAAACAAAGCGGCGGAGCCGAACCAGAGGACCCCCGAGTGTCATTGTAACGTTAGCTTAACCGTTACCGACATGTGCCCGGTATCAACAGACTGAAACTGAGAAGGAAGGCGCGTGGGGGGCGATGTCGGCTCACTCTTAACGTCTGTCTGGGAGCCACGACCCCACCGCCTCTACACACACAGCACACACCGCTCAATGGGACGGGAGGAGAGAAGAAGTTTAGCTAGTTTGGACAGAAACTCTTAAGCGGTCTCCCCGGTAACGGAAATGATTTCTCCAAAATTCTCCGCGTCGGCTTTGCTGTTATTTATAGTCGCCGCCATTCAAGTCAACGGCTCCCCGAAACTAAATATTCCCAAAGTGTTGCTACCGCTCACCAAAAACACGAGAATCAACTTCACGTTGGAAGCTACTGAAGGCTGCTACCGATGGTGAGTGGAAGGAGGTGACCCGGGAGAGTCGGGTTGCAGTGAAGCACATGGCCGACTTAAAAAGTACACTACAGTGGTTAGTGTGTGTGCGCGTGCTAAAGCAGCGTGATTCTTTCTAAATAGTCCCCTCTTAACCCGTTTAAGTTTGTTTAGTTTAAGGTAAAGCTGCAACCCCACACAAAGTATGAACATGTTATTCAACATAAGGTCAATGTAGTTTTTTGGGACTTATAAATGGCTTCTTCACTTATGAACATTACCTTTTTCTCTGCTCGTATTCTTCCAGGTCTTCCACCAGACCGGAAGTATCAAGCATCCAGGCTCTTGATGAAGAGGGCACCGGAAGCTGCTCCCGGAGAGCTGTTCTCCAGGCTCTCTCCACCCATTCCTCCAGACTGACCAGCATCATTCTGGCCGAAGATGTTGGTAAATACATGGTTGCTTAAATTATTATTAAACACAACTACCAGGAACTACCTGTACTTTACCAGGTGCTTCCGTCTATCTGAAGACATATTATGTCAACGCAATACAATGTAGTGCAGACACAAAACTTTGCAGGTGTGTAGTCGGGATGAAAGCGAAGGCCTTGAGGGAAGAATGCAGTTTTTACAAGAAAACATAGTACTAGTAGACAGGGTTCGTACGATCATGGAAAACCTGGAAAAGTCAGGGAGTTTTAAAATGGTCATTTCCAGGCCTGGAAAAGTCATGGAACAAACTTAAATCATAAAAGTTTTGGAAAAGTCATGGAAATGTGTTATAATCACATGTTCATTTACGCCGAGTTTGAAATAATCAATATGTTTTTTAAAGAAAGACACTCAAAATATAAGCCGGCGATAGCTCTCAATATGCAACATTTTCTAAATTTTTCATGTTTATACCGAGTTTGATCATGGAAATTTGGTTAAAAGTCCTGGAAAAGTCCTGGACATCCATTGGTCAAAATGTGTAAGAACCCTGAGTAGATGAGTATGCCGGGTATAACATTTAAGTATTCTGTGTGCTATTCCCTTCAGAGTAGCATGTCTCATGGTCATTGTGTTGCACAATATAAAATAAATGATTATTATTATTATTACATCACTTTTTTCTTCTCCATGTTTACTTCCTGTCTATTGTGTAATGCTGTATGTCAGTTGTGAGCATTTGCTTTGGAAATATGAAAATCAGACACATTGGTCCGTCCATAGATATGTTAAATGTCTCTGTGTGAACAAAAAAAACTAAACAAAGTCATTTTGACTGCGCTCGCAGCTCAGGATGCTTTAAATCTCTCCTCTGAGTATGTGTTTTAGTTAGGAGGTACATTTGTATGCTTCGTGCCTCAACAATACTTTTTTGTATTTATTTATATATATATTTTAAATGATTGTTTCTTTTAACCACCAAGACGTTTATTTTTTTCTTGCTTTTTTTTTTCTTCATGTTTTCTTGGTTAAATTAAAGTGCAATATTGTAGTCCAGTATGTACTCTGTATTTGATGCTTTGTGTCTCCCCCCTGTCCTCCCCCTGTATTAATTTGCAGTTACAGGACATGTACTGCGGTGTGACGCCATTGTCGACATCATCAGTGAAATCCAGATCGTGTCGACCACCAGAGAGCTACATCTTGAGGACTCACCGCTGGCACTCAAAATTCATGCACTGGATTCTGAAGGTAACGCATACCGACTCATCACAAAACAAAGCGATTGTCATCATTTGCTGCTGTTATTACTGATAAATATCACCCTACATCAATACCTGCTATATTACTAAATGTTCCTGTTGTAACGAGTCCAATGCTTTATTGTTTAATTTCTGCGTTAAAGTCTTCTCAGAGACGGCACTGATTGGGCTCCAGGCTGCGTTGTTCCTCAGGCTGCTGCTGCGAGGTGGCTGCGTTGGTTCTGTTCCACTGGTTCCATTTCAGCCAGACGCACTTAGTTTAATGAGCTGCAGCTACACCCTGATTCTTCCTGATGATGGCTCCAGGGCGTGTGTTTTTGTTTTTGTTTGCTTTGGTCCAAAAGTGCATTTGGGATTCTTCAGACGAAGTAGATTGCAGAAGGACGGCTCGTATCCTGTAATGAAATCCCTCTTGCTTTTGTTGCAGCTAATTCGACAGCCGGGAGCGCTCAGAGTATTGTGCTCCCGATCCATAATACATTCAAGTATGGCGACCTCGGTCGTATAACACAAGTGGAAAGGCGAATATCTTCTGGTCCTCACCAAAACTCACATAGTCATTTGTTTTGGATTAAATGTTGTGAGTTAAAGAAATAGCGCGTCTGACTCTTGTCTTTTTTTTTTATGTTGCAGGAAACACCTTCAGCTCTCTGGCTGGTCTGGTGTTCGACTGGACCTTAGTGAAGGATGTCGATGTGAATGGATTCTCGGACTCTTACAAATCACTACGGTAGGCGCCCCTTTGGTCACGCTGCATTCAAACTCTAGTCAGCCAAACTGCGATGATACACAAATGAAACAATTTTTTTAGGCCGAATGCACGGTGATGCACGAAGTTGATTCTCAAACATATTTTTTTATATGTCTCTACTCCAGGGTACTTAAATTCTCCGAGTCCACCTACAAACCCCCTGGATACATATCTGAGATGGAGCGTGTTGGGAAACAAGGCGATATTATTTTGGTGTCGGGACAGAAAACGGGACACGCTAAATTGAAGGCCAAAATAGAAGAGCCATTGTATAAGGTAAGCACAATATACATTTCTTGACTGTTTATGCCAATGCAAGGTGAAAGTAATCCACTTTACTTTCAGTCATAGACGATCTCAGAAGACAAGAAGAGGTTAGCTTGTGCCGACGGCTTATGTACTGAGATGCGGACGTCTAAAATATCAAAAGATTGCACGCTTGTAATGAGTCCTTCCTGCCCTATGTATGACGTCACGGCAGTACGGAGATTCAAGTTATTAGTTGTCATCAAGCTAAACTTTTACCCAATTTATGATCTCAACGAGATATTGTCCAACCAAGGAAAAATATATTTTCTGTAATACTATATAGAATATCAAAAACATAACTAAGAGCCACTAAGTTTTATGTGTATACACAGTGTGATCTGGTTTGTTTTTGGGGGGAAGCTGAAGCCGTGTTGTTCTGTAACCACGGTAACTGTGCCACAGGATGTGGGTGCTGCGGAAGTCCGACTCTTGATTTTAGAGAACATCCTGCTGAGTCCCGCGTACGACGTCTACTTGCTGGCGGGAACGTCCATCCGATACAAAGTCATGAAGATACGACAGGGCACGATGACAGGTCTGACTTTAGTGAGGAGTTAAAGCCTCTTTATTTTTTTACTTTTACAATAGCTCCCGCACCGTTTCTGAAGCTGTGTCGAGCGAACTCCCAGCATGTCACATTCGAGCATCGGTGTAATTCCCGTGTCGTTGTGTGTCCAGAGCTCTCGATGCCTTGTGATCAGTATGAACTGCACGTTCAGAACAGTGCGATCGGCGCTCACGGAAACCCGGACGTTGCCGTGGCCAGTCTGGATCAAAGCAGCTCCACCATTACAGCCATTCAACTGGGACACATCAACGTGGTGCTGGATCACAAGAGTATCCTTCCGACACGTCGTTATGTGTGGCTGTTGTTATTGTCGTGGTGTTCATCATCTTCTTGCTCTGAACGTTGCGACATTTTGTTATTTACTTCAGTTTGAGAGCATAAGTGCAATTACTTTGCTTTACGTCGCCAGGTTTATGATACATATCTTTTTATGATTAAAAACAGCTTATATAAAACATATTATATGACATTACATGTCAGTTAAATGCCATTTAATGTAATATCTTTTGTGATAAAAATAGCAAATATATTTTGTTCAGGTGAGAAATATTTGATTAGTTTTGCTGTGTGTGTGTGTGTGTGTGTGGTAGTTTTATGTGAATAATGTCCTGTACTTTGCCTTCACAACTTCAGCTGATGATATTGAATCTTTCGTATTCTGCATTTGGCAAACATCAAGAAGTTTAGAGCCGTCGATGTTCCTACGTCACCTTTCCTTAGCAGCGTCTACTTAGGCCTTCGAATGCAAGGAGTGTCTCGCCTACCCAACACCACGCTGCATGTGGTTGAACCGGGCTACCTAGGTCTGTTCCTTTCTCTCACTATTGAGATAAGTGTTTTTTGAGCATATATATATATATAAACAAATATTGTAAGGCTCACCATTTGATTGATATTTGTTTTAGGTTTTAAAATTCATCCAGGCGACAGCTGGGTTCTCGAGACGGGCAGAGTTTATGACGTCCTCGTCGAAGTCTTTGATAAATCCGGCAACAAAATGTACCTCTCTGATGTAAGTGTGCTTCAGTTAAGTCACTGCTTATATTTTAAACAATGTATATATCTGTATGCATTCTGTATATGACTGATTGTAAAAGTCAAAGGACCTGTGACCAGCATTGTGTTATGCTGTCGATAAAATCCCAAATTTGACATTATCTATTTGCAGGTACTTAATCTCTGTTCCAGATTTATAAACTCAACTGTTTCTTTTGCTTTTGTTACAGCTCGGTAACGGACCTGAGTCTTTTTTTATTTAAAAAAGTCATCTTTGAAAACCAAATGCATCTGATTAGACATTAGCAAAAGAGATATTTAGTGCCCCTTTGATCCTTCCTCCAACGTATGAGTTCTAGGAGCTAACATTTAAAAACCAGTGATGAAGAACGGTCACCATGGAAGTATCAGCCAATCAAAAAATCTTGACGCCATTAAAAAAAAAAAAGTGTAAACATTTTTTAAACTCTGCTTCCAATGTGGAGTCGTACAACGGCAGTTTTAAAAAAATCCAGCGTGTGGTTAAATATTTTTTATTTTGCAGAATGTCCGCATCGACACTGGTTTCCCCTCCGAGTACCTGGAGCTCCTGCAGTCCTCTGTGAATGGATCGTACCATCGCGTCAAAGCGCTCAAAGAAGGCCTGACTCTGATTGACGCAACCCTCCAAGCTGTCGTGGATGAAGTGAGTTTACCCGTCTGAATTAGCCAGAGCGCCATATTTGCCTTTATCTCCTTTTATTCGACGTCGGTAGACGAGCTCGATCATTTCCTGTGGCCTCCGTTCTGTTTCAGACTGGAGGGATCCATGAACTCGCCAACCCGGTCCACAATGAACAGGATGTCGAAATCTACAACCCCATCATTCTTAGTCCCAGTATTCTGACATTTCCATGGCAACCCAAGGTTGGAGCGTATCAGTACACAATACAGGTAATTATTCCTTTTCAGAATGGAACACTTTCTCTCTAAATGTGCCGTTTGGAATACGTGTTCATGGTATGACACCTTCTTATTTTTTTACTTCCTTTTTTAATTTAGTTTTTAACAATATAACAATATATATTTTCATACAGTCACTTTCTTGGTACACATGATATTCAGGTAAAGTGTATAACACACAAAGAACAACAAACATCAAATGGTGCTCACTCCAAGAAAAAAGAAAGCAAAAAAGAGGGGGGGGAAAGGATAATAATGAATAAATTGTATACAAAATAATTAAATACAAATAAAATACATAATTTAAATAATAATTGTCCAATCCTGAGTGTAGTGTTGTATGTGTTATATATGCTTTTCAGAGTTTTTTTGTATGATGTGTGTGTGTGTGCACAGAGAGAGTTAACAAGAGCAGTTCAACCAGAGGGCCGAGCAACATGCAGTAATAACAAATGACACCTTTTTTAAAAAAAATGTTTTTTTTATCTGTTCTTATTTATACTTTTCCATAAAGCTCTAAATTCATGAATTTTTGTTGTTGTTATTGTCCCACCGAGAGCTGTAATTCTGGTGCTCGTGATGACGTCTATCCCCTGTTGCTCGTGGCAGGCCACTGGAGGCAGCGGAAACTTCAGCTGGTCCTCCTCCAACGCGGCTGTAGCCACGGTGACCGTGAAAGGCGTGATGACCACAGTGAGCGACGTGGGCGTCGCCGTGGTTTATGCTCGCGATCTACGCAACTCGCTGCACTTCGGCCAGATGAAGGTGAGTTGACCTGGATACAACAAAAAAACACGTTCTGAAATGACAATATAGCAGTTATGGCACATTTATAATCATCCTGATTTAATGGAGTTTAATATCTAACTTTCAGGAAACTAAACTTGCACTTCAGCACCTTAACGTGCAGCATTTTAACTTTCTTTGAGTAAAGTGTTTACGTCATATTTTCACGGGATTTTCACAGGATTTAAGGAGATTAAGTCAAGGTTATTTTTTTGCTGAAGCTGTATACTATTGACTTGCATATTGGGGCAACTTAAGCTCCTATCGGATGTTGTGGACCTTGTTTTTTAATTTCAAAAGCCAAAATCAATTTCCTTAATCAATGTTCTCACTATATCGTCTGCCAACAGAGTTTGGGCTATTTTTCACTCACACACTATATGTGTGTGTGGTGTTGTACATGTGCTCTTCTAGCTGGTTTAATGGCGACGAGAAGTCAAAGATGGTGTTGCATACTCTCACCAACCAGCAATGTTAGCGTCATGTTGTAAATTTGTTATTAATCACATTTTATTTTTGAGTGTTGCTAAGTGATTTATAAAACGCCCCCAAAGAGCACTTGGGAGATGTGGACACGTTGCTCCTCATGCCAAAGTAGCTCCTGCTTCAGACTAATCCTCCACTCTAGATGCACACCGTACCCAGCATGCACCTACTTGTTTGGCATCATTGATCTTTACATGCATGTCAAAGCAACATTGGTTTCCAAAACTCAACAAATTTAATGTTAAAATTCAGGAAAACTTTAACAACTCTCCACCTTTTGGTCCGTTAGATTTTCTTTTCTCTCCCACAGCCGATTGCTTACTTCTTCCATCGCTCATTTTTTATTAAAGGCTTTGATTTGTCATATCTAATGTAAGTCATTCAAGCAAATTGAAATCACAATGTACAATTCATTATCTCTGGAGTGCATTATTATTAATCATTTAAACATATAAAATGTGATTCGTAATTATCTAACCAAATTGTGCTGCTATAACCAAACTTGCGGCTTGAATCTCCACTTGTTACGATGGTTCCCAGCCCTCAACCTAAACCTCTTTCATCCCTTCTCGGCCCCTCAGGTCTACGTTGTCGAGCCCGTGGCCATGGACTTCGCTCCTTGCCCAGTAGAGGCCCGGGTGGGCCTGGTTCTGGATCTGCCCCTCAGGATCTTCGGCCTCCTGGAGGAGGCGGGGAATGAGCGCGTCATGTTGAGCGACTGCTCCCACTTTGACCTGCAGGTGGAGGAGGAGAACCACGGCGTCTTCCAGCTGCTCGACGGTGAGTTCCGGGCGATGCGACACCTTTTAATCACGAAACCCCAAAATCATATCGAAGGTGAATTCACTCACGGAGTCTAATCGGGGATTTGCATTCATTTACGGTCGCTAACCACGGACGCTCGTTCCAGGGACTCGGTCATCGATCCCTCTGTTTAGCGCTAATCGATGCGAGTTATGAGTCGCCACGACTCTTGGCGCGTAGACGGCTAATTGAACATGCGTGTGCTGTGGGCGTATATGAGGAAGGTCGCTATGTCGCTGGTTTCCTTCTCCTGAACATGTTTACTGCCCTCCTTGAATTGATGTTGTCATTTAGGGAGGATACCCATTTCTGTTTGTTATGGTTGTTGCAGCAATAACTAATAAATTACTCTTAAGTTTTCCAAAAGTCTATAATTTCCCATGAAAGCACGCGTGTGGGAAAAGAATCGGTGCAAACCTTCAACTGCAGTGTCACACTACGGACGGAGGGATTGCAGAAATACTGAATCCACACATATTTTCTCCTGTAGACAAACCTGTATTCATCGGTTACCCATAATAAAGAACGTGTGTGTGCACAATCCTCTTCAACTCCCTCTGAGTTTTAATATTGGCTTTGGCTTTTCAGACGGTCACCGCCACGTCCATCTCTTTCAAACGTTATTTTGTCGTACCGTTTTTAATTTGGGAGTCTTCTATTATTTATCAGAAGAGTGTGCTGGGACCTGCAGGGCCCCCCAGTGTGGTTTAGGAAGGGAAGATAAACGACTACACCCGGGTGAACAATTGGAACTATTTGTACGTTGTCGTAAAGCGTCCGCGCTTACTCTTCGGCTTCCTCCGTCCCTCGTTGTGATCCAGGGAGGCTGGCTCCGGGCCAGGAGGACTGCAGTGGGGTGAGGGCCAAGGCCCTGGCCCCCGGCTACACCATCCTCACTGTGAGCTACACCCACGGCAACGTTCACCTCAGCGTCAAGATCACCATCGCTGCCTATCTCCCCCTCAGAGTGAGTTCCCACAGTTTATTCCTTCCTTCCTCATCTTGAAGGTTCCCGATGCTTTTTTTCCTGCTTAATGCGTATTGTTCTTCGAGCCCTCCGGACTGAATTGTCCTCGTGGATAGTTTTCAGTCGTTTATTCAATATAATACTTCATACACGTTGTTCTATCTCAATCTCCAGGGTGTAATTATCTAAAAACTTTACCTGAAGTCTTTGTTGTGATTTTTATTTCATTCTTTCAACTCGCCTCAAAGCACCAATTATCTTTTCGTCTTTGTCTTCTCCACCTGGGTTTCCGCTTTGCATTTTAATCAAGCATTGTACACGTGTACATTTTTCTTTTTTACATCTTAATTTTTTTATACACCTTCGCTCCAGTATTGCGCAGTAATGAAAATGTGCTGATGAGGTATCTAAAGCATTCTGTCACTCAATAAGCGTGCATATTGTATTCAGGTTATCGGTACAGTAACAAGCTGTTTAATGCACCACTTTGAGGTCATGTTTTCATCATCGGATTATGTAGTATTCTTTAAAATATTTCAGATGTTTTAGTTTCTTCACTTGTTTTTCTTATGGCAAGTCAAGGTTGACCCAATTTAGTTTCTTTTCTGTCAAATACTGAGGATTTTAGCTTCCCCAGTTACGTTCCTCCTAACACTAGAATGGCCAACAGAGTTCGGAAGGTCATGGAAAACCTGGAAAAGTTATGGAATTTTAAAATGGTTATTTCCAGGCCTGAAAAATCCCGAAAGTTTTGGAGAAGTCATGGACAGCTTCATTTACGCTGAGCTTTAAATAATGAATATATTTTTAAAAGAATGCCGATCAAAATATAAGCCGGCATACGCTCTTTCATACTCCGTACTGTATGCTTTGGAATTCTCATTGTTAATCTTTTTCATGTTTGGATGGAGATAAATAAAATAAAAAGTGGTTTAAAGTCCTGGAAATCCTTTGGACAACATGTGTATGAACCCTGGGCCAAGCTGATATACTTAATTGTTTTATTTTTGATTAAGATATCGTCCTCTTTGTTTTTCTGCATGTATTTTGCCCGAAAATGTTCTGCGTCTTTTACATTTTGGTCGCCTAAATTGTTTGGCTTTTCTAAAAGTGTTTCTTCCTGATAGTGTCCTGCTGTAACATTAATAATCCAACCACGCTGCTCGGCAGGCGATCGACCCCGTGTCCGTGGCCGTGGTGACTCTGGGCTCCTCTAAAGACATGCTGCTTGAGGGCGGGCCCCGGCCCTGGGTCTTAGAGCCCTCCAAGTTCTTCTGCAACTTGAGCGCCGAGGACGAGGCCAGCGTGAGCCTCGCTCTGACCACCCCTTCATCGCACAACTACAACCAGCACTGGGTCAGAGCGACCTGCCGGGCTCTGGGGGAGCAGGTGAGACCTTCAGAAACCCTTTTGGGCCTCGTTCACCAAAACCTTCCGAAATGTGTTCATGACAATTGTCCTGACGACGTGATCTTCAACCGCGGAGTCCTTCAAAAGTGTGTTATGAGGATGACCGCCATCGTTCTTGGAAATTGAATAACCGGCATAGCCTGCAAGTGTGCCTATTGATCCTAATGAGCAGAGTTAATCCCCATCGCATGTGCACACAAAGAAATGAAGAAGAAAAGTTAAGAGAATTCAGTCAAGATTTGCCAAAAGTCTAAAGAGGGTGGGTCACCGGACCAAAGTTTGTATTGTTTGGTTATTGGCAAAATAATAATCAATAAAATTCTGATAAATTATGTTGAAAAAGTGCACGGAAATTATTTTCTGGCCATGATACTTGATACCACACATACATTATTTAAAAACGAAAGTCTAAACCGTTGCAATATTACATCAAACTGGATAAAAATACAATACAGTAAACGGTACTCGCTAAGTACCGTTTACTGTATTGTTCTTTCATAGTCGGTACGTTAACTACTGTGTGGAGGGAAACTTGCATGTTTTTGAATTGTAACTATTATCAATAGTTAATCATGTTGGTGTCCTTGCTGTATTACTGTGATGGCTCCCAATAGTGCCGACTCGTATTTTATTGTCCGCTTCAGTTGTCGTTGTTGTTGTTGTTCAGGTGCTGGAGGTGACGTTGGGAAACAAGGCCAGCGTGACCAATCCTTATCCTGCCGTGGAGCTGGCGGTGGTTAAGTTTGTGTGCGCAATCCCGTCTCGCCTCACCCTGGTCCCAGTTTATTCCAACCCACAGCTGGACCTGACCTGCCCGCTGCTGCAGCAGAACAAACAAGTGGTATGTGTGTATGCGTGTGTGTGTGTGTGTATGCGTGTGTGTGTGTGTATGTGTGTGTGTGTGTGTTTCACCTCGCTGCCTAAAGAACACGATAATTCAAACTACTCGTCTGCCAATATTTTGCATCAAAACTATTCATACCGTCAGCAAACGCACAACAAAAACATTTTAATATATAATAAATTGAGTAGCACAGAGGAGGCTCAACTACCAGGATCCATACTGTCTGCTATTTTTAGTTTCCTTTTAGTGAGTGCATTTCAGTTCCCTCTGATAAACAGTTACGCAGCGTAGATGTCCAGGGCTTTTATTGTGAAAGGTAATTACGGAATGAGTGGATGCTGCATTTGTCGATGTTGAAATGAGTCACACAACTTGCTCTGTCGGTTCGGACTATGAAAAGAAATAGAGTGGCGCTCGGAAGCCCACAAAAAAAGATTTAATAAACATAAAGGCCTTTTTATGATGCACTTACTTTTTTTTAATAATGTCATTTTTGGCTACTCGCACTGAAATTACTGAAGAATTTTAATTTTGTTGTTTGTAAAATGTTTTTGATATAATTTTGTTTTGTCAGTTTAGTTCCAAGAATAGATCCACGATCTTACAAAAAGAAGTTCACAAATACACTTAATTAGGAATCCCCAACTCGATGATAATGATTATTAATGAGTTTAAAAAATAAAATAATGCAAGCATAATGTTTTGAAAATGAATTGATCGCGATATCTTTTTTTCTAGGTGCCCGTTTCAAATTACCGTAATCCCATTTTGGACTTGGCTGCTTTTGATCAACAAGGAAGGAAGTTCGACAACTTCAGCTCTCTGAGCGTTCTGTGGGAATCGAGCGTGGCGTCGCTGGCCAGCATCGAACCCACGCTGCCCATGGAGCTGCAGCCGGTCGAGGATGACCACAAGCAGATGAAACTTCACGGTGAGGCGCCGCGCCTCGCCCTACACCTGGTTGGCTTTTAGAAAGAGTGTCGGCGACATTTGGGAAGTGATGAGGTCTCTGCTTTAGTTGTAAGACAGCGGAAGCAGACGGGAATTTCTTGCTTTCTTTTTTTGCAGTCTGTTTCTATAGATTAACTAGAACGGGCACTCGGTAGAGCGCATACCTTCGCATATCACAAGATTGGGCATTGAATTATGAACATGTTGGCATTAGTTGCATGCCAATTGGATATAAATTTACCGCGCTATGGTAAAAATACGATTTTGACCTTTGACCCGATTAATCCCAAAATCTAATCAAATGGTCCCCGGATAATAACCAATCATCCCACCAAATTTCATGCGATTCGGTTTAATACTTTTTTACTTATAACACGCACGCACGCATACAAATACACGGCGATCAAAACATTACCTTCCGCATTTTCAATGCGAAGGTAATAAAGACAAACAGTTTGGATTGTTTGTTTTTAATTGGCCTTTTGTTTCTGTTCTCTGTGGCAGGGCGACAGACGGTTCTTGTCCACCATCAAACGGGCAGAGCCACCATCGCGGTGACGGCTCTGGGTTACCAGGCCTTACACCTCGCAGCAGCCAAAGTACCCAGTCCAGTGAGTGGCTCCACGACTATGCTTTCATTTCCTCTCGAAAGCAGACGTCGCTGAACTTTATTTTTAAATATCTGTATGATGGTGTTCTGTGAACCTTTTGCTTTCAGTCAGATGCACGTCAGGTGAGTTTTAATTTTATATATACAGGACTGTCTCAGAAAATTAGAATATTGTGATAAAGTTCTTTATTTTCTGTAATGCAATTAAAAAAACAAAAATGTCATGCATTCTGGATTCATTACAAATCAACTGAAATATTGCAAGCCTTTTATTCTTTTAATATTGCTGATTATGGCTTACAGCTTAAGAAAACTCTAAAATCCTATCTCATAAAATTTTAATATTTCCTCAGACCAAGTTAAAAAAAAGATTTATAACAGCTGAGTGTTTGTCAAGGCTCAGGAAACCCTTGCAGGTGTTTCGAGTTAATTAGACAATTCAAGTGATTTGTTTAATACCCTACTAGTATACTTTTTCATGATATTCTAATATTTAGAGATAGGATATTTTAGTTTTCTTAAGCTGTAAGCCATAATCAGCAATATTAAAAGAATAAAAGGCTTGCAATATTTCAGTTGATTTGTAATGAATCCAGAATGCATGACATTTTTGTTTTTTTAATTGCATTACAGAAAATAAAGAACTTCATCACAATATTCTAATTTTCTGAGACAGTCCTGTATATGTGAGGTTTGGAGTCAGTTATTCTCTATTCCGCTTTTTTGTTTTCTCATAGAGTGATAATTAGCTTACTTCCCTTTTCCCAACACCAGCACACTGTATTGTTTGATGGGAGATGTGTAACCATAACAAACCAATCTGTTTCCTCCCTCCGTACAGTACGGCACCTTGACCCCTGTGTCGGCCACTCTGGACCTGCTATTGGTTGAAGATGTGAAGGTTTCTCCCGGCGTAGTTACCATATATAACCATCCAGATGTGTGGGTAAGGGACAGATTAAACATCTCGTACGCATCATCTCTTTCACCCAGAAAGCGTTATAAAGTGACAGAAACAGGCTTTTCCCGGCTTGTTTTACCAAATGTAAAACTGCCGGTATTTCATTTTTTTTTTTTTTAAACTTTTTGATTTGCATTTTCCACAAACAGATTAGTCCTTGACATCGAGAAAAAAATATATATAAATATATATATATATATCTACAACAAAATAAAATCAGCACACATCCAAATCCATCCATATCCCCATACACACCCGCCCAACATTCCAACCCATCCCCTCCCACATGTTTAGACTTATACATCTACCCTCCAAGAGTAGGACCCAATGAGGACGGAGGGAATTTAGTTTTAACCTATATTATTTCTTTTAATCAGGCCGATCTGAAATGCACATTTTATTTAATCATCATCATTAATAGTAATCATTGCTGTGGGCGCGCCGGAGTCATGTCTCCCTCCTCCCTCTCCTAATCCTGTGATAGAGGAGCTGTTCGGGAGGTGTGCGGGTTAAAGAACAGCTAGTGACCCGTGTGAGAGGATTTTAAAGGTTGAATGTAGTCAGGGGTCAAATACCCTTTGATGTCTCATACAAGTCCAGCTAGTCAGAACAAATGCATGATGGTGAACTGGTGTGGGTTTTCTGAATCTAAACCAGTGTGTAATCATTTTTACGCTTAAAATGATGCTCTGCTTTGTCACGAGGCATTTATTGTATTTTTTGTTTTTGCAGGTGAACTTGGCCCTGCGAGAAGGCTCGGGGCACTTCTTTGTCAACACCAGCGTGAAAGGGATCGCCAACGTGGCGTTCCAGGAGGCCCAAGGAATGGCGCAGGTAAGAGGGAACATCTGGACTGAAGGGTTGTGAGATCTCTGGTCGATTTATTACAACTTATTGAGGTGGATAATATTGCGAGGGTTAGTTTTTGCTACCTCGCTGCTGTCATGTGGGACGTGGCCGGATGCTAGTTTAGCAGATGGAACGTAATTATTTCCATACATTTTTTTATTGTAAAACATTAAACATTTGTAATTAGTTTTTTCATAAACCGGTGGTTTGCACGCAGCCCACACTGTAGCCCTGACATTTCCAAAGCACCTCTACCCCAGGAGTTAACCCAGTAGTTAACGAGCTAAACATTCTCCATGGATTGCAGATAATTGAGATTCTGAGTTACATCATCACTTTTGATTTGCGATGCGTCTCCAGGTCTCTCCCGTCCACCCGGGGGAGGTGACGGTGGTGGTTCATGACCTTTGTCTGGCATTTCCAGCGCCTGCCAAAGCCACGGTGCACGTTTCTGACATCCTGGAGGTTTACGTGAGAGTCGTTGACAAGGTGAGTTTCCACAGCTTGACTAGACGTTCCCTATTATCAGCATCGCACTTTACGAAAAATGTCTCGACACCGTGGTCGTCTGCTTCGAGCACAGCCCTTCCCAGTTTTCATAAAAGTCTGTCTTTTAATTGGCGTCATTAGCTTCGCCCGGCCTGTGAACCAAAATGACTATTTCCCAAATGGACGATGCCATTCATCTGAGTTACAGGTGGAGATCGGCAAATCTGTGAAAGCTTATGTCAGAGTCTTGGACGACAATAAGAAGCCCTTCCCAGCCAGCTATTTCCGTTTCATGAACCTCAAACTCAAGGCGGGTTCTGCCATCGTCTCTCTAAAGTAAGTACTTAGAAGCGTGTTGTTTAGGATGTAGGAACTCGTAGGCCTTTGTGTATAATCCTAAACCTTTTTGTGTGTTGTTGCAGACATTTAGTGGAGCCCACGGAAATCGATTCTGCTGTTTTCGTGGTGAAAGGTGTTTCCATCAGTCAGACCACTCTATCGGCTGTGGTAGTGGATACAAATGGCAGAAAAATTGCATCTGCACCTCAGCCCATTGAGGTATAATAATACAGTGTGAACTACTAAAAATCTCAGTTCAAGGCTTGACTCTTGCATATGTGCATATAACTAATAATATAATAATAATACACTTTCTACTCGTAGGTATTTCCACCTTTCAAACTCATCCCGAGGAAGATCACCCTGCTGATTGGAGCAATGATGCAAGTATGTATAATATCGATGCTTTGAGCTTTATCTGGAAGCAGCTGGCCTCGGTTCGTCTTGCCAGATGAGTTCATCTGGTCCTCGGTTTATCTTCCAAAAAGAGCCCTCTGCCAAGAATCTTCTGGAAGATCTATTTAAGCCTAATAGCTCTTGGTTTGAACATCCAGCTCGCCTTTCATTTTCCTCAACTCGAGCATTTAGCGCCCGTCCAAGAGGCCTCCTAATTGCTGAACATTATAAACTCGGCAGTCCACATGCTCTGCACATTCCTCGTGTCGGATGTCCATTGTCTAATCTCCAGTACTTTAATACATAAAGGATACCGTCTTCCAGGAAATATGTTCTCTGACCTTGCATTGATGAAAGCTGTTGTCTTAACAGTCGGTGTGTAAGAGTCACGCTCATTCTTTCTCCTGTTTCTTTCTCACAAACTCTCCCCCTTTCTTTTCTGCCGTCCTTTTTTATAGATCACATCTGAAGGCGGCCCTCAGCCTCAGTCCAACATCCTGTTCTCTATGTTCAACGAGGAAATAGCTTCCGTCAATGGCATCGGCCACGTCAGGGGCGTTACCATTGGGAACGTCACCGTGACCGGACTGGTCCAAGCTGTCGATGCAGAAACCGGCAAACTGGTCGTCGTGTCTCAGGTGAATATTTCAATAAATAGTGATGTGCAGTCATATATCACTCGTTTTGGATTTATTACAATTTTTTAAAAAGCGCATCGCGTGTCTTCACAGGATCAAGTGGAAGTTGAGGTCGTGCGATTGACAGCCATTCGAATCAGAGCACCGATCACAAGAATGAAGACAAAGACACAGGTGTGATGTTTAATCGGAGAACAATATAAAGATGACCCCCGACTCTAACATTACTGCAGACGGCAGCACCGCATTTCATCGGGAAACGAGTAACCGCAAAGCCCTCTTCCTGGTTGGCTTCCTCTGCTCTCCTTTCCTAGATGCCTGTGTATGTGATGGGTCTGACTAATAGTCAAACGCCCTTCTCCTTTGGCAACGCCGTGCCTGGCCTCACCTTCACCTGGTCCACCACCAAGAGAGACATTTTGGATGTCCAGCCAAGACACATTGAGGTACGCCCGCGCCGCATTGTTTCATTTGATACCGCACACAGTTTCTGCCACCGAGCCGTTTCTATTTGTGTCTCAGATTTAATTTAAGATGTGCTGTTCCAGCATTGCATTCTGATTTTAAAAATAAACACAATCTCACAGTCTCTCTTTGCTTCCTTGTCAGCATGTGCCTTGTCCTTGCTTCCGCATCACTTGTTGCCCTTTTCTTTTTTTAAATGTATTTTTTTTATTTGCTGCTGCTCCTTTTTGCCGTCGTCTTGATGTTCCCCCGTCTCCTATCAGGCCAACGTGGAGCTGCAGGCGGAGCACAACTTCGGCATGACGGTGACCGGGAGAACGAGAGGGCGCACGGGGCTGAAGGTGGTGCTCAGAGTGACTGACCCCCATGCCGGGCAGCTGGTTGGGCATCTACTGGAGCTCATGGATGAGATCCAGATCCAGGTACAGCCCTGTGGCCTACAGCGCTCTATGTGGGCACACGCCTGGGAAAAGAAAAGACAAAGGCATCGCTGTCAACGTTGTTTACAGAAGTATACACTACCATTCAAAAGTTTGGGGTCACTTAGAAATGTCTTTATTTTTCAAAGAAAAGCACTGTTTTTTCAATAAAGATAACAATAATCAAAAATACACACTATACATTGTTAATGTGGTAAATGACTATTCTCGGTGGAAACGTCTGGTTTCTAATGAAATATCTCCATAGGTGTATAGAGGCCCATTTCCATCAACGATCACTCCAGTGCTCTAATGGTACATTGTGTTTGCTAATCGCCTTAGAAGACTAATGTCTGATTAGAAAACCCTTGTGCAATTATGTTAGCACAGCTGAAAACAGTTATGCTGGTGATATAAGCTATACAACTGGCCTTCCTTTGAGCTTGAAGTTTGAAGAACAAAATTAATACTTCAAATATTAATCATTATTTCTAACCTTGTCAATGTCTTGACTATATTTTATATTCATTTGATAAATAAAAGTGTGATTTTTCATGGAAGACACGAAATTGTCTGGGTGATCCCAAACTTTTGAACGGTAGTGTAAATGCAGTATTTTCAGATATTTTATAAAGACCACTTTTAGATCTTTTGGACGCGCTCTTGTGTCAACAGCTGTTTTTCTTTTCCCCTTTTAATCGCCGACATGACCCTCAGAGACGTTCTTAAGTATGAATATATGTTTATTCTTTTGCAATCCGGGTTAAATGAGCAACAAGCTCTCCCGCGAAAGCGGTCAAAACCCTTTCCCTTTCCGGGGTCCAACACCTGCCCTCACTAATTATTCACCTCATTGGTATTGGTGTGCTTAGGACACCACCCAGTGTATATATAGAGGACATACATTTATTAATCATATTTGGCTCTTACAGACTGCGTTGCTGAACATGACCATGTCCCCCTGCTGCTTTTCCCAATAGAGGAACGTTGGCATTTAAGGCAGTCAAGCTGCTGAGTGTTGGCGTATCCGAAGTCGTTATCTGTGAAGCGAGACTGCAGATTAGTTGGAGCTGAATGCACCCGGCTTCAAACTGCATTACACTGTGACACGCCTCGTGTCCCTAAACACCATAGCATGATTAAACGCCCTCTTTTTATTTCATTGAAGTTCCAACATTTTGTTTTGATTAAGGTCTATGACAACCTTCACATGCTGAATCCCGAAGTAGAGGCCGGGGAGTTGCTGATGGCTCCAAACTCGGCCCTCAAACTCCAAACCAGCAGGTGAGTAACAAACCGCTGCAAAGTATATTTTGTGTCTACCCTCAAATCACGTGGATTCAACAACTTTCATCGCAAAAAAAGAGCAGAAAGCCACGCATGAGAGAGATGAACGTGATGCCGTTGTGTCTAACAGGGACGGCGCCGGTGCACTCTCTTACCGGATGCTGGATTTCCCCGACCAGGCTGTGATCGCTCAAGTGGACGATAAGGGCTTCCTCTCCTCTGGCTCTCTTACTGGCATCTCCTCCCTCCTGATCACCTCGCAGGAGACCTTTGGTTTCAATCAAACTCTCATCCTCGCTTTGAAGGTCGGTTTGAGAGCTCGTTTCCGACTAGGTTTTGAAAGCGGTGTCTTCTGGGTATTCGAAGTGAAATCCCATCAATAGATGTTTTTGAGAATATGGGTTCGAGAAACCTGTAATATATGTAATATAGGAGGCATTCGCATCCAGCGTAGGTCTATGATTTATTTAGTTTTCCAGTTTTATATCGATGTCTTCCATTTTCTGTTTACGTTTTTTCAATTTCATCTACGGTACAATTATTTTATTACGTAATGGTTAAATGTGAAAGGACCATTTTTCCAATAAGTTCTGCTGGAGCAAAGACATAGTAGCTCTATAGAAGGAGAGCGGCTGAGGGATAAGGGGTGCTCTATCTAGCTAGCGTTACTTGTTGTCTGATTTGTGACCTGTGAAACAGTTAATTGGATCATCTTTGTACTGTACTTACCACATTGTAAAGACACATGATGGCAGACGGCAAATCAAATCGAGCTTCATCCATATAGACGCTGGTCAATAGTTATCTTGTTTATGCTTTGTGAGAACATTATGACATGAAAAGCATCAAAGGAAGGTTGAATTGCTTTGTTGACTCTTGAAAAGACCATTGACGTTGTTCCTGAGCGAGACTGTGGTTCTTCCCTTCGTTCCTCAGGTGGTCCCCGTGTCCTACGTGCGCTTCAGTACCAGTCCCGTGCTCTACACGCACACCCGGGAGAGCCTGAAAGCCTTGCCCCTGGGCATAGTGCTCACCTTCACTGTCCACTTTCACGCCAGCACGGGAGACGCCCTGCACAGCTCCAACTCCCACCTCACGTTCTCCACAAACAGGTCTGTTAACACTTCTCACTGTTTCTGTCATCAACCTTCAGAAGTCATCCATTCATACTTGGTGAGACCCGAATGAGTTGGGATGAAGAGAGGATATGGTTAGCAGTTTGCAAAGGTGAAATCCTTTTGGCCACACTCTCATTTATATATTTTTTTAATTTGAGACCTCTACATTGTTTATCTTGTAATTGTTACAATGCAAAAACATGTTAAAAAACACATATATATCTATATATATTTTATTTATTTTATTTTTATACATAAAATATTATATATATATATATATAATTATATATTATGTAACAAAAAAATCTATATATTTATATATAGAGAGATCTTTTTTACATATTTGCGCATGTGTGTGTATATATATATATATAACACTAACTAACTCATTATATGATGCACCATACCGTCTGCCTTTTGTTCCGGCGGTGCATTAATATCTGTAGAGGGTGAGGCTGCACTAGGAGTTCACCACATTAACTTCCTGGGCTGTTCCTTCAGCCTCATTTCAGATGGAGTTGTTTCCACTTCAGTGGGTGCTAAATTAAAGGGAGGGGGTGTTGTACAGCACTGCTGCCCCCCTGATGAGAAACTCCCTCATCTGTCTGCACACTAAATTGATTTTATTATCTAGCTCTCCAGGTGCTGACAGACCATTTTGGGGGTAAAAGTCTGAAAGTCGGTGTGGTAAAGAGCCGGTTGTCCTGGGACTAAAGATGAGGCTCTGTGATTAGATCCCAGTCTTCAAGGAGCCTCTTGGATTTTACGGCCGAGGTGGAAGCAGTTTGGCCCCATTTGTTCAGAACAGATTATTTGGAGACGGAGGCAAAAAGCAAAACATTCTTTCAAGGGAAAAAATATAAATATATTGGATGTTGCACTCTCAGTACTAAGTGTGTGATTTATTGTATTACAAAGCTTTTCTCTGGGTTTCTTAAAGCTTATCAAATGGTATTTGCCGAGTTTGATCCAGTTTACCAACGAGGACAGTGTCATCTATGTTTTCAAATAATTAATGGACAGACAAGGTGTGGGGTAATAAATAAAGAGGGGGATGACCGGAAGGTCGAATGGAGATAAATGACGAGCCACAGGGTGTCGGAGAGAAATGTAGGTGTTGTCTTTGTTCCTGGAACAACAATAACTTCCCATTAGCCTGATTTTGACTTCTGTTAATGAGAATTAAAGGCGAGGTTGATAACTAGGAAGTCAACCTGCAACCCTCTGTTCTGTCCTGCAGAGATGACTTGCTGCAGGTGGGGGTTGGGCCCGGTAACCACACTCTGACCGTGAGGACGATCAATGTGGGCCTCACTCTTCTGGCCGTGTGGGACAGTGACAACGTGGGTGTGGCGGACTACGTTCCACTTCCTGTCGGGCACGCCATTCACCCGGATGAGGCCCACAGGCTGGTGGTGGGGGACGTGGTCTGCTTCAGCGCCCAGTTAACCAGCCCGGAGGGTGAGACGGCGACGTGGTCTTTTAAGAGGCAGATGTACAGGACTGTAAAGGTTGATGGATGAGAAACTGACACTTTTGACCAGAAAGAACAACAAAAACAATATTTTAGTTTTCCTTCACAGTCTTAATGCAGTTAAATGTTATTTTATTTGTTTGCTGTGATGAAGTGGAATCACAGTATTTCTGGTGACCATTTTCATTTTAGTAGAAATGTTGACATTTATTTTAGCTTCCATATTGTATTATTATATATATAATTATATAATATAAATACAATATTCTTTCCATTAAAAGACGGACATATCTTCCCTTCTCTGCAGGGGGTCAAGGGACTTGGAGCTCCTCGGCTAACGGCGTTCTTCAGGTGGACCCTCAAAGTGGTGCGGCAGTAGCCAGAGACTCGGGGACCGTTTCTGTGTACTACGAGATACCTGGCGTTATGAAAACATACAGAGAGGTGTGTTATACCTGGTGTTATGAAAACATACAGAGAGGTATGTTATACCTGGTGTTATGAAAACATACAGAGAGGTATGTTATACCTGGTGTTATGAAAACATACAGAGAGGTATGTTATACCTGGTGTTATGAAAACATACAGAGAGGTGTGTTATACCTGGTGTTATGAAAACATACAGAGAGGTGTGTTATACCTGGTGTTATGAAAACATACAGAGAGGTGTGTTATACCTGGCGTTATGAAAACATACAGAGAGGTGTGTTATACCTGGTGTTATGAAAACATACAGAGAGGTATGTTATACCTGGTGTTATGAAAACATACAGAGAGGTATGTTATACCTGGTGTTATGAAAACATACAGAGAGGTATGTTATACCTGGTGTTATGAAAACATACAGAGAGGTGTGTTATACCTGGTGTTATGAAAACATACAGAGAGGTGTGTTATACCTGGTGTTATGAAAACATACAGAGAGGTGTGTTATACCTGGTGTTATGAAAACATACAGAGAGGTGTGTTATACCTGGTGTTATGAAAACATACAGAGAGGTGTGTTATACCTGGTGTTATGAAAACATACAGAGAGGTGTGTTATACCTGGTGTTATGAAAACATACAGAGAGGTATGTTATACCTGGTGTTATGAAAACATACAGAGAGGTATGTTATACCTGGTGTTTTGGTATGTTATACCTGTGTAGGCAAGACTATCTTAGCCGCCATGCTAAACTAAATGACCGATTCCCTTTTTGTCACGATGACCGTGATAAATAATCTACGATCACGTCATAATTATGCAAACGGTAAACATCTCTGTTCTTTATTTCTACTTTCGACATCCGACTACTTTCTTTTTGCCCCCATCTTATCCATTCGTGCATCAATATATCATAAGAAATACAACGTGCGTGCGTGCGTGCGTGTGTGTGTGTATTCGCAGAACGAGATTTGATGAGAGGTATTTTATCTTAGACGAGCGTTCTAATGAAATGAACCGAATGAAGCTGTGTGTTTTTTGTAATCCGCGCCAGAGGAGACGTTGATAGAGGGAGCAGTAACATCGCATTAAACAACCGGCTGTTTTTAATTGGTTTGGTTTCTGATGGATGTAAACGGCGACATTACGTTGTGATTAATTAAAGTGAATCTCCTCGTGATTCCTCGGCTGCTGTTCCTCCTCCGTGTGGCGCTGCAGGTCGTAGTGGAAGCGACGACGTGGACGGCTGCGGCGGCGCAGGCTGCGCCCGTCAGGATCGGCAAGGAAACGAAAGTCCTCCTCGCCACCAGGGGGACGGGAACCAACCTCATCGGTACGGCACTGACTTAGTGGGAAGTTACTGAAGAGAACAGTTGAGCATTTTGGGAAACTCTCATTTCCTTTCTTGCTCATACTAGCCTGTCTCCACCTCCCAGCCCCTCCAGAGCTCTGTATTTAACCTCTTATATCTTGTTTGTTTGATCTGGACAAGTGGATAATTGACAATTTTATGGATGGTTATGCTCTGGATCATGTCCTCTGGTTGCTGGGCAACTGCTCAGACCCAATAAACAGTCTGGCACATTAGATTAAAACAAGCAAGATAGAAAGTGTTAATAAGTGGGATTGCGTCGTATCGCAGGAGCATTTAGTTACCGCTGGGACAGGCTAGCAGTTTCCACCCGTCTCCAGTCTTTGTGCTAAGCTAACCGGGCTGGCTAGCTTCATGTTTTGACCGACGGATGCGAGAGCGGTATCCCATCTTTTCATCTAACTCTTGTTTTTGATTTTCATGACGCAGTTTGTAATAAATCAGACGGTTTGCGTGCTCCACCATGCAGGAACCTGTTCCCCGGCCCAGACCGAAGCCATCTCACAGCTGCAGCCTGAGACCTCCGTCGGCTGCCACCTCGGCTTCAGCAGCGATGCGATCGACTTCCCCGCCAACGACGTCTTCAAAACACACACCAGCTTTGACTCCGGCGTTGGTGAGAGTCAAAGAAGCAGGGAGTCTTCTCTCTTTGTAGGAAGTCTGTGAGCATTTACACATGATTTGGTGGCATTGAATCACATCATTGTATTCACATGCGATGCCGTTAGGCTTTATTACCTTCGCATTGAAAATGCTGAAGGTTATGTTTTGATCGGCGTGTATTTATTTATTTATTTCAATGCGTGTTACTCGCATAACACAAAAAGTATTAAACCAAATCGCATGAAATTTGGTGGGATGATTGGTTATTATCCGGGGACCATTTGATTAGATTTTGGGATCAATCGGGTCAAAGGTCAAGGTCATGAAAAGGTCAAAATCTTCTTTTTACGAATTTGTATCCAATTGGCATGCAACTAATGCCACAATGTTCATAATTTAATGCCCAATCTTGTGATATATGGTATGGTGCGCCGAGCAGTGCCATTCTAGTTTATTACTGCATTACTGATGGGCTTTATATTCTGTTGACTCATTCCTGTAGTTTTTCATTTTGCCGTCATCTTTCCTTTTTTACATTTACATCCCAAACTGTACTTTTTTTTATTTTTGGACATTCAAATCATTTTCTACCTTTTTTAAAAATATATATATTTTTAGAAGTGTTCCAAAAACGAATCAGTTTGAAATCTAACCTAGGCGCACAGTTTATGTCCGCTCTGCATTACTGGCAGGAAAAACACTTTTTACAACGGCTAAATCAATATCTGCTTTGCCCTCTGGAATGAGTGTAGATGGGACTGTAAAAGGTGTCCAGGTGATGTATTGAACGGAGGAGACTCCCTGTTGCCTGAGAGCACTCCTCTAATTGTGTTTGGGACTTAACCTCCAGGTGTTGGCTTATCTACGATGGGATTCACCGTGTGTGTGTGTGTGTGTGTACAAGGCTGTAACCACTGAGCTGGATCCCACTGAGGTCCTAATGGGAGCTCGTGACGGTGACTTATTTTATCTGTTCCGTTCATCGCGGTGCACAATGAGAGGAATCCCTTACGAGATCCCTTCTTACACATTCCGTGACTGTAAATATCCCAAATGCGCACATCGATAATGAATTACTCGTGGCTCTGTGTCTTCTTGCCCCAGGCTCCTACACCTGCTCCATCACCCTGCAGCCGATGACGGACGCGCGGACCCGTGCGCTCAGCATGTCCCGGTCCAGCCTGCTGGTGAGGGGCGGCCCGGAGGGCGGCGCCTTCTCCGGGGAACAGGTCGGCGCCAGTTTGCCCATCGAGCCGGGCCTCTACTCCGACCAGACGGAGCTGGTGCTCTCAAACCTCCACCCGTCGGCCGAGCTCATCGTCTACGGCCCCGCCGCCGCCCTGTCCAACATGGAGGTCAGGCCAACCGCTTCTAGCAGAACACCTGATGCCCGTTTACTTTTATCCGCTTGGTCCGATCCTCGTTAGAATAGACTTCAATTATCCACGTTTTTTTTTCTTTTCTTTTTTTAAGGTGGTGTCTGCTTCTCCCAACATCGCCGTCCAAGAGAAGGAAGTACAGCAAAGCTTCCCCAGTTTCTCAAAGTACACGATCAGCGCCGTGGACCCTCAGGCCGCCGTCTCCGCCTCCATTTCCATCGGCGGCGGCTCCTGCGGCCAGAGCATCGTCATCCCGGTCACGTTGATCCAAGTGGCCGATCCCAGCGCCGCCAAGCCGGGTGAGAGACGAGGCGCTGGACCTCGAGCCTCCAGGTCGTGCGGCTTTAATTAAGATACCTTAATGTGTGAGTTAGGGCAAAGGAAAGGTAGCGGGGCGGTCACCATTCTAATAAGGTCAAGTAGTTTAATCCTAAAAGCATTCCTTCGTTGCTGTTCGGCGGTTACACCACCAGCCCTGGAGCTTTACCCACAACCTTTACATCTCAGGTATCGAATCCTAAATTCTCTGTCATATTACATCTCAGGGGGGTTTGTTGTCCGGATTAATCGTTCATCATCGCTCTCTATTTTACTTTTATTTCACCGTGGCAAATATAAATCGACATTAGCAGTTGTTTAACATCCACTCTGCATTTTAGACTTCGAATAGAGGATTGCAGATCATATATTATTATTATATTATTATTGCCTGTTACAAAAGTTTTCATTTAGAATAAAAAGTGACGGCCCTAAAAGTAGTCTTGAAAAAAAAAGTTTGGGTGTAAGTTTTAACAACAGATAAAACTCTGTATTAGCTAATAGTTATTAATGTCTCTCTCTTTCTCGCTCTCCCCCTCCAGTTGTTCACACTGAGGGGGGCCACTCCCTGCACAGTTTTATAAACTGCTACCAGATGATGTTCTTCACCCTGTTTGCTCTGCTGGCCGCGACAGCCATCGTCATCATCGGTGGGTCGCCTCACGACTGCGGGACGTTATAGGAATACTAACACATTAGCTGTGTGTGTGACGAGAGTGTGTAAGGCTGCTGGGTTTTTACTTTATGTATGTTTTTTTATTGTTTTTAAATCAATGCTGTAATTTATTTGATGTATATTCCAAAATGAATGTCACTGCATGGTCAGCTTTTCTTTTTATGACGAGGAATGAAGTGTCGTCCTAACGGGACAAATGTGTGTCACAATTTGAAGCAGCCAGACGTTCTGAGGAGTTTGTGTTTTTTAAAGACTGTTTGAATGATTTGTTTTTAACAAGGGTTTTTTATTTATTGCCTTTATCCCCTGCAGTCCTCCACACGGTGTTCAGCCCAAGGGACCACGGGTTCCAACCTGGCTTCATGCAGAGGACCCCTGTGCCACTCATGCCAGGTAGGACACAACACGAAGATGTGAAATACTCGCCTGCAAATGTGTTTTTGCACTCAAACGTTCCATCCTGTCATCGATGTGACTTTGGGAGAGAAGCAACTAGTAGATTCATATGATTGAGCCAGAGCGGCGTCTGGCAGGTCAAACCACGGTGAGCTCTTTTTGGCTTTCCTTTGAGGGAAGTGCGCCGACTGAACTTTTTGTTTCGGGCTTTTATTGTGAAAGTTAGGAAAAAAATTTGACGCTATCGTGCACGTTTTGAATATATCTTTTATTAGCGGTGAGAAAGCTCTGACAAATCAACCTCACAAAGAAAAAACACTTTCTTTGTAATATATATAATTTTTTTTTTACGTACTCGTGACAAAATGAATGACATATAATTTCCCACGCCGTGGAAAACCTTGAATTATACATTCAAAAGGATACACATCGAAATGGGAGTTCAATTTAAAAAATATATATATATATATACTTGATCTCCATCTCGCTTAGTTCTCAAAAAGAGGTTTTAAAGAGAAGTTTAATCAACCCTTAAACCTGCAATGCTCCGAGGAGAGTTAATTATAAAAGATGATAAAGGAATCTGACAAAATCCAGAACAATTTCTGACGGCGCCGTTATTTAAAGCTCAACAAGGCGTCGTCTCAGTGCCCGCGTCTCGTGGGTAAATCGTGAATGTGGCGCCTCACAATAGGATGTGCGTTTGTGAAAGGGTTTCGTGAAGTGGTATTTATATTAAAAATTCCGCCGTTCTTGAAGAGCTTCAACCGCAACACTTATTTCTTGTTTTTATATTATTTTCTGCTACGGACGCTCTATTTACTGTGTTGTTATTATATATATATATGTATATATGTATATATATAATTATATATAAATATAATTATATATATATATGTGGCTCTTTTTTCAGGTCTGGGCTCTCCGGGAATGAATTCCTTCAACCACTCGATACCGAGGACGCCCCCCGGTAGCAGCCCCAGGTCGCGTCTCTATTCTCCAGACTACAAGTCCTGATGACGCTCCCTGTCTGGTCTCTATTCTTCAAAAGCAGACTCACCACAGACCCACCACAGACCACCACAGACCACCAGTGCATACTGAATATGCCTCTGTGGGACGTGACTGCAGAACCACTCGCACGTTGGTGCGGACGCAGCGAAGGAACTCAGAATATCAGATCGGGGCTTTTTTCCCTCTGTGTGCCTGTGTGTATATTTTTGCGTGTGGAAACAGATTTATATCGTTGTGTATGTCTTTGTTTGTGGTTTTATATTTACAAAACTGCTCCATTTATTAACTGACATATTTTGGAGAAAGAAGAAGGAGACCCACTAGTTTGATTGAGTTGTTGTTGTTTATTTGTGTGGATGGCGTGTGGCACCTCAGGGGAACCTCGTCCGCCTACGACTCAAAACATTCACTTGAAAGTGTTTAGTTTTTTAAGAGCAGAAAAACACACTTTGTTTAGTTGTAGCCGATTGGGTGGAGCCGATTAACTCCGCCCTCCTCACAGATGGAGCGCCTTCAGATGTGCACGAAGCTAACCGAGAACAAAGGTTGGTTCATTGTTGTTGTTGTTTTACGGGCATTTGATTACAGAACACTGTGTTTTTTCTTCTTTCATTTTGAGCCATAACGCACCGCACGTCTAACTCGACGTGAACCCGTCGCTCAGCTTTTATCCCGGCGTTCAACACGTGACGCGGCGACCTTCCCGAAGGGAAACGTTTGTTTTGATTTCAAACGCCGTCCGACTCCTGAAGTGTTTGTTATTCGACAAAGAATCGTATTTATGTTCGCTCGTGAAATTCAGTTTTACTGCAGGATGAGAATGTGAACCCCATGATTTCAGTGCATTGTTTTTGATCGTCTTAACAATCATATCTGAGCAGCTTTCAGCGCACACTCCACATGTGAGTGAGAATGTGATTTTGCCTTTTTGCCAATTAAAGTTTGGACTTTTCACGTTCAGAGACGGTCTTTGTGATTTTTCATCGGGCACATTTTATAAAAATGTATCTTGACAAACAACGAGCATCTTCCCCAAACAGGATTCTTCTTCTCCTCCTCCTCCTCCTCCTCCTCTTCCTCCTCGTTGTTGTTCTACTACTACAGATTCATGGTACCCTCGAGATGTCGGCATGGTTCCACGAGGAGATGGCCGTGTTAACCGCTGGTTTATGCAGGCATGAGAATCCCTCACCTTTCGGCGAAATTCGCCGTTTTGAAACCAAAATAGGTGACTGACGTGAATCGTGTAGATCCGAAGAGTTTTTGTTTTGGGGAAGGGGGGGGGGTCAATTGGCCGGCCGGCGTTTATGAGATTGGAGTGGGACACGGAGAAAATGTGGAGTGGTGCTTTTCGCAATAGAACATCTTTGATGGGCACGTGTCGCGTCTCGGCCAATCAGCGTCAAGATGTCTTCAGCGTTTGGTGGTTTAGGTTAGCTTGAATGTTAGCCCGCTATCTGCTGCTGTCGCGCTGCACGGTGGAGCGATCCTAACAAAGTACCCGTACGTTAAGAGCGATGTGATTTAGCATATTTTTAGTATCGATACTTCATTAAAAGAGCGATCAGAGCGCACGCGCTGCTCCGTGTCGAGCTGTCTGCGCACACTACGCAGCGAGTGCCGTTAAGTGGCGGAATGTTCGGCTTTAAAAATAAAAAATAAAAAAGATGCCAGAAGTGAAATGTTTAAGTTCAGTCTGTAAAGTTCTGTTTCTGTAACTCTCCAGCTGCTCATCCTGATGAACTCTGTATCATCTGGTCAGATACAGACTAACAGTCTCATAGTGATAATCAATGCTATGATGGCTCCATGTAGTTTCATTAATATCTTGTAGGCTAATACTAATAATACTGCCATTTGTTAAGTGTTGAAAAAGTTGGTAAAAAGTGAACCATACAGATATTTTATTTATTACTATTATAGATAAATATACCAGGATCGTATTTATGGTACTGTTTTATGGTATTGTATCAGTATCATGATATTTATGGCAGGTATGGCATAGATTAGAACATACGTGTCATTTTATGTGACGGCATTCTTGTGTCCTTAAGATTCACTTGTTGGTTCATAATTGACTGTAAAAGGGAATATTACTAAATAGTTGTGTTGTGCATACTGTGATATTCTGAACACTCAGGTTCAAACTGCAACATCTTTTCATTAAATACATTTGAGAAGTTAAAAATATCCCTCAATTTAGGTCTCAGCTTGTCATTCAGGGGTGATAGTGCGTCCCAAAGCCAGACCAGTGGAGAACCACTGCCCAAACCAGTGGAGAACTACTGCCCCAGACCAGTGGAGAACCACTGCCCAGACCAGTGGAGAACCACTACCCAGACCAGTGGAGAACCACCTGTCTCAACTGTGAAAAAGCTTTTAACAAAGATAATGTAATAATGTTTGTTTGATCTTTGATAAAGTAATGTGGGTTAAAATAAATATAATTAAATTAAATAGATGTATTGTATAATATTAAATACATTTGCATATATAGTTATACATTTATATAAGTACACCTAAATAAACAAACAAATGCAAAGACAGTTATTTTACAATATGTTCTGGAGTAGTTAGAATTATACCGTGTTATGACAACCGGCCCTTTGAGGGCAGCCATGAGGCGGATGTGGCCCTCGGTGAAAATGAGTTTGACACCCCTGGATTAGAAGATCGTGACAACCAGGTAGAGGCAGAACAGACTCAAGGAACAGACTCGAGGCTCAGCAGAGCACAAGACTTGAAGACTTGTTCACGCCAAAAAAAAGAGGAAGTTGGTTCATGAATGACTATATTATATACAATATTACTATTATTATAGGGCCCACTGACTTGGTGTCAGAATGGAGGAACTATAGATTATCATACAACGTCCAACATCGATGTTAGTGGAAGTCACCAGCACCCCCCGCGCGCGCGCCTATCCTTCTCACCTTTTTCACCCCTGACCCGTTTTCATGCCTGTTTATGTGTGTGTGTGAGGACGGACACACACACCTACACACACACACACGTTTAGATGTACGGCCCGGTTTGGTTAAAATGTGACCGTTTACATCTGTAGCTCGTCAAGGCAGTCGACTGTGTTGAGCTCAAATGACACTCAATTTATTCTCTCCATTAGGCCACATAACTCCCCCCCCTCCCCCTCCCAGCCCCACCTGTCAGCCTGGCGAGCTGGGAGCCGGCTCCAGCGAGGTGAAGCCAATGCAAACGTAATGAAGCTCCGATCTGTACTCCAGATGTGTCAACGAACCTATTGGGTTTCAAAAATATATTTCGTACTTTAATTATGCATCGTAGGAAAAAACGTCAAATACTTAATTGTCCCACGATGTTCCCCCTCTACGTGTTCCAATTAAGATCCGGCACACGGATCACACGTCTGAGAGAGGGTTGGCCTCCCCTGAACAGAGAAGAAGTTAGGAGCTCCACTCTGAAGTTCTCTCTCTCTCTGTGTTTGTAAGAGCAGCTTCCGAGTGGGTTTGCAAAATATATGAGGGCTTCCTCCAAATAAATCTCTGTGCCTTGGCACCGGCGAGCGGCCGGTCAGCCAAAGGAAGAAAAGGGGGAAGAAGCCCTGAGAGTCTCATAACGACAAACTGCTTTGTCTCTGAAGTGGTTGATATCCTGGAGACGCCGGCAGTCCCTGAACCCCCCCCCCCGACCACCGTGACTCGACGCTTTGTAAGACTGCCCGGCTGGACGCTGTGTGGACTGGAACACGATGGAGGCTGCAGAGGTGTAAAGAATGTTTTTATTTTCGCTCCACTGTTTTTATTGTCCTCCAAAGTCAGATGAGAAACAGCAGCTTCAGAGTTGGAAGTAATATTCTCCCTGAAGGGCACTTCAAACGGCCTATCAGGTGCTGCGATGCGTGGATGGAGGCGGGGCTTACGGTTGATGGATGCTCTCCCCCTCTGACTACCTCCTTGTCTATACCAGTCTACCTCCACTTCGTTCTACCCGTCTACTTACCTGTCTACCTACCCACCCGTCTACTGCTGGATTCAAACTAGAGATTGAGATCACAAATGTCATGTTTACAATGTTTACTGAGGTAATAAATCAAGAGAGAAGTAAAGTCATTTTCTTATAGACCTCTATAGAATCAGACTTCTTTTTTTGCAACCAGATGAGTCGCCCCCTGCTGGTCAGTAGAGAGAAAGCAGGTTTTCGGACACTTGCGCATTGGCTTCGCTCCCGACGTGGCATGTCGAGGCTCTTGCAGCCGCTCTTGGCCTCCTGCCAGGTGGATGAGAGCCGCAGAGAGAACCTTCTGTACCAGTGGCGGCTCCTGAAAAAATTCTCAGGGGGGGCAATTTTTTTGATAATGATTAACCCTCCCAAAACCACAGACCTTCAGACAGCTGTCTATGTGTAGCTTTCTCACAATGCCATCAAGTCATGTGACTCCAGTCAGTGTGACGGCTGTGACTGAACTCTGTCTGTGAGCTTGTAGTTAGTTCATAAGCAGACAGACAGTCTGTGAGCTGTCTGTCAGTAATCCAGCTCCTGGTCTTTCATTTGGTGATTTTTTCAAGATTTAATAATTATAATAATAATAAATATGAGATCCCCATTTGTGATTCCTGCATCTGTGTTTTTTTAAAATAAGAGAAAATACAATTGCATCACTTTCAAGTAAACCAGATTGCTCCACCAGACAAGAAAAAGCTAAATGTTGAGCTTTTGTTTTGAAGGCAACAACAGAAAAGCCAAACTCACGGAGGTAAGACCTGGCAAGAAGAAAGAATCTCAGCTGTCGCGCATGCACAGCAACATTGTAAATAATACGTAAACATTTACATTAAAGTACAGGGCATTTCAACATTTATTTATTCATGACTTAGTTTTATGTCGGTGTACTTTGACCGTGTGTAATATGTGGAGTTGTCTGCATTTCCCCTGCGCCTCACCTGTAGTCCTACGTTCCTCTTTCAGGAGCACAGCTGACAACACGGCTGTCAGAGAACCCGTTTACAGGCGTTCTTTAACATCAGGCGGAGATCTTTTCTGACGTCCATCTTCCAGTCAGGAAGAAAACGTTTCAGAAGACACCTCAGAAAATGTTCGAGAATGAGGAACAATGTGTTTCTGATTTTATTTTCATTTTATTTCGTCTCCGGTCGACCGATCGACGTGTTGGCGACCGCTGGTCTAGGAGGTCCTACTTCTATTGTTGCCGATGTGTCTTCAATGTTACGCCGACCGAAGAGTCTCTTTTAAAGAAAGAATTGAATCGCTGCTGTTGCCCTGAGCACTGGCCGACTGAATACGCCTCTGTCGAAGCTGTATGACGTACTGAGACGCTTTTACGTCGATTACTGATGACAAGACCTGGAGGCGACTCCTCCGGAAGCCATAGAGAATGCATTGAGAGCTCTGTTTTGTGAAAAATTAACATTGGAGTCAATGGGAGAGGTCGCCCAAAATCGCCCCAGAAGGGGCGGGGCCATTTGAAGCACGACTTTAGGCTGACTGAATGACTGTTACCTGATTGGACAATGATCTAGTGGTAGAATGCGACTTTTTTCTTTTCTTTTTTTTTCTTTTCCCCCGAGGCAGTGCGTCGCCCCAATCGCCCTTATGGACAAGCCGCCCCTGTTCTGTACTCCACTGCAGCTCGGCCTCCACACCAGGCGCGTCTCTAGGATTTGGATACATCTGGGGCTTAGCCCACGGCGATCGTTGTCGACGGGGGGGGGGAGGGGGGGACGCCTAGGGACGCCACTGCTCCACACTCAAACGAGTCGTCTCCAGTGGTGCCTTCAGGTGTCCCACAGCCTCCCGGAGAGGTGAAGCCCTCACTGCACAAAGCATTCAGCCTCTGCGTCTGCACTCAGGAACACCAAAGAGGAAATGATGAAAAGGAAAAGTCTGGAGTGGGATGTAAAAGAAATGTCGTGAGTGTTATTTGCTGCTCGGATAACAAAGAAGGCCATCATCGCACTCCTGCAGGGGCTATGATTTGGAAAACAGGGTTTCTTCCTGCCGCACAGGCACGCGCACACGTACGCGCACACAGTGTTTGCTTTCAAACTTTCAAAAAAAAGAAATAAAAGAAAGTTAAACTCGTGACGATCTAGCTAGCATCACCCTCTTTCCATCACAGGGCGGTGCTGCAGTTTGCTCTCACACACACGTGCGACCAAACACACACACACACACACATAGAGTGCAATGCACACAAAAGAAGACCCGACAAAAAGATGGACAACAGCTTTGCACTCACGAACTCTAAATCCGGCTCCCTGTGCGCACGCGCGCGACGCATGAGCCGCGACCTGCGGATTCATGCAACTTGTAGACCACGCCCACTTTGACAGCCAGAGACTGTTTACGAAAAAGTCACGCGAGCAGCGTGGAGCCGCCGGGAGCCGAAGGTGAGCCGCCGGGAGCCGAGTGTCGCGCCGCCAGCGGACCGGACTTCACCGACAGAGAGTCCGCGCGCGCGACGGCCCCTCGCCATGGAGCCGAGTCTGTCACATTCTGAGTGTTTTTTTTGACGCACGCAGACATCTGCAGCTTTGATACGTGATGTATTATTTATTTATTATTTTATTTTGTTTTGCGCGATCGTGGGACTTCTAAACGCGCGTGCGGGGAGAATTTCTGCCCGCACGCAGACTTAAAAACCCCCCAAAAAAACAATGGCGAGGCGTAAGAGGCGCAACCCACCGAGTTGTTGCGCGTGAACCCCCCCCCCCCCCCCCCCGACCCACGGAACCAGCCTTCCGCGTGACACGACGGTGGTGGGAAACCGCGGTGCGCGCCCCTACCCACCACCTCCTACCACCGCCTCCTCCCCGGGAGCGACATGGAAAGCCACGCCAGGAACCCGAACAGGGCTGTGGAGTACCTGAAGGAGCTCAACAGGATCATCGAGACCCAGCAGAAGCTGCTGGAGACGCAGCGGGGCAGGATCGAGGAGCTGGAGCAGCAAGTGGCCGAGCTGTGCGCGGAGAACGGCCGGCTGCGGGAGCAGCACCAGCGGCACCTGGCGACCTGCAGCAGCCTGGCCACGCTGGGAGCCATCAAGGAGCACCTGGCACAGGACAAGTAAGACATGTCACGTGCGCATCGAAAGTGGAATAATCTCTGTTTGGGTACATGTCCATCGTAAATAATTAAAAGAAGAAGTCATGCAGCAGCATTGTGCCACATCAGTTGCTTTCCAATCTCCATTGAAGTTAAATGTGGCCTTCTGAGAGTGCCCACTGACACCGACATGTCCTCTTGTTTCCACACACCAGTGCAGACATCTCTTTATTTCATTTGTCTGCAGACTTACTCGACTTTTACATAGTTTCTGCTCATTCTGCCATGTCACCGTGGTTTGTTCTCAGCTTCTAATGACCTCAGAAGATTGAAGTCTGAAATACGCCCGTGCTGTTGTGTGGGTCATAAAAGAGGATTTCATATGCGTGGTGGACGGGCCCATTAATCCCAGATCTATGGAATGCAATAGGCTGCAACTCCTGGGGGAGGGAATAAAAAAACCCTGGCATATCGAGATGGATCCATTATGCAAGTGTGTTTTTTATGCCCTGTGTGCAGGCAGCAGGGTTCAGCCCTCTGAGCAGTGCAAAGCAGATGTAGTGGAGCATTACATCAGGAGGACTAAAGACCCCGAGAGAGGGAGGATTACCCTCCCCCGCGTGGCCGTGTGGTGAAGTCGGCCGTAAGACGACAGTCTGCAGATCCACGTGCTCCCGCTTGACCTTTTTCGTGCCGAAGGGCGTGCTGGTGTCATGGAGATCAATCAATACTGATGAGTCATGGGGCTGTGCGTCTTCGCCGGCTGCTCAAACCAGACTGGCGGGGATTAGGACATGCTGTAACGTCGACCTTTTTTTTTTTACCTCGGTTTTCCGCCCTCGTAAATCTCTCCTGGGCACTGCCGAGTATTCTGTGTAATTCCCCTGAACCGTCAGGCCGTCTCTCATCGCGGACACGGGTCACAGCGGTTCAGTCCAGCTCTCTGGTCGACCGGATCAGAGGTTTTTTTTACGGTGAGGCGAGTCCCAGGGTCGCGAGATGATGATGAAATATGACAGCTGTTAATAAATCTACGCTGGGCTTTGTGGAGGATTCGGGATCATGAGAAGAAGACTGTAATCTGAGCGCGGCGTGCACATTTTTAAAGAGCCGAGCGGTTTTGAATCGAGGCCGATTGGAAGATCCGCTCGGGTCGTTTCAGAATGGAGGAAACGGGAGGTATAAATAGTCTGCGCTTGGTAATGAAGCCGTATAGCTTTCCATTTTTTTATTTGTTTTCCCTCTCTTATTGAGGTCAGGGACACGGTGTCAACGGCCAGAGAGAGACGTCTGTTTACTGGCTTCACTTCCCGGGAGTTCATCTGGACCTCGGCCTCACGTGTGCTCTGTTTTGTTAGTTATCAAATGTTAACACGCTGAACTACGACGCTCCACGCGGTGAACACGAGGACCGGCTAAGCAACGCCCGCCTCGCTTTTTTTAAAGGACGCGTTAGCCGGTTTGACGTCAGCGCTTCGCCCCAAAGCTCCGCGGCCTCTGACTGGAGCCTCTGTGGCTTCAGGGGATCTCATACAAACTCAACTTTGCATGACAAAACAAAAAAACAGGAATTTGTAATGCAGATGGGAATGAAAACGGTAGCTTCAGTCGCGCGAGTCACCTGAAAACCGTTGGCCACTTCCTGTCTCCGTTACCTTCGGCTACGGGACTCGAACGTTTCACAAAATGCAGGCCGGGAGATCAACAGCTAGAACATCAACACCTTCTGCAAACAGCAGCTGGTGTTTATCTAGCTTCAGACCTCGGCGTAGTCGTTTAGATGCGTCCTCTGGGGCCTCGGGGGTACCTGAACGCGTCCTCTGGGGCCTCGTGGGGACCTGATCGTCCTCTGGGGCCTCGTGGGTACCTGAACGCGTCCTCTGGGGCCTCGTGGGTACCTGAACGCGTCCTCTGGGGCCTCGTGGGGACCTGATCGCGTCCTCTGGGGGACTGCGAGTGCTTTTCTCTCCTCATCTCGGGGCTGGCTGATGCATCTGCCAGCTCACATTCAGCATTTAAACTTTTTCCCGTGTTTACCCCTCGATGTTATTAAACAATATTCGGTGACGCCGACGTGATTATTTATTTTTCCGCACAGCTTTGTTTGGACTTTTCTAAATGCATTAATACGGCATCCAGACATCGATCTTCAAAGTCAACGTGTTTTAGGATCTTGTATTCAGAGGAGGGTTTAAATGAGCCCTGGTGTTTATTAGATTTGCGTGTGTAGGATTTGTTTGCGTGTCATCTCGGTCTGAATGTCTCAGTCGGGGAACAAGCGCACGTAAACTTGAGTGATCGGATATTGATGAACGAGACAAATCGATGGTAATTCCAACTCGCTCCATGTTAATGCCGTCATGGAGCCGATGGCAACGTTTCAAAGCTGTTGTTGTTGATTTGTTGTTTGAGTTGTTGGTTCTGGGCCAGACCTCGGGCGGGATGCGAGCCAGAAGGCGACGCAAACAAACGAGAACAAACAAACGATCATGAGGATAATCCACGAGCAAATAAGAGATGTTGATGGAAGATTAGTGTTAGGGGGGGGTCAACATCTGTTTTGGTTTTATTTCTAAGCAGTGATCTGATAAAGTGTGTTTGTGTTATTTATGCTCGTTTCTCGGCTGGTTTTGGTTTCTCTTCCGTCAACATTGGACTACTTTGTGTCGGAGGGACACTCATTTAGTTTTAAAGTTGGGGGTTAATATATTAATAAACGCATGTTAGATTTCATTATTTGAACTTTTTTTGTTTGTTTCCAGCATCTCAAATGTGATTTGTTAATTTCCTTTGTCATACACTGTGTACTGTAAATTGCAGACACACACAAGTATTTATACATATATTTATTAGGCGTTTTGCAATATGACCCTGATCCTAAAGCTCCTGTGCCCGCGTGTGTCTGACAGGTATTTCCGTTTATTTCATGACATCATTGATTGCACAGTGCGCCTTCGATGAGCTCGGAGGAGTTGGTGGTCAGAGGAGTGAGTCGATGGAAGTATTTGACAAAGGCTTTTTCAGGTTGTCGATGTCGGAAAGATCTCTCTGAAGTCCCCGGTGGTTTTAAATGGCCTTCACGTTGGCCTCATTCTTGGCTCCTTTTACTCTAACCTCCTCGTCGGCCCTTAAAGTCCCCTGAAGACTGGAGTTTTTGCAAGTTCATAAATACTTACGGCCCAGCATGTGTTCGGGGACCTCTCGGCAGAAGCCGGTTCTCGCGGCGGCGTCCCCCTCGTTTAGCCGGCGACCTGCTGAACAATCAGTGTGCCAAAAAAAACAACGCATTTACGAGCTCATGGACTCCCCTCTGTCCACGCAAAGCCCCCTCTATTGAAATACCCCCAGCTAGATTAATGTTCGCCCCGGGGAGGATTTGCATTCAGGCCCGCCGATAAATCTCAAGCAACGGCCGAAGGTAATTTGCAACTTTGCACTCATAATCAAATGCAGGCCGCATTCGTCTGTCATTGGACCCCCCGCCCCCACACACACACACACACCTTTCCTTGCAGCAAAGCCGGAGGAAAAAGCAGGCCACCTCGTGACCTTTGACCCCCCCCCCCGCCTCACATCAGGGTCATTAAAACGGAGTTCCGGTTGGTTTCTGTTTCTTTTTGATGTCGCCGGTTGTCCCCGTGAGAGAGGATGGCGATGACTTTAACGAGCCGCTCTCTGATGGCGTTTCTGGTCAACATTGATTTAAATTCCTCTTTGCGATGTTCAGAATAACGTGGCTTCATTCCAGGCGCCGGTTTCCGAAAACATTGAACTTTTTTAAGATTGAGATCTCTCGCTCCTGATTATCATCCTGGAAAACCAACCGGCATGTTGTGAAAGCGGAGCCGTGTGTGTGTGTCTCTCTCTGTGTGTGTGTGTGTGCGCGTCTCTCTGTGTGTGCGTCTCCGTGTGTGTGTGTGTGTTTCTCTGTGTGTGTGTGTGCCTCAATGTGTGTCTCTGTGTGTGCCTCAATGTGTGTCTGTGTGTGTGTGTGTGCCTCTGATTCTCCTCCCTGCTGCACAGACCGTGGTCGTAAAGCGCCACGACGACGGCTCTATTGATCACATCGACCTTCAAAGTCAAAAAGCAGAAGGCGCCTCCCGAGTTTTTCTTTTCCTCCCCCCCCCCCAACAAATAAATCTCTCTTTGTCATCACAGGCTGTGATCGACACTCCAGCGGTTCTCTTTGAGGCCGAAAGCGCCGGACGCCTCGTCTTCATTCTTTACTTCTTCACAGTCGAACCAATTGTCGTCCTCGGAGCTGTCAGAAACTGCTGACGCAGCACCGAAGCAATTTGTAGCATCGTACCTGTGGAGAGACGTTTGAAAGGCTGCCGCACTGTGTGTGTGTGTTTGTGTGTGTGTGTGTGTGTGTGTGACAACTAATATTTCTTCTAAATAGTTTTTTCCGGGCCGCCGTTTCGAAGCCCCGCGCTGCGGATATTTTGGCCGGCGCCATCTTGAGGGCGGAGCCAAGCGAAGCTGATAACATTTTCAAATGGTTACAATTAACTTTTAATGGACTGAAAAATAAACTTTGAAAGGGTTAATTAAGGTTTTAAGACAGAAACACAGACAACCGGACAGAAGCACCACGGTAGAGACCTGTCAATCACCTTGAAGCCCCGCCCCTAAAGCGTCCCCTGCTTTATGGTCTGTTTGACTCTAAATGACCATAAAGTATAAATGATGACATCATGCTGTATAGAAGAAGACTGGAAACTAGAGACTGAGACATAAACTCATGTTTACAATGTTTACTGAGAGAACACATCAAGAGAGAAGTCGAGTCATGATATAGACTTCTATACAACCAGAGGAGTCGCCCCCTGGTGGTCAGTAGAGAGAATGCAGCTTTAACACATGAAGCAGACTTCTATACAACCAGACTTCCTCATCATCGCTCCCTGATTAGAAAGAATCATGTTGAAGGCGGAGGAGGATGTTTTCTTTGTGCTTGAGGTTTGAGGGAAGTCCAGCCGGTCAGCATGAACAAGGACCTGAATGAAATCACAATATAGAAATGACTGAGTTATGTTCTATATTATGATTTCTGAGACAGAGCAGAGCGTATTGTTCATGTTACCTGTTGACGTTTATCATGACGCGAGCATCCTGAAAGGAAATGTCTTCCATCCGCTCGTCAATAACAACAACACTGATGAGTGACCGACGGTATGTGAATTCTTAAAGGTCCAGTTTGTCTAAATAATAAATTGACTATTAGGGAAACGTCAGATGAGAAATGACTGCGTGTGTGTCTCACTCTTTCTCTGCCTCTCTCTCTGCCCCGCTCTCTCTCTCTCCTCTGCCTCTCTCTCTCTCTGCCTCTTTCTCTCATCTGCCTCTCTCGTCTGCCTCTCTCTCCTCCATCTCTCTCTCTGCCTCTTTCTCATTCTCTCTCTCCTCTGCCTCTCTCTCTCTCGCTCTCTCCTCCATCTCTCTCTCTCTCTCTCTGCCTCTTTCTCATACTCTCTCTTTCTCTCCTCTGCCTCTCTCTCTCTCGTCTGCCTCTCTCTCTCTCCTCCATCTCTCTCTCTCTCTCTGCCTCTTTCTCATTCTCTCTTTCTCTCCTCTGCCTCTCTCTCTCTCGTCCTCCTCTCTCTCTCTCTCTCTCTGCCGGACCAGACAGCCAGTGGGGGTCACGCACCACTAACTCCTTTAGAGATCCATAACTTGACAGCACCAGACTGGACCGACTCATGAGATCTGTTTTGCCAGACATATTTCTGCCTGTACTTAGTGAGCTGATTAAAACAGGTCCTTCAGTCATATGAACGCGGAGCCTAACGCGTGACGATGTGAGCGCCCTTCACTCACGAGTCCTCAAGCGAGGGAAAAGCCTCATAAAGACACGCCTCATCGGACAGAGTCAAACCCAGATCTACATCGAAGGGCCCGATCTCGACCGCCGTGTCACACGCGCACAACGGATCCAGTAAAATACCGTCACAATAACCATGAAAGGCGAACGTCCAAGCCTCGCGGCGTTCGCTTGAATGAGCCGTCGCGGCGGACCTCGGGGTCGGGTCCTCGCTCGCATTGACGTCGTCGTAAATTGAGGCGGGAGCCGCTCGATTTCACGAGATGTGTTCTTCTGTTCTCGGTATAAAAGTCTTGTAAACGGTCGCGATTTATTCATTTTCATCACAGCGTCGGCCAAAGGCGGCGGCGGCGTGAACCCCGATGTTAGGAGATCGCTCCGGTCTAAGGAGTTCAGTTAACCCTCCTGTTACCTTAGGGTCAATTTGACCCCATTCAATGTTTAATGTCGGTGTTCTTTCGGGTCAATTTGACCCCAGGCTGTTTTTCTCTGTTTCAAACATATAAGAAATATCAACTTTTTTATATGTTTAAAGGGCTATTTAGGTAGTCAACAAACAAACATAAAGTACCTCACACTTAAACTTGGAAAACAATATTAATTCTAATAATTTTCTGGAGGTTTTAATTGCTGGGGTCAAATTGACCCCGAGGGTAAAATATGTTAGTAAATATAAAGGTAACAGGAGGGTTACACATTGAATGGGGTCAAATTGACCCGAAGGCAACAGGAGGGTTAAGGACACCGTAACGTTCGTGATGTAATTCCTGAGCGTCGGCGTAGTCAAAGATGGAAGTTTGGGTCGAGGGTTTTTAGGATGCATAAGTGTAGGCAACAGGTAACGCAGAGAAGTGTGTAGTATAGCGATGTCTGGCATGCAATATGATCGCCAGTACACACTCAATCACACACCTTGGACACGCTGAAATTACCCACGATTTCTCTTCTGAATACAGCAAAAGGAAATAGCCCCACATGCATTTCCTTTATTGCCTCTGCACTTGCTTTTCTCATTGCTATAATAAACGTGATGAAGTGCGGGAAGCACATTTCTTCAAGGCTTACATTTTCTATATTTTACAGTTCAAAAAACAAACAATAGTAGTGTTTCATAACTACATTAGAGCTGCTTTTTTCGGCTTCAGGGCAAAAGGTATCCGAGCCGTCATGAGACGCTTTATTGTGTGTTTTTTTTCAAACTACAGAAATGCCTATTCTAACAAAAGAATATAGGAAAGATAGGACATGTAAAAAACGGGGGACGCATTGGGGCGACGCGTGAGTCGCTGCAGCTGTGCGGCCGCCAGCGTATGTCGTTCATTGGACAGGCGGCTATGATTAAATGAGCAGACTGGTGCACTTCTGCAGCCGTGTCCAGTTGCACTTACTCTTGCAGAAAGGCAGATTGATAAACCCCCGAGTCAGCGTTTGTCTGTTCTTTTTGCGCCGGGGTGTGCCCTCTGTCCGTTTCCTCCTTCACAACAGGAAACGGGCCGTACTCATTGCAACAGAGCCGCGGGGTGAAGCTCAAACTTGTACAAGGGGAGTTAAAACGCGGCGAGTTAGAGAGCAGCGGGTCGGGGAGACGGCGGCGTAACATTTAGTTTTTTTTTAAGGGAGCAGCCGGTGTTGAAGTCTTTCTCTTGGGAGAAACTAATCTCACAGCTTTTTGGAGGCCTTCCCTTGGAATGATACCTCCAATGGGATTTGGCATTTCGTGCATTATTCAAGAGGCTTCGGGAACGCACCTGCAAGAACCTCGGTAGCCGGTGTTTCTTCGCAGTGCAGAAGAAACACACACAAAAACTTGTTTTTATTTTACCATCACCATCGCCAGACTGATGGATCCTGCTTACTTCAGGCCGTAACATGTGTAACATGGAAATGAGCTTTTGTCTAGTCTGAAAGCAGAATGAATTTAAACTCGATCAATGTGCCCGTCCCCTTGTAACCATTCCATTATGAAAGAGTTGTTTCACTTTGTCTTAACCTCCTGCGTCTCAAGGTTACTCCAAAAGTATCTCAATTTACCTCAAATCCAATCAGCGCTACTCCTCGTAGTTCAGACTGAGCTCTATTGATTCTGTTTCACTCAAGGAGGCGACTCGTGCAAACTGCAGTACTGCAGGTATTACTGAAAAGGGGTAAGATAAATGAAAAGTTGAGTTGCTTAAAGTTAAGTACGCCCTCTTTTTTTCCACCTGAAGCCTTAACATGCATGAAGTGATGAAGTTCCGCTTGAATACCAATGAATGATGAAGACTCAAAGTCTGTCACCTCTGTTTCCTCTACAGTGTCTTAAAGAATATGCCTAACAGTCTAGGCACAGATCAGGATTTGTGTACGTTAGTAGTGGTAGTGTGGTAATAGTAGTGGTGGTAGTAGTATTGTAGTAGTAGTCGTGGTGGTGGTGGTGGTAGTAATAATAGTAGTAGTAGAGGTGGTGGTGTTGGTAGTGGTGAAGGTGGTAGGGGTAGTAGTGGTGGTGGTGGTAGTAGTGGTGAAGGTCGTAGTAGTGGTAGTAGAAGAGGTGGTGTTGGTAGTGGTGAAGTTGGTAGGGGTAGTAGGAGTGATAGTCGTAGTGGTGAAGTTGGTGGGGTAGTAGGAGTGATAGTCGTAGTGGTGAAGGTGGTAGTAGAGGTGGCAGTAGTAGTAGAGGTGGTGGTGAAGGTGGTAGGGGTAGTAGCAGTGATGGTCGTAGAGGTGGTGATGGTAGTAGTAGTAGTGGTAGTAGTAGTAGAGGTGGTAGTAGTAGAGGTGGTGGTGAAGCTGGTAGGGGTAGTAGCAGTGATGGTCGTAGAGGTGGTGATGGTAGTAGTAGTAGAGGTGGTAGTAGTAGTTAAGGTGGTGGTGAAGGTGGTAGTAGTAGAGGTGGTGGTAGTAGTTAAGGTGGTGGTGAAGCTGGTAGTGGTAGTAGTGGTAGAGGTGGTGATGGTAGTAGTAGTAGAGGTGGTGGTAGTAGTTAAGGTGGTGGTGAAGCTGGTAGTGGTAGTAGTGGTAGAGGTGGTAGTGGTAGTAGTAGAGGTGGTGGTGAAGCTGGTAGGGGTAGTAGGAGTGCTAGTCGTAGTAGTAGTAGTGGTGCAGGTGGCAGTAGTGAGTTGTGGCCTTTCTTTAGGACACAGGAGCTGCCCGGGGTTCTGAGCACTGCTTCCTTGCTCCGGTCCCCTCTGGGGAAGTTGGGTCTGCAAGACTCCGTGGCTGCGTGCCGCATAACAGACATATCATTCAGCTAAACATTTATGAAATATTGTTTTGGTGTGACCATTTTTTCCCCCTTGATGCATTGTATACACAGTAATCAATAGCGTCCGTAATTGCCATTTGGATCTGGACTGCAGCGTGCGAGTGTCAATGAATCTCATCCCACCGCTGCGTTGTATTGACCCGTCTCTCTAGTTTTCACCTCGCTCGTATTCTCTAATGGGTTTCGCTCTAATGAAAACACCGGCCGTAGCGAGCACCTTCCGTGCTTTATGGAATAATTAAAGAATGCTCGGAAGTCTCTGCCGATGCACGGGACAAAAGGAACGCAGAAGTTTGGGGGGTAACGCAAGAGAGATCCCGGAGCGAAGAGAGAAGTACACGGCAAACGAAAAAACAAACAAGAGTGATGAGAGGGGAGAAAAGAAATCACTCAGCCCGACGGAGAATTAGACGCAGCATTATATACGGCAGGGATCATTACTCCTTCAAGATGAATCGTACACCCCCCTTTTTAGGATCGGAAGGACACTCTGCTGCTACGCCACCTGACGATAGTCGGTCTCTGAACTGTCTTTTCACGGCGACTACCTCGTTGTTTTCTCCACGTGAAGTAAGGTGACATCGGGGCTCATAAATTTGCCCTGATGCATCTGTTTAGTGCTCCTTTAGTGCTATGGTTCAAAGTGCCGGCTACGGTTTTATTTCTCTGGTGTAAAGAGCACTTTCCTGCCGTCGGAGTGCCTCATCTCCAAAAAAAGTGCCCCCACGAAATCTCCCGACAGAAATGGAGAGGGAGCACGGAGCGTATGACACGATGACACGTGGGGTTTTGTGTTGAACTAATGGGTTTTACTCGGTCGTGCTTGGAACTTTGGTGTATTATGTCACCGCTTCATTACGCCTGCGTAACATAACAGGCCTTTATCACAGGAAACATGTCTCGTTTTAGTTGTCCTCAAACACGGGAGTCTCGTATACGTTTGTTATGACTGCAAGTTTGGATTATTTAAACTTCTTTTCTGCCACAGGCGACGGCTAACGGCTCTAAATACTACGATACCCATGAGCCTCTGCGACCATTGCCGTGGAGAAAAAGCCAGAGCCGTAGTTGGATGCACGCTTACAAAAATGTACCCCCGAAAAAAAAGAGTTGCGTTGATACGTTGAAGATTGTTGTCATCAGTTTTCCCAACATTGAAATCTGTAGTTCCAACCGCCGTTGAAATGTACCATGGGAGTCAAAGTTGACTTCATATTCAGAGACTTCTTAGCTTTAACTATCTTCAAATAACTAGATATTGTCTGTTGTAGCAATACAATCTGGGAGTTTCTGTGTTAGTGCTCCTGTGCAACTATGAATCACCTAAAAGTCATTCTTAAGTTTGCCTCCCCTCTTACCGTAACACTTTACCTAAACATGTCAATGTAAGCAGCTACAAGGAATTCAGCCATTATTGATTTTATGAAGAACACCTGTTATAACGTCCTTACCGTGAGAGTCTTGCATGAAAGAGACCAATTTGTTAGTAATATATGAGCTTCGAAAAAGAACCAACAACACATCTGCAACGGCAAGCTGCTGCCTTTTATAAAAAGTGCTGCATTGACAGAGCATTCATTTATTACACACCCGGGGGAATATGTCATTTTGAGAATGTCACCAAGTTCCAGCGGGGAATTTAATGTGCGACCATTTCTTAGGATGCCGTATAGATTGATTAGATTGATTCCCCCGCTGCCAGGTAGTTACGCTCGGCTGCTGTAATGAAGTTGCTGAATCGAGTGGTGGTGGTCGCCGGGGTGTTTTGTTACCGCGCGTCTCTCTTGGCTGCAGGACTCGCCTCCTGCAGCATTCCCCTTTCTATCTGCTCAACACGAGGCAGCCAACCAGTGTTTTTGTTCCGCCTCCAAGGTCTGAAGTTGACTTCAGACTGGTCAGGTACCTCCACCTGGTCAGGTATGTCCAACTGGTTGGTCAGGCATGTCCAGCTGGTTGGTCAGGTATGTCCCACCGAGGGTTCCTCGTGAAGTCGGGCAGCGCCATCGTGGTTCACAATCGCAGCTCTTTGTGTGGTACTAGGGATCTTTCCTTTAACGTTGATGCTTTCCAGAACGCCTTTTTTTCTTTTCTTCTTCTTCTCTTTCTCCGCTTCAAATGCTCCCTTCCCTGCAAATGCGAAGCGAAGCCAGTGGGTCGCGGCCTCGGAGAAGCGTGCCAGTCTTCGGTCTCTTGCAACGGCCTCACGGACGACGTGATCTCTAAGCACGCGAGAGCCTGACGCTCGTCGGCGTTCCAAAGGACGGGATGAAAAACTCCAATTATAATCAATCATCAGTGTCTAATACGTTTTGTTGTTGTGTTTTATGGAGACTCAAACCTTCTATATGCCTGGAATAAATGTCAGTCAAAAGATTTTAGTGTTGCAACACTTTAGCCTAGGGGGGCGGAGGGGGGGGGGGATTTCCTGAAATAATAAACGAGTCCATGTTCGGTTATGTAAGTCATGACTCATGTTGTTCCACAATGGATGATTTTGTTCTCTAAAAACACACACGCACACACATCTCTGGAACCAGCGAGCCACCCGTTGCACTGCCTCCACCAGCATTCGGCCCTTTGACGTACTAAAACGCAAAAGTTAGCTCTATTTTTTTTTTCTTTCCACCTTTTTAAAACTGGGCGGCTACGTGCAGCGGTCGTGATGCACTTGATAATAATCCCATTAATTGAGCATTAATTGGGGGGGGAAATGGTTTTCCTTTCCTGGACAGATATAATACTCTACATCCAGTATATTGATTGCTCCCCTTGTTATTATGAAATTTATTATTTTCCATATCTCCACATCTCGCTGGTGCTGCTGCTGTTTTCTGGTGAAATCTAAAAGCATATTAGTGGAAAAAAACCCAGAGGATTTTGGGGGTCACGTGATTGAAATTTCAGAGTTACGGTGATGGTTTCGAAGGAACGGGCGCGATGGCGCTGCTCCCGCTAACGAGTGAGGAGCTTCAGGAGCAGTGTAGCAGCCATTTGTCGTACGAAATCAAACAAAACTATAAATCAAACCGCCACTGATGGATCGTGGAGGTCTCCATCGTGAATATGCCTACTACTGATACACTCTATACATCTGTCATATATATTATCATTATTATTTAAATAAAAATCTGTCTCTGTATACATTACATCTCATGCATCCCATCTCTGGGGAGATCCTCCTCTCCTCTCTCTCTCAGGTTTTTTTCTTTTTTTTTTGAGGGTTATTTGGGTTTTTTTTTCTGGTCGATGTGAGGTTTTGGGGCAGGGATGTCTATGTATACAGATTGTAAAGCACTCCAAGACAAATTTGTAATTTGTGAAATTGGGCTATACAAATAAATTGAATTGAATTGATGCACCGTGGGTTTCGGTGTTGACGCATGCAAAAGAAAGTAATGTCCATCTCCGCTTGGTATTATTCTGATAATTTAATTCTTAAACCAACGAAAAAGAACAAACAATGTTGACACTTCCTCTCTGTGCTGTGGTAAAAAACCATTGGCCACCCTGGTGCATGCTGGTCCTGTGCCTACCCACCTCTACATATAACCACAGGTGCCCAGTGTTACCCAATCAGTGAACCTAAAACTAAATGTATTAAACTAAACTACAACTATCATAAGAAACAACTAACATATCAAAATATAACCTAAATAATCAATATTTCTTGACAATAAAACCTAAATACAAATGTCAAACTAGACCGGGCACTCGGTAGAGCGCATACCTTCGCATATCACAAGCTTGGGCATAGAATTATGAACATGTTGGCATTAGTTGCATGCCAATTGGATAAAAATTTACCGCGCTATGGTAAAAAGAAGATTTTGACCTTTTCGTGACCTTGAACTTTGACCCGATCGATCCCAAAATCTAATCAAATGGTCCCCGGATAATAACCAATCATCCCACCAAATTTCATGCGATTCGGTTTAATACTTTTTGTGTTATGCGAGTAACACGTATATAAATAAATAAATAAATACACGGCGATCAAAACATAACCTTCCGCAATTTCAATGCAAAGGTAATTAAATAGCTCCAACAAGCAGTTTATCTCCCGCCGGGGATGCCGGGGGATGTTGTGAGCCGTCTCCGTCATGTTAGCGACGCCAGACACCTGAGTTGGACAAGATGAACAGGTGTTTTTATGCAGGACTGACGGTTTATTAAACTATATGTAAATTTGAACGGGCACTCGGTAGAGCGCATACCTTCGCATATCACAAGATTGGGCATAGAATTATGAACATTTTGGCATTAGTTGCATGCCAATTGGATACAAATGTACTGTTACTATGGTAAAAAGAAGATGTTGACCTTTTCATGACTTTGACCTGATCGATTCCAAAATCTAATCAAATGGTCCTCAGATAATAACCAATCATCCCACCAAATTTCATGCGATTCAAGAAGATTTTGACCTTTTCATGACCTTGACCTTTGACCCGATCGATCCCAAAATCTAATCAAATGGTCCCCGGATAATAACCAATCATCCCACCAAATGTCATGCGATTCGGTTTAATAATTTTTGAGTTCTGCGAGTAACACGCATACAAATAAATAAATAAATACACGGCGATCAAAACATAACCTTCAGCATTTTCAATGCGAAGGTAATAACCAATCAGTTCTCAAAGTGGCTTTGATTTTCACTGCAATATACCAGTCATGCACCTCCATGGAAACGGCACCATCGTGGCTAGAAGTAGACGTAACTCCTCTGTGTGTGACACCGGTACCAGGCCATACATCATGAAATACAAATAAAATGCATTTCATTTCTTTTCCAGAAATGGTCAAACAATGGCATCTACTGTATGTGTCCAAAAAAGAAGTTTAGGTTTCACCGATTTGTTGTTGTCACGTGACTGTTGGTCAACCGCGGCTTCCTCGTAGTATTTAAAGCTCGTTTACAGGCCCCGGTTACTTTGAACCGGTTTTATTTGGGGGGAAGATTCTAAATGAGACGCGTAGAGTAAAATGTATTTGATGAAATATCTTAAAGTTAAGCAACGTTTGTGTGTCTGACGGAAGCCTTCGTCACACGTGGTGTGTTCAAGGACCGTCGGAAAGAGGACAATCTGAAGATGATGACGGCTCTTACAGCTTCTGACTGTGATGGACGGAGTTTTTTGTCGATTTGCGTAATGAAAACACGCTTCTCCATCCCGCCAGCAGGGGGTTAATGACTTCAGTGCGATCTGCGTGACCTTGAGTCGACCTCTTTAAAGGCGGATTTCTTCAAGTCATCTAGAGCTGTTGTCTAAATGCAGATCAGCAAAGTGGTTCCACTACAAATTCATTCATTAAAAAACACCCGATAGCAAACGGGCTCATCGGTAATGAGTAATCAATAACCAGATAAGTAAATACATTAAGCTTCTACTCCAACGCCGTGCTTTGTAGTTAATTTAAGAAGCAGAGAAATGTCGTACGGATTCTTGAAGCTGCTGAAGATGAAACGACAGCAGAATTTATAGCATTAAGATATTTGACTTTTTTTTCTTTCACTCAGTGCGTTTACATGATGGTATAATTCGAATCTTGCTTTAGTCGGACAATGCTATCTTTTGGGGTATCTGCTATTATCCCAATATACATGGCAGTGAGTAATTCGAATCATTGGCCTTTGAAAGCATGTCATATCCGATACGATAGGTGGCGCTGTTTTCATTACAACTCGTGGTGATACAGCCATTTCCGCTTGACCTCTTCACCACCACCAACAACAACCAACAACAACAACATCAACATTTCGAGAAAGATGGCGAACAGAGAGCAAGGCGAAGCTACATCCCTCTACTATTCTTCCATGGTGTTAATAGGAGTACAGCGAATGCAAATGGCGCTATTGGCTGAGTTGATAACGGAGAGAAGACGCCGTCGCCGAAGGTACACGGAGAATTTAATTTATCGTCTCTTTCGACTTCCGGGTCACGACATGGGAGGGAGGGAGGAGGAGGGCGGCGGGATCTCGAGCATGCGCAAAGACGCAAAGTCCAGTTCCTAATCGAATTCACCGTTACATGCCGCGATAGTCGAATTATCAACTGGATCGGACCGAGCTATCCAGGGGTGTTAATCGGACCGAAGTCGGACCGCACATAGTCCGACAAAGGTGTTTACATGAAACGGATAATTCGATTTCAGTCCGACTAAGCCAATAATTCGATTGCATGTAAACGCACTGACTGTCACCGAGTTTGAACGTGATTATTCTTCAGCCTCCATATTCACGGCGCTCCACTGCTCTCCGCGTATGCTGCCGCTCTCCCGCTGGAGGCGGTAGAAGTATCCAAGTGTCACGTGACTTTATCTCGGCTTCGGGGTTTAGCCTTTTTTTGTTGTTGCAGCCGAGCTGTTTTAAAATCGCACAGAAGACGGACGTCGCTCACGTCTCCCGATGATGATGAGTCCCACCATGACACGCTGTTGTGTGTGTGTGTGTGTGTGTGTGTGTGTTACACGGCCAGCTTTCATTATCATTCATCATTTAGGAGCCAATAAACTTGGCACTGGCTCTATAAATAAATAATCCTGTGTGTGTGGACTTTATTATGTGTGTGTGTAAGCGTTGACTTTATTGTGTGTGTGTGTGTGAGAGCGTTGACTTTAGTGTGTGTGTGTGCGTGGAAAAAAACCAATAAAAACATTTGTCAAAAAATAGATAAACGGGTATTTTTGGGAGCAAACGCTGAAGGGTACGCACTAGATTTAATATTAATAGTTGGTGTGGTCCAAAAGATATTCAGTAATCTGATTAACAAAGTTCGATGCACGCCATTTGTACAATTTTTTAATTTTTTATTGTACAACTCAACACTGAAGTGTCAAAAGTACAAAATAAAATGTATTACATTACGTAAAAAAGTAACTTTAGGTACATTAATAATAAGGAGAACATTGGACGTATGCTTCGATTGCCTTATTTGAGTTCACGTTGGTGTACTTTTTGTACGAGGAATTTGTGAGAAGGGTTACACAAACCTGCAAAAAATGCACAATAAGGATTTAATAAAAGAAAAGTCAACAAATCAGTCAATAATAAAAACCGTACGGCACATCAGCTTCAGGTAATGGGCCAGAAGACTCATTTAAAGTGGAATATTTAAATAGTTCACAAGCTCCTCTCGGCTTTGCTTCACATGGGCCGTTAGTGTTGTTGTGTGTGTGTAATCTGGTAATTCAGTGTCATGTTTCAGACTCTTTAAAAAAAAAATGCCATTGTGTCCTCTTCTGCTACAAAGAGGAAGCTTCGATAGAGAGTTCCATCTGATCTCATTTGCTGCGTGACAGAAATACAGAAGCAGAACACACACACACACACACACACACGGAGGTAACAAGAAAAACAAGTCACAAACCTCACGAGGTGGAACCCTCTGAGTGAAAACCGCCCAACCGGAAGTCACTGTGTTTCTGTGTTTGCCCCCCCCCCCCCCCAACAGGAAACATGCCCCCCTACCCGTCGATGCCCCAGAGGCCCCAGGGAGGTCAGGGGCCGCCGACTGCAGAAGACCCTGTCGCAAGTGGAAGTCGGCTTCATTTTGGTACAGTAAGATGTTCAGTTTTTTTATGACTGTGCTATCTCCTTTCTTTCCTCTCACTCTCTCTCCGGCCTAATGTCTAAAATCGCGTCGTAATTAGCCTCTCGGTGGCAGGTATATCGCTCCTGATGGTTGAACACTTTGCTGCGTCTTAATGTTTTGTGTTTACAGCTCCAGTTATCAGGGTTTTTATTTTATTTAATTTATTTTATTTATTTTATTTATTTTATTCATTTTATTCATTTTATTAATTCATTTATTTTAATTTTATTTATTTATTTTACTTATTTTACTTATTTCATTTATATTTCATTTTTATATTATATTTATTTTTCATTAATTTCATTTATTTTTCATTCATTTTAATTATTTTAGTTAATTTTATTTATTTATTTTATTGATTGATTTATTTATTATTTATTATTAAAAAAATTATGACGCAGAAGTTTCAGTGCCGCACCGTCGCCTTTCCCGACGTGCAAAATGAACTTCGGCCACCGCGGGATGGAGGTCGTCCGGCTTTGCCTTTCATCCGCGCCTCTTTGAGCCTCCATCGCTGCGCACCCATTGGCCGGTCGGTGGCACAGACTCAGGAAGGGGGGGGGGGGTGGCTTCAAAAGGCTGGAGGGAGTTTTCAGAGACGCCAGCGCTGCGTGCTTCATCATCAAATAAAAAGCAATGTGCGCCTAATCCGTAACCCAGTTTTCTTTTTTAGCTCATGCGCAGCCTTAAAATAAACCCCAGTGCATCGTGGGAACTCGTTCTATTTTCAAAGAGCAGCGTTCAGACGTTTGTGATGAGTAGGAAACATCTGTGAGTTGTTTTTAGACTCCGGCAACGCTGCAGAAATGAGGAATCTGGCCGGCAGACGTCTGCACGCGTACCGTAAACAGAAGGAGGCAACACACACACACACACATTGTAATTATACCCTCATCATCACATGCTCACGGTCAAAGAGATTATTTTGTTGTACTTTTTGACATTTATTTGAGATTGTTGCGTCATCACTGTTCTTCCCCACGGGGAAGTATCACGATTTATGAAATGTATCGCACACACACACATACGTTTCTGTGGACGTGTTTCCGTTGACGTGTTTCTGTGACGTCTTTCTGTTGACGTGTTTCCGTTGACGTGTTTCCGTTGACGTGTTTCCGTTGACGTGTTTCTGTGACGTGTTTCTGTGACGTGTTTCCGTTGACGTGTTTCCGGTGACGTGTTTCCGTTGACGTGTTTCTGTGACGTGTTTCCGTTGACGTGTTTCTATTGACGTGTATCTGTTGACGTGTTTGCGGTGACGTGTTTCTTGGAGGCGCTAAGGTTGATTCTGTCACATCGTCAAGTCTCTCAGACATTCGGAGCCCTTCGTGAAACCTCTGTCATGCAGAGAATTACCCACAATTCATAGCAACGGGGCGGTAAACACTTTCAGCCCGACACATGACATTTACTCCAAAAAGCATGAAGGATTAAAGATTTTTAAACACACATATAATCAGAGTAACGGAGAGATTATATTACACCGATTCATTCATCAACGTTTAATTTACTTTTTGAAGTTGTAGAAACACCTTTTGTCTTTATTCTGGCATTTATTAAACGTAATTTTAGAATTACCCCACATACTATATCACCTGACCTCCACCAGTAACCCGGCACGTTCCTCAAGGTGTTAAATGTCTTTCTAGACTTGAGGAGGAGGAACCTGAAGAGCTGAACGTCAAAAACGGAGAAATCTGAATTAATAAAATGAAAAAAGATGAATTATAAATTATAAACGTTCTAGTTCTCATTAGCCCCCCCCCCCAAAAAACAAGCCTATAACGGCCAATATAGGTAAAAGCGACGTAAATGACTTCTTGATGTGCTACGCTTAATCAAACTTAATTGGAATCTTGCCACTGGAGTACAGCTGGCATCGTCTATTATAATGAATATTTTTAAAAATGCAAGTCAGACAAAAACGTTTACTTTCACTTCAATAGTTTCGAGTACATTTTCGTCCGAGCCATAAATCCTTGCAGTTCATCATGTAAACCTTTTCGCTCTTCCAACACTCGAGTATCATATTTAGGAATCCTTTTAATAAAGTTTGAAATATTACCACAAAATACTAAACTATAACCTGCAGGAGGTTACAGTGAGTCAGATGTGAGCTTCATATTAACCCTCTTTGTTTAGTTTAGGACAAATACTGAACATCATGTCAACATTATAATTGACTATAGACGGGTTCTTACGGTCATGGAAAACCTGGAAAAGTCATGGAATTTTAATATGGTTATTTCCAGGCCTGGAAAATTCCTTGAAAAAAATTAAATCACAAACGTTTTCTGGAAAGTAATGGAGATTTGTTATCTACACGGGTTCATTCACGCTGAGTTTGAAAAAATGTATATGTTTTTAAAAAGAAAGAAGCTTAAATTATAAGCAGGCAGTTTTTTGAGGGGTTTTGTGCTGCGAGTGACTGAAAAATTCGTTGTCCATAGCAACAGTAGCTCAGGGTTAATCCACTATCATGTATACAACCGAGATTTCACGAAATGTTTGGTCATGGAAATTTGGTTTAAAGTCCTGGAAATCCATTGGTCAAGATGTGTGAACCCTGTCTAGAGGCGGAGCTTGTTTAGCTCGTAATAACTCGGCTGCATATCAATATAATCTTTTACCTATTTTTTTTGCATCCAGGAAGCGAAAGAACAAGCGTCTCCATTACGTCTTGTTTCCCCCCCCCAGTCAGTCATCGTCCATCCCCCCCCACGTCCTCTCCTGTAATGGTCTCTCCCACTTATGTGTTCTCTATAATACTCCTGCGAAGGGGGTTCATTATAAAAAAGGCTTCTGTATCCACCGCCGGCAGCTGCCATCGAGTTGAGTCCTGTCCCCGGCGAAGGCCTCTCTGCACCCATCACGCCCAGCTCCGGGCTGAATGAAGGCTTTTAAATACCAAAGATGCATGCCTCTCTCTTGATTTGATGTTCTCTCTCTCTCTCTCCCTAGATATTCTCTATTCTGGCTTCTTTCCCCCTCTCTCTGACTCCGCCTGCCTCCTCAATCATAGCCGTGCATTTGACTCGATGAATATAGAATAACGAAAAGGCTGGCCGGGTCACGGCGAGGTGTACAATACCGTTCAAAAGTTTGGGGTCACTTAGAAATGTCTTTATTTTTCAAAGAAAAGCACTGTTTTTTCAATAAAGATAACATTAAATTAATCAAAAATACACACTATACATTGTTAATGTGGTAAATGACTATTCTAGGTGGAAACGTCTGGTTTCAAATGAAATATCTCCATAGGTGTATAGAGGCCCATTTCCATCAACTATCACTCCAGTGTTCTAATGGTACATTGTGTTTGCTAATCGCCTTAGAAGACTAATGTCTGATTAGAAAACCCTTGTGCAATTATGTTAGCACAGCTGAAAACAGTTATGCTGGTGATATAAGCTATACAACTGGCCTTCCTTTGAGCTTGAAGTTTGAAGAACAACATTAATACTTCAAATATTAATCATTATTTCTAACCTTGTCAATGTCTTGACTATATTTTCTATTCAATTTTCAATTCATTTGATAAATAAAAGTGAGTTTTCATGGAAGACACGAAATTGTCTGGATGACCCCAAACTTTTGAACGGTAGTGTACATCTTTCTTTTTTCTATTGCGTACGTCCCTCTCTCCCAAAGCTCCCGCTCCGCTTCGCCGTCTGGGCTTCCGGATTTTCAAATCTTCCGGATCTGGAACCAGGGGCTCCCATTTATACGTCTTAAATAATTCAGATGCTTTATGATATTCATTATGGCGACCGGGGCATCGAGGCGCAGAACCTGTGATTAACTCCAGGCCCTCTTAATAATACTTCTTTCAGAGCCAAGTGATTCCCGGTAACTGCCTTTCTTTTATTTTCCCCGTGGGATCAAAACAGCCGTTGTGTTTGTGGCAGGAAGGAGGCTCGCGAGGCCGAGATGGCGCCGCCACGGGAAGAATAAGGTGGAATATATGGAATAAGTGACGTGTGTGAGCAGAACTGGAGGAGTGTCGATATCAGTGGTGGTGTGTTCACGAACCGCGCACCGTGTCTGTGATTGTGAGCGCCGCTGCATCCCTGCTCTCTCCGGAAAAGGCCTCGGCGATGTCCGAGGTCATTTGGGTAAAAGGACGATGAAAGTTTCTTCCTCCTTACAGAAAATTCTGCCAATTGTATGAATTCTTTCCTTATTGGCCCTCCTTTTTTAACATTTGTATTAACTGCTGTTTGTTTTTGTTCTGTCGGGTTTGGCCAGATGTGATTCTAACGGGCCGATGAAACCACTCTGAACTCTTTTTGAAGTTCCCCCGGCTTCTGTTTCAGCGTCACGTTCCCGGGGATTTAATTACAGGCTCGATGTGGAGGAGCCGCCTCACGGGAAACTCCATGCGGCTTCAGTTCTGTTTGTTTTTTTGGCGGGAAAATGCACGAATGTTGTGAAAGGGTCGTGACGGGGTTAATTATTGAGACACAAACCCTGCGAGGGTGAGCAGAACGGCAGATTCTGCAAAGAAAGCGTTGGAGATGATCTGACGTTCAGTCCACAACTTTCCACAGTTTACAAATAATAAAACGCTCAAGTTTTTTCCGGTAAAACTTTATGCACATTCATTTTTTTTAAAGTTCCTATATATTGAGCCCTTTTTTGTTCTAAAGGGCTCGAATTAGCACTAGGTAGTTTATAAAGCAACATTCACAACATTTAATCTTCTCAAATGTCGCCGTGTACTGCTCTTATTGTAATATATCGAGAACATATTTTAGTGTGGGTAACAAAACAAGATTCAAAAAATAGTTTTCGCTTCTATGATTTTCAAGGCTAGCTTGATTTCATAAAAATGGAGGAAGAAAAAAACAAAACACAACTGAGTCCACGTTGGTTCTATAACAGAGAATAACGCGTAACCCTCATTTCCAATATCTATTGGTACTTTTAAGCCGCAGCATCGATTGGGACAATAAGCCATCTCTCATCTGAATGCATGAACGAGCAGCTCGATTACAACACCAATGTTGAACATTCAGAAAGGGGGAGGAGCCTGTGTACACGCAATGTACTGGAAGTGACACCACCGAGAGCATAAAGAGGAAACAGATTGGGTATCAGTGTTCACCTCCACGCATTGTTCAACAGTCACAGGGGGCCATTTGCCAAATTTGTATTTCTTCTTTTTGTGTATTTTGCTGATGACACTTCTGTATTTGTGCTCTAAAGTTCCTGAGAGTAATTCCTAACTGGTTATGAAACTGTCGCATCTATGGGATCGACACGTGTTGACGTGCATCGTCAAGAAGATCTTTGCACAGTTGTTTCTTCGCGCTCATCATCATCGCCACCAAGTCGGATGAAATGGTGCCGGTTCACCACAAAGTCCTTCAGCTCAGGCTCCATTGTGTGTGTGTGTGTGTGTGTGTGTGTCATCAGTATTACTGATACCAGCGTATCTAGAAGCAGGAGCTCTTGCAGCAAAGAGGTCGCAGGGGTCAGGAAAGAGTTCTGCTGGGAACAGAGGCGCCTCTCGCCTCGTTGTTCGGCCCGCTGTGAAAGGCTCGTCCGTCTCCGGCCTCCGATGTTCTCGGGCTGGAGGCCCCGTCGGCGCCAGAAGGAGCCGGTGGCGCGGCGCCGTGGCCTCTGCCAGGGAGAGGACTCCGCTCCCCGTGTCTCACGCCCGCCGTCTGGTGGCGGGAGGGTCACCGTCTCCGGGGACTTCAGTTTTTTCCAGCGGTTCACACGGATGGGACTGGGTTGGGAAAATGTTTTTTTGTTCCATAACAACGCTGAAATAACTGAAGGTAGCGTGAGATGTGACGGTGTTTTGTGTGCACCGTCAATGTGACGGTGTTTTGTGTGTGCACCGTCACCCTCCAGTGAGTCTCCCGGTTGGGTTTGATTTCACGAAGCACTTCCCCCGCCGCCTCCTGAGAGAGACGTTTCCCCGGTGATGGCTCCCATCACTTCAGGCGCTCAGCGGAGGAAAGCGCTGCGCTGCCATCTAGTGGCGTGCAGCTCTCGGTGCTGCAGGTGAACGTCGGTCATCTCCAAATGCACTGTTGTGGTCGGTCTCTCTCTCTCTCTCTCTCTCACTCACTCACTCACTCTCTCTGTCTTTTCTCTCTGTGTCTTTTGAAGTGGGCTGAAGTCTCATGTGAGGAGACGGGACCCCCGCAGAGCAGCTTAGCTGAGAACGTGATTATGCTCTCAACACGACAAATATAGATATTTATTTTTATTATAATATATATATATATTATAATAAAAAGAAATGTTCTGCTATATATATATACATATTTATTTAATTTATTATTATATATATATAGCAGAACATTTCTTTTTATTGTTTTATTTTATTTTTCATTTTAATCCGAGCAAGCTCGGCAACCCAAAAAGAGTCGAGACTGAATGAACTTTGATGGGAACATTTTTTTATTTTTTTTCCTGTCTCTTATTTGCTTATTTTTACAACCACACATTTATAATAAGCAAAACGATGTTTATCTAGTGCTGCGTCTGAAGAACACGTTCATCCATCGCCACCTCCTCGTTGTTCTACCGACAGATTAGTTGTCAAACTAAATATCCATCACAGTTACCCCGAGTGGAAGAGTGCCAGTCCTCAGATGTGTTGTTCGTCAGACCAACAATCCAAAACCGGAAGATAATCAATTCACCATCATCCACTAAACGGAGTTTATTCACATTTAACAAACTGTGACTCACACATTTTTGTTATTTTTTGCCTAGAAAAAGACTTCAACGATGAATCGGTGCTGATTGAATCTGTTCCTGATCGACGACTTGCTTCTATTACGAGAACGCGAGTTCGTCTCCAGCCCGGCGCTCAGTCATGTTCGTGTTTATCTTCTTCCCCCTCGGCGGCTTTTAAAACACACGCACACACATGCACACATACACACACACACATGCGCAGGGCAGCTGCAGTGAAAGTGGCCGTATGGTTTGGCTCAAGAAGGCCAACGTATGCAGTATTTGTATTTATCTTAAAAGGCCACAAACAAACATGTCTGGATGCGTGCGGGGCCACAACGACATGTCTACGCACACTTGAACTTGTATAGGCGTCTCTGCTGCTGCCTGCACACATGTGTGTATTGCTTCTTTTTTTTTTACCACCGCAAAAAAAAAAACATAAGTCGATCATGGTAAATCTTTTGGTGAAAAATAGAGCTTTGTTTAAGAATAGAGAAAATATGGTGTAATCAAGAACAGACGTTGTTTTTTAATGTATTCTTTATTCATGCCGGGCGACCTTTAGGATTTATGATGACCTTTTATTCCAGATTGTTTTTAACGACGTCCCATCGGGGATGTGATCTGTGTTCATTATCTAACCGTATATGTTAAAGTTTGTTTCATCACCGGGAGATTGTCAAACGCAAACTCATGTCGTGTACCCGAGCGTGGAGGAGGACGTCCGTCATGATCTCTTGTAGAAACTGTGCGTGTGTGTGCCTGTGTGTGTGTGTGTGTGTGTGTGTGTGTGTGTGTGTGTGTGTGTGTGTGTGTGTGTGTGTGTGTGTGTGTGTGTGTGTGTGTGTGCCTGTGTGCCTGTGTGCCTGTGTGTGCCTGTGTGCCTAGACTACTAACACTTTGCTCTGGGCTTTAGCGAATACACACACACACACTGGATGGTGAACAGACTCACCTGTCAGAGCCCCTCCCCCACACAACCTCTTGTCAACGGTGCACACACACACAGACACAGCCTGCAGGTTGTATTACGCTCCCTGGTTAACGGTCTCTGAGCTCTATCGGTGGCGTGACGAGGAGGCGACGGCCGTCTTTATCCCACAAATAAAGCGTGACGTCACTTGCGTTAACCCGGGAGCGGAACGAGCTCAGAAGAAGAGAGATGTTGGTGTTTGACCAGCTGGAGGAGATAAAGTGGCAATCTCCTTGTTTTCATTTCATTGCTTGTAAAAATGTAAATCGCGGTCCGAGTGTTTCACTCCAGACGTGACGATGTTGGAGGAAACAACAATTCTACACGAGCGACTCGGTGTGAAGTGGGGGGGGTCCTCACTCCGCGCCTGATGAGTAAGAGAGGCACGCGGCCGGTGTAATCGCAGCGACATGACGCACACGCACACGATGAGACGGCTGTTAATCACGGAAAAAAAAAAGAAGAGAAGAGGCTGACGGGCGAGAGTGTCGACACTCGATGCATCGACCGCCAGAGCGTTCGCCCGGGGTGAAACACAGCCTCCCCCTGGAGACTGTAAGCCATCAAGCCAAGGGGGAGGGGGGGGGGGGCATTATGTGTGTGTGTGTGTGTGTGTGTTTTATAAAGTTGTGATGAGAGCTCGTCCCCATAGACACTCTCCTGCCTGCCTCCCGTCCCCGTTACCAGGCGATGGCGTCGACGTGGAGGCCCGGCGCTGCGTCTGCACTTTGACATGTTTTGCAGCCAAAACTTTCATTATTTCAAAAATTGTAGAAAAGAAGTAAAAAAAGAGCTCTTCAGTCTTCATCAATATGTATTTCCGCTTAATCTTTCACACTTCCCCTCTGGTTCGGCCATCGTGATGCAACGTCCGTGCAAGCCACTCTTTCGCTCACTTCTGGCAAAACACCTTTCTGGATCACATGACTCGTTTTCCCCGTCTGGTGATTTAATTCTTCGGCCTCCGTCGTCTCTCCGTTTCTTTTATTCTGAAGAGCCAATCGGCCGCGATGCCGTTGCAGCATCTTCACCTAGAGTGCGCCATTCCTCACTGGACAGGAGAGCTTTATCTGTTTTCAAAAGACGCTACGGAGAGAAGAGCATTGATTTGAGAGGAGAGAAGGATGGAGGGGGAAGAAAGGAGAGGAGGAGGAGGAGGAGGAGGGGGGGGGGGGTGAGCGAGTATACGAGAAGAAGAGACATTGGAAAAGGGAGGGAGAGACGGAGAGGAGAGAGAAAACAAAATGGGAGGGAGTGGGAGAGAAAGGCACGATAATGAGCCCTACCTCTGACACATCCTCCTGTTTCCATGGAGACCGAGGAGCCAATCGCATGGCCCCGCTGAGGACCGTACTACTGAGCGCATACGAGAGGGTGGAAAGAGAGAGAGTGAGTGAGAGAGATAGAGAGGAGGGTACGCAGGAGACGCCTCGCCGTGTTTACGAGTAATCTCCCGGTCGCTGTCCTGCAGGTCGCGTCCTCTCGCGCTTTTATTTTGTAGGAGCTGCAGCCTCCTCGGGCGCTGGCACCAGTAAATAAATACCCATCAGCCACCACACTTTGAAACATCAGTACTGAACAGATTGCTCCTTTTTAGTTTCTTGCCCCCTCCCCCCCTCCTCCATCACCAGCCAACTCTTCCACAAGCCGCCAGCCTTGGATGCTCCTCGTTGCATCACACACACACACACACACACACACACACACACACTGCTCTCTGGCTGCCTGTGTTTTTTTTTTTGTGACTGGGAGGGAGAGGCGAGAGTGAGCCCGTGTGCGCGCACGCCGTCTCAGTCGCGCAGTCCCATTGAGCAGCACACAGGATGGACAAGCCCAGCGTGTGGCGCGCCGTGGTCAGCAGCACGGACCCCCGGAGAGTCCGAGACCCCCGAGACCCCGGGTCCCAACCGAGCAGACCGGGCTCCGCCATGGGCTTCCGCCTCTACGACATGTGAGTGGCATGGTCGGTGCACGTGTGTGTGTGTGTGTGTGGGACGGGGCGAGCGAGCACCGGTCCCATTCATGGAGACGGCGTCGGTCGAGTGGGTGGAGGTGAAGGTGGAGGTGGAGGAGGAAAACAACGGCATCCACCTTTCCCACTGGCGCTGCTGAGTCACTGATTGCATCCAGACCTCGCGCCGTCCTCTCGCTCGTGCTCCCTTCCTGGTAAACAACATCTCTCGCCAGGGGAGGAGGAGGGGGGAGGGGAACAGGAACATGCCGTTTTTTTATTTTTTATTAAAATTTGTGTGAATGACACGCAAAGACTTCACCGAGGATGAATTAACACCATGTGTCTTTCAGACGGAGTGAAAACCTGTGTGTGTGTGTGTGTGTGTGTGTGTGTGTGTGTGTGTGTGTGTGTGTGTGTGTGTGTGTGTGTGTGTGTGTGTGTGTGTGTGTGTGTGTTTCTAGATGAGGAATGACTCATTTGTGGATGATGCTGTGACGGCTCTCACTGGGCACACGAGTTCCTCGCTGCATCTGCTGCGTCCTCTTGTGTGATTGGTACAATGTGTGTGTGTGTGTGTGTAAAATGCGGCTGGGTCTGAGGCGACGAGTCCTCCAGCCCGTGTGGAAAGCTTGCGTGTCGGATCACATGTGTGTTTACTGCTCGTGTGGAGAAGCATTTTCTGCACGCAATCTCCCCCCTCCGAGTCTTTTTGCTGAATCGGCGTTCCTCCTCTTCCTCCGCAGAGGCTCGTTTTAAGTTAGTTTCCTTCCGCGCGTCGCGTGGCTCTTCGCCCTCTGGTCGTGTGTACGTGTGTCCACGCACTGAACAGCATAACGGCGAGCTGAATGAGCCCGCCGTGTCGCGATCCAACGCCAGACGCGGGGATCAATCGCCCTGACGACCACGAGACCTTCACGGGCGCCGGGCGCCTCCCGCCCGCTGGATCTCGTGCGACATGAATCCGCTCCTCGGATGCTTTCCCTTTATCGTGTTTTAGTGAAGTGAACATCGTGTCCCGTCCGGCGGTCCTGAGACGCCCCTCCTCCCGTTTGGTCCAGCGGGAGCTTAAAACCCTCAGAAGGTCACGCGGCGAGCAAATCGATGACTTTGTGAAACGGTCGCCGTCGTTATTCGTGGGACGGAGGAGGAGGAGGAGGAGGAACGCTCTCTCACCGCCCCTTTCTTTCTCTCCCTTTCTTTCTCTCGCTCCCTCCCCCCTCTCTCTCCCTCTCCATCTCCCTCTCTCTCTCCATCTCTCCCCCTTTCTTTCTCTCGCTCCCTCCCCCCCCCTCTCTCTCTCTCTATCTCCCTCTCTCTCTCCCTCTCCCTCTCTCTCTCGCCCTCTCCATCTCCCTCTCTCTCCCTTTCTTTCTCTCGCTCCCCCCCCCCCTCTCTCTCTCTCTCTCTCTCTCTCTCCATCTCCCTCGCTCTCTCCCTCTCCTCTCTCTCCCCTTCTTTCTCTCTCTCTCCATCTCCATCTCCCCCCCCCTCGCTCTCTCTCCCCCTCCTCCTCCCTCTCTCTCTCTCCTCACTCCCCTCTCCACTCTCCTCTCCTCTCCCCCTCTCTCTCCCTCTCCATCTCCCTCTCTCTCTCCATCTCTCCCCCTTTCTTTCTCTCCCTCTCTCTCCCTTTCTTTCTCCCTCTCTCTCCCTTTCTTTCTCTCGCTCCCTCCCCCCCTCTCGCTCTCTCCATCTCCCTCCCTCTCTCCCTCTCCTCTCTCTCCCCTTCTTTCTCTCTCTCTCTCCCTCTCCATCTCCATCTCCCCCCCCTCGCTCTCTCTCCGCCTCCTCCTCCCCTCTCTCTCTCTCCCCCTCCTCCCCTCTCTCTCTCTCTCCCTCACTCCCCCCTCTCTCTCCCTCTCCCTGTGAGCGTTGAAAGTGACGGAAGTTGCTCCAATCTGCCACCAGGGGGTGAGCTTTTCAAACGCATCCTTGTCAGGCGAGTCCTTCACACACAGACATCATGTCTCTGAACTCCAGACCCGAGTTCCTCTTCATGGATTTTTTTTTTCCAGTACAACTTTTCCCCGCTCCGAGATTTATTATACGGGTTATTACATCATGTGCTTCCGATTTTCAGGGAAGGCGGGGGGAGGAGGAGGAGTGTGTGAATGTGTGTGTGTGTCCGCGTCAGTGCAGCGCAGTGTGATGCAACAATGCGGAGACGCTCAGAGCTCGCCAAACGAGGTCAGTCGTGAGCAGCGTCTCTTATAGGATGCAGATTCCTCCCATCGATCCACCTGCAGCGCGCGAGGCCGACAGCGGACACGCCTCTCCAAACCGACGCCGCTTTGGGAAGCGTTACGTTGACCCCGTTTCATAAATGACCTTGAGTCCTCTGCAGAATTCATTGATTGTGTTGTTACTGTGTTTTAATTTGTGCGTCATGATTCCTTCTGGTCACATGACATCTATTGTTCTGTCCATCCTGGAGAGGGATCCTCCTCTGTTGCGCCCCTGAAGGTTTCTTCCCTTTTTTTTCCCCCGTGAAGGGTTGTTTGGGAGTTTTTCCTGATCCGATGTGAGGTCAAAGGTCAGGGATGTCTATGTGTACAGATTATAAAGCCCTCTGAGGTAAATTTGTAATGTGTGAGAATGGGCTAAACAAAATAAACTGAATTGAATTGAATAGAAATGCGGTGACGTTGGTTTTTCGTTTTTTTCAATTTTTATTGTCATCACACGGGAAAACGAAGCGTCGTGGAGGCCGAGCGGCGTGAAGCACCATGGTCACCATGCAGGGCGGGGACGTTCCACTCCCTCCAAATGGTCATTGTTCCTCTCTTATTTGAAAAGGGGTGGAAAAAAAAGTTTTTTTTAAAAGCAGAAATGCAGACATGTTAACTGGCAACCGGCAAAACTTATATGGAAAGAATGTTCTTACCCGAGCGCCGTCCTCGAACAACACTTTTTATGGAGCAAATAGTCGTTTAAATGCACAAGTCTGTAAAATCGATTTTCTCGCACAACGGCACTTTAAATATAAAATAAACAAAAAAAGTCTAAAAAGTGGTAAATAATCCCGTGTAATGCGGACGACGTGTCGACCCGCTCGGTCCGCTCCGGTCGTGTTTGCATACGCGCCGACTCGGCAAATATCACGTGCGCTTCGGCGGGAGCCACCATTTGTTTTGTTTTTCTTGCCCGTTTTGTTTCATTTGCTCCTGGCAGCCTCTCGAAAAATGTTCTGCTCTCTGAAACGGTCGGTCGGGTTTCCAGCCACGATCACCGCCGACAGAAAGGAGACTTCTCTCCACCGGGAGTCAAATTCAGAGATGATGTGCTGAGAACAAGAACTGTCGCGCGCCTCGACACCGCGGCCTCGATAAATATTCTATCCGATAATCTGCTCTAAATGCGTCTTTACTCACTCACTCACTTGCGTGGCCGATGAAAAACAGGCGTTTAAACGCAGATAATCTCACTTGTTGCGTAGACAGAATGCTTTTCTACATCGACGATGATGGAGATGAAAAGAAAGAACATTCCACCAGCGCTCACTTGTGTTTTCTTAAATCCGGAGGCCTGGAGTTGTGACAAAAGGCTGGATGTTGTGTCGTTGTAATGAATTCCTGGGCTGCTCAGAGACTCTCAGTATGGCCTTTTGTGCTGCACCCCCCCCCCCCCCCCCCACACACACACACACACCGCCACCACCCTTCTCTATCTAGATCTCTCGATGGTGCCAGGAGGTGTGTGAGAAGAAACCGATCTAACTATACCAATCAGTGTGTTGAAGTGTAAACACACACACACATGTGTTTTGGGTGCTTGTGTTTGCATATGGAAGTTTGTATGTGTGTGTGTGTGTGTGTGTGCAGTTATTGTCGGTGTTTGTGTGTTTGGGCTCTTGACAGTGGCTGAATATTGATGAGAGGCCTCCCCCCTCCCCACCGTGCCACACCCCCTTTTCCCATGGCTGCTGGGTACCGGGTGGCACTGCGGCGTGAAAGAGCGGCGCTGTGCTCGTGTCTCTGCAACGCGGGTTTGACGACGCCGGCCCTCTCGCACACGGGGAAAAGTCGATATCCTGCAGCGTTCATGTCTCAGCCCTCCGGTTCGTGAATCACTCTATTAACCCTAACCGAGGAATTTACGAGCGGAGGAGAAGCAGCATCTCCCCTCTCTCTTTTCTCTTTACGGAAACACGAGGGCTCTCCGAGCTCATATTTATTTGAACGGAAAGCACGGGGCCTAAACTCATGTGGTCGTACAACAGCGCAGCGGGGCCCCTCCCACGCTGCGAAAGCCCGAGCCAATCGCGAGGCCGGGATTCCGTTTGAAGCTTCGGGGGGAAGTACGCTAGTGTTGCCCGGCAACCAGAATCGCCACATTTCTGGGAGGTCCTGCGCGGATGGCAGCAGCTGGGAGAGAGAGAGAGAGAGAGAGAGGCAGAAGGGGACCGGGATAGGAGGAGGAGGTTCGGGAGTTTGACTGGGGAGGAGAGGAGGAGGAGGAGGAGAGAGAGGACGTCGTTCGCCAGAGGAAGGAGTGAGAGAAAGAGAGCCGGCCTCTCGTCTCCGCTGGAAAGTTTGTTCCTGCAGCAGAGGAAGAGGAGGAGGAGGAGGAGGCGGCCATCGGTGATCCCTGTCATTCCACTACCTGTGCGGAGCTTTCCGGGGGCGGCCACGACGCCTCGGAGGATCGCGGGCTGACGCGCTGCGTTCAGGGACCGGCTCGCTGACCTGGATCGGAGCTAAAAAAAAAGAGAGCGACGAAGCGGCTGAAATAGAGCTCGAAAAAGAGATTTGGATCCCGAGCTTTAACACCGGGGGGGGGGGGGGGGGGGGTCAAACCGGTCCGACACCGGCTCCCTGAAGGCTCCCTGGTTCTGGTGACTGAGACGGGTCCAGTTAAAAAAAGAGAAACACTCGGGCGTCCCACCGGCTGCAGGAGTGGTCCCGCCCCCTTTACGCCGTGCCATGGTGCTCTTTGACCTCGGCGAGGCCGCCGCTCTCCCGCCCCGTTGATCGCCGGCGCCGCGAGGAAGAGGAGGAGGAGGAGGATGTGGAAGTTCAAGGCGTTTTGCCTGGATTACTGGCACGTGCTGTGTTTGCACCCACACAGCAACTTTTACAAGAGGTACGGCTTTCTTTCACCTTCTTGTCTTTTCTTTTTCTGAATGCCTGAAGTCGTTTCAGCCTCGTGATTCTCTCCGGGTTCCTGTCGGCGGCTCGTCCGACCGGCCGACTCCAGGTCCACTTTACCCAAAGCTCGCTCACGGGGAAACGCTCCGAGCCGCCGCCGGTCCGTCACAGCGATGTTGTGAAAGTCGCTCGCCGCTCACAAAGATCTCGTTTGCGTCTGTTGAGCTGCGACTGAACCCCTTCATCCCCGACCCCCCCCCCCCCCCCACCCGCTACATCATCTATACCCGATTACTGCAGCTTCAAGGGAGCCGATCAGTTTTTTCATGAATCCATAATGTGTTTTGGGATTTATTCCCTCTCCCTCTCGCTCTCTCTCTCCCTCTCTCTCTCTCCCTCTCGCTCTCTCCCTCTCTCCTCTCTCTCTCCCTCTCTCCCTCTCTCTCTCTCTCTCTCTCCCTCTCTCTCCTCTCTCTCTCTCCTCCTCTCTCTCATCTCCCTCTCTCTCCTCTCTCTCTTCTCTCCTCTCTCCTCCTCTCCTCTCCTCTCCTCCTCTTTCCTCTCTCCCCCCCCTCTCCCTCCCTCTTTCTCCCTCTCCTCTCCCTCCCTCTCTCTCTCTCTCCCTCTCCCTCTCCTCTCCCTCTCTCTCTCCTCCTCCCCCTCTCTCTCCTCCTCTCCCTCCCTCCTCTCTCTCCCTCTCCTCTCTCCTCCCTCCCTCTCTCCTCTCTCCTCTCTCCTCTCCTCTCGCCTCCCTCTCCTCTCTCCCTCCTCTCTCCTCTCCTCTCTCTCTCTCCCTCCTCTCTCCTCTCTCCTCTCGCTCCTCTCCCTCTCCTCCCTCTCTCCTCCCTCCTCTCGCTCTCCTCTCCTCTCCCTCTCCCTCTCTCTCCTCTCCTCTCTCCTCTCGCCTCTCCTCTCCTCTCCGCTCGCTCCCCCTCTCCTCTCCTCTCGCCTCTCCTCTCCTCTCTGCTCTCTCCTCTCCTCTCTCTCTCCTCTCGCCTCTCTCCTCGCCTCCTCTCCCTCCTCCTCTCGCCTCTCCTCTCGCTCTCCTCCTCCTCCTCCCTCTCTCTCTCCTCTCGCCTCTCTCTCCCTCTCGCCTCTCCCTCCTCTCTCTCTCTCGCCTCCTCTCTCTCTCCTCCTCCCTCTCCCTCTCCTCTCCCTCCTCTCCCTCTCTCTCTCCTCCTCTCTCCTCTCGCTCTCTCTCCCTCTCCTCCTCTCTCCCTCCTCTCCCTCGCCTCTCTCCCTCTCCCTCTCTCTCTCGCTCTCCCTCTCGCTCTCTCTCTCTCTCGCTCTCTCTCCCTCTCCCTCTCTCTCTCTCGCTCTCGCTACACCACGCCAATCATGTCATCTGGTTTGATTTAATGTCCTTTGGTGACACTTCACCCAGCAGTGAATCAGACGCACGATATGCAGCGGCCGGAGCATCACGACGACCTTTTGAATGCATGACAGGTTTTTAACCAATGAGGCATGTTCTTTTTTTTCTTTTTTTTTGCAGCTTCCAGGTAGGCGGTGATAACGACGTGCACGCCCCTCTCTCTTAAAATATACACGTGCACTGAAACGGCAATACACGCGGTGCCGTTTGTCACCAAACCGCCTCAATCTGTCGAAGATGGAAAGAAAAAGAGGGATGTTAACGGGTTATCTCTGACATTTGGGAGTTTCAATCGGCCTCCGGGTGGATTCCAAGCGGCAATCCGAGCTTCAAATGACCCCCGGTGTCGTCTCCCCTCTGCAACACGCACACCTCTGATGTCGGCGAACAGACGAGACGCTTGCTTTTTTTGGGGGGTTCTCACTTTCCTTCAATCCGAAAGCGAGAGTGTGTGAAGACGCTGATGCTGTACCTGTGAAACGCATGCAGATGCCTTCACACACACGTGAAACACAAACACACAATGAGCGGCTCATTAATGATGCATCGCGCCGATTCGGCCGGCAACTGATGTTCTTTTGAACGTAGGCTTCAGGGAACCCCCCCCCCTCCTCCTCCTCCAGCTGTTGGTGCGATACCACACGCTGCGATATAATTGTCATCTTTTCAGTCATTTCTGTTTCATTGTGCAATGTTTGAAGTGCAGCATTGCATTGTTTAACAATAATGCACAACATCTTTATTTGCTAACGGCTGGTCTGTGACTCAGTGGTCTTCTGGGAGGATTTAAGGCGACTGGCGGTTCTTCTTCTTCTTCTTCTTCTTCTCTTTTCTTCTATTTCCACACGCAACTCATAAAAGTGTCTCATCCCGCAGAGTTCCCGGAACATCCCGGTCATTCTTGGGCGTGTGACCGGTCGTCACATCGCTCTGGGCTCCAAGTGCGTCCCCGGGACTTTGAGAGCGTGCTGTTAAAAAATAAATAATAAAAAATAAATAAATTTTAAAAAAGCGAGGCCAGCAGCGCAGTAACTCAAAACAGCCTCTCTCTCTCACCAGCTGCTGAACTGGGACTCTTCCTCCCCCTCCCTCCATCCCCCCCTCCCCACGTGGCCTTCCCATCGAGAGCGGTGTGATTGTTGGACACGTGCCGCCGAGTATTACCGTACACACACACACACACACACACCCCGAGAGCCCTCTCATGCTCGTCCCACCTCTCTATCTCTCTCTCTCTCTCTCTCTCTCTTCCAGTCGCCCTGCCCATCACCATCGGGGAGCAGCAGCAGATGAGTGAAACATTGCATTGGACGGAACAAAAACAAAAAAAAGAAAGAGGAAAGGGGGTGTCTGCAGAGAGAGGCCTGGTGTGTCTGGGTTGTGGGTGGAGAGCCTTTTGTTATGAAGAAGAGGGATGGCTTTTTCCTTCCGCCATACGTCCCGGGGCCTTTACCTTACTTGGTCATCGGGCGGCTCGCCGGAGCAGCGACTCGGGAGCCCGGCGTTCCAAAGAAACTGGGGCAGACGAAGTAACTTCAGCAAAGAAGAGAAAAGAATGAACTCCTCTGCGGGTTTCTCCATGGAAAGTGGAGGATGTGGGGTGTAATTTGTGGTGGAGAAGGGGAGTGAGCACAGCCTGTACTGTGTTTTTGGTGGCTCTTTTTAGGGAGTGGAGGAGGAAGAGGAGGAGGAGGAGGAGGGAGGGGGTGGGGTTGCTGTTTAGTTTGTTTAAAACAAACTTTTTTGTTTTTTGAACTTCCCCTTCCCGTGCCGTGCTCACTCTTTTTTCTGGGCATGTCTGAGGCCGCCGGTGATGTCACCGCCATGTGGAACGCGATGTGGAAGTACTGCATCACCAGCCGCACGATAAGGTAGGAAGAGGCCGGTTGTGGATTGGCGAGCGGGTGGCGGCTTTTTTTTTTAAGTGCCGGTTGTCGTTGCCGACCGGCTGCAGCCGCCGCAGATATTTCTGATGTTTTCGTACCGATCGGACGACATTCCTGTCCAGAACCACGGACAGATATATATATATATATATATATATATTATCGCTGGCTCGTGGCAGGCAAAAAAAAGGGCAGACGTTGAACGGTGAAGACATTGTTGAAGGTCGTGTCTTCCATCAGGAGGACGTGTCTGTCCGTTCTTTTCTCTCGTCTCTTGACTTCGTCTCTTCGTCTTCAGACTGTCCGGGATTCAAATCTGTGTTTCTAGATAGAAACCAGAACAAAGATGATCATCCACTCTGTATGACAGACGGTTATGTAACTTATGTGACATATTCAGCCAGGTTCTCGATCATGATGTCATCGTTATGTCATCATGATGTCTTCATTATGTCATCCAGCCAAACATTGTGTCTGTACACATACCTCTAAAGATTGTCATTTATTACCTTCGCATAAAAAATGCGGAAGGTTATGTTTTGATCGCTGTGTATTTATTTGTATGTGTGTGTGTGTGTTTGTGTGTTATTTGCATAACTCAAAAAGTATAAAACCAAATCGCATGAAATTTAGTGGTATTATTGGTTATTATCCGGGGACCATTTGATTAGATTTTGGGATTGATCGGGTCAAAGGTCAAGGTCATGAAAAGGTCAAAATCTTCTTTTTACCATAGTGCGGTAAATGTTTATCCAATTGGCATGCAACTAATGCCAACATGTGGCTGCGGCGAAGGTATGCGCTCTACCGAGTGCCCGTTCTAGTTCTTAAGGGCAACGTCTTTATAGATATTCACAAAATCTGATGATAATATATTTCCAAAAATAATATATATATGTTAGTAATGTAATTATTTGGTTATTATTTATCTTAATATTTAATTAATATCTTATTTTTATAGATAGCATTACCAACAATTCCACTATTTCCAAAAGAAGAAACTAAAAAGAAGCTAAACGTTTCGCTAAAAGTTTATTACAATTGTAATTGTTTTACTTTCCAATGTTTAACAGTGCAATGCAACATTATCTGGGCTGTTATTTGATTTAATTACTAACTATTATAAATTGTTCTTTATTAACCCTACACCCGAGAAACCCGAGACACCCGAGACACCCCAGGGTGCATCTGATACGACTCTCGGTTCTGTTGTGGCAGAGTAAGCCGGCCGCTTAGTGTGAATCACGCTCGTGGCTGGCTCTGGCTCGCTGGCTATATGCATGTGGAGTCCTCTTTAGGGGGGGGGGGGCTGCTCGTAATGGAAAAGCAGCGACCTGCCAAAGCGAGCTTGCAGTTCCACTGTGTGGCGAGTTGAGGGAATATCCTCCGGGGTGGAAAAGCTTAGACGTGTCTCGGATGGGAGCCGTTTTCTGGTCAGATGTGTCAGGATGATGATGATGATGATGAAGAGCTTGAGGTGCAGTTGGCCTCAACAGAAGGGCGGACCGGGGTTCTCGATGCTGCCGGATGGATCACGTTCACAGTAATGTTCCCCTCCTGGAACGATGGCACTTGTCTAAAAGACGGCGACCGCGGTCACGCGTCCGCCGGCGTGCTCGGGGAATGTTATTCTGCACTCGTGCTTGTCCACAAAAAAATGCCTATCCAGTGGAAAATATGTATTTACACTGCAACAGCCTGTATCTTCCGGCTGCTGCCATTGGCTGGCCTCCACAGTCGGGGTGGGGGGGGGGCATCATGGTGGATGCTTTGTTTGTTTGTTTGTCTGTTTTTTAGCATCTAAAACACTTCGATGTCCACGCCGCTGCATACTTTACGCTGGCGTGTCAGATCCCTTCCTCTCTCTTACGGTTACATCACCCTTTTAAGAGTCGGAGTGGTCTGCGATGGCCATGTGATCAATGGGCTACAGCCTCGCTGTCTCTTCACCCTCCCCTGAGCTGCAGGGTTGTAGCGTGGCGGCAGGATGAATATATATATATATACACATCTATATTTATATATATATTTATATACATATATATTTATATATATATTCATATATATATAAATATATGTGTGTGTGTGTGTGTGTGGGGACAGTGAAGGAGGAGGGGATGCAGAGAAGAGTGATGAGCTCATGCTGCTGCAGCACTGCAGCTCTTCTACACAAACTCTGCACCGTGTGTGTGTGTGTGTGTGTGTGTGTGTGTGTGTGTGTGTGTGTGTGTGTGTGTGTGTGTGTGTGTGTGTGTGTGTGTGTGTGTGTGTGTGTGTGTGTGTGTGTGTGTGTGTGTGTGTGTGTGTGTGTGTGTGTGTGTGTGTGTGTGTGTGTGTGTGTGTGTGCATGCCATGCCATGCCATGCTCACTTCATTGATGGATTTGCAGGATTTTGCACGCTGTCCTCCCCCCCCTCCTCCTCCCCCTCCCCAGGTCGCTAATTGCTGGTGGTTATCCGGAGTGTGTGTTTGTGGCTGAAGTCCAAACTGAGCGATGTTGGTATAGAACCTCTTTCTCTATTATTTAAGGCTCATTAAAAGCTGGTTTATTTATTTTTTGCACGCATGATAGTGAAAGTGCCGCGCTGTCAGGGGGGCTGGGACTGTGGCGGGTAAACAGTCATTAAAGTTGAATATTGATCCTGATTGGACTAATTTCTCTGAGGTGTGTGTGTGTGTGTATGCAGGCTTGTGTTGTTCTCTTTAATATATCTTCTCACTTGACGGACAGTGCATGTCTTCTTCTTCTTCTTCTTAGCTTTATTCTTCTTTTTCTTCTTCTTCTTTTTCTTCTTGGCCTTCTTCTTCTTGGCCTTATTCTTCTTTTGATTTGTCTTCTTCTTGGCCTTCTTTTTCTTCTTCTTTTTCTTTTTCTTCTTCTTGGCCTTCTTCTTCTTCTTCTTCTTGGCCTTATTCTTCTTTTTCTTCTTCTTCTTCTTCTTGGCCTTATTTTTCTTTTTCTTCTTCTTGGCCTTATTCTTCTATTTCTTTTTCTTCTTCTTCTTCTTGGCCTTATTTTTCTTTTTCTTCTTCTTGGCCTTATTCTTCTTTTTCTTCTTTTTCTTCTTCTTCTTCTTCTTCTTGGCCTTCTTCTTGGCCTTCTTCTTCTCCTCCTCTCAGCCCTCGCTGTTGCCTTGACAACGTGGCCTTCCAGATATCAGTGCACGTGCATGCAATTGTGATGAATCCAGGCAGCATCAAGCGCAGGGGATCGCTCAAAAAGTCACGTGACTTCTCTTCCCGCCGGCATCATTCACCAAAAGGTTCATTCACAAACGCGCAGATATCGTCTGCCCGTATCGATTTTCTATTTCTTCAGACCGCCAAAAATGAATCACCGGTGGACAGGAGTTGAATTATTAATCACGATCCGTGTCATCATCGCTACGATAGCAGAGGAATGATGTGTTTGTGACTTCCTGTATCGTGTACTCTTTAACTAAAGGCCACTGACAGCTAGAGATGAATCCCGTCCCAGCTTCCATGAGCTCCATCCTCTCCCTCCTTCTCTCCGTAGAGCCTCTTGCTCTCACTCTTTTCTTCCTGCGAGTCCCCCCATCTCTTCCCCTTTTTTTAAAACAGTAACACGGCTGCTCCACTTTGCATTAACCTGCATCAAGTCTTTTGATCAATCCCTACAGCCTCAGATCAGTCCCAGTGTTGACTGTCCACTAGCGCCCCCTGGTGGTAGAGACACGGAACAGCCTCCTGGTGTGACTCCATGCATTTGTTTTTGCGTCAAGAAGTCATTTGATTTCTGGATTTCTGACGGTGAGAGAGCGAGGGCATGGATCTAAGTCATTAGATAATGTGAGATATATATTTTAAGTCTAATAAATGAGCATTCCTAAACTCCACTGAGCTTGTTAAGGCCGCTGCCTCGCCTGCTGTCCCGCTGAGGCAGCTGCAGCTCTGTTTTTGCTAGCTTTTCTCCCAGATAGAAGCTTTTTTAGGTTTACTTTAAAAAACAGTTCTGATGTAATCACTGTTGTTTTTTGATGGAGAGGGAAAAAAAGTATATTACTTTTAAACAGAACGACTCACAAATCATGTTTTTTTAATTTCTGTTCCGAATTATTGTTGGGGGAAAAAAAAACGTGGCGCAACAAAAGAGGAAAAAGTCTGGCACCACAGTTTCAGTTTGTATTCAAAGGGGGACAGTTCACACCCAAAATAACATGGAACTATGGTTGAAAGAAAACAGTTCCTTTACCTAAAACCGCTCTGTGGATTATTGTCATTATTTCTGGACACAGATATTGCTGTTGATTTTTGGGGGTCTGAGTGCCACATAGTCCCATTATATCGGAGAGAAGGCCGACATCTCCCAGACTATAGGCAACTGACACCAAAACAATGTCGACTTTTTTTTAATTTGGGGTGAACTTCCCTTTAAATCATAGGAAGCATCTCTGCCAAGTGTGTGCTCATTTCTGAGAATCCTGAGTATTGACATGTTTTCATAAACCAGCCCAAGCAGAGTAAACATGGGAGAGGTGGAAGTCTGCGGGGCGGCAAAGTGCTGCGTCACACACAAGGGGTTGCTTTGTTGCACCTGTTTATATTTGGCTATATGTAACATTTAATTCATCATATTCTGATTTCTCCTTGGATATGAAGAGACTGTCAGACGACCCGTTATTCAACGGGTCATTTTTCTCGAGCGGTCGGTCCGAGGTTGTGTTTTCCGGTCGAGAGCTCAGATTTCCGCCCTCGGCAACAGAAAAAGACAAATGAAAAAATGAAAAAAGCAACAATCGGTGACCTTGCAGGGCTCCGTACATGCACCCACTGAACCAGAGACATCAACACAGCAGCTGAATAAATGGTCACAGAGGGAAATGTGTGTGTGTGTGGGGGGGGGGGGGGGGACAGCTGCCTAGAAAGAAGTAGAAAAAAAGCGAGAGATTCAAAGGAAGAGTTTAGCAGTGAGTGAGTCAGGGGGGAGGGTGCTCCTCCTCCTCCTCCTCCTCCTCATGGCTGTGTAGGGCAATGTGCTGATGAGTGGAGCGTGCGGCCGTCACATGGAGGTTCTCCTGCGCCCGAGACTTCCAGTCTAGCTTGTTTCTTTTTTTTCCTCTCGCCGTCCGCGGTCAACTCACCTGTCCAGGGTGGCTCTGTCCCCAGAGCCCCGCACCTGGCCTCAGACCTTCAGACCGCACGGCGCAGCCCCGGAGACAGATGTGTGGAGGTGGGTGGGCTCAGGTGTGTGTGTGTGTGTGTGTGTGTGCGTGTGCGTGTGTGTGTGTGTGTGTGTGTGTGTGTGTGTGTGTGTGTGTGTGTGTGTGTGTGTGTGTGTGTGTGTGTGTGTGTGTGTGTGTGTGTGTGTGTGTGTGTGTGTGTGTGTGTGTGTGTGTGTGTGTGTGTGTGTGTGTGTCGAGGAGACAGCAGCTGTTTACGATGTCAGCCTCTGCAGGTGTGTGGCGAGCTGCTGTGTCTGACATTACCGAGCAGAAAACATAACAAACGATGTGGATCAATTGTTTGTTATTCATCGAGCAAAGAAATAAATACCACCTTTATTATTGTGCAGCTTATTAGAGAGTATTTTGTGCGTTTTTTTAATTGAACATATCGACTCGTGTGTGTGTAACGAGCTGCGTGAAGACGTCACCCGACGTCACGACGTCTCTGACAGATCAGTCGAGAGGAAAGTGGCACGGAGCCGCTGAGCCGATGCTCGTACGCCGGGGTGCCGCCGCCGCTCTGTAGTCTGATGTCACACTCACTGATGGGGGGGGGGGGTAAAGAGTTGTCTGTTATAATGTGCTCCATGCGTGTGATTCTCCAGCTGCTGTGTGAACCACAAAACACTTTTTAGTCCCATTTCTCCCCCCCCCCCCATTTCTAATCCCAACCCATTTCTCACTCGGCAGCCAATTGCCGATTGTCTTCAACGGGAACCTATAGCCCCCCCCCTTCATTAGGATGCTCAGAGAGGCCGTCATTAAAGCATATTGGATGCACAGAGCGTGATGCGGAGAGGATACAGAGATGCTCTGTACTCGATGCTCCGCCCTCTCCTCTCGTCCATCGGGTCGCGTGCGTGTTGTCGTCTCCACGTTGCCGAGTTACATTTTGCGGTTCACACAAAATAAAAAGCCGAATTCCCCTCTGGGGGTCATTAGGCACGACGCAGCAGCAGCAGCTTTGAATCTCAATTGTCTTTTTATTACACAGAGTTCCTCCCGTGTTTCATCATCGAACGCAAAGTAATAGCCAGAAAAGAACACGGCGAAACCGGCGGACACTAAAGTAAACCCGTCACACTCGCTCTGGCCCTCTCGTGGAGCTCTCAGTGCATGTGACCGATTACACGAGGAAAAGGATCTCATCCTGTTATCGGGGGGGGGGCGTTGCTGACTCGCCGGCCCTCATAGTCTTCAGAGCCAGTGATGAAGACCTTGACGCTAACTCGTCGGGATAACGCCATGGCTTTATATTCTGGAAGCAACTCTAAGTTGCTGTAATAAATATTCTTGTATTCACAATGGCTCAACGTGATGATCGGGACACCGATGCAGATCTTTCAGCTCAGGCTTTTTTTTTATGGCCCGCTCTCATCAGCACCGTCTCCAGCTGCGGCAGACAGCGGACACCGTGGCCGACGAGCCGGGAGAACATAGTGGAGACTAGATGCTGGACATTTAGCAAATGTCAGAGGAAATGTTACCGTTTCTGTTCTGCCCGAGGAAACGTGTGGAAAGGGAGAAAACTCGAAGGTCAAGCGAACTCCCGGGATTTAAACTGTAGCTGTGCAGCTCGAGGGAAATGGACCAAATGTTGATATTGGAGGGAGGAGAGGAGAGGAGAGAGGAGAGGAGAGAGAGAGAAACCAGGAGGTCGTGTATTTTTCTCCCGCTTGGCAACATCTTGTTAAATCTGACTTATCTCCGCACGATGCTGTTGCCGATGCATAATGGAGCAGTTTGTAATCCTGGGGGCTCAGAGAGCCGGGAGGGAGGAGGAGGGGATGGGGCCTCTAACGAGTGATCGAGGCGCCACAGATCGATGTGAGCCGCGGAGACCCGCAATGTCGATAAACCAGCAAGCTTCAACAGAAACAGATCTCCTCCCAGTTTGAAATGTAACGGCGTGCACATTTTTAGATTCCGAGACAAATCCGTATCTCGGACTCGTCGAGTTAATCCACGTCTGGAGTGGCGGGTCACGCGGCGGCCTCCAGAGAAATGAAACGATAAACACGGGCCGCCGCGTTGCTCCTCCTCAAAGGACTTGTTGTCATGGAGTTGAGTCTGTTTGTTATTCTCAGAACGTCACCGAAAAGCCGAACTTCACGACCTATAACCAGCCCGAATGTAGAACAAAATAATGATACATATATATGTATATATATGTGTGTATATGTACATAAATATACATATATATGTGTGTTTGTATATATATATATATCTATACATATAAGTGTGTATTTATATATACATATATCCATATATATGTATATATATTATTTTATATATATATATATATGTGTATAGTGGGTGTAAAAAACAGAAATGTAGACATTGTTGCCAATTTATTAATAAAGAAAAACTGAACTATCACATTAAAGGGTCTGAATACTTCTGACCATGTGGCATTTCAGTTTTTTTATTTTTATCAATTTGAAAAGATTTCTACATTTCTTGTTTTTTCTGTCAAGATGGGGTGCTGAGTGACCATTAATGAGAAATTAAATGAACTTTTTTGTTTTTATTAAATGGTTGCAATGAAACAAAGAGTGACGCATCGAAAGGCGTCTGAGTATCCTCCGTACTGACTCCAGTGTCTTGTGGAAATGTGGTGAGAAGAAGAAGAAGACGAAGACTCCTCATCATCATCTCTGGGCTGTTGCTCTGTGATTGATTGCTTCCCCCTCGCTCGTGTTCCTTTTTGAAGACGTGTCGTAGCTTTTTGCTCGTTCTCCACCTTCCTCCGATGTCGCCACATGAGACGCCGGAGTCATGAATTATTTCTTTTTTTAATTCCGCTTTTATTCTCGAGGAGCTTTCAACGGTGGCTTATTTGATTAATATTTAAATACAAGCGATCAAATTCCCGTAAGCCAATCCCTGAGTTTCTTTGCGTTCGTCCGTCTGCAGCTCGTCTTCTGCTCTGAGTTTTTCTTGGGGGGGTTAAACCCGGGTCAGGATTTCCTTTTGACCCACATGACCCTGACGTGGCGGTTTCATCAGTGGTCTCTAGAATAAAACAGTTCTAGTTATTGTGTGGTCAGATCATTGCTGACAATATTTAAAGAGAAGCAACTTTTTCCTTGTGTGTTGATTTAGGCCCGTGTGGACAAAAACGTCTCCCAGATTCCCTTCATTACCTTCGTATTGAAAATGCAGAAGGTTATGTTTTGATCGCCATGTATTTATTTATTTATTTATTTGTATGCGTGTTACTCTCATAACACAAAAAATATTAAACCGAATCGCATGAAATTTGGTGGGATGATTGGTTATTATCCGGGGACCATCTGATTAGATTTTGGGATCGATCGGGTCAAAGTTTAAGGTCATGAAATGGTCAAAATCTTCTTGAATCGCATGAAACGAATGCCAAAATGTTCATAATTCAATGCCCAATCTTGTGATATGCGAAGGTATGCGCTCTACCGAGTGCCCGTTCTAGTTTATTTATTTTTTACTCTAATTTTACGGCAGCAGTGGTCTGACAGCAGTCCTGGTTCTGGTTCTCCCGCCCCACTTATCTATTCTAATACGACCCGGGCCTCCAGCTGCTTCAGAGGCGATGCTCTGCTCCTCCCATCCAGTCGGGAAGGCGTCTCTGGGTCCGTTGTAGGTCGAAGAGAAAAGAGAAAAGAGCCGATCTTCTCGCCGGCGGTCGCGTTAAAAGTCAAATGGAGGCCACCGGTATTTAATTAAGACCGTTTCCAAACCAGTTAAAAGTTCCCCACAGCAACTTTTAAGTTGATTTAAACGACTCGAGCATGAAATGAGCTTCGTCGTCACGCCAACGGCTCCTCCGTGGCCGTTGACGTTAATGACGTTGAACCGCTGCGTCCGCAGGGGACTTTAACAGCATTTGCACAGCAGATTATAATCGTAACACTCGTGCGCTCCTAGAAGAACACGATGCGTTCCTCTGTGATTGCGTCACCGTCGGCCTCACGAGGCGCCGTTAGGACGAAATGCGTTTAGCGTATTCTCTTCCAAGCGGAGCAGAATCTGGAAAAAGGATAAAATATTTGAGTCCGACGTCGATGCCGCGGCCTTTCGCCACGGGGCTGCTCCTGTTGTTGTTGTTGTTGTTGTTGTTTAGCGGGCAGCGGGGATACAAGGCCGCCTTTGTGCACGCAGTGCCAACACAAACAATGGCGAGTGCGGCCGGCCCGAGGAGCCGGGAGCCGCTCCTCAAAGGCCTCAGTGTGTCCCGATGCCACGGGGGCTCGGCCGGCTGCGTCTGGGCAGGGCGGCAACCGGAGTCCGGGGCTGAAGTGGTCAGACAGCTGTGTGTGTGTGTGTGTGTGTGTGTGTGTGTGTGTGTGTGTGTGTGTGTGTGTGTGTGTGTGTGTGTGTGTGTGTGTGTGTGTGTGTGTGTGTGTGTGTGTGTGTGTGTGTGTGTGTGTGTGTGTGTGTGTGTGTGTGTGTGTGTGTGTGTGTGTGTGTGTGTGTGTGTGTCTTTTTTCCGTCTGTGTCTCTACGTTATTTGTCGAGACGTCGCTTCTAATCTCGATCGCGCAATTAACGCGTCTTGTTTGACGACTTATTTATTTAGTTATTTGCTCCAGAGCACAACACCATATATATATATATACATATACTTCCCGCGTGACTGCTGATGGAATCTGATCGGAGCGATGGAGGGAACGTGACATCTTCAGAGACCATCAGCTGTTCCTCTGACTGCTGCTGCAGGCGAATGGAATCTGATCGAACCGTCAATTATGTGTCATTGTCAGCCCTCCAGTCAATTTAGCCGGTTCAGTGATGTCATTAAGCTCGTGGCTCCGGATTGATTTCCATCGCGAGGCGCACACACACACACACACACACACACACACACACACGCGCTGTGTTAATTGTGTGTGGTGTTATTGGACAGACATTTAAGGAAGGCTGTAGCGCTTAAAACATATTGAAACTGGATAAAGACGTCTGTATATTGCACACTACAAAATCTTCAATCGCAAGAAAACACGTGTCCTGATGGTTACCTTCGCATTGAAAATGCTGAAGGTAATGTTTTGATCGCCGTATATTTATTTTAAACCGAATCGCATGACATTTGGTGGGATGATTGGTTATTATCCGGGGACCATTTGATTCGATTTTGGGATCAATCGAGTCAAAGGTCAAAGGCAAGGTCATGGAAAGGTCAAAATCTTCTTTTTACCATAGCATGGTCAATTTCTATCCAATTGGCATGCAACTAATGCCAACATGTTCATAATTCAATGCCCAATCTTGTGATATGTGAAGGTATGCGCTCTACCGAGTGCCCGTTCTAGTTCAATATGTTTTTAGTCTATATGAAAAGAACAGAGCCTGTTTTCTATGCTCCCGTGTGACTTCAATACTTGAGCCTAACAAGTAAAATTGTAAAGGACCAAAATAAATAGATATTTCTGTTTATACTCATGGGGGTAAGGCGAACGTGTGAACCTTGATATCGATATTCACTCAAATGACTTTGAGATTGTACGCGCCCGTGATCAATTTAGACGCCGTAATTGCGAATAACGATATGGCGATGTGTCGTTTCTCATCATCGTACCGCTCTGAGACGATTAAATACCAAACTGAATCATTGTTTTTTATTTTCTCGATCGGCTGTGAAGAAATGCGTACCGCATGTAAACCTCGAGCCTCGCTCTGTGTGGGACAGGTGTGAGTCTGTCGCTCCCTCAAATAGATGATTGCACCTCCCCCCCCCCCACCCACACACACCCACCCACCCACCCTAAACCCCGCCCACCCACCCCTCCAAACAGACCTCAGTGGTGCTCAATGACATCACTGCCAGCCTGGTGTACATTTCTGAGGGTGCGTACAGTACCGTGTCTGACCAGCGGGGGGCACTGTCACTCTTGAGAGACCGGAGGCCTCTGACGGGCCTGTTTGGGCGGTCTTGGCTGCGGTTATCACGCCCCCCGTATCCACCTTCCTCTTGTCTCCATCTTGACCCTCAAACTGTCCCAATGTCACAGGAGCCGATAACGAGGTCTAAATCCCCGGGCCGTTCGGTGGCCATTCTTTCTTTCTGTCTCTCTCTCTCTCAGATGCGTCTTCTCCCTCTCTGGATCTTTCGTGGCGTTGCTCCTCCCCCTTGCAGAGTGTTTACCAGAGTGGGTCACCTCACATGGGTCTATTTTTAGCGGGGGAGAGAATAGTGCTGTCGAGGGGGAGGGGCTTCAGAGAAATATGATCTCTGGTAATGGAATGAGCTGAAAGGAAAATATTGTAAATGGACGAGCGGGGCCTGCTTCTAAAAAACGGCCACGGTAAAACAACCCCCCCCCCCCCTCTCTCCTCCCATCCGCCTTTCACAATGCTTTGACTCATGTACTGTGGTTCCATGACTTTCCTTTTCTCCTTTTTTTAGATAAAGGAATAAACAAGTCTCACGGTTTTGCCTCGTTCCCCAAGTCGGTTTGAGGATGGTCGCTCGATGCCCAAATTCCTAATTGTTTTGCCAATTTAGAGACTCCACCTCCACCTGAGAGGAAACCCAAACAAACAGCTTCACCCAGAAAAGACTGAGGAGCAAACCTGGATGCCTTTTTTGTGTTTTTAGGGTCGTCGTGGCGACTTCGTCGTAAAGGGATTGTATTTCCTAGAGTTATTCTTCTTCTTCGTTTTCTCTCCAAAGAAACCCTTATTTGGGACTTTTATCATATCGCAAAATGTGTTAAATTTGACATGCAAATCAGGACTGGTGAAAAATGTGATATTTTAGAATTTAGAGGACTCACATTTGGGTCAATAGAAAATTCTCTCTAGCGCCCCCACGCTTTTTGCACCCAATGACCGATTGTCTTGAAATGTGACATACATGTCCACTTGTTTATTATAATATTTTTTTAGAGCTATCCAGATGTAATTTTGAAACCGGCTGTCGTTCGCTTTGAGCATCGTTTCAAGTCTCCTTTTTTTATACTCGAGCGAATACGTCGCCTGAGTTTTCGCTACATGTATACAAACTCAATAAAAACATATGTGTTATGTTAAAAAATAAATAATAAATGTACCCTTTTATAGGACCGAAAGATGAGTCTTCTCATCTAATTCTCAACATGAAAGCAAATGAAAGGACATATGTGGGCTGCACTATATATATATAAATGTGTATATATATAATTTCTATATATATATAACTATGTGTATATATATATATATATATTTATATCTATATATTTATATATACATATATACATTTATATATACATATATATATATATAAATTATATACATATAAATATATATATATATCTAGAAATGTATATATATTTCTATATATATAGATATATATCTTTCTATATATAAATATATATATATAAAGATATATATATATATAGAAATATAAACATAAAGATATATATCTTTATATATATATATATATATTTATTTGCTTCCAAAACTAATCTCCCTGCAGTTTGCCCTCTGCTTCCATGTGTCTGAAGAACCAGATTGTTTCTTTCCAGATTGGAGTTACATTACGGGATGTAGGAACTCTCAGACGTCACGTTCATGCTGAGGATCTTTGATTGTTTCCACCAGATCCCACGGGCAACACATCTGCTCCGGCTTTGCCGCCAGGATGCGATGAGCGCGGGGCAGCTTATCCTTTAATTACTCTCATTTCAGTTCTATTTATACATCTGCTGCCAGATCCCTCTCATGCACAAACATTCTTTGTTCCTGAGAATTTATGGGGAAAATGTTTTTTGTGTGTGTTTCTGTTTTTGGTTGTTTTTTTCTCCTCCGATACAAAGTCCTCTGTGTTCTCGGGCCGCCTCATCCTCGTTCAGTATGCTGTTGTATCAAAACTATGACATCAGCCCCGCTCTTTAATTATTTCCAGACACACACACACACACACACACATCGTTTGGAGTTTTTTATTTTATTTTCCGTTTCGAGGTCGCTCGGCGTCCAGCAGGAAAAAAAAGAAAAGCAAGATAACGAGAACCGGCGCATGATGTCATGTAGACGGAGCTCGGCGGCGACCAAGTTTCCTGGGAGTTATCACTTTGTTTCCCTTCGCCGTCTGCTCCTTTGATCAGCCTCTTAAAAAAAAAGTTCATCTGCTCCTCTGATAACATTCAGGTACTAAAGTCTGTGGGAACGCACCTGATGAAGGGGGTTTGAGTGCGGGTGACCCCAGGGTGCCCCTTTGGCCTCGGATCTCGCTTTGCTTACACTAAAACGTGAAGGAAGAGGAAAAAGGAGGCGGGGGGGGGGGGTGATGGAGTCGGAGCTGAAACGCAGAGAGAGAGAGGGAGAGAGAGACCATATGTATTGAGTTGAGGAAATGGCGTTTTATGAGCAGAGTGGGGCCTCTGCTTGGAATTCTCAATGACATCATGCTGGAGCCGAGCCGGGACCCGGGAGACGAGAGCTGGCCTTCACCAGACGGGGGGGGGGGGGGGGGGGGGGGGCTAGACCAGACCAGACCGGATCGTAACACTAGAGGAGGGAAAGGGAGCGACGCAGACGGAGAGAATTACTTCGGCAGGCCTCGCTTGAAAGTGTCCTTTTTTTTTTTCGTAAACTTTTCCAGCTCGGTCTTTCCTCTCACCTGGAATTCATCGCGATTCGATGATGTGATGCTTAAAAAACGACGCCGCCCTCGAGCCTCGGGCTGGGGACGATCACGACGGGCTCTGGAGAGAGAGAGGGGGGGGGGGGCTTATTAACGCCTTTCCAAAATAAAGGGTAGTTAGCCACTCCGCCGCGGCCAGGGGCCCAATATCTCATATCTGCATCTCCATTATAATTTTGTTCTCGCTGTCACTCATTGATAAATTGATATCTGGGCGAGGCGGCGAGGCGGCGAGGGGAGATCTGTAGGTCGAGGCGAGCGTCTGCGACGCGGAGCAGCTGCGGGGCCAAGGGCCCCCGACGGAAATAGATCCGCACGCGCTCGACCGCGGCCTCGGCACCACGTTGCGAGTGCGGTCCGAGTGCATTGATCCACGGCGAACGCTCACACACACACACACACACACACACACACACTCACACTCACACACTCTCACACACACTCTCACACTCTTTCCTCTCTTTTTGTGTGTGTTTGTGTCTCGTCCTGCAGCGTCCGTTTGAAGTCTCAGACGGGTCGTTTTTAGGGGTGCAAACCTGTAATTAGAGGACAACAACATCTCCCTCTGGAGACTGGTGTGTGTGTGTGTGCGTGTGTGTGTGTGTGTGTGTGTGGTGTCCCCTGTAAACCGGCTCCATGTGGGCGCCATTCTTCCGTTTCCTGTGCCTGTTGTCATTAGGTAGAAAATGCTGTTGACTGGGGGGGTAAACTGCCCCCCCCCCCTCCTCTCAGGGGGGTGATTAGTCACCGGCTTGTCTCCACAACTTCTGCTCCACGCAGGAAAAAGACACAGAATCTCCTCTCTGGTTCTTTCCGGCCCATCATCACCGCCCCTCTGCTCATAGAGGTTCTCTCGTGGCCCCGGCTAAATCCTTTCTTCCTTTTCCGTGCACCCTCGTTTCCTTCCACCCTCCCTTCAGTCTTTACTGCATCTCCTCGTTACCTGTCTCTCTCTCTCTCTCCGTTCCGCCCGACACCTCCTACATGTGCACCTAACCCGGATCAGGCTTCAGCACCGCGCTTTATTCCCCCCCCCCCCCCTCTCTTTCCTATGTTTTCACATTCCCTGATAACACGCCTGAGGAGCGTGGACCCGTTGTGGCTCCGGTGTCATATGTGTGGCCCTTTCCTTTCGTCTCATCCGCCTTCACCCCCTCTTTCTATAGGTACAGAGCCTCCATGCTCACACACACACACACTTCCCTGCACCCCGCCCCCTAACATACTGCTCAGGGCCTGGCAAAAAACAAAAAGGAAACCCACTCTCCCAGCCTCCGCCCCCCTTCTACTCCTACCAGCCCGGCTCACGGAGGACAGAGGGGAGGAAGAAAAAGAGAAAAAGAAAGAGCTCCAATTTTCTGTCACACGTTACAGATGGCCACTTAGCAGCGGCCATGTCCGCCGAGCATCCGTAGGGAGCTGCTTCCTTCTTCTTCTTCTTCTTCTTCTTCTTCTTCTTCTTCTTCTTCTCACAAGGCAAAGAAATGGGAACGTCTGCAAGAAGCGGGCCGCTCCGAGCTCTCGCAGACGTCCCTTCTGAGACGCGTCTGTCAGAGGAACCTTAAAGGCACCTTAAAGGAACCTTCGAGGAACCTTCGAGGCAGCGCTGAGGGAACCGTTCACGTTCGGGTTGCATCGGAGTCGTTTCTTGTTTTGTCATCGTGCGAGTCGACCGGGCAGCATGTGGTGTCTGCAGTGCAACTCGGAGAACACCCAGTCGCTGCTGGAGCTGAACGGCCGGTAAGAGGAACGGGAGTGTGTGTGTGTGAGTGTGTGTGAGTGGAACGCGGGTTTTTTTAAACTTATGTTGTGTTGTTTTTAGTGTGCGTTCGTGTTGCGTTTTGTCATTGGATGAGGTAAACGCCCGGCGGCCGGAGCTTTTTGTTTTTAAATGAACAGCGGCGAGACTGACTGTGTGTGTGTGTGTGTGTGTGTGTGTGTGTGTGTGTGTGTGTGTGTGTGTGTGTGTGTGTGTGTGTGTGTGTGTGTGTGTGTGTGTGTGTGTGTGTGTGTGTGTGTGTGTGTGTGTGTGTGTGTGTGTGTGTGTGTGTGTGTCAGTGGAAATGGAATTAACTCTCAGCTTTTCTGTCTCTGGAAGATGAAAAGGAGGAATGACAAACTCCCCCCCTCTCCCTCCCTCTGAGTCACTGTACACTCGTCGTGGTGTGTTTAGTCTCACTGTACAGCACCCATCTGTGAGTTGGATTGTCGTCCCTCCTCCTCCTCCTCCTCCTCCTCTGAAGGGCATTCCTGTGGTGTGTCGTGGCCCTCCTGCTAGCTGGACGTGACTGTGTGCTTTTTCTTCTTCTTCTTTTTTGTCAGTGCCGGTTGTTCAAGGGCAGGTGCTGAGTGAACTTTTAATTATTCATTCCCTGTAAGATAATGATGGCGGCTCTGTTGTTGTTGTTGTTGTTGTTGTTGTATGAGTCTTGACAGGAGGGGGGGTTCAGACGGGTTGAGGCCCAGCAGTAGATGGCGTAACAGTATTGACTTCCGATTGCTTTAATAGTTTAGTTTAGTACGTGGCTGAGCATCAACGAAGCATCGCGATGATTTCAATCTGCTGCACGTGTAAATAATGGAGTAAAGATTTTATTTCACGACAATAATCGACTTAATATTCTAAATCGTATTCATCGTGACACGGAGGAAACTGAAAACTTCGGGGCTGGCAGATTACATTTACTTTTTCCCCCAAATTTTTGTTATTGATTTATGAGAAGTTGTGAGACTGAAGTCTCAACAGCTTCCAGGCGCTTGCTGCCGAGCCTCAGGAGTGGCGCCGGCGGTCGGCCCCCCCGACCCGCTCCTCGCCGTCCGGGTCCAGACGCCGCTCAATCCTCCACGATGATGTCATCGGTGCTGGAGTGTTCACGACGCGCTGGATTCATCAGCATGTCACTGTGTGGTCTCCCCGTGTGTATGTGTGTACATGTGTGTGTGTGTCTCTGTGTGTGTCTCTGTGTGCGTGTGTGTCTATGTGTATGTGTGTGTGTCTCTGTGTGTGGGTGTGTGTGTGTGTGTCTCTGTTTGTTTGTGTGTGTCTGTGTGTCTCTGTTTGTGTGTGTGTGTGTCTCCGTGTGTTTTTGTCTCTCTGTGTGTGTCTCTGTGTGTGTTTGCGTCTCTTTGTGTGTGTGTGTGTGTGTGTGTCTCCATGTGTGTGTCTCTGTTTGTGAGTGTGTGTGTGTACATGTGTGTATGTCTCTGTGTGTGTGTGTGTACATGTGTGTATGTCTCTGTGTGTGTGTGTGTGTACATGTGTGTGTGTGTCTCTGTGTGTGTCTCCGTGTGTTTGTGTCTCCGTGTGTGTGTGTGTGTCTCTGTTTGTGGGTGTGTGTGTGTGTGTCTCTGTTTGTGTGTGTGTGTCTCCGTGTGTTTTTGTCTCTCTGTGTGTGTGTGTCTCTGTGTGTATGTGTGTGCGTCTCTGTGTGTGTGTGTGTGTTTGTGTGTGTGTCCATATTTACGAGCTCCCGGAGCTGCTGTGGAGAGAGAGGGAACATCTGCTTTTGTCGGGATTCATTTCAAAGCGCTCGGCGTCCACGCATTTAAAAAAACAAAAACAGAATCATCATAATACTTTCATATTGTGTGTGTGTTGCACGGGGTGTTGTTGCACACTCTCTAAACACGCCGATGAGGGAGTCAGATTTCCATCTCGCCATCTGCCCGTTTGTGCATCACGGAACCAAAAATAAAGCCAGCAGATCGACTTCCTTAGCAACCGCGTCGAATGTTGCCAATATGATGCAACTCCGACCTTTTGATTGTTTCAAGTTTGTCAGATTCCACACTAACACGCATTGCGGGGGGGGGTTCACGTCAAGTCTATTTAAAAAAAAGGGGCCGTGGCATCTTTGAAAATTCCCAAGAACGTCACAATGAAATAAAGACAGACGCTCGAGGAGTGGGAGGGGCTCTGGGCGGGCGGGTGAGGACTCGAGTCTGAACACACCAAAGCGAGGTCCTCCTTCACCTCTTCCGTTCGGCCTGCTCTTCATTAGCCGTTCCTCCACTCCCGGAGAGCCCCGGAGGTGTGACTCCTCTTTTCCGGGATGGAGGAATGTTTCTCCCTCGGGTCCGAACGATGGGGGCTCGGGCCTCTTTTACTGAGAGGGAAGTAGAGAGAGCACCCCCCCACCCCCACCCCCCTCAAGTCAACCCCTAAAAAAAACCTGGGTCCGTTGATTCAACGTGGAGATCTGTCTGACTTCTTCCATTACAGTTTAAAGTGCTGCTCTTTTTTCTTTCTTTTTTTACCCCCCATCTTTTTTTTCCCGCCATCACGAGCCGCTGACCTCTGTGTTCAACGACCTCGGAGCAAAAAGTGCTGCAGCATTTATTCCCACTCTCCTTCCTCTGGTTCCTGGGCGGGAGAAAGTGGAGCAGAAAGAAGTGGAAGGAAGAGAGAGGGATGGATGGATGGAGGGAGGGAGGGAGGTAGAGAGAGAGAGAGGGGGGAGGGAGGGGGAGAGAGGGAGGAAGGGAGAGGGAGGGAGGGAGAGGGTGAGAGAGGGAGGAAGGGAGAGGGCGAGAAAGAGGGGGAGAGAAAGAGAGGGAGAGTGAGAGGGCGAGGGCGAGAGAGGGGGGAGGGAGTGAGAGCTATTAAAAGCTTTCTTCGGTTATGTCATCCAGCCTCCCTTCTTATTCCCACAGTATTTAAGACGGTTGATAGTAAAACGGCAGAAGACAACAACAATAAACACAATAACAAGAATCAATAGATCATAAACTCATCAAACTTTATTGATAGAATCCTTTCATCGAGTTGTAGAGCTCCACAGACGACGGTTTGAGACCAATGCACGCAAGACAATAAATGAAATAGAATGTCATTAAAATGCAATAATAGAAGTAGTAAAACGGCATGAATTTAAAATAACAATCAAATAGAATTCTATTTTACAACTTAATAAGGGAATATAATTATCAATACTTACCATCTGGAGGGAATCACGGTTAAGTACCAGAGGTCATGGTCAATCCATGGAGCTATACTTTACACATTTGCCACATATTAATTGATCATATATTTTCATATTTTTGTTTCTATGCATTTCACTTTTTAAATTATTCTCTTTTTTCCATCTAAAGCTGAAATATGTATTTGTTACATCTCCACATCTCAGAGGAAATTATGCAATAAAGTCTTCTACCCAATGTTTGTTTTGGTTCAGCAGTACAAAGGTGCTCTCTCTCTCGCCCTCCCTCCCCCCTCTCCCTCTCTCCATCTCTCCCTCCCTCTCTGTCTCTCCTCATCCGTCTCTCCCCCTCCCTCTCTCTCCCCCTCCCTTTCCCTCCCTCTCCCTCCCTCCTTCTCTCTCCCTCTCCCTCTCTCCTTCTTTCTCCCTCTCTCTCTCCCTCATCCCTCTCCCTCCCTCTCTCCCCCTCCCTTTCCCTCCCTCCCTTTCCTTCCCTCCCTCTCTCTCTCTCTCCCTCTCCCTCCCCCCTCTCTCTCTCCCCCTCCCTCTCTCTGTGTACCTATTGCCTCGAGGGAGTCGGTCCGCCTGTACTCACCATGCGATGATCCGGTGACCTCGGCCGACCCCGACCGGTCCGAAGGGAAGTCGTTCATTTAATGTAGTGGAACTGACCACCCACGTGGAGACGTGATGATACTTCTGGTTTCACCATCTCAGATGTTGAAATCAAATATTTTCTGGATGCCATCCAATATTTAGTGGTGTTTTTTGCAGCCACAGCAGGACCACCATGTATTTTTATATTTAAGTCACATTTTTTGGGTTGAAAAGCAGAAGTAAGGAGGTTATTCTAGAGCGTCTCTATTGGTTTCGGGAGTGAAAAGAGCATCTCGCAGCACATTTGCTTTTTTACTTGTGTACTGTTATAGTACATTGCACATTATCTGAGACAAGAATCAGCAGGCAGGACATGAGACACATCTGTTGGTTGTGAATTAAGATTGAAATGTACAAAATGATAAAGTAAAATCTAATGTCATGCATTATGTTAGATTGTACTATATTCATCCCTAGGGGGGGAATTGTTGATGCAGCAGCACATTTGTTTTACAAATATACAATAAAATAAAATAGCAGGACATATTAAAAATATATATTTGTTTTTTAAATTCTTCTAATTCTTTTAATGTTTTTAGAATTTTTTTCATAATTGTTCTACGAATTTATTTATTTAAATATTTTTTTTACATATCTTTTTTCCAAATTTTTTTCAGAATAAAGGAAAAGGGAAATGTCAAAATTAAAATCGTCGAAGTGAAATTTTTCGGCTTCGAGTCGATCGGGTGAACCACGAATGACCAATTTATTTTGTTATTCAGTTGAGAGTTTAAAAAAAAGTCGCTCACGCTGTCCCGTTAAATGTGAACAAATAAGAGTGAACTGTGAACTTTTGACCATGTCCCCGTTCCACTTCTTCGCTGCTGCTGCCGAGTGTTGACCTCCGGCTGCCTGATGAAGGAAGCGGATGGTGTACCCAGCGAGGAGGGCGCGTCGAGCCACAGTTCAAAGGCACTCAGCGTGCAGCAAACAGCGAAGGACAAGAGACGCTCGTTCGTGTGATATTAGTTATGAAAAAAGGTCTCCGCCCTCGTCTCGGGCTATTTCCTAAAGGACCTGCTCGTTTATATTTGCTCTGTCGTTCCCTCTGAACTGGACTTTGTAACAGCGTGTCGTCACCGCGGCAAACATGAGGTAACTCCCGCCGGTCACCGATTGGCCCTCTGAGGCGGCCATAACGCGGAGTTTCCTGGAGCGGCCCCGTGAACTCTGGACCCGACGTGACCGAAAGACGTGGTGGACGAGATGTGAAGGAAGAGTTGGCAATTTATAGAGAATAGAGGGTCTTTTCGCCATAAGCCGTCCTCTTGCGGCACGGCAGAGTGAGAGAGTGAGTGAGTAATCGCCTCCGTTGTTGTTTGTTCACGTTGTGTTGTGTGACGTTTAATCCCACGGGGACAACGGGGTCACCTGGGAGTGTTTTGATATGTGGAGCGTTTACGTGGCATTTGGGGTTGTTTTTTTTCCAAGTTGTGTGGCACGTTGTCATAATTTCACAGAGTAATTATTATTACAAAGATGAGAGTCAGTATTCAAGCAGCTGAAATGTCCGTTTTTTTCTTTTCTGTACGTTATAAACTTGTAGAATCAGCATTTATATGCACGCTGCAGTTGCCGTATTCAATTCAGTTTGTTTTATATAGCCCAATATCACAAATCAATCACAAATTGCCTAATTGGGCTTTAAAATCTGTACACATACGACATCCCATATGCGTTTGTATCCTCCATAACAAAGACTAGACTATTTTATTCAAGCCGAGGCCATAAATCCCTGAAGTTGAACTCCTGAAGCTCTGACATTTCACAAGTCGTTCCAGGAACACAGCTGTGACGAACCTGTTTATACGTGTTATCAAATACTGACCCCCAAAAATGTAATTTTCATCGTCTAATTTTTTGAAGATGAAATCTCAAAGCGTCTCCTTCGCTTTTTGTTGCAGTGTGGAAGGTGATGGACGGCCCAATGAGAGCGGCCCTTCCCTGGACGGCGGAGCCGGCTTCGGCCCGGGCCCCGTGACTCACGGCTCGGCCATCGGCCCGGACCGCTTCGACGGCCCGCTCTACAGCCACGGGGTCCAGCCGGGTCCTCAGAGACCCCGTCGGCCCAAGCTCCAGCACTCGCAGTCCATCCTCCGGAAGCAGGCCGAGGAGGAGGCCATCAAGCGGTCGCGCTCGCTCTCCGAGAGCTACGAGCTCTCCGCCGACCTGCAGGACAAACAGGTATTCCGACGTGGCCGCCGATGAGCCGTTAGCTTTGGAGCTAACGCAACGAGTAAAGCGGGGAAAAGCCGTTGTCGGGTTGGACTTTACAAACCGAGAAAACGTCTGAAATAATACATTTGACTCTCGTCTTTCCGTCCAGGTGGAGATGCTGGAGCGTAAATATGGCGGACGTTTCATAACCCGGCATGCGGCCCGCACCATCCAGACGGCTTTCCGCCAGTATCAGATGAACAAGAACTTTGAGCGTCTCAGGAGCTCCATGTCGGAGAACCGCATGTCCAGGCGCATCGTCCTCTCCAACATGAGGATGCAGCTCTCGTTCGAGGGCCCCGAGAAAGTGCACAGCTCCTACTTCGAAGGGCGGCAGGTGTCCATGACGGAGGACGGCGCCACGGTGCAGTCCGAATGCGGAGACATCGAGGCGCGCCAACAGGCCAACATGGCGTCTCGCCCGGCCCCGCAGGGCGACCTGACCGACGCCATCACGGAGCTGGAGGACGCCTTTTCCAGGCAGGTGAAATCGCTGGCGGAGTCGATCGACGACGCGCTGAACTGTCGCAGCCTCCAAGGGGACGAGGGTCCGGAGCCGGAGGCCTCGGGCTGCTCCAAGGCGGAGAGGAAAGCGCCCTATCGGGTGAATTCCCACCGCCGGGCGGCCGGACGAATGCTCGACGAAACGTCGGCGTCCTACAGCGACGTCACCCTGTTCATCGACGAGGAGGACGCGTCGCCCTCCGTCGCTCTGTCCAGGTCAGGGGGCCAGCCGTCCAGCACGGAATCGGACGTGCGGTTGCGGTCCGTCGACTTCTCCCAGGACTACTGGCCCATCGACCCCAAAGACGAGGGTCGCGACACGGACACGAGCTGCCGCAGCACTCCTTCCCTGGAGGGCCAGGAGCAGCGCCTCAGGATGGACCACCTCCCGCTGCTGACCATAGAACCTCCGAGCGACAGCTCCGCCGAGCTCAGCGACCGGTCGGACCGCGGCGGCTCCTCCGTCAAGCGGCCGCCGCCGTACGAGCCGCACGGCCACGTGGTGACGTCGTCCCAGGCGAGCCCCAAACACATTTCCCACGGGCCGCCGCCGCCGCCGCGAACGTCCTCCCGCGACGGCGGCGACGACGCGCCGCTGCGCCACCGCCAACTGGAGGGCCACCTGGCCACCAACGGCTCGGCCAACCGGCAGAGCAAATCCGAGTCGGACTTCTCGGACGGCGACAACGACAGCGTCAACAGCACGTCCAACTCCAACGACACCATCAACTGCAGCTCCGAGTCGTCGTCGCGGGACAGCCTGCGGGAGCAGACGCTCAGCAAGCAGACGTACCACAAGGAGACTCGCAACAGCTGGGACTCGCCCATCTTCAGCAACGACGTGATCCGCAAGAGGCACTACCGCATCGGCCTCAACCTCTTCAACAAGTAGGTGCTCGGCTCGAGGCGAGGACGCTCGGCCCGTCCGGGTATTAAGGGTGTGAATAATGTTCTGCCTCTAAACGTTGGGATTCATCAGGAAGCCAGAGAAGGGCGTCCAGTACCTGACCGAGAGGGGCTTCATCCCCGACACGCCGGTCGGGGGGGCTCACTTCCTGCTGCAGAGGAAGGGGCTGAGCAGGCAGATGATCGGAGAGTTCCTCGGCAATCGGCAGAAGCAGTTCAACAGGGACGTCTTGGAGTGAGTGCGACTCGCCGCCGCGTTGCGTACGATGAGATGAAGATCGGGAAAAAAAGATCGGGGAAATGGGAAAACGTGGATAGTGGTCCATGTGCATGCTCTAAAATCATGGGGGGAAGGGAGCGGGGGCAATGGTGTACCTTATTTCATAAAAGAGAAAGTCCGAAAGATTCCTTAAAATCCAACTAAGGACAAACCTGCAGGCGATAACATTTGGAACATCCTCTTTTTCTAAAAACTGAAAATCTGATAGTCGAAGCGGTGACGATCAATAACAGATGCCGTGTTCGTGTGGTTTAAAAAAAATTTAAATTAAATGTTATGTTCTTCTGCCATCTGTTCCCCTGTCAGCTGTGTGGTGGATGAAATGGACTTCCAGAGCATGGAGCTGGACGAGGCTCTCCGGAAGTTTCAGAACCACATCCGTGTTCAGGGTGAAGCCCAGAAGGTGGAGCGGCTCATCGAGGCCTTCAGGTGAGATCCGGATCGAGATCGCACGACCGACAATGGCCCCAGAAGGGCACCTCAGAAGCCCCCGAGTCTCACAATGACTGTTTTAGGAAGGACAATAGAGGAAGCGCTTAAGCTGGGTTCATACGTACGCACATCCTTCAGAATATAATATCCACGTGTCAAAAAAACACATCAACTCGGGCTTTCTTACGATGTTATCTGGACTTATGTTGATATTTGCCTCCAGCCAGCGCTACTGCATCTGCAACCCCACGGTGGTGCGGCAGTTCAGGAACCCCGACACCATCTTCATCCTGGCGTTCGCCATCATCCTCCTCAACACCGACATGTACAGCCCCAACGTCAAGCCCGAGAGGAAGATGAAGATGGAGGACTTCATCAAGAATTTGAGAGGTAATCGGACACGATATGCTGAGGATGCGCTAGCGCGTGAACGAAATGAACCGAACGGATGTTTTTTAACGTCTCCTCGTTGGCGGTGCCAGGTGTGGACGATGGCGAGGACATCCCTCGGGAGACTCTGGTCGGCATCTACGAGAGGATCCGCAAGCGAGAGCTCAAGACCAACGAAGACCACGTCTCGCAGGTGCAGAAGGTTGAGAAGCTCATCGTGGGAAAGAAACCAGTAAGTCCTGACAATTTGAGTTTATTTTGTTTTTCAAGACAACGGTTTCAAGGCATGACATTAATCTTCGTGACACCTTTGGCGAATAAGATATCAACCTTATTACCTTCGCATTGAAAATGCGTGTTACTCGCATAACTCAAAAAGTATTAAACCGAATCGCATGGAATTTGGTGGGATGATTGGTTATTATCCGGGGACCATTTGATTAGATTTTGCGATCGATCGGGTCAAAGGTCAAGGTCATGAAAAGGTCAAAATCTTCTTTTTACCATAGCACGTTCAATTTCTATCCAATTGGCATGCAACTAATGCCAAAATGTTCAAAATTCAATGCCCGATCTTGTGATATGCGAAGGTATGCGCTCTACCGAGTACCCATTCTAGTTGAATATGCTTCAATCTGTACGTGCAGCTACCAATGGCACACTATGTGTGCAAGGGTTTCTGGGAAATGTCGAAGAGCCCTCTCACTTGCGTGACAAATCACCTCATTCACAGCCTTTGGCTTGTTTGCAGTAGTTTAATTGGTGTGTTTTTCTTCCCACGTGCTGCGAAGACCCGCCCTACTCTGCATCTGATTGGCTCGTACTCGTTGCTTTATTTGCAGAAGTGTATTGTCGGTAAACAAGGGGCTGCTAGTCTTCTTTCAAAAGGCTCTCGTGTATAATTACAATGTCCTGATTACGGGAGAACACTGTCTTACTGTCTCATTTGGTGTCATAATTCAACTTAATGTCGCTTTTAATTAAAAAGCACTCTCTAGTTCACATCAGAAACGTTGCCGCCCCCTTTGGTCCGCAATGACTTTTCCTTTTTCTCCATATTCGTGGACGCCGTATACGTAGGAGTTTAATCCCGTCGAAGGAACAGGAAGATTTCATATAATGTGTGTGGGTATTGTTGTGCCTGGACCCTTTTCGAGACCTTCACGCTGGTGACTTTAACACACCCGGAGCCCTTGAGAGATGTCACCCAGTGCCGCAGTCTGATGACGAATGACCACTTCCTCGGCACATCGGAGTTCTTCCGTAGTGTCCGAGGCTGAAGTGCTGGGAAAACCAGAGGTTCATTTGGCGGCGTGAATTACAATAACCCCTCGATTCACTCGTCACCACTCGGTTCATTTCTGTGTCTGAATCCTGAACCGGAGCTGTTATTACATGTAGTTCAGACTGTGCAGGTCTGCAGTGATGTCTCCTTCACGTGTGAAGGTTAAAAAGTGTGTTCAACCTTCAGGGAGAGGCTGGAATCGCGTTCGCTCGGCCTGTACTGGTCTGCGTGCGTTTTGAAAAATGATCCCTCGCAACCATTTAGCCGCATAATTAAAAGCTTGGGAGAACACTGACACATATTTTAAAAAACACACATTTCAGTTCCTCTGTGACAACCGGGCCCACGAGTGCTGCTCCGAGAGATCGCAGACACCCAAGCGGTGCATTCATCTTCATAGTCTGGAGTAGTGCACATTCTGCAACTGCACATCCTTATATGGGGTCATTAAAAAGCAGGAGAGATTACATAATGTTAATAATCATAACGGCAGCATAACTTATCGTCTTTGTACTCTTTTTTTCTGTTAGATCGGATCACTCCACCACGGCCTGGGATGTGTAAGTAGGCTAAATATCCATTAATCCAACTATATCTCATAGTTTTTCATTCATTGTTACCCTGTACGTCTCTGTCCCCGGACACTGCGGTACATGCACGTCAAACGGGGAGTTTCAGAGTCGGATTACCCCGAAAAAAGGCACAACCCTCTGTCTCCTCTGAGGAGACAGAATCCACAGACTCAGTGGGCTGCACCACCTCCAGCCCTCTGAACCTTTTATATAATAACAAACATGTAACCCTGTGGGGTCATTTTCTCGATTTGACATCATTTCTTAAATTCACCTTTTTAAAGGCCATGTGTGTTTTACATCAAACATTGCAGAGCAATCTCAGCTCTTTGTATAATGAGGCAGAATTATCCTCAGGCACAAGTGTAAAGAGATAATATGGCCCTAAAGCTGAAAAGTGAAGTTCGATTTAAAAAAATTCTTCACATCTCTTGTGAAAACATTCCTTTACTCATGTGGAGGAACTGTTTCAGGGTTTTAAATTGGTTTACCAACGTCTTGGGTTCACAAAAGCGGTGAAATATATGAATACAATGGTAGATAGATGTAAAGAAATATCTAAAGCCACATTTTAAAGAATAATAAATGTAACAGGACATTTCTGACAAAAAGAAATTCATAATGTTGTTATTGTTTTATGTTTTATGTTGTAAGGTCTGTCAGGACTACAGATGCAAATTAGCTGACGCATCCAATGGTGACATTTATGTTTTAACTGTACATGGTCCCTTTTAAAAAAAGATAATAATAAAAATCCCATGATGGACTGGCGGCCTGTCCGGGGTGAACCCTGCCTTCGCCCTATGTCCGCTGGGATCGGCTCCAGCGCCCCGCGACCCTAATGAGGATAAGCGGTTAGGATAATGGAAAAAAATAATAATAATAAAAATCAATTAAATAATCAAAAGAAATCCATGATTTGAAACGTTAAAAAAATTGCATTAAACGGTGGTATCCCAAATCACACCACAGCTGTGCTAACCCAAAAAACATAGTAAATATTGTAATTACAAGAAAATAACCACAATACAAGGATTTAAAAAATATATAAAAACTGTTTTAACAACTCTTTTTTCAGTATAAAACCACATAGGTCACTCTGAACGTGTCATCCTTCGGCTCCACCTTCTTTAGAATCAGTTTCTTAATGCGTCTCGAACGACCTCTTCACCCCCCCACCCCCCTCTAGGTGCTGTCGTTGCCCCACCGCCGGCTGGTGTGTTACTGCCGTCTGTTTGAAGTGCCGGATTCCAACAAGCTCCAGAAGCTGGGCCTCCACCAGCGGGAGATCTTCCTGTTCAACGACCTCCTCGTGGTAAAAAGACCCTCTCCCTTTTTCTTCTCCTCTTTTATCTCTCTCTCTCTCTCTTCGGACCCACCCTGAACACATTCTCTTCTCTCTCTCCGTCCGACTTCAGGTCACCAAGATCTTCCAGAAGAAGAAGAACTCCGTGACCTACAGCTTCCGGCAGTCCTTCTCTCTGTTCGGGATGCAGGTCACGCTGTTCGATAATCAATGTGAGTCTTCTGAGTCCGTCTTCCCCCCGCCGTCTGCTCCGGCTGGCTTTTGTGATCAAGGCGTCTCCCTTTCTCTTCGCCCAGATTACCCGAACGGAATCAGACTGATGTCGGCGCTGCCGGGCGCGGACATCAAAGTCCTCATCAACTTCAACGCGCCCAACCCCCAGGACCGCAAGAAGTTCACAGACGACCTGCGAGAGTCCATCGCCGAGGTCCAGGAGATGGAGAAGAACAGAATAGAGTGTGAGCTGCCTCCTCCTTTTTTTTTTTTCCCCCTTCCCATTCGGGATGGGTATCGTTTGGGTTTTTTTTTCCGATACCGGTGCTAAACCGGTACTTCTAAAACGATACCAGTGCCTGAAACGATACTTTAAAAAAAAGAAAAGAAGCACAAAACGACGATTGACAATGACGGCCGTATTCCCTGTAAAAGCCGTTCTCATGGCCGCACTGACGACAAACGGCACCGGTCGTTTCGGAACCAGTGCTAGCGCGTAGCTAGTAGCTAGTGCTAGCGCTAGCTATGAGTTAGCTTAAACATGGTTATAATGGCTAATTTATTATTTCTTGGGCTACTTTTATGAATGCAAGACTTGCATTCAACGTTACGGTACTAATCTGAGTTAAGGCTGCTCGTCATCATCGGTCTCCACGTTTTCAGGAGGTACCCAACCCTACTTCCCATCCCCGACCACATATATCTACCTCGTAGGAGCGGTCGGTAAAATCAACGCGCATTCTGATTTTCGTAGTGTCACTTATATTTTCCTTTTATTTGCAGAACAGCAACAGAAAAATAAATTAAACTCATACTAAATATACATTTTACGAGGGAGAAGGTTCACAGAGTTCGTAGGATGGCTAATGGAAGAGAAAGCAGGTTGTTTTATTTGAAATATTATTATTCTTTTTTTTTTTTACTTGGTTTAGGGACAGTGCACATAATACATTTTCAACAGACAGGCGACTAACAGAGCCCGGGTCCCCCACTGACCCTCATGAACAGAGCCCGGGTCCCCCACTGACCCTCATTAACAGAGCCCGGGTCCCCCACTGACCCTCATGAACAGAGCCCGGGTCCCCCACTGACCCTCATGAACAGAGCCGGGTCCCCACTGACCCTCATTAACAGAGCCGGGTCCCCACTGACCCTCATGAACAGAGCCCGATTCCCCCACTGACTATCATGAACAGAGCCCGGGTCCCCCACTGACCCTCATGAACAGAGCCCGGGTCCCCCACTGACCCTCATGAACAGAGCCCGGGTCCCCCACTGACCCTCATTAACAGAGCCCGGGTCCCCCACTGACCCTCATTAACAGATTTTTTCGATTTATTGTATCTTATATGTTGACTGTCTCATGTGTACGCCGCCAAGTCAAATTCTTCGTGTGTCCAACACACTTGGCGAATAAATGTTTCTGATTCTGATGAAGTCATTCCCTCCACCTCCACACTCACGCTCGTTCCTTCCCCTCACGCTTCCTTTCCTTTCCCTTTCTTCCCACAGCCGAGCTGGAGAAGCAGAAGGGCGTGGTGAGGCCCAGCATGTCGCAGGGCTCCGGCTTGAAGAAGGACGGCGGCGGCGGCAACATGAACCGCGCCAGCCTGGACGACACGTACACCATGGGCGAGGGCCTGAAGCGCAGCGCCCTCAGCAGCTCCCTGAGAGACCTCTCCGACGCAGGTACGGACACACAAAAACGCCTTTTGTTTTTTCCTCCGGCCCCGGTTTCTTTAAGCTCTCTGGATGATGTCAAGAGGAGGGAGAGAAAGAAAAGAAGTAAATAAAACCAACATGTTGATTTCTTTTTTCACGGCATCGCACGTTGATTTTTAGACTCCTCCCCTTTTTCTTTTTTTATTCCACTCCTTGTGATTGGTTGACTTCCTGAGGGACTTCAGGTGTGCTCCACTTATCTTTTAATGCAAAAGACTGAACACAGTTTGTGAAGCAGGTTTATGGTTTAGAAGATTCAGCTGAACTCGGAGGTGAATGAAAAATTTAGCACGTCAAACTGAACATTCCCATTCGTGTTTTTATTTTAACTTTGTATTTTAGCGTCACATTTTTTTATTTTATTTTTGCCGAGTTTATTTCATTCAAAGGCATTTTGTGGTAATCTTTTAAGTTTTATTCTGACATCATTTGCCATTACCTCTCTCTAGCGTATATATGTGTGTACCATCATCGCCTCTCAGCGACAACGAGATCCAGCTGTAGCTTTTCAGTCATTTCACACCCATGGATATTATATGTATATATTTATATATTTATACACTACCGTTCAAAAGTTTGGGGTCATCCAGACAATTTAGTGTCTTCCATGAAAACTCACTTTTATTTATCAAATGAATTGAAAATTGAATAGAAAATATAGTCAAGACATTGACAAGGTGAGAAATAATGATTAATATTTGAAGTATTAATTTTGTTCTTCAAGCTCAAAGGAAGGCCAGTTGTATAGCTTATATCACCAGCATAACTGTTTTCAGCTGTGCTAACATAATTGCACAAGGGTTTTCTAATCAGATATTAGTCTTCTAAGGCGATTAGCAAACACAATGTACCATTAGAACACTGGAGTGATAGTTGATGGAAATGGGCCTCTATACACCAATTAGAAACCAGACGTTTCCACCTAGAATAGTCATTTACCACATTAACAATGTATAGTGTGTATTTTTGATTAATGTTATCTTTATTGAAAAAACAGTGCTTTTCTTTGAAAAATAAAGACATTTCTAAGTGACCCCAAACTTTTGAACGGAGTGTATATATAATATATATTATATATATCTCGGCGTTTAGCACAGCTTCTGAAGCTGGAATACATTTCATTCATTACAGATAACGGCTGCGTGGAGTTATCGATTAACTCGATCACAAAATGAAATCCAGTGGCGGTTTGGGCCTCAGGTCGGTAATGAGAGGCGCTTTGTTCCTGTGGTCTCCACCTCCATGTGATATGATAGGTCAGGCAGGGAAAAGGAGTCTACAGAAGGCCCCTCCCCCTCCCCCGCGTTTTATTTCTTTTTCTCGATGTGGCATGTTAGTGGGGTTTCATTTGTGTTTACATTTTTTTTTTTTACCTTTCCTGCCATACTCTCCCCATTTCATGTGTATGTATTTACTGTGTGTTATTTCCCATACACATCAGGTATTCTCCTGTTTATGTGTTGATTATTGGTCATGTGTCATTGGCTGAGTGTGCCTAACAACGGCAACAGTGCTCCGTCTGTCCCCTCAGACCCCCCCTCCCCCCTCCCGTATATGCCTGTACATCCCATGTGCAACAACCACTGTATTGCTTTTGATGTGTCTCCTCCTCCCGTCACCGAGACCACGGCCCCCTTTTTTTAATAATTTTTTTATTTTTTATTGCGGCATCAACAAAGTTCAAAGCAATCTTTTGGTCTTTTGGACGTTCCCTTGGTCCGTCACTCCTGAGGCCTCCCGGTCGTCCACGTACGTCGAGATTAAATAAAAAATGTAATGCATTAAAACATGTGTGAGCAGCGTCGCAGCGCGTCGTCTATCAGCGGAACATGTTCACGCAGCTTTGGCTCTGCGCCTGCGTGAGGACACCACCCGTCAAACCACCGCCCTCCCCCAGACCTGAACGCACTCCCCCCCCCCTGCCCATATTTGGACCTTAATCACAGTCACGATCCACTGCAATGCCCCCCTCCCCCCCAAAAAACCCGTCTGTAGTCGATCCAGGAGTGCTGTCGATCTCTAATCTGTGGTGTTGCATGTCTCGGGCAGGCAAGCGGGGGCGTCGCAGCAGTGCAGGATCACTAGACAGCAATATGGAAGTAAGTTGGAAGCAGCTGGTGTATCCAAGCTTCTCTCTCTGTGATGATGTGCACTGTGGAAACACAACATTTGATCTTATTTTTTGTCGGTCTTACACCTTCTTTGCCTTTTCATAGAACTCCTCCGTCCATTTGTTTGGATCATTTATTTTCCTTCCTGGGATGCCTTATGACCTGCTTGCCTCCAGTTAGCGTGCATGCGTGGTGGGGTTGCCTGCCTCTGATCGTGCCTTTTTTTTTTGGGAAGCCGGGGGATTTTTGGTCATATTTTATATGACCGATACACACCTTCATCTTCAAAACAAAGCATGACTCTACTAACCCCTCCCCTCGTCGCCTGTCTCTGTCTTTTCATCCAATCACATCCGAGCGGTTTTTCATTTTTGGTTCTTCTTCTTCTCTGTGGCAGGGTGGTAGCTCCGCGAGACCGCTAGGGGAAAACCGAACATCTCCCGCAGGCTCCTCCCCCCCCACCCCCACCCCCCTGATCCACGCCTCCTCTGAAATGCTGTAAAGTTCAGGGAGAAACGTTTTCAGCCTTTTCATTTAGTCAAAGAGGTCCACCGATCGGCTTCACTTCTCGAGACGTGGATTTCATTCATTCACCCCCCCCCCCCCATCATTTCGCGTGTCCATGAGTCCACGTGTCGGGACCCTGAAAATGCCATTCTGCTTTTCCAAGACGTCACGTGGTCTCTCTCTAGTCTTAGATGAAGCATGTGCCAAAGGAAAAAAAGCTTCTTTTATTTCTTTACGTTTTAGGAGCGGTCGTACCTGTGTGTGTATATATATATAAATATATATAATATATATAGTGTGCAGCGTGGGGTCCATGAAAGGGGCGTCAAAGGGTCTGCATCCTGCCTTCTAGCTGAATGCTGATGTGTGTGTGTGTGGGATGCTGAGTCTGCCTGTCGCGTCCTCTTGCATGTGGAAACGATGATAACAAGTTGCATGTGTGACTCAGGAGGGTTTGGCTCACACACCGACTGCAACGGCGATGAAATGTTGTCTCTCTCTTTCGCCCCCCGTCGGATGGTATTCACGCTCCTGACTGTGTTCACGTCACTGCAGATGTTCTCGTTAGCTCCTTTCTGAAAACGGGCTCTCCCTTCCTCTTGACGCTGAGAATCCTCCCGCTGCCTCCCATGAAAGCATTTTTTTTTTCTTCGGTTTCTCATCCGCATGCCCGATAACACTTTGAGATAAGAAAACCCCGTGAATTCATCCCCCGCCGCTGCCTCCTCGCGGTCACTGAGGGAAGTCGCCGTTACTTTATTTATTTGTTGTTGTTTGTCTCCCCCCCCCCCCTCCCCTCTCCGCCTGCAGGGGTCCATCATTAGCAGAACCGCCGCCGCCGCGCCCCCGCCGCGCGGCCATCCCTCCTCCGTCCCCAACGCGGCGCCCGCCACCTCCATCCTCGGCTCGCTCTTCGGCAGCAAGCGGGGCAAACCGCCGTCTCAGAGCCACGCCCCTTTCCCCCCCGCCGACGCCGCCCAGCCCACTCTCATATCCCACAAGCCCCACCCGACCAACCTGCACCACACGGCGCAGCTCCACGCCCACCATTCCCAGTACTGCCAGGTCCCGCAGAACCCGCCGCCGTACAACCACCACCACCACTACCACCCGCCCCCCCACACGCAGCACCACCAGCACCCGGGCTACGCCTCCCAGGCGCACCAACAACAACAACAACAACAACAACAACAACCCCATTCGCAGCACGGCCACTGCAGCCAGCATTCCCATCACGCATCGCACTCGCACCACCACGGGCAGCAGGGGGGTTCGGCGCCGGGCGGACCCAAACCCAAACACAGTGGCATCAGCACCGTCGTGTGACGCTCCGACGCGCGGAGAGAGAGGCGGGGGACTCAAAGACGGAGGGGGACAATCGCTTACACCAAAGGGACCGAGGGCGTCGCTCTGTGGCCCGACCACTGTGTTTCACTGCTGCTGTGATGGGAACCAGTCTCACACACACACACACACACACACGCAGCCGCCTCGCCAGGTCCAACCAATATGCAGGATGGAAATCGGACTCGGTAGTTCCACCAGGGGCCTTTTAACTCATTCGCCTGATCGTGGGCCCCATCAGGGTTTTTTTGTGAGGGGGGGAGGGGCTCTGTACAGGAAGACGCTCTCTGTTTTCCACACACACACACACACCGTGCTCTCTCACCGAGCCGCTCTCCTTACCTGCCTCGTTCCTACAACGGCCCGTCTTACCTTCACATAGTCCGGGACGGAGGGTCGCCCCCTCCCTCCCCGAGACGGGAACGCGGCCGAGCGACGGCGTAATTCCTCGTGCGCTGCCTTTTTTATTTTACCGGGGTAAAGTCGACTTTCAGCTCTTCTGGGGGTCGTTTTGCAGATTCCTTCACATCGTCAGAATGCAAAATGTGGTCGTTGCCTCCCCGCGTAGTGAAGAACCTAGACGTGGTCGCTTCAAGAACCACAAGGACAGTCCAGCCGTCTCCGTCGCCGTAGTTCTAGTGCTGTGTTTACCGTAGACGACAGCTATACGTGTTGTCTCCTAGCTCTCGTAAATAAATGTGCCAATTATTAACGCATAATCTATTTAGTCAAGACTTCATGTACAGTATATTTGTGCGTAAAGGTAATTTGTAAGATTATACTTGCAATTATTATTCTCAGCAAAAATTTAATTTTTATCAGTATTATACTGACTCCGTGGTAACGGGATGTAGATCTGAAAAGGAGTGAACGCCCATTCAGTCCGGCCTATAATCTAGATTCTGGAATTATACTTTTTTTCTTTTGCCTTTTCCAATGGATCGGAAGGAGGACGGACGGCAGCTGTCGAAGCCTCGAAGACCCGTCGGCACCCTCGCAAATGATAAACCGGGTCGGTCGGTTCTCTTCTCGTACTGTGGCTGCTTAAAATGAAATTCTAAAAAATAATAATGAAGATTAAGAGTGAAAAGACACTTGAAATACACTTTGGAGGCTCTGGCTCAAAATGTTACAAAACGGTGTGAAGTCTGTTGCCTTTACTTTCAATGATGCGACAGCTGCTCTCTTTAAACTCTTTAAAAAACTGAAAACACTTTCGAAAAATCTTCTTTTGCCTTCTTTAGAATATATATATTTTATTTTATTCGCCAACAAGGCGAGTGAATGAAATCAGTTCTTACATAGCGAAGTATTTTTTTCCCCATCTTTTTTCCCCCTCTATCATACGTGCAATATCTTTGTACTGATGTTGTACATTAACAACGAAGCAAAGTGTCCCTCCCATTTAATTTCGTCCGTGTCGCGTCATTATTTATTTATGTTTTTGTTTGTTTTTGACCCCTGTCGATGTCTTTCTTAGTAAATTAACGTGTGGATGTCCTCGTTGGTCTTATGAGAGGCTCAGACTTGGAGTTCAGTGGAATGTCTAGTAAGTGATTTTTTGCATGTAATGTTATTAATGTGAGGCTATCCTCTGCACATTGTATAACGAAATCAGTGTTACCATAGCAAGTTTAAGTGCAATCATGTTCAGATAAATGCAGACTTGTACTATGAGTGGAAGTCTGTTTATCTCGTTGTCCAGGACGAGATTCAGGTGAAAAAATAAAATATATATATATATATCCTTTTTCATTTAAGAATATATAAATACTTACTTACACAGTTCACGGGGGAAAGAGGAATGTGTGTATATATTTTAATAAAAAGGTTAAAAAAAATGCTTCTCTTTGGGCTGAACACAAATATTTTGCTGGATAAGCACACGTGAAAGAACACTTTCATTTATTTTCAGGAAATGCAGTTATAATATTACACAATGCAAACTGAACAAAAGGAACTGGGTCATATATGTAAAGAATAACTTTCTACATTCTACAAATAAGAGTCTATTCTATAGTGTGTACATTAGTGACAGTAAACTGTTTGTCCCAATATTCAGGTTGTAAATGTATTTTAACATTCACAAAGAAAACCATTTGCCATAAGTCAGGCTTATTCTCACACATTTATCCTCATTGGGAATTAACAAGGAACGAGCAGATGACGGACATATCACACACGGGATTATAATGTGTCTTTTTTTTGATTTTGTTGTTGTTGTGTTGCTATAATTCTGAAATCTTTGGGGTGATGTAAAACCCATGAATCTGTTTTGTTTTTGATGTGTGTTGTTCCAACGTCTCCAGTCATTCTGTGTGAGGAAGTAACCCAACGATGCACTGCTCGGATCGTCATGTGTCCTATTCACTGTGAGCCGATTGGGGGAGGGAGGGGGAGGGGGAAAGGAAGAAATCGGCCTATACATTTTGGTTTTTGATTCATTTTGAATTTCCTGTCGTCGCCCTATGTTATGGCTGGTAGTTACTGAAGCTCGGCACCGCATTGTCGTCAACGAAGCCATCGTGTAAATTACGAATATGAAGAACGTTGCACTTCTGAGGGCTTTCATCGTGTAAATATGGGATTTTTTTTGGGGTGGGGGCCACGTGCAAACGGATGAACTGCTTTGGGAAGGAGGGTTTTATCTTTTATGAAGCCTCAAAGGGACCAAGAGAGAGAGAGAGACTAACGGGTTAAAGCAGCTGTACATAATGTGTATATGATCAATAACCTGCAGTTGTGATCAGAGGCGTGATGTGTGAACATATCGATCGGCCTCCGGCTCTCATGAACCTGACGCCTGCTGCAGGAATCAAAAACAGACTGTTAGAAAGTTTGCTGCCATTTACATCCAGCTCTTCTTTTCTTCATACATCCCCCCCCCCCCCACACACACACACACACTCCCCGTACACACACACACACAAACCAACACGCATCCTGCTGCAAGCTGTTCAGTCTGACGTGAGACACATTTTAAAGCGAGGAAAAGACGGGAATGGCCTCATTTATATGTGCATTCTGTGTGTACAGTGAGTAGTGAGTCCGTAAGACCCCAGTTATTGTAAAACTTCCAACTGTGACAATGTTGAGAATGCAAAAAATAAACAAATATATGACTTATGGTATACGCACGTGTTGTTTTTGCTCTTTAGTGCATATAAAATATATAGTACAGAAGAAACATTTTTTATTTTTTATTTTAGTTTCCTCCTTTTGGTATAATGCGTTTGACATGATAACCTGTACCTCTTTCCATGACTTAGCGTTTCCACCAGAGGGCATGCGTCAGAAGTGCTCGTAAAATGAAAATGGAAAATCTGTGCTGTGACACCATCTATGGGTGAGAAGTGTTCCTGCTCCACAGCTGCATCAGCCAGAGGAAATGTCTCCTCTTGACCTCAGATTTCTTCTCTGAAGCTGTGGAAGTGTGACGTGTCTTCAGTGGAGTGCGTAGATTATCTTGGTTACATGTCCATTCTGCTATATTAATATTATATTAACAAAGCCTTAGAGCCTCAGTATGTGGCTTTCAATGTACATGTTTTAATTCAGATTAATCTGCCTCCTGTGCCCTCAGCACTGCTGTGTGTGTGTGTGTGGCATATTTTGATGTCCTGTTTTGGAAAAGCAGGAGAACCATATATATATATATTTATTAATATTTACACATTTTTATTTTATTTTTACATATACATATATTTATTCATACTTGTATTTATTCATATATATATATATATACGTTTACTTATTTATATATATATATATATATACATTTATGTGTGTGTGGCATATTTTGATGTCCTGTTTTGGAAAAGCAGGAGAACCATATATATATATATATATTTATTTATATTTACACATTTTTATTTTATTTTTTATTTTTACATATACATATATTTATTCATACTTTTATTCATTCATATATATATATATATATACGTTTACTTATTTATATATATATATATATACATATATGTGTGTGGCATATTTGTATGTCCTGTTTTGGAAAAGCAGGAGTACCATATATATATTTATTTATATTTACACATTTTTATTTTATTTTTTATTTTTACATATACATATATTTATTCATACTTTTATTTATTCATATATATATACGTTTACTAATTTATATATATATATATATATACATGTGTGTGTGTGTGGCATATTTGTATGTCCTGTTTTGGAAAAGCAGGAGAACCATATATATATATTTCTATTTACACATTTTTATTTTATTTTTACATATACGTATATTTATTCATACTTTTATATATTTATATATATACACATTTATTTATATATATATATATATATATGTGTGTGTGTGTGTGTGTGTGTGGGTGTGAGAGAGAGAGAGCTTCGGTACCACTGTGTGGAAGAGATAAACTCTTATCTCCTCAGCAGATGCATTTCCTTCACGTCAAATGCGCCATAACAGCGCAGAGTTGCCGGTGTGTTCCTCACACCGACCAGTATTCTGTTTAATGACACGTCGGACACCCTGAACATGTCATTCCATTTTTTGGGATGACTGGCACCGCAAGGAATAACTTCCAGGTTGGTTTCACTTTAAAAGGTTTGTATTCCTTTTTATTTATACATTTGTCTTAAGGATCCACAGAGATAATGAATATATTTCACCTCATAGATGTATTTGGCATCAACAATTAATTAAAGATTCTAGAGTTTTACAAAATGTGAGTTAGTCTTGTTCTTATACACAAAATGTATTTAACCAGGAAAAGCCTCACTGGGGTTAAACATGTTTCCTCTTGGCCGAGAGACAGCAGTAGCAAATTAAACAAAGTTTCAGACATGCAACATAAAAGAGTGACAGACAATAATATAAAAAGAGAAATATTTGATTAGATCACAGCAATATATCGACATGCATATAGACATATCCATGCAAACAGGATGTTGCAGTGCAGAAAATGAATAACCTTTCATTCCTCACCCTGCAGGATGCTCCGGGATTTAAGCGTCGCCGTTTTCCTCGTCTGGGCCACGCTGGGCTCTCGCGCTACGGGTCAACCCTGCCTGTGTTCGGCCCTCGCGCCCTCCGGCCTGCGGGTCAACTGCAGCTCCTTGAACCTCGTGGAGCTGCCTCGCGGTCTGCCGTCGGACGCCACGGAGCTGCACGCGCAGGACAACCGGCTCACCTCGGTGCCTCCGGGCCTCTTTGACGGACTGGTCGGCCTGAAGAAGGTCTCGCTGTCCGGGAACCCTTTCCACTGCGACTGCGGGATCCAGTACCTGAGGAGCTGGTTGCTAAGGAACAGGGACGTCGTCTCCGCGGAGCCCACCTGCGCCGGTCCGAGCGCCGTGGCCCGGAGAGCCGTCGCTGACCTCGGCGACGACTACTTCTCCTCCTGTGGAGGCTGCGCCGGCGGCGCTTATGACGCCGCGGTGGCGGGGATGCTCTGCTGCCTCATCGGTCTGCTTCTGTGGAGCGTGAGGCTGGCCAAAATGTCCACCGTCACGCTGTGCATACACGAGAGGCATTCGGGAATCGAGGCCGAGCGTCTGCGCTCGCGGAGGCCCAAGCACAGGAGGAGGTCGGCGGGGTCAGAGGTCGGCGGGGAGTCCGTCACTTGTGCACGGGACGTAGAAAAGACACTCGGCGACATGGAGTTACTGCCGCAAGTACTGGACACGTTGCACAAGAAGCACTGTGGGAAGATAAAGGCTATCTGAGAGGCCTGCTGCACTGGAATAACACTACAAGTGGAAAATAAAGTTGTTTTTGTAATAGTTTTAAATGCTAAACTGATAACGCCATGTGTCCTGAGACTTCTTCTGGGTTTCTTACAAAGCAACCTGATGCTCATCTGTGACATTTCATTAATTTTAGGCAGAGCATACACTAATATTAGAAAATATAAAAGGCTATTTTGGCTTTTAAATGTAGTGGCCTAAATATTCATCAGTCTATAGAATTCATGCTGTATACGGTCCTGCAGGACTCTCACAAGAGGAATGAGCTACTTTTCAAAAGAAAAGAGACGGTGCATAACTTGGAGAAAGTAATCTTCACGGTTCTGTCGGTTACAGAAGAATGGACCCTTTCAGTGCCACCATCATGATTATGTCAAGGTGTTGGTAAGATATCCAAGACAATATTCTTTGACTGCACTAGTCAAAAACAACATTTAAAACGTTTTGAATTCCATAAAAAGTGTATGTTTGACCATTTATTAGCTAGACTGAATATCTTGCAGAAATCTGTCATTTAATTATACAAAGTCAAAAATCAATATCCTTTTCAAAATTGTCATTTTTAGATACTTTTTTAAATATCTAGAATCAACATCCTGGATAACGGCAGTATAATTATTACTTTTCCCATTTCAGAAAATCCAATTGCTACGATAGTTATACCTTGAGCCAAGATGAAAAACATTCCAGATCTCCATAATGTAATTTTGACTATTTAAAACACATTAGGGCAAAATAAAAATCACATTACGCATATCCACGATTGACGATATGATGACAAGCATGGTCTGGAATTATGGAGACATCTTCTTTGATATAGAAGTGTTTTGGTAATGCATGTAAACATAGATCAGTAAATATATTGTTGTATAAAAATATGCACCCGAAAAAAAGCATAATATTATCGCTCTATGTGGTGCCAGATGTCCTCAATTTAAATGAATCAGTCGTCAGGAATTACTTTCTTATTTCACCAGCAAAACAAAAAACAATTAATAACGTTCTTCCCTCATTCTTAAGAGCTCATTTCACTTTAACTGATGACGGACAGCGTTAACGTGTGTCTTGTGACCCATAAACCAATGCATGTTATTTGCATAGGTGCATGTTTTTAGATTTGTTCAAACCTTATTTTGAAAACCGGAAGTGGTCACGCTTTTATTCTCCAACCATCTCCGCCAAGTCTCGCTACCGCCTCTTTTCGCTCGCTTCCGGTCTGGGCGGTTTAAATCATGAGTGTAATGCGGAAGTGTGAAAAAGAGAAAAGCTGGAGGAAAACTGTAAAGCGGTGTCCCCTGTGCGCATGCGCAGTATACTGAGCCGTGTGCACAGTCGGTTGACATGCGCTGGAAATACAGGGATGGTGTCCCCTCAGGTGCCCGACATAATTAAATATTTTCATTATAAATATATAATATCATATTATAGTATACTGTAAAAATGTGAATAGAGTAATACATAAATCATAAAATGATTTATATATTACTCTATTCAATGAATGATGATATAAAGTGTCTTCTAGTAATGTCCCAGTATACATTCCCTTCATAATAAATGTAATATTTATATGTGTACATGCCATGGAAATGTACCATGAATATATTACGAAAAATTCCATGTAAAATATTTTTTAAAATTGTATTTACAATGTCATAGAAAATATCATAGTATAGTATGCTGTGAAAAATGTCATAATATACTCTCATGGTTGAATGCATTTATTCTAACAATTTAAAATGTAATGTAATATAGCACGTCATGATATAGTAATTATAAACATGCCATAGTATATAGTATGCTAGACACATTTCAAGAGAAGCCAATAAAGAATGTTATCGTATAGTATGCCGTAAAAATTATAATGTCATACTATAGTATGGTATATAACTGTTATTACTTTCTTGGCATACCACACAGCCATTTGTTTGTGATTTTGTTCATGAGATACTATACTATAACATTTTAATGACAGACTGTGACTTATGGCTCCTTGTTGCACACCATATCAACACTTTTTTGGGGGAATACAATGTCATTTTTTTATAGGATGCTTCTGACATCTTTTAAATCATAAAATCATTTTAAAGCGCCGCCAATGTTTATACCATTTTTATTATGTGCTATATATTATGCCATTTTAATAACATCCAATAGCATCGCTGCTCAGCCATCCCCGGATTCCAAGGCGCCGGTGAAGGGAGCAGAGCGTCGGGTTTGAGGACCTTTAGAACGGCCTTTCGGCTCTTTGCAGATGACGGTGGTTCTGTTGCGATGTGGTGGTTCTGCCGGTTCCTGCAGAAGGTCGTGACCTCCTGCGGTTTGCTGTTTGAGGAGTGGTCGAGATGAGATCCAGCACCTCCAAGTCTGAGGCCACGGTTCTCTGCCGGGTAAAATGATGGATTGAATCTCCCCTCCGGGTCGCTGCACCAAGCGAAGGAGTTCAATAAACCAGCACTTCCACATTCCAACCCTTATTTACGGCCATGAGCTTTGGATAGGGGCTAAAAGAATGAGCTCGTGGGTATAAGCCACCGAAATGAGAAGGCCCAGGGAGAGATCCAGAAAACCCTGGACAGATGGTATATGTGGTTCGGCATGGGAATGCATCCAGGTGTTATGAATAATAGATAGATAGATAGATATATACTTTATTAATCCCCAAGGGGAAATTTGTCGTGACAGTAGCAGCACCAATAAACCAAACACACAAGAATAATTAAAAAAACACAAAATATAAGAAACAGGGATGAAAGATATAGAAGTATACAAAGTAAAATACAAAACAAAATATATATGTACATATACAACACACATGCATACACAACACACAACACCAATAACAAATCAAATCAAATACAAAAATATTAAATATAGACAGTGTGCAAAAAGCAAAGTGTGTGTATATGTGCAGATGAAATGAAATGTGTGTGTATGTGTGTAGTGCAAACAAATGAAATGTGTGAAGTGCAGATCAACATAGTATAAATATTAAGTTATTATTGCACTATGGTCTGGCAAGAGGTGATCTGTTGTAGAGCCTCATAGCCGTCGGCAGGAATGTTCTCCTGTATCTGTCCTTGTGGCAGCGGAGCGTGAGGAGACGTCTGGAGAAAGTCCTCCTCTGTCCCTGTAGGAGGTGGTGGAGAGGGTGGTCCGGGTTGTCCAATATGGACACAAGTTTCTTCAACGTCCTCCTCTCCACCACCTGTTCCAGGTGCTCCAGCTGGCAGCCGATGATGGAGCCAGCCTTCCTAACCAGTTTGTTAAGACGGCTGGTGTCACCGGCTCGATGCTGCTCCCCAGCAGACAATGGCAAAGTGCAGCACACTGGCCACAACCGACTGGTAGAATAACTCCAGCATCTTGCTGCACACGTTGAAGGATCGAAGCTTTCTCAGGAAAAGAGTCGACTCATCCCCTTCTTGTACACAGCGTTGATGTTGGCCTTCCAGTTCAGTCGGCTGTCGATGGAGACGCCCAGGTACTTGTACTCCTCCACCATGTCCACGTCCACTCCCAGGACACTCAGAGGTGTAGGAGCTGTCGCCTTCCTCCTGAAGTCCACCACCATCTCTCTGGTCTTGGCCACGTTCAGCCGCAGGTGGTTCTCATCGCCCACTTTACAAAGTCACTCACCACTGCCCTGTACTCCTCCTCCCGTCCATCCCTAATACACCCGACCACTGCAGAGTCATCAGAGTACTTCTGCAGATGGCATGACTCCGTGTTGTACTGGAAGTCACTGGTGTACAGGGTGAAGAGGAAGGAGACAGAACAGTTCCTGTGGGGCTCAACATCACTGACCACCGTTCCAGACAGCACACGCCCATTCTGACAAACTGTGGTCTGCCTGTGAGGTAGTCAGTGATCCAGGAGATGGTGGACGCGTCCACACGGCCACCGCAGCTTCTCACTCAGCAGCAGTGGCTGGATGGTGTTAAATGCACTGGAGAAGTCAAAGAAAGTGACTCTCACAGAGACACCGGTTCCATCCAGGTGCGACTGAGCTCGTTGCAGCAGGTAGATGATGGCGTCGTCCACTCCCACATGAGGCTGGTAAGCAGATTGCAGAGGGTCCAGCGATGATTTCACCTGCGGCCGGAGGTGGGCCAAGACCAGCCTCTCCAGCACCTTCATCACATGGGAGGTGAGGGCGACCGGTCGGTAGTCGTTGAGGCCAGATGGTGTTGACTTCTTTGGGACAGGGACCAGGCACGACGTCTTCCACAGCACCGGGACTTCCCCCAGCCTCAGGCTGAGGTTGAAGAGGTGCTGCAGGACACCAGACAGCTGGGTGGCGCAGGTCTTTAGGACCCTGGGGCTGATGCCATCAGGACCTTCAGCTCTGCGCTGGAGTAGTTTCTCCAGCTGTCTTCTCACCTGGTCAGTCGTCACAGAGAGAGGTGGGAGGGTGGAGGAGCCCATTGTTGTTGAGGGCTCGGTGGATGTGCAGCTCAACGTGTAATGTGGAGATTATCATTATTTGTCATTCTTTCATGTACTTATTTCCTCTTACAATATTACGCCCCCCCCCACCGTTCACCAAGGCCTAAAAGTACCCTTTTTTTTTTTAAAGGGTGTTGTTCACTATTGTGTTACATATTTTTCAAACCAACACGTCGAGAACTTTCATTTAAAAAGGGTGTCTGTGTGTAATATATACTTTGCAATTTAAAAGCCATATTTTTATATTTATATATATATGTATACATATATATACGTATATAATATATATACATATATATGTATACATATATATGTGTATATATATATATATATGTATGTATATAACTTTGAGGCACAGGGAAGATATCAACTATTAAGACCATCATGACCAAAAACATGATAAAACTAGAATGGGCACTCGGTAGAGCGCATACCTTCGCATATCACAAGATTGGGCATTGAATTATGAACATTTTGGCATTAGTTGCATGCCAATTGGACACAAATGTATCGTGCTATGGTAAAAAAAGAGTTTGACCTTTCCATGACCTTGACCTTTGACCCCAAAATCTAATCAAATGGTCCCCGGATAATAACCAATCATCCCACCAAATTTCATGCGATTCAAGAACATTTTGACCTGTTCATGACCTTTGACCTTGATCTTTGACCCGAGCGATCCCAAAATCTAGTCAACTGGTCCCCGGATAATAAACAATCATCCCACCAAATTTCATGCGATTCGGTTCAATACTTTTTGAGTTCTGCGAAAAGATTTTGACCTGTTCATGACCTTTGACCCGATCGATCCCAAAATCTAATCAACTGGTCCCCGGATAATAAACAATCATCCCACCAAATTTCATGCGATTCGGTTCAATACTTTTTGAGTTCTGCGAAAGATTTTGACCTGTTCATGACCTTTGACCCGATCGATCCCAAAATCTAATCAACTGGTCCCCGGATAATAAACAATCATCCCACCAAATTTCATGTGATTCGGTTCAATACTTTTTGAGTTTTGCGAATAACACGCATACAAATAAATAAATAAATAAATAAATACACGGCGATCAAAACATAACCTTCCGGCATTTTCAATGCGAAGGTAACAATGTTTCACAGGCTTTGTTCCAGCTCAGCCGTTCTGCTCTGCAGATTGTATATGAATTTGTCAGATGTGTAAAACTTCAAAAATCACGAGAGGGTGGTATTTAACGACGTATTTTATATTGGAGAACATAATGAGAAAATATCTTGTGCTCCTTTCAGGCAGCAAACCAAAAAACAATATTAAAATAAACAAGACGAGGGAACTCATTTCCAGGTTTTAGGACTCTTTAATGCAGCAAAATAACATAATTATGCTTCCGAAAAGCAAATGGATCTATAGAGATCAACGCCGCGGCCATCTCTGATAAGCGGTCCACCATTTCTCATTTAAAAAGAACTAAGTTTGCGCAACACGTGGAACCGGTTTCTTATATTTTTCTGACGTTAGAATGTATTTACAATGAGAAAAATACCACAAATTATGAAATATGTATAGCGATAAAAGCCATTGTGCTTGTATTTTTTTAAACGTCTTACTGGAGTTATCATTTAAAAAGGCATACAAAATGAATTTCTACATTTATAATCAACAAGTTATGGCAGGAAGATATGGTAACATTGAACAAAGATCAAAGTCTCTGATATGTGCAAATACTCAAGGCGGTCACAACGAGAAGACACAATGCAGACGGACATCACTCAGAGGACGAGAGGCCGACTGCACGCCGAACAGCTGTTTTTACAGCATTACTCTCATCGTCATGCATAGATTGCACAGGATAAACAACGTTAACAAATGACTAAAAATACAATGATAAAAAGTCACCTTGAGAATAAAACGGCACCAGTTATGATCTGAATACGCTTCTTAAAAACACTGGTCAAATCTTGTAAATAAATATAGAATTATTTCAGGATAGTTGCAATTATCTATAAGATGACTAAAAAAATACTTAGTCGGGTCTAAATAAGGCAGTTTCTTAAAAGTTTCCTTAATGAAAACAGAGGTACTTAAAGACGATCACAAAAACAATATAGAAGAGCGGTTGAGTGTAACAGTTCACACGTTTTCTTTCTTTCTTCCCCTCCAATGTTGAACGGTTAGACACTGACCCAGAATGTGTCAACGTTGATTGAACAATGTCCACGGGGTCGGGCGGCACCCCCACTCTAATGCTCCCCCCCCCCCAACACACACACACAGAATCACACTCGACTCTACCGAGGCTCCAACTTCTCCAGCTCCAGGATGCGCTCGACGGCCTCCGCCACGTCCTGCACGACGTGGTCGGGCTCCACCAGCGCCGGGTCGAACCGGAAGTCCCGGTGCCCGTGGAACACCGTCTCTTTGATGCAGTGGCTGGCGTCGGGCGGCACCTCCGCGTTGGGGTTGTAGACCCCCGTGCAGACCAGGATGGACTTGCAGGACGTGGCGGAGGGCAGCGCCAGCTCGCTCTCCCACAGGTTGACGCTCGCTTCCACCGCGGCGGCGGCGGCGCCCATGTGAGCGACGGTCTGGGCGCTCTTTACGGCAACTCTCTCCTCCAGGTAGCGGTTGTATAGATTGGCACCATAGATGTCCGTCATGAGGTTATCCCTGAGGGCGGAGAAGGGGGAAGAGATTACTCGGGGCGCCGGTCGAGGACGACATCTCCACACGGGTGGAAGGAACGAAAGGCATGAAACACCATCGTGAGGAAAAAACTGAAGTAAAACTTGTGAGTTCTGAGAGGAAGGTTTAACTTTTTTTTTTTTGAAAGAGAGGACTTCTGTGTTTTTTCACGCGACTCTTCTCATCAGATGATTGCGCAACACCTCAGCACTTCTGTTGTTGCTGAAGTTACAAATAAAGTTAAAATGTTAGTAAAAAAAATGTTTAATAAATAAAAGTCAGGTCACCTCAGTTTTAGTATCCAGTACCTCTTTTCATTACTTACATGCATTGTCATCAGAGTGCACATGGATTCTCACCATGGGGGTCACATTGCTTCCATAGGTCATATATATGCTATGAACTATATTTGCAACACGGTGTGTTTTTAAAAACAAACGTGGCGCCTCACCCGATAGCGTAAAGGGACGTGACGGGAAGCTTCCACTGCCTCTGCGTGGCCTGGCTTCTGATGAGGTACTCTGCGAAGTGGTAGGTCAGCTCACTGGGTTTCCCCATGAGCGCCTCGTACTTCAGGTTCCGACCCGTTATCTTCTTGTAGATGTTCTCCAGGCACACGAGAAACGTCCCGTGGCCAAACCTCGAACCGAAGACAAAAAAGGGGACAGTTATAATCCGGCCGTTAATAAATGAAATCCTTCTCTTTTTGTTGTTGTTGTTGTTGTTGTGTCTCTGCGGTGGGGGTGTACCGTGGAGAGTGGGTCTCGGCCATCCACATGAGGTCCATGTTGCAGGCCAGCAGGGGGAGGTGGGGCACCTTCTGGGGTTGGTGAACACTGCTCAGGTTACCGTTGGTCAACAAAATGTCAACGATCAGCTGCAGGTGGGTCTCCCATCGAATGGGCTCCCCGAACAGGACCACGGCTGAGCGTGTGGAACGAAATGAAAAAAATATATATATATATATTGCCGTCAGCTTTAACCTGCAGGTCTAAAAAAAAAAAAACGACGATGCCAGTGAGCCGCGAGGTTCTCACCTTCGACCTTAGGAAGGTTGCCGACGGGATTGGACTGCAACGAAAAGAGGAGAAGCTAATAAACACGCCGTGTACGACTGAAGTGTGACGTTTGAGTTATTACTGACGTCCAGACGTCCAAACCCCGCCCCTCCCCCCCGCCGTCTCACTGGCAGCTTGGGCCTCCGGTTGTGATCCACCATGTCCAGCAGCGGGAACGCTTCCCTCAGCATGTCCACGCTGATCACGTTATTGAAACCCACGCTGGAGACAAAAGGGGGTGTCAAGGGCCAACGCCGAGCGGGTCACGCACACTTAATTTGATGGATTTGCAACAAAAAAAACAGAAAAAACAGAATAATAAGCAAGATTTTTAACGGATACTTTTTTGCAATTTCCAGGACGGGTCCCTGTCCGGACACCAGCACACACTTGTCATGAAACTTCTTGAACATCCTCAGGGGGCTGTGGGACAGGATGACTTGATCCTGTGTAATCTGGAAATTAGATGCAAGGGTGAGAAGAGGTCAAGTTGACAGGGTGGGGGTGCGGGGGGGGGGATTCGATAACTCACAGGTATTCCCAGGATGTGAGCGAGCTGGTCCGCTTTGGTTTGTCGGAGGCAGTTCCCCGCATTCGTGACGAAAACCACCGGCACCACGAATCGTCCCCGAGAGTCGACCAGCTTTTCGAACGCCTTCTTGGCGGCGGGGATCGGCTGCCTTCCTCGGACCAGCACGCCGTCGATGTCGAACAGCAGCCCGAAGCGAGGCTGCGGCTGGAGAAGGAAAGGACGACGACAACAACAACAACAACAACGACGACATGTTAATCAGCCAAACTGGAGAGAAGGCTTTCAATGCATTTTTTTGTTACATGTAGAAATAAACAAGGTGTAGGAAGGACGATAACTGATGCCTGGTAAATACGAATGCTTTTAGGGTGAAATTGGCCGATAGTGAAATATAATCAATTGTGAGAATGTTTAACCTTCCACAGAATCAAAGGCTTCATTTCTACATTAAAAAATGTCTGAATAAAATGACTTAAATGCACGTCTATGAATATTGCTTCCACGCAACATCGATTTGTGTGTTTCTAATGACATCTCAGTGACTCTAGAGTATGACATAATGTGGGCCCTTTTTTGTTGTTGTTGCCAGCATTTGGGTCAGCCACAGAGTCCATAGTGAGATTCCCATGGTGACACAGCACCATAGGAATCCAGCGGTGACACAGCAGTAAAGCTGTATATCAGCCAGTCATATATATATATGGTTATATTTTTTGGCATATTACAAATAATCTGAAATGCATCCATAACAGAGAATGTAAAAGGTTATTTCTTGTCAGTTTTTTTGCGGTTACTGGGGGCGGAAAACAAACACAATGTATCCGCACATTGTTATTCTAATGGAGGGAGGGGGGGGGGGATCACATAGTATACTAGTTACATCCCTGATGTCAGAAACCCATGTTGTTATCTTCATCTCTGCCGCAACTGAGAAAGTTGCATGCAACGTTGCATGCAACGTTGAATGCAACGTCTCGGTAAAAGCACATTAACAAAACCCCCCGAAAAAAATCAAGAACCAGCTGCAAAGCCTCGTGAACAACGCGTTGCGTTTCCGCTGCAGCGGCAGCACGAACCGTACCTTGCCGTGAGACTGAGTTCCGCAAAACCCGCACCGAGAACCGACAATCCCAGCTTTTCGTCTGGATTGACGGTTACTTAGGGTGCACGCGCCCCGGTAAAACGGCAGGAGTCCCCTCATCTCCTCTGTTTGTCACCGGGTTTTTGTTTTGTTTTTTGTTAAAGAAAAAAAAGAAAAATGGACAACAAAATACACAGGAATCAAAACGACCCGGCACGAGGCGAGAGCCGGCTCGGTCCGGCCAAGCTGGCAGTTGCTGGTCGGCTTGATTTTTTTTCTCCTCTCTTCCCCATGTCGGGCGAGAAACCGATGACGTCACACGAGGAAGTGGGCGTGGCTTTCGCTGCATCTCCTGCCGGAAGGAGATGGAGTGCAACCTCCCGCTGCCATTTTAAGACAAACCGAGGTGGAGCTTTCGGTTTCTTCCACGCACGACCCGGCGAACCGAGTCACGTCGAGCACCGCGACTCGGGTCACGATTCACGAACACGCGCGTTTCGTACCGGACACCGGGGTTGTGTGTGTGTTGGCGATGCGGAGGTCCTACGCGGATACGTTTTAATTCTCCATTTTGCTCCGCGGCGCACTGTACGTTAAGGATACAGCGCCTGGTGCGCGGTGTCACGTGCGGCAGTCTGGGAGGGTCGCAACCCCCACCCCCAAATAAATACATTATGCAGAGAAGAAATTCGACCGGGAACTCTTACCCCGCCCTATAGAAAAAACCAGAAACACCTGCTTTTCCTCCCTCGCCAAACATGTTTTAAAAAGAAGGGAATGATTGTTACATGTGCACACGTGCGGGTGTAAAGGGTTTGCACACTTCAGGTGCATTGCGGCTGTCTACAGCAGCTCATCTGACATGTTAGCCTCTTTAAAAACACTTTATTTGTGTGTGAATTAGATCATTTGAGAATGGACACACATCTAAAGAGGAAAAAAAAGAAGCGTTTAAGACAATAAACGTATTCACACAACAGCTCCTCCCCGTGCTCCTCCAGCTTTATTGATAGTTTAAAATTACATTTCTATTTTCTAGGACTTCAGTTGCACTTTCCTGCCGACTTAAAAACTGAGTACAAGCAAATGGTATTTATACAGTAGTCTAAGTGATATTGTACAAAAATAACATTTTCTGTGAAAACATTTCTTTCCCAAATAACTCCTAATTCTGCTGTTCTTCTGACAACTGCTCTTGATGTTAAATTGTTTTACCAAGGTAAAAAAACCAAAAGAAAAGAACAAAAATGTCCAAAGCTATTTTGAAAGGAAAAACTCTACCTTGGACTACCAAGTGATATTTAAGTTGTAAACAGATTTCTATAAAAGAACGTGTTTCTTTTAATAACTCCAAAATGTGTATATCGTAACAATATAACATGTAGTTTGTTATCGCCCATTTCGCTGCTTGTGGGGCTGAAATGCATGTTATGAACGTTTCCATGTCATACCCTCTTGGCCAACTCATATCTCACTCAAACAAACCAAATTAACCATACATGGAAGTTCGGTTTCCATTTACACCCTTCTTCTCTCATTTTATTGAGGCTCACTTCCACAAGCTCAGAGGTCCTATTTATTCCCGTGTTTAGTCCCATTCTTCATCTCTGATCACCAGTGGCGTGGAAAGGGGGGTTCTTTAACAAAGCATTATACATAACACCGCTACCAAACTAAAACATTTTTCGTATAGAATGCAGAAAGAATTTTTTTTCACCCCTTTCATTGTATTACGTGTCAAGAGGCACACTGGCCTGGGACTAGCCTCCGTTAGCCAACCTTTGGCCAGTGAAGAGGATTCAGAGAAAATAATACAACCAACCATCAATCTGAAAAAAAGGAGGGGCAACAGAGGGCACTCATTACGCGCTGCCTTCATTGGTGCAATCTTTTGCCAGGTGGCCCGCATTTCCGCAGTTGTAGCAGTTCGTCTCGCTGGTTTTAGCGCAGTGCACAGCGACGTGGCCGATATCGCCACACCTAGGCACGACAAGAGGAGAACGACAACGGTCAGGAACCACCGACTCGAATGTGAACGAATCAAAAATACACAAGAAAATAATCCTTCTGAAATGTTTTTAAAAATAAATTAAAAAAGGCAGCACTCACCTGTAACATTTCACCTTATCGCAAAGTTTCTGGATGTGTCCAAACCCTCCGCAGGAGTAGCACTTCTGGTTGTGTGCGTGATCACAGTCCCGGGCCATGTGGCCAGCTTTGCTGCAGATGTAGCAGAGCTGCTCCCTCTCCTTTTTGGGCTCCTTGCAGTCCCGGGAAATATGGCCACTCCGGTGGCAGTTGTAGCACGCTGAAATGGGGTGGGGGTGGGGGGGGTTGTCAGAAATGTATTACTGTTGCAGGGGAAAAGTTGAATGTAAATACACGTTAAAATCGTAAGATACCATACTGTTGTGTACCATTGAAATAAAAATGTAATTACTTCAGTAACTGTGGTGTGAGAAAACACCACTTCACATCAACTAACTAGAACTGAAATGGAAGAATTAGAACTGCAATGCACACCATCCTCAGTTTGGTCACAGTCCCTGGCCATGTGTCCTTGGTCTCCGCAGCGATAACAGAAGAGCTCTGTGACAACAGGAAGATGTGGATGCAAAAGATGAAAGACATGGTTTTAATTCATCGATTCCACAGGTGTTTCTCCACATTCACGTGTTCCAATGGGAGTGCTGCACTGAGACGCGTGTAGTTCAAGGTTTTTTTATTTGCCATCTGTGCCTAGACCAGCAGTCCAGACGCATCGGAATTATTTTTGCAGACTTCTCTGAGTCAACAGAGGTACAAAACAAACACACTATAATAATAGTAATAATAATAGAAATATGAAAAATATATTTAAAAAACACTGTACAAAATACACACTGTACATACAGCTACAGATGTAAAGTGAAGGAACAAATAATCCAGATTATTGTCAAAATCCTCCTTTCCTGGGTGTGGCCTGAAAGTAACTCGTACACTTGCCTCGTCCCCGACCCCTGCCGCTGCCGCGTCCACGTGGACCACCACTGGAACCATTAGGGCAATGCTTTGCCCAGTGCCCCGAGCGGCCACATTGATAGCACTCACTGCTGCAGCTCATATCCATTACCTAAACAAAAACATGACACGCATATAAATTCATAAAAATCTGTACGGGCCCTATTGGAAGAAGAAAGAATATCTGATTTACAGCCTTACATTGTACCGGGCTTTTGCAGCAAACACACAAAAGGACAATTATTGTATGCCATGAGTTTAAATGACATCTTGATTTTCCACCAGGAGAATTCCCAATGTTGTGTAACCCAGACATGCTTATGAACATTATTGGGAGAATATGGGTGCATTAGGTTAACTTTCTACATTCTGGCCTCTCGCTGAACAATTAAGCCGCTTGGTATTAAAAGCGCACACACGCACACATTACTACTGCGGTCACTAATAGCTAAATCTGTTTTAGTCTACTTACAAACAGACTTACTGACACGAGGCGCTTGAGCTCTAATACACACATATAGACACTTTTTTTTATACACGTGCTGTGAAAGCCTGGTGATCAATAAGTGTCACATTTGAACCCGGGACACACGTCACCAAGAAAAACCTGATCATGATATAATTAGAGCAACATCATTTGACATGGTTGTCAAAAAACGATGAAATCTCTCGACGTATACAATTTTGGAAACAGAATACGATATTTTTAACCCTCCTGTTACCTTCGGGGTCAATTTGACCCCATTCGATGTTTAACACCTCTAAAAAAATGATTGGCATCATGTTTTTTGCTTCATATTTCATGACTTTTCCTAATTTAGATAGATAGATATGTACTTTATTAATCCCCAAGGGGAAATTTGTCGTAACAGTAGCAGCACCAATAAACTAAACACACAAGAATAAAAAATAAAAAACAGGGATGAAAGATAAAGATGTATACAAGAAGTATACAAAGTAAAATATGTATCTATACAACAAATATGCATACACAATACAATACTAAAGACAAATTAAATTAAATATAAAAATATTAAATATAATTTATTGGGGACAACTGGGAAAACATAAAATTCACATGATATGTTTTCACTGTCCTGAACACAACTTGTACGCATCGGTGTTCTTTGGGGTCAAATTGACCCCACGCGGTTTTTCAATGTGTAAAACATATAAGAAACATCAACTTTTTAATTTATTTAAAGGGATATTTAGGTAGTCAACAACCAAAAGTACCTCACACTTAAACTTGGGAAACAATATTAATTCTAATAATTTCTGGAGGTTTTAAATGCACGGGTAAAAGATGTTAGTACATTTGAAGGTAACAGGAGGGTTAAACAACTGTTCACGTCTGAGACAGATACCACACACAACTCACACCAATATGTAAGCAGCCAGTCTATTATGACTATTGCTACCAAGGGGAACTACTCTATGGTAATTATATATATTTTTTAAGACAGCAGGGTAAAATTGGGACGGGTATATATTTCAGTTTCTATCATCAGGGGCCACCAGCCTACAACTAACTAGCAGGCTAAACTTACACGCTTTCCTCAATGGAATCATGTTGTGATCGCCAAAGGGGCCACACTTCTGTTTGCTGAGGCTCTAAAGACATCAAGTCGGGGAGAATGTGTCGTTAATGAGGGGTCAAGCTGCTCGCAATCAGCACCCAGAAGACGACTCAAGAAACACAAATGGAGAAGTTGAATTTTTTAAGATATGAAAATGATTAAAACGGTCGTTCAAAATGTGCTATCGCCCCTCAATATGTTGGGTTTTTAAATCAACATATAAACAGAGTATCTCACAAATAAATGAAGCAGCGGGTATAATTCATCTCTAATGGCCACGGAAGGAGCTCCGATCCCACGGGAGGAAAAACGCATTTTATTTTATGATAATCTTCACTCATTTGGGTCCAACATGGTTGCTAATGTTCCTACACAAACGGCCATGAGAGCGTGCGGTTAGCTCGCAGCCGCGCTCTCCCTCGTCGCATTGTTATGACGGGCATCGGCTACAATAGCAGCGGTTTAATAGATGTTATTCCACTCAAATTTAGGAAGAATCTACGGGGAATGTAGTCCGGGTAAACTCGGACAACGTCTCCTAACACGGAGCTTGAAACAAACGCCGACGGTTGAAGCTACGCTAACGTCGGCCTAGTCACGTTGATGTCCCTGCGTTCTCGCGAGACCGGAGAGAAGCTGATGCTGACTAGCTAACACATGCTAGCACATGTTAGCACACAACCGCATCACGATCGTCACCAAGAAAGCACGGTTCGGTCGACGACGGAGCTCCGGTCCGCGGCGAAGAGAGCGCCGGTTCGACAGGCGCTGCGACGAGGGTTCGCTGCGATAGCCTTTCCGGAGGGATGTGCCGGTGAATATGGGGCAAAAACAATGGCGATTTCCCGCGCAGGGCGCACCGAGTCGTTGTGGTGAAGCAGGCCCGGACTCGAACCCCGCCGTACCGTTATGTGACTAAACCCAGTGCGTTGTTGTTTTTTTTCAACGTTAAACCCGGCCGGATGTGAAAACAAATTACGCTTTCGTCCGTTTCAACACCTCGGCGTTTCGAAGTTATCGCACTCAAAATCTTATTTGTAGATTAAATACATCTTTTTTTGTGCCGTTATATTGCTTACCTCGCTGGCTACCTTAGCTCTGCCTCCTTCTTTGCGCTACATGCGGTGTGAACAGGAGTAACTGAATTGTCATTCACGGTAACCAGTAAGAACAATCCCGCACGCTCATTGGTCACAGGGCTTGCGCGCAGCCAATCAAACGCGAGGATTTCTGGACTTCGCCTCTGGGAATCAGCCAATCACGGATACATCCCAGTTTTTTTCCTTAAATCGCCTGGCCTTATTTTCCACACTTCTTTAAAAGCATCAAGGCATGTTATATACTTATACTCCAACTGGTATTATCAATGTGTCTTCCAGTAATACTTTTATTATTTATAATAATAATCCATAGAAAATGAGAGAAAATGAGATATATAAGAGCCAGAAGATGGATATAGTATATAAAATGCAGACTACTGATACACACATTTGGAGAAAAATGTAAATGGTTTCATAAGATATTGTGCGCTAAACTCTAATGTTTGGTAAAACTTTCCCCATACATACAGTTGTATTTAATGCAATCAATAAGTATAGTTCTGATAGTGTCAGAGGTAGCTTTATTTAAAGAAACAGTTCAATTAGCTCAATATAGATGTCTGAATCTGATTCTACATTAATGATTATGGTTCAAATTAGCAAGCCAGATGAAAAATGTTTATGTAAATCTAAAGTTACACGCCAAATCCCAATTATTAAGGGTTGTTAATTAGATGCGAGGCTCATATAACTCGTGATGAGTGCAGTATTTTGATGAATACTAATTGAATTAATAATGGTTATATTTAAAACACTGGGATGTATTGATTTATTTAAATCATAAAACACCTGAAAGTACCATTTATAGGCTTAGTTTGTTTGTGAATGTCCCCTAGTTAAAGTGATAAAAAACCAACTTGAAACAAATCTGGATAAAAAAACAAAACTAGAATTGGAATGAGTGTAAATAGGTCTAAAATAATCCAACAAAATGTGATTCACACTGTACAACGCGGATGCAAACCCTTCTTGCTGAAGGAGCCCTGGGTTGCATCATATTCTGAATACAAGTGGAGGCAATATTCTATGGGAGCTGCAAGCATCTCAGCTAACTGGCCTGAGTGCTCTGTCAGATCAATAAGTGGGAAAGATGCATTTATCTCAGGCTTAAGGTGGATTTGGTGGCAAAGCTCTGAGATAGCGATTATCATTTCCCGTGGTCTTCATTCCGCAGCTCAAACGCTTCAAAACAAGACAGGGGGAAATATCCTCACCCGTGGTGCATATTTTTTAATTGATACACAGTTCTACCACCAATATTCACCCACATTTACTGAAACACAGTGGTGCTGTTGCATGAGTTATGGAGTACCTTAAAAACGCTCCACGGTGACAAAGCCCTGCCCTCATCTTCACAGAAACAGTATTTGGCATTCAGTTATTTGTCAGATGTAATATATGTTAGTTAGAGGGGGTGGAATGAAAGCTAAAGTTGAGGATTTTCTTTCTGATTTAGCTTTCTAGCTGATATTTTCTGCTGCTGCTCTACGGAACCAATGTATGCTGAACCCTTCAGGGCATATTGACGTGGATGTTGATGAAGCTGTTTTTATTCTCAGACGGTGTCAACTCCAGCTGGCTGAAAGGACCTGTGAGACATCTGTAATTGGGGTACATATATCTCAGGGGACCGTGGATGCTCCACGGAGATGGTGAACACATGGTGAGTGTACAGGGCGTGCATGTGAGGTTTCAACCTTTGACTGTTTCAGGGCTAGTTTAATGAGAAAGAAAAGAAAGAAAGACAAGAAAGCTGCGTTCTTTGCTCACAAAAGCGTGTTTGAATGTTTAAATCTGACTTCACGTTAGAAACCATTTGAAATCTGGATAAACTAAATAATTATGCATTTGTCAATTTGAAGAAGAAGAAACAACATATCTTCCTCTTCAATCCAGATAAAATGTTTCTTTTCTTTCTACCGCAGCCTACACGTTGACTCTTTCTCTTTTTGACCAGATATGTACAAATCTATCATGAATATCAGGAAGGCTTGGCTCCCACGCTGCACCGTCCTCAAATCTCCAGATGGTGGTGCAGGAGGAGTTAATACTGGATTCATTTACTCCAAACCGGTAGTGGGCCGATTTATTTTTTACTTATCTTTATTTGTTCCCCCTTTCAAAAGATGATGTTGCAACTTTTATTATAACGAATAGCATCACAATAAATATATATGAGGGGAAAAAATATATATATATATGAAAAATAACCGGTATGAGCTTATCGGTGACGTATGGCAACAGGAAGCGGCTTTAAACGTACTATACAATGCACATTATATTAAATACATGAATTATCCAACACTTTTAAACACGCGGAGTTCATTTTTAATAAGCAAAAACAAAGGTTTCGGAGAAGTGGGAGGGATTAAATGTGCTATATGCGCAGTGTGCGTGATTCTTTGCAACTCTTGTTATGACTGCGAGGTCCTGTTTCAATCACTGGCGTCAGACGGACGCCACCAACTCAAACCGCTTCACCTTCTCCCGAACAACGTCAACGTATTGATTGGAGAGGGGGAGAGAGAGGGAGAGAGAGAGAGAAGGGGCAAGCGAGGCGGCACCGAGCAATTTATTGGAGTTTTAATTTGAAAGGGCCTCGCGGGGCTTTAAGAATATCCATTTTTTTTTCTTTTCCTTTTTTTTTTTTTGCCATGTCACTTTGAGGGTCCGACGGATTTTTTTCTTCTCGCGCATTCAGGACGACTGGGAGTTAAAAAAAAAAACCACAAATACTTTGCCTCTATTATATGCGGCGGCTGGTGAACGCAGACCCGCGCATGACCTTCATGTTTTAACATTTGCTACATTTACCGGATACGAGAGTATTTGAGACATTCGCACGCGGTCCGCGACAACTTCGACTCTTTTTTTTCTCTTCCTTTTTTCTCCCCTTTTTCTTTGAATGCGTTGCAAATATGATGTCACCGACGCCACTTTTTCCTGAAGTTATGGCGGAGCCCAACTTTTCTAACTTCTCTTGGTAAGCACACAGATACTCGCATACTCTCTCTCGCGCGCGCACAGCTTGCTCTTACCGTCGCTACTAAACGTTATTTAATTTAACGTGTACTACTATCTGGGGGCTTCTCCATAAGCTGAATAACCGCGACGTACATCGTTGAGATTTTGAATGGAGGCTGAACAGAGCTGTGAAGTTTCACGACAGGAGTTTCGCCTCTTTTAGGCCCTACAGGCACATTTTACAGCAATAACTGGATGTTACCACGACTTATTTAAAAACAATATAACCACTAATGGCTTCTGTGTAACGCGTTCACGCGTTTCAACAGCAGGTAGTTGGGTAATTTAGGCTTTTACTAGAGCAGGCCTGCGTTTAGCGAGAAGTTGGATTTTAATTGGAACTCAATGAAGGCGTTTTTTAAAGCCAGTTTAGCGGGCCTCTCCCAAAAACAACACCAACACTACATGCTAACCTGCCTCACCTACCTACGTTTGGAGGAAGGCTTTTTTTAGAAAACTCTCCCAAAGCTGACTGACCTGTTATACGAAGCAGAAGTCAAACTATTCTGGATTCAACTTCTTCTCGTATCTTGTAGGTTTTTTTTATATACACTTTTTTTTGGTATGGTTCGATCTCACCACTTGTTGTGAACACAATTCCTGCAGCGTGGTGGTGGCTTTTAGGGCGAGAGACTCTCAGTTTTCCATGAACCCCTCCTCCCCCTCCCCCAAAGTGTATATTTTTCTTCTCTCAATACTAATGACACACCGGTGTGTGTGATGTGACAGCTAACCACTAAGCCCCAGTAAATCATCTCCTCAGTGCCAACAGACCTTTTAGTGGAGGACACACCGAGGTAATTAGGCGCGTTGCAGAGAAAGTATACACACTTAAAAGGATATATACTCATTATATAGGTAGGGAGCATATTTTTGTTTCTGATGGGTAGGTCCTAATTGGTTTGTTGATTTTTGTCGAGCCACATTGACAAATGATCTGTTTCTTCAAGAATCCCACAGGTTTGTATTTACTTTACCAGTATTATTATCATAGTTAGTCATTCTTGTGGGATCTATTATATCTTGTGGGTCTATTCCATCTAAAAGTTGCTGAGTTTTAATTGTCGATTGCTCTGACAACGCAGGAAAAAGAGTCTGTTGAAAGCACACACTGTAAACAACCCGACTGACCTCTGTGGTGGTCAGAGATTCTCCTGGTCTGAGGGGGGGTTTGTTTGTCTACATTGCAACTGCAGCTCCCTCTTAAAGGAAAGGACCTTTTCTAGTTGTATGCCGACCCACCCCCACCCCCCTCCCAAAAGAAAAAAAGCACGTGGTATTCTTAAAACTGCCACTGCCATGTGATTATAGTGTCGGAGATGAGCCAAGAGTTTAATAAGCATGTAGGACCACTGAACGGTTGAGGACATACACGTTCTTCCTCTTTTCGTCTCACCTCTGAAAGGGGGGGGGGGGGGATTATGTTTAGAGATTGCGTCAAACGAGTTCTCGATGCCACAACCCAAACCTATCTTTTGTTACTTTGGCTCTTTCCTGTCTGTGAAAAGAAAACACCCAAAAAAACTTTCACTTTTGGAATCTGACCACAGCTGCCTTTTGCTTTTTTCTCTCCCAGCGGGACACCAAATTCATGACAGTAGTATTAGTGTTTGATTCTTCAAAGGAAATCTATTTCAAACCAGGACGATTTTTTTTTTTAGACTTAGACGCTGAGTGTGCACGCCACCAATATCCTTACAAAGAAGAAAGAGAGCCAGAGTTACATCGATTTAAATTCTTTGTGAGCTTTCAAGCTTTTGAACAACTACTTATGTGTTTTTCCTTTCCTCCCCCCCCCCCCCCCCCTCATCTTCTCAGACCATTGAGTGCACTCGGCTTTACTAATGGAGCACCTCCAGGGAGCGTGGAAGACCCTGAGCAACGGCTTCGGAATGAAGGACTCCGCGTTCGAGGGCCCGTGCCTCTCGCCGACCTTGGTCCAGGGCTTTTCTTGCCAGCGTCGCTCCTCGGATGACAGCAAGATAACCGACTCCAAGACGAGCGGCACTATCCGCGTCTACCTCCCGAACCAGCAGCGCACTGTGGTGAGTTCGTGTTTTTTTTCTCTTCCTCCCTGCAGGTAGAAGAAGGAGGCACACGGATTTCTAGACTTCCAGTCAGGCTGCAGCAATACTTCCCGCTCCGGAATTCATACGCGTGTTGTTTGTGTCCCTCAGGTCAACGTACGACCAGGTATGACTCTGCACAGCTGCCTGATTAAAGCGTTAAAGGTGAGAGGCCTGCAGCCTCAGTGCTGCGCCGTCTTCCGGCTGCATCCAGGACAGAGGAGGTGAGCGCACGACCGTTTTTTGACGGATACTGGAATTCACAAACCACGTGCCAAGCTGCCGCAGTTAGTGCGCTTGCTCTTGATGTATCCTTTCGTGTGAAGTCATCTTTTTTTGTTGTCCCGTACAGTAAAAAATCGCGGTTGGATTGGAACACTGACTCCACCTCCCTGATTGGAGAGGAGCTCCTGGTGGAGGTTTTAGATCACGTTCCCTTGACGACGCATAATTTTGTGAGTTCCTGATGAGTTTGCCGTATCCCCCGCACTCGAGTCACTAAACCGTAGTTTCTAAAGTAACATCTTGTGTATTTTTCTTTCTTTTTTTTGTTTTAGGTCCGGAAGACGTATCTGAAACTGGCGTTCTGCGATATTTGCCAGAAGTTTCTCTTGAACGGTTTCCGTTGCCAAACGTGCGGCTACAAGTTCCACGAGCATTGCAGCACCAAAGTGCCCACCATGTGTGTGGACTGGAGCAATATCCGACAACTCCTGTAAGTGTTCGCCACTAGAGAGGGAGGAGGGAGGAGTGGGGGAGGAGGGTGTAATGCAAAAAGATCATCCGTTACTTGCAAATGCATTCTGAAAAAGAAGAACATTGCAGCATGAATCATTTATTAAAGATAGACTTGACTTGCAGAAAACAACATCCCATTCTCTGTACGGAAGTTCATAATGTAATTTAAAATCTAATCAAATCTGAGATGACTGCAGCGGCGATCTCGGGGAAAGCGAGTTCTGCTGATGCTCCAGGTGTCTACGCGCGTGTTCACGGATTTGCAACCTCGCGCTGAAGAAGAGATGTCTCGTCTGCGGGCCTCGTGACGGATAGCGATCATCGAAAAGATCGGCGTCATTAGCATCGAAGAGCTAAACCCTTTCACCTGGCGACCGCTGTCGTCTCAAGCAGACGTCTGACCTTCTGATCAAGTCCTTTCACGCACCGTAAGAAACGAGACGTCCGCTCTCTGTCTGCAGGTTGTGTCCCACGCCCGGCGATATCGGCGCCCCGTCGCTGCCCCCGCTGTCGTCCCGGCGAATGAGAGAATCCCTAACGCGATTTCCAAGGTAAAGGGAACGTTGTTGTTGATATTTTTCTCAGTGATTTTTTTTTTTACTATCACAAACGCAATTGTCAGGTACAAATGACGCTACGACGAGAATTAAAACCCTGCTTTTCAATGACGTCCTCGGCTTTATGGGGGCTTACCAGTTCCAAGTGCTGATGTAACGGGGGGGGGGGGGGGGGGGGGCCTGTTGTTTCAGGGGCACTTAAAATGGTTAAAAAGCACTCTGAGCTGCCAAATTAGCGCTCACAGAGTATCAAGTTGTTCCAGACGGAGCGATCTCAAATGCTCCTTTTGAAACGCAGCGCTGCATTGCCAGAAGGGAGATTGTTCTCAAGGAGTGCCCTCTGTGATCATAAATGTGATTAATATATATATATATATATATATATGTTCTCAGTTCATGTGCGTCATTCGGCTCCCACCGTCCCCATTTCAACGCGCAACACAGCTCTACATCCAGGAACATGGCTGTTGTTGTGCACATGCTTTTTGTTGTTGTTGTTGTATCGTTGGACTAGATTAGATTGTGTGCTTGTAAACGGGAACATCTAAAATCACGCTGACATTCGGTTTGTTTGCCTATTGACATTTGGCCGGTGAGCTTTGTACTCTCGATACGAGACCTTGAGAGCGAAATACCTCGACGGGGTCAAGTTAGCCAAAAACAAGCGCCACACTATAATTAAATAACCACTACTTCCTCACAGTGTTGCTTTGTTGTACTTTTGTGTGTTTTTCTTTGTGCATGCGAGGGCACAACGCAATGCGGATGATGCTCGAATGTGGAAAATTGAGAGGAAACGGAACCAGAGTGCGTCGACCAGACGTCAGTGTTTCTGTTTACCCGGTCAGATGGGACACGAGCCGACGTAAACAAACACACAAACGAACGAGTCGCCGCTCCGTCGTCACGCTTTCCGTCCTCCCTCCCCTCCGCAGCTCGGCCCACCGGTACTCCACCCCTCATGCCTTCAACTACGCCGCGCCGTACACGCCCACGGGCGGCTGGCTCTCCCAGAGGCAGCGCTCCACCTCCACGCCCAACGTGCACATGGTTAGCACCACCATGCCCGTCGACTGCAGCATGATCGAGGTAACTACACACCGCCCCCCCCCCCCCTCGGGGTACTTTCTTGTAGGTTCGAGCCGCGGGCCTAAAATATCCCGTGGCCCGAGAGGGATCTCGACCCTCCTACGTACTCGGGCATTCCAATCATCTCTTCGCCGCACTCCTTTCCACCTCCTATCCCAACTCTTTAATTTACCCACCTGGATGGGGTTGAGCCTGTTTGGTTCTGTTCCCCAGATAATATCTGATTTATAGCGATGCTTAATATATTTTAAACAATCTACTCCCTCCCCCTGTTCACTTCTTCTAGTTTCTGTTTTCCACTGGCCTGGTTCTTTCATAATCGGCTCACTCGCCTTCGGCATGCTTTGTAGAACACTCTCTCTGTGTAGTAACCTGAGCATCACTCTCCTCATCCTCCCTTCCTTCCTTCCCTTCACTTCTGCCTCCCTTGTTCTTCCGTCGCGTTGCGAAACCCCGCTGGGGAGTAGCTCGACTGCCTGAATGCCTCCTCCCCCGGCTCCTGGTGCCACCGATTCTGGCTGAAGAGGAAAGTAGGTATTGTGCACTTCTCCCAGTCTTTTGTCGAGGCCTCGTCCGAGAGTCCCGAAAAGGTTAGAGAGCGGAGCGTCCCGTGTTTGGTCTGAATGGCACGCCGTTGCAAACGGGCTCTCTGCATTCACATCTCGACGGAAGTCGAACCGTTTGAACACACTGACGCCGGTGGGCTTTCTTCCCTTCTTGTTTGTTTGTTTGTCTCTCTCTAGGATGCAATGCGTGATCACGACTCGGGTAAGTGCCGGCTCGGCGTCACGTCGTATTCACACTTCTTCCCTTCGGTGCAGCATTCTGGACATTAAGCTCCTCCCATAATATTAAATGGACATTAAAAATAGACGAGCAGTAGACGGGAGGTGGTGGCGGGGTGACGATGCGAAACTGATCTACACGTGACCGTTGAGAGAAAACGGCTCCACAGACCTTTTTATCAGGGTCCGCTGTATATTTATTGATAAAATATGAAGGAGGAAAACTGGGGCAAAGTTAAAGGGTGTGTCCCAAATTGATCAATAATCTCCATTATGTCACCCGTCTCGTGTATTTTCCTCTTTATAGCATTGCCTGAATCCCTAGAAAGAACTATTGCATCTCATCTAGCAGCTTCCTGAAAATTTAAAACAGTCTTGTTTTAATCACCTGTGTAATCATCTACATATAATTCCCTGTGCAGTGAGTCGTACATTCTATTTTGCACACACACACCGAAGTCCTCCATCCTAAATCGCTGCCTCCTTGTCTCTGTGTTCCTGAAGGGGGGAGTTCCCCCAGCCAGAGCCCGACAGGCTGGTCCCAGTCCAAAGCGCCTCCACCTGCCCAGCGAGAGAGGGCCCCGTCCTTCAACGCTCACGAGAAAAATAGAATTGTACGTCCTGGGCCTCTTCTTGGATACAGATTTGTATTTTATTTTAAAGCATCGATTCATGAAATTGACCTGTTTTACAAAGTATTCGCTACATTTCAGAAGTAATTTTTTGTTACTTTAGTCAAATGTTATAGTTCTTAAGTGTGCGTGCAATACGGTTATGTTTAGTTAGTGTCACATGGGTTGCAGTTGGGCTCATTAACAAAAGCCCGGGACCCCCACTCACTGACAGTTAATTCCATTTGTGCACAACTCTACTCTTTAAATACACACAAGTCACTTTAACAACATGTTGTTTTTGTTTTTTTAGCATACGTAAAGAAAATGTGAAATTGTCTTTTTATAATGTTTATTGTCAGCAAGCCACACTACATGCGTGCAACACACTTGAGCAACAAAGCGTTTTCTGGGTCTCACCTCCTTGGTTTCTGTTGCTCCAGAGGCCTCGGGACAAGCGGGACTCCAGCTACTACTGGGAGATCGAGGCCAGCGAGGTGTATCTGAACTCCCGCATCGGCTCGGGCTCATTTGGGACTGTGTACAAAGGGAAATGGCACGGTAGGAATGCATGTCGCGCGGGGCAGGGCACGCTCAGGCGTAACCACGAGCACGTTCCCCGTTTCAGACCAGAGGCGGGTCAAGGAGCCCAAAACTCGACCCAAGTCGAAGCACGTTAATCTGTTGTCGTTTCTTTGTGCGTAATGGCGCCGCTCCGTTGGGTCTCTCTTCATGGCGTTTAGATTACCACAGAAAGCACGATGTACTGCGTGTTTTGGGATATAGAACGGGGGGCGTGGCTTCGGGGAGCGCCAGCAGATCTGGAACCAGTTAGTCTCGCGAAGCCAGAACTCCACAGCGCTGTCAAAAATAATAAAGCGGCGCGATGGATACATCCTAACGTGATGGAATAAAAGTAAAAAATTCTAAAGTAACGGGGGGAAAAAGGAAAAAAAGTGTGCTGCATGAAAAGTACTTTAAGAAGTTGTTATAAAATAGTCATTTGAATACAAGTAAGAACGCGTTACTACCCACCTGTGTTCAAACTACGAACTACTTTAAAATGAGTTCCCTGATTCGGAAATGACCCTCTTGAATGCAGCGCTGCATTTCATCTGAGCTCACTCAGGATCTCTGTGGGTCAAAGCTGACTTGAGTCTTTTGGTTGTAGGTGACGTAGCGGTGAAGATTTTAAAGGTGACCGACCCCACACCGGAGCAGTTTAAGGCATTCAGGAATGAAGTGGCAGTGTTGAGGTAAGAAATGTCATCGATTTTAATTAATTGATTGCCTCTTTGCAAAACTTTGACCGCATCTTCATTTTGGCCCCTCTGGTCGCAGGAAGACGCGACACGTCAACATCCTGTTGTTCATGGGCTACATGACGAAGGACAACCTGGCCATCGTGACCCAGTGGTGCGAGGGCAGCAGCCTCTACCAGCACATCCACGTCCTGGAGACCAACTTCAAGATCATCCAGCTCATCGACATCGCCAGGCAGACGGCGCAGGGCATGGAGTGAGTCCTGGCGACACGCGGAGGCTTTCCCACGATTCACTAAATCCAGATGTCGCTTTAATAATAAGAAGAAGAATAATAACGATCCCTTCTTTTTGTTTTTCAGCTATCTGCATGCTAAGAACATCATTCACCGCGACATGAAGTCCAACAGTATCCTTTCTATCGGCTGTTTCAGTGTGTGTGTGTGTGTGAAAGGCAAAAGTGCACGTTACCCCCCCCTCCCCTCCCCCCCTCTTTCAGGGCCTGTGTTTCCTCTGGGCTTTGGCTGTGATTCCTTGACGACGGCGTAGACATCTTCTTGCACGAAGGGCTAACGGTGAAAATCGGGGACTTTGGTCTGGCGACGGTGAAGGCCAGGTGGAGCGGCTCGCATCAGGTGGAGCAGCCTTCCGGATCCATCCTCTGGATGGTGAGTAAACTCGGCCAATAAAGTAGGTTCAAGACGGGAAAATGGAAAGAAAACCCGGACACGTGTAATCCCGTGTGTTTTATAATCCCGTGTGTTTTTTGCGCCCTTCTCTCCGTGCGGCCGCAGGCTCCCGAGGTCATCCGGATGCAGGATAACAACCCCTACAGCTTCCAGTCCGACGTCTATTCCTACGGAATCGTTCTCTTCGAGCTCATGACGGGAGAGCTGCCGTACTCCCTGATAGCGACCAGAGATCAGGTAGCGCCCCCGACGAGGTCAACAGATCGACCCGTCCGTCGCCTGTAGCGCCGAGCGACGCCACAGCCCAGTTTGTCCACCTCATTTAAATTAGTTAAAGAAATGTGCTTAACAATGCAAAAGGAACCACAGAGGTGCTTATAGGAGACATCAAGATGCTTTCATGAGGATCCCACGTAGACCCAGTGATCAACAAACAGTCCGGTTTGACAGAAGTCGCCCACAGTGAAGACGAGCGCCGAAGCACTCGGCCTCGCCCCCGGGTGGCGGGGAAGACATTGGGTTGCTGTCTTGAGGGGGGGGGGGGGGGGGGGTTGTGGGGCTGGCCTAAGGCCCAATACGGAACAGAGGCAGGTGTCCTGCAGCCACTGGCCTAATTTTAGAGCCCCGTAACACAACCCTGTGTGCGTGTGCGTGTGCGTGTGCGTGTGCGTTGTGATCCACCGCCCGACGGTGCTTTTCTCCCCGCTGCGTCATGCACTCGCGCCCGCGGGCTCTTTAGACGCTCGCCACCTTCGGCTCGCCGGCTGCGTGTCTCTAAAAATATCTCCGGGAGATCGGACTGCTGACGTTAAGATGTGCTTCAGCGTCTCTCTGTCTCGCGGACTCACTGGATCAATAGGTGAACGCTGTCTCATCGGCTGTCTTGTGGCTCCTCCCCCCCCCACCCTCCTCAGATTATCTTCATGGTGGGAAGAGGCTATTTGTCCCCGGACCTCAGCAAGCTCTATAAAAACTGCCCCAAAGCCATGAAACGGTTGGTGGTCGACTGCATCAAGAAGTCCAAAGACGAGCGGCCCCTCTTCCCTCAGGTGAGGCGCCGTCGACATGTCCACCGGAAAGCCGTTTTTAAATTTTTTTTAGTCGTCTTCAATTTCTATCTCTTATGCATTTTTGTTGTCGTTCTGTTTTTCTTGTTTCAGATCTTGTCCTCCATTGAGCTTCTGCAGCACGCGCTGCCCAAGATAAACCGCAGTGCCTCCGAACCGTCGCTGCACAGAGCCTCTCACACGGAGGATATCAATATCTGCACTCTGACCTCCTCCAGACTGCCGGTTTTCTAGAGTCGGTCGGCTCCTCCTCCTCCTCCCCCCGTTTCCCCTCCTCCTCTTGAAATATCCCAAATAGTCCAAACGCTCAGGACGCCTCAAATTTCTTTCCATACAAGATGATGCAAATGTAGACGTAAACCATGTACACCCGATCACGCTTAAACCCGCGCTAATCAATAAGAATACGTGAGGATGTAACTTTTTTTTTTGGAAGGAAGTGGGACGAACACGGGGAAGAGGCCGGCTTTAAGACACGCAGAGGCGGAGCCTCGCTTAACGCTGCACGTATTAAGAAGTATGCAGCGGCAGCAACGCGTCGGGTAAAAAGTTGTAAATAGACGCTCGCACACCGACCCGAAGACGCCGGCGGCGAGGGAACGGACACTGAAGGAAGCTCGAGAGGAAGACGGACGCGCGTCTCTCTCGGTTCGGGTTCTGTGACGTGAAGCACGCCCTCTTTTCATCCGGCCGTCCTGGGTTCTGATGAAGAGGACCTTTTTTTTCTTCTTTTCTTTTATGCTTATATGCCTTAAGAGGAAACAAAGCCTGGTCTAAGATCCCGCACAGCTCTCCTCCTCCTCACAAACAAAGCCGTTGGATGTAGTCCATTTAGTTGCACAGTAGTAGTTGATGTTTGCATTGTCTCGAAGGATGATGGTAAATATGGGAAGTTGTTGTCTTTTTTCTTCTTTTTTTTCCTTAATTGTATTTTTTTGGGGGGGGGGGTCATATTGGACAGGGAGCATACAAATAATTGAATTTGCCTATTTGTTGTTTTTTTAGCAAAAGCAATGGTAATGTTTCCACAGTCTCCACGCCGTGGCTCTGTAGCTCCGTTCCTATTGGTCCTCGTCACGAGCTGGGACTTTACACCGGTGGTCTTAAATGTTTAAAATGATTTGGAAAACTAATTAGTATTCGTCGTCGATTCGATGTCTCTTTCAGGAGGTTAAACATGCTTTTGTGTACTTTGGTGAGAGTTGTCCATTCAATATTTTAATAAAATTAAGTTAAATTCTTTTGCCAAAGACGTCGTGGGATGTTTTCATGCTTCTTTATGAGAAACCTCGGATCGTCAACACGCTGTTTTAGTAATGCCATCTGAGGGCCTCGGATAATTATTATTATTATTATGATGATCTCTCGTTCCCCGACGCGGTGAAGTCACACACATGTGCAAGAGTTTGTGGCGGGGTGAGATGTTTGCAGTTGCCGTGGCAACACGGTGTAACCGCCCAGGGGATCCAGTCCAGCCACGCCACCGGGGGATCCGGCCCATGGCGGCGGCGGCTGCTCCGCCACTGGCGGGCCCAGTGGAACGGCACTCACTCCGGGGGAGGGGGAGGGGCGTGTGGTGGGAAGAGAGGACACTTCTATTTTGTTTTAGAATAAACATGCAACGTGTCGGTCCTGCTGGGAACACGGTTCAGTCTCCACTGCACATTCAGAGTAAATATGGGAATATTTGCTGCGTTCTAAATATGGGAATACGCTTAATGTTCAAGGCACTTTTTTGATTTAAATAGCTTTAAGTCTCAAAAGGCCTCATCACTGGGGGAGGAATAGACCCGACGTCACCACAAGCGGTGCGACGTAATGAGAGCGTGGCCATCGGCTGACCACTCGGCGGCTATTTTTGCAACTGTTTTTGCTGCGTGTGTTTTTATCTGTTCTATTTCTGCTTTCTGACCGGCTGGGGAAAAAGAAGAAATGAAACCAGCAGAGCCCAAAACGTTGTGCGGCCCAGCGAGGCTCCGTCTCGCGGGGTCTTCCTCCTTCATGGGGGTGTTTGTGTGTGTGCGTGTGGGGGTGTTTGTGCGTGTGTGTGTCTCTGCGTGTGGGGTTGTTTGTGCGTATGCGTGTTTGTGTGTGTGTGCGTGCGTGTGCGCGTGTGGGGGTGTATGTGTGTGTGTGACACATTTCTCATACTCAGACAACGCCCTCCGTGCTTCAACTCCACCAACAGATGGCAGCAAGGAGCCCTGCGTGTCCACTGGGCTGTTGACATCCTTTATAAAGCGAAAGCAAGAGTGTTGACATGTTTGTTGTTCGTTCCACTTTAAAACCGAAACCATGTTTTGTTATACAATGTGTTATTTCAGAAATTTGGAAGAAGAAAAGAAAAGAAGAAAACCCCGTCAGCACCATCTGGAAGCGTCCCGATGACGTCATGACGAACACGCGTCATCTGTGGGACATGTCTGCACAAATCTGTCCTGATGCAAACATCATGAATTTGAGCATAATTAGTGTGGTGACTCATCCGGCTCCTGCGGCCCGTCGGCACAGTGAGGGCCCTGCAGCCACGTCGATGACTTGTTTTCTCTTTCCTGAAGGACGGATGATGTTGTTGTTGTGTATTTTATTCAGTCAATCAAATCAAATCAAATACAATATTATTCTATATAGTAAACAAAACAGAGAGACTGAAAAGGTATAGGTAGAAGGGATTTTTTTTTTAAATATTCCTTTCCTAAATTAATATCAAATAAATAAGAAAATGTATATAAAATAAAGAAAAAATAACAAAGAAAATGTAAAAAACCAATATATATATATATACATACATACATATATAGATATATATGCATACATATATATATATATATGCATACATACATACAGTCATACTTCCACACACATCTTCCATATAAATACGTTTCAATCACATTTATAACTCTCAAGAATTGTTTTATAAATAATTCCCTTAAAAACCAAAAAGGAGTTCACCATTCTTACATCCATTACAAAATAAATTGGACTCCAACATAAATACATCTTCTTTTAATCTCTGTTAGCCTTTTGTACCGGCTGTGATAGAAGCCATGCACATGTCATTACACTGTATTGTGTCTCCTCAGTGCCGATGCAGGACCATCTGTCATGAATAACAAGCGGATGTCAACCAAGGCATCCCATCATGAGAAGAATACCCGAACACATTTTTTTGACCACATGGACACGTCCACGGGTCAGAGGTCAAACATGTTTGAAGAATAGAGCCGCCGCTCAAATACGGAGACAGCTTGTGTCAGTCGCATATTCATAAGTTTATATATTTATATATTTAAATATAAAATAAAATAAATGGAGACAGGTTCCCAGAAATGTCAATGTTTCTTTAAATTAACTCGGTTACGTCACTGTGTCTTAACTTTTTAGTTTTTAACTAAATGTGTTTTCTTATGTTATGCCTGTTTTGTCCAGGTCACCCTCGAAAAAAGAGATTCGTAATCTCAATGGGACTCACCTGGTTAAATCTAGGTTTAAATAAATAAATAAAAATAATTCTGAATTTTTAAATGACGAAGCAAAAAACCTTTTAAAGCTGATCTTTAAGGTCTCAGAATGACTTTACATTATGTACACACTCAAACAAAACAGTGCAGGAATAAGGAGCGTTAAAAAGACTTTGATAATAAATGCATACGCTGTGTGTGAGTGAAGGTAGAAGAACGAGTTGGGAAGAATTACAGATCTGATGGGACATTGTAATGCAAATGCACGAATTTAAAGGCAATACAACTGAAGAATTCATGTCATGATGGAGTTGCTGGGCAACTATCCAATAGAGATATCTTTCAAAGCGCTATAGAAGTGATTAATAAAGATTTTGGTTGTCAACGTGCCGTCTTCAAGTCTACAACATGTTTCTTTCACAAATCAATAATTGAATAAAAAGTAAATACAATTTGATTTGATTCACTTTAAGGCCCGTCACCTCATTTCCTGCTCCGTCTCTCGGTGTCGCTTCAATGCGTCGTGTGTCGATTATGTAACTGAGAAATAACAACGTAAAAGAAAAGATAAACGACTGTTTGATGTGTTGATTCCACGTCAATGTGTTGAACTCTGAGATGTAAAAGTTTATTTTTATGCACATCCGTCATTGAGGCCCACAAAAACATCACAGGAAACACTTTATGTCATGGCCTCTGCCCCCGTGTCTCCGCTGGTCTCCGTGTGCGTGTGTGTGTGGGTGTGTGTGCGTGCGTGTGTGTGTGTATTTGTGTGTGTGTGTGTGTGCTTGTGTGTGCGTGCTTGTGTGTGCGTGTGTGTGCGTGTAGGTGCGTGTGTGAAGTGTGAATGCGTGTAGATGTGTGTGTGTGTAGGTGCGTGTGTGTGCGTGTAGGCGTGTGTGTGTGTAGGTGTGTGTGTGTGTGTGTGTGTGTGTGTAGGTGTGTGTGTAGGTGTGTGTGTAGTGTAGGCGTAGCTGCTCCTGAGCTCTGGCAGTCTCTAGACTCTCAGACTATTTTTATTCCTGAGCGTCTGATATTCTGCCCCCCCCCTCCCCCCCCCTCATGGATATAAAAAGAGGACAACAAATTAGAAAAACACGTCTCTATAAATAATGTTCTCCAGTACAACACCACCTTCAAGTCCGACTTATGTAACACAGGTATTTGATGTTTACGTATTCATTTAACTCCGTCAGCGTAACGTTGTAGACGAGAGTTCATTGGAGAACATTAGAACATGTAGAACATTAGAACATGTAGATCATTAGAACATGTAGAACATTAGAACATGTAGAACATGAGAACATGTCTGGAGCACCAGATGCTGCAGGTGAGCCTCATAAAGTGGCTCCTGAGTGGATGAGTTGAGACTGAAGCACTCAGTGACCGGCCGCCTGCTCGGCTGGGGAGGTTCTTGGTTCTACTGCATGTTCTTGGTTCTACTGCATGTTCTTGGTTCTACTGTAGGTTCTTGGTTCTACTGCATGTTCTCAAGTATACTGTATGTTCTTGGTTCTACTGTATGTTCCTGGTTCTACTGCATGTTCTTGGTTCTACTGTAGGTTCTTGGTTCTACTGCATGTTCTCAAGTATACTGTATGTTCTTGGTTCTACTGTATGTTCCTGGTTCTACTGTAGGTTCTTGGTTCTACTGTAGGTTCTTGGTTCTACTGCATGTTCTCAAGTATACTGTATGTTCTTGGTTCTACTGTATGTTCCTGGTTCTACTGCATGTTCTTGGTTCTACTGTAGGTTCTTGGTTCTACTGTATGTTCTTGGTTCTACTGTATGTTCTTGGTTCTACTGTAGGTTCTTGGTTCTACTGCATGTTCTCAAGTATACTGTATGTTCTTGGTTCTACTGTATGTTCCTGGTTCTACTGTATGTTCTTGGTTCTACTGTATGTTCTTGGTTCTACTGTATGTTCTTGGGTCTACTGTAGGTACTTGGTTCTACTGTATGTTCTTGGTTCTACTGCATGTTCTCAAGTATACTGTATGTTCTTGGTTCCACTGTATGTTCTTGGTTCTACTGTAGGTACTTGGTTCTACTGTAGGTTCTTGGTTCTACTGTATGTTCTTGGTTCTACTGTAGGTACTTGATACTACTGTATGTTCTTGGTTCTACTCTAGGTACTTGATTCTACTGTATGTCCTTGGTTCTACTGTATGTTCCTGGTTCTACTGTAGGTTCTTGGTTCTACTGTATGTTCTTGGTTCTACTGTAGGTTCTTGGTTCTACTGTATGTTCTTGGTTCTACTGCATGTTCTCAAGTATACTGTATGTTCTTGGTTCTACTGTAGGTTCTTGGTTCTACTGTATGTTCTTGGTTCTACTGTATGTTCTTGGTTTCACTGTATGTTCCTGGTTCTACCATATGTTCTTGGTTCTACTGAAGGTACTTTGTTCTACTGTATGTTCTTGGTTCTACTTTAGGTTCTTGGTTCTACTGTATGTTCCTGGTTCTACTGTTTGTTCTTAGTTCTCCTGTATGTTCTTGGTTCTACTGAAGGTACTTGGTTCTACTGTAGGTTCTTGGTTCTACTGTATGTTCTTGGTTCTACTGTAGGTTCTTGGTTCTACTGTATGTTCTTGGTTCTACTGCATGTTCTCAAGTATACTGTATGTTCTTGGTTCTACTGTAGGTTCTTGGTTCTACTGTATGTTCTTGGTTCTACTGTATGGTCCTGGTTCTACTGTATGTTCTTGGTTTCACTGTATGTTCCTGGTTCTACCATATGTTCTTGGTTCTACTGAAGGTACTTTGTTCTACTGTATGTTCTTGGTTCTACTTTAGGTTCTTGGTTCTACTGTATGTTCCTGGTTCTACTGTTTGTTCTTAGTTCTCCTGTATGTTCTTGGTTCTACTGAAGGTACTTGGTTCTACTGTAGGTTCTTGGTTCTACTGTAGGTTCTCAGGTATACTGTAGGTTCTTGGTTCTACTGTAGGTACTTGGTGCTACTGTATGTTCTTGGTTCTACTGTAGGTACTTGGTTCTACTGTATGTTCCTGGTTCTACTGTATGTTCTAGGTTCTACTGTATGTTCTTGGTTTTACTGTAGGTACTTGATGCTACTCTAGGTTATTGGTTCTACTGTATGTTCTTGGTTCTACCGTATGTCCTAGGTTCTACTGTATGTTCTTGGTTCTACTGTCGGTACTTGATGCTACTCTAGGTTATTGGTTCTACTGTATGTTCTTGGTTCTACTTTAGGTTCTTGGTTCTACTGTATGTTCTTGGTTCTACTGTAGGTACTTGATGCTACTCTAGGTTATTGGTTCTACTCTAGGTTCTTGGTTCTAGTGTAGGTTCTTCGTTCGCGGGCTGAGAACACGGTGCTGCCGGGCTGGCCCTCGGGTTCCCACCCTGCCGGCCTCTTGTGAAAGAACCCCCCCCTCGGGGGTTCCACCGGGCCCCGTAGTTCCAACACAAGAGATATTCGTGCTGTTCGATCGTCTTAACGGTGAAGAGCGAGTGACGAGCGCACAGTTTGAAATGTTCTGATGGGTTTTAATCGACACGCAAACAGGAATCCCTTATCATTCAAATAAAGACACAAGCAGTGGGAAGAACTGATCACAACACAGCAAAGTGTTAAAATAATGTTCCAACGTCGCACACATGAGGACACGGACCCCATATTGCAAAGGAAGCTTTATTGCCAGTGACAAAGAGGAAATATCCAGAAAGGAATTTTCTTTCCACAATTATAATTGTACTCTGATCTTGATTTTAAAACAGTCCAACACCGGTTTTAGAAGCACACATCTTTAGCAAGTTGCCATGGTTACAGTCCTGCGGGTCTGAAGATGTAAGTCCCCCCCCCTCGACACACACAACGGCCAAATAAACAACGTCCAGTTATAATTCATCAGATATTCAACCGGCCCGAGGTCTGACCACGCAGTTCCTCTGCACGGCGGCTCCCTTGTAAATCAATGCCATGGCATAATTCCTATTAAACAGAACAACACACCCATAAAGCCTCAGGCATGGCTTTCACAAGGACACGCTCACAGGTACAATGGCACTTTGAAAACATTGTGGAGGAAAAGAATCGCACACAGAGCTCGCTGAACACATTATATACCATAACAGAGAAGTCGTTGGTTGCTTTTTTAGCTGTTTTCACCATTTAGCACATTTGATGCATGAAATTGCAACAACAAAAAAGCCACCGGACGACAACCGAGGGATTGCGATTTTTCTTTCTTTCCACGATTCAAATGGACGACTATAGCTTTTTGAATTAATCCGATGGAAGATCTGTTTTTTTTAAAATAAACACGTCATTGAGTTAAAAACAAGGATCTGTATTGCACGGTCCGTCGACTCACGGGGAAGAGCGTTGGATCTCTGAATGGGCGCCATGTCCGCTCTCAGAGAGCACTTGTTGTCATGGCAACACCACCAGGAGCCAATATCCAGAGTGATGGGGCCACAGCGGGTAGGAGGGGGGGGGGGGGGGGGGGTTCATACATTACACACCTTTTATTTGTATTATCAGCCGTAATGTCTGCCTTCACACACGAACGACAAATAAATAATAATACAAAATAATGTTTTAATTCAGCATCCGCTCGCTGCCACGTGATTAACAACAGACGCTGTCTAGGAACGCTGTGGACTAGCACAACAGTGCCCTCACTGATATTTACACTGTGGGTTACTGACGTGCAAATTAAATCGTAAAATCTTTGGTTAGAAATAATATAAATATATTTAAGTTGTGCGTGCAGACACCTGCACAACACGCTACGTAATAAAATCTTTAATATATCTAATTTGTACTATTTATTATGTGTTCATCTATTAGTTTCCTCGCTCCAAATACATCGAATGTTCTTCCTTCTGGTGACGTATCGATGAAATGAACTCTATGAAAGGCCACACACACTGTATGTCTGCATCCTGTGTGTGCACACACACTGTTTGGGAATAAATATGTGTCTCCCGTGGAACTTCTGACACTGCATGAATCACAGGGAACTCAGCCGGGGAACATGAACATCCCGCACGTTAATAACCGACCTTCCTTTGTGTCAATCATGCAAAAACCAACAAATAAATATCTATTATTATTATGAAAAATAATCACCACTACAGCCATACGCACTCACGTACTGGACACATACTGATAAATACACAAACTTCAAACTGCACGTTTGAACAATATATCTAAAAAGGGTACACACACCGAAAATCGCTGGGTCACACAGGTAGCACAGAGCAGCGCTGGGGGGGGGGGGGGGGGGGTGTAGGCACAATCTGTTTCTTACATCATCAACAACGGCCCCAAAGGAAGAAGAAAAACCACAGCTACCGAAACGTAGGCGACTTATACGAGCACACAAACAGGTCCACGAGGAGACGGAACACATGTCGACACTGCATAGAGTTTAAAAACACGGTCCAGGCGAGCGCCGAGCTCACGGCCACCGAGATCCGATTCCTAGCTACGTTAGCTAAAACACGCGTCTGCGCTTGCGTTCAGCTAACGTTAACGTCGTCGTTCTCTAGACTTTGAGACTCCCTCGCTTTCTTCTTCTTCTTCTTCTTCTTCTTCTTCTTCTTCTTCTTCTTCTTCTTCTTCTCCCGGATTGGCTCAGTTGGCCTGGACTGGTTTGGGACCCACTGCGACGCCGTTGCAGTCGAGAATGTACTGCAGGCAACCTTGAGGCGGGTGCCCGGCGCCATTTTTAGTGAGCTCGCCGCCCATCTCTCCCTTCTGGCCGGCTCCCTGAAACGAGGAAAGAGATGATCGTATTCGCCCCAACAACAACAACAACAACTGCGATTGTGGTAAAGACACATCTTGAGCGGCTCGATTATTCGACGGTGTGTCAACAACGACGCTAAGCTAACACCAGCCCCCGTGTTTTCTGATCTACCACATACCTGGGATGGTTGTACGGTGGTGGGTCTCGGGGGGGCGTTGGCTTCCTTCTCCGCTGCCTGGTTCATTTCTGCCAGCACCATGTCTGCGATGAGCTGCCTGTCCTCGGCCTGGTGCTCCCCGACCAGGGGCATAGAGGAGCCCACCACCTGAGGATGGTAAGAGCAGAGAGAGAGAGAGAGAGCGAGAGAGAGAGACATATCTCACACTCATTTCTTTACATACACTACCGTTCAAAAGTTTGGGGTCATCCAGACAATTTCGTGTCTTCCATGAAAACTCACTTTTATTTATCAAATGAATTGAAAATTGAATAGAAAATGTAGTCAAGACATTGACATGATTAGAAATAATGATTAATATTTGAAGTATTAATTTAGTTCTTCAAACTTCAAGCTCAAAGGAAGGCCAGTTATAGCTTATATCACCAGCATAACTGTTTTCAGCTGTGCTAACATAATTGCACAAGGGTTTTCTAATCAGACATTGGTCTTCTAAGGCGATTAGCAAACACAATGTACCATTAGAACACTGGAGTGATCGTTGATGGAAATGGGCCTCTATACACCTCTGGAGATATTTCATTAGAAACCAGACGTTTCCACCTAGAATAGTCATTTACCACATTAACAATGTATAGTGTGTATTTTTGATTAATGTTATCTTTATTGAAAAAACAGTGCTTTTCTTTGAAAAATATAGACATTTCTAAGTGACCCCAAACTTTTGAACGGTAGTGTATGTATTGAAATATTTGACCTGCAGGAACCAGGTCCATTCGTTGCAGGCTCTCACCTCTGTGATGAAATCTTTGCCGTCTTTCCCGTGGATAGCTTTGACTGCGCAAATAGCCAAGCCCCCGAAAACCTCTGAGCAGGTGTCGACCCACAGCTTGTACCTGAAACACACAACGCACGACTCTCAAAACCGCAGTCGCCGCATCGCGAGCCATCGCGGCCGATCGCAGCGAGACGGATCAACGCGCCAGGGGTCGCTAATATTCCGGAGGTAACACGATCAATGCACCTGAGATTCATTCGCAGGCAACAGGTTGAAACATTTGTCTTGTCGGGGCGTAGAGTGGTGCAGGAGATGATCGTGAAACACGGAAATTGGTTAATTATTTGGAAATCGATGGTTATTTTATAGTTTTTTTGGTCAGAGGCGTGAAATTAGTCTGTGTTTGACGCCAGCTTGAGGTATTCTGATGTTTTATTCTACAATATAAAATACGTCAGTAGATGTTCCTATCGTGAACTTTGAATTTTTAACGTGTCTTTGCTGACAAGTAGCTACATTGGACTACAAATCGCCATCATTGTGAATACTCAAGCTCTTTAAACCCTCCTGTTACCTTCACATTTACTAACATATTTTACCCTCGGGGTCAATTTGACCCCAGAAATTAAAACCTCCAGAAAATTATTAGAATTAATATTGTTTCCCAAGTTTAAGTGTGAGGTACTTTATGTTTGTTTGTTGACTACCTAAATAGCCCTTTACATATATAAAAAAGTTGATATTTCTTATATGTTTGACACAGTGAAAAACAGCCTGGGGTCAAATTGACCCCAAAGAACACCGACATTAAACATTGAATGGGGTCAAATTGACCCGAAAGGTAACAAGAGGGTTAAATCATAATGTTCTTTGCCACAGAGATTCTTTTTCTGGAATAATACAAAACTCAATGTAAAAAAACTAAATTGCCATTTTGTTGAGGGGAACCGAGGCGATGCTAACTTCTGGGGTCGGCTCACGCAAAGAAATGCGTCATTCCTGCACCGCTCTTTGAGAGGCCGGGTGCATTGAAGTCCATTAAAACCATCCTTTGCTCTCCGTTGACTTTGTCTCTTTCTCTTTCTTCTGCTTGCACAAAGCACTGCCTGCATGGCAAAGAAGCAAGAACCACATTTTAAAAAGCTGCCGGACCAAAGAAACGGACAAAAGGCAGAAATCTGCAGGAATGAGAAACCCTGAGATCCTCCGTTTTTCTAACCTTCCGTGTGCACCGAGCATTTTCTCTCAATATCAGTTTTAGGTGAAACTAGATTAATGTTTTCCACGATCTCCCGGCGCTTTGTTATCGTCCTTCTGCGTATCGCAGCGCTCCGTCAGATTCCTCTTCACTCACCTCTCAGTCATGGCCACCTGCTCCAGCATCGCTGAGCCAGTGTTGCTCTTCCAGTTTCCGGATATAGACGTTCTCCTGCAGCGGGGGGAAGCGGTTTTAGATTCTCGATGTACTCGTCCGAGCCAGCGAAAGCGTCAGCGTATACGTACATGTAGGCTTTGTAGTCGGCGCCGATCTTCTGGATTCTGATGTCGTACTTGGAGTCGATGAGAGGCTCCGTGGTGGTGTACGTCTGGGTGAGGGCCACGACACTGGCTATGTCCTGGAACTTGCTGTGATTTTCCACCTTCACCTTGTCCACAAAGACAGACGCGTGAGAGTGAGCGTCGGGGCGTGTCGATGACACTCAAACCGCTTCAACCAGCTGAATATTTAATATAAAGTTCTCAAAAGAAAAGCAGGATTTAAAGGAAAAGAAAATTGATGCATTCGAGAACAAATACATACCTTTCCAATACCGGAGTGGGCGTGTCCGATCTTCACGACAACAGGGAAGGACGGCATGCTCACCTGAAGGAAGAACGTCGTTGCCTTACATCCCGCTTCATACTTTCATCTTACGTTTTGCAAATGAGCAGAAAATAATTAGAAAACAAACTTTGTTATTGCGATAGAAAAAGTGAATCCTCACCATCTCCTTGTAGTTTGGGTAAAACGTCTGCTCGATCAGAGGGAACTTCTCGGAACCCAGCTTTCTGTGGGTGTTGATGAGTTGGGCAAACTGGACACACACAAAAATGTAAATAAATCCCAAATAATGTTGTATGAATAACGTGAAGGAACCGATTACAGTCACGTGACGAAGAGAAATCAAGTCAGACAGAGAGATCGTGTCCTACCGCCCACGGCTTGTCACACAGGTTGTAGATGGACTCCAGCGAGTTGATGCACGGCACGCCTCCGTACTGCAGACCGATGACCAGGTTGCGGAAATCTTCATTCAGGGTCATGCTGAAGGCGTGTTGACGAATGAGGACAAAGTCTGGCTTGAATGACCTGGAAAATGGAAAAATCGCAAAATTAACAAACCGTGATAAGTGATGGTGCAATGTGGATCAATCAGTCAGCACTGTGGGTGGAAACCAGCGTCAGAAATACAGGAGGGCAAAACTGCCCCTAAGAAATATAATTTTGCCCCTGATATCACTAGAAGAGGCAAAAAATGCCCCCATCATTTCGATAATTTACTAGCATTTAGTTGTTGTTCGTTGTTGTGTCTGTCCTATCTATATTGCCTGTACAAGGTCGGTAAAACAATCAATAAATATAATTTGGAATCATAATTTTTTTTATTTTTATTGTTAATAGTTGTTGGAGGTATTGAATTTGACATTTGTATTTAGGTTTTATTGTAAAGTAATATTGATTGTTTATTGCTTATTTAGGTTATATTTTGATAGGTTATAGTTGTTTCTTATGATAGTTGTAGTTTAGTTTAATATATTTAGTTTTAGGTTCACTGATTGGTTAACACTGGGCACCTGTGGTTATACAGGACTGTCTCAGAAAATTAGAATATTGTGATAAAGTTCTTTATTTTCTGTAATGCAATTTTAAAAAACAAAAATGTCATGCATTCTGGATTCATTACAAATCAACTGAAATATTGCAAGCCTTTTATTCTTTTAATATTGCTGATTATGGCTTACAGCTTAAGAAAACTCAAATATCCTATCTCTAAATATTAGAATATCATGAAAAAGTATACTAGTAGGGTATTAAACAAATCACTTGAATCGTCTAATTAACTCGAAACACCTGGAAACACATTTTCAAATGTTTGATTTTGTTTTGCTGTTATAAATCTTTTTTTTAACTTGGTCTGAGGAAATATTCAAATTTTATGAGATAGGATTTTAGAGTTTTCTTAAGCTGTAAGCCATAATCAGCAATATTAAAAGAATAAAAGGCTTGCAATATTTCAGTTGATTTGTAATGAATCCAGAATGCATGACATTTTTGTTTTTTTAATTGCATTACAGAAAATAAAGAACTTTATCACAATATTCTAATTTTCTGAGACAGTCCTGTATGTAGAGGTGGGGAGGCACAGGACCAGCATGCACCAGGGTGGCCAATGGTTTTTTACCACAGCACAGAGAGGAAGTGTCAACAATTTGTTGGTTCTTTTTTGTTGGTTTAAGAAATAAATTATCAGAATGCTAACAGGTGGAAATGGACATTACTTTCTTTTGCATACGTCAACACCGAAACCCACGGTGCATCAGTGGCGGTTTGATTTATAGTTTTGTTTGATTTCGTACGACAAATGGCCGCTACAGTTGTTTTAAATAATTTCATAAAAAATAACCACAAATAAATAAGAATAAAATTGAATATCATTGTCTGATTCATGTTTGTAAACAAAATCTTAGAAAACACTTAGAATATGTATACTACTGCTTAAGTCTTATTATTGCCATTTTTCTGACAATTTCTCATATACTGTAAGCTTAAACGAGTATATCTATCATTCTTGAACAAAGGTTAAATATTATTTCACAAACAAAAATTGCCCCCTAAAAGATATGTACATTTCCTACCCTGGTGGAAACATAAATAAACTAGTTCATTTCTGACTGTGTGTGTGTGTGTGTGTGCGTGTGTGTCTGTGTGTGTGTATGTATGTGTGTGTGCGTGTGTGTGCGCATCTCACCTGATAACCTTGGTGGCATTTCTGAGGACTTGCATGTTGACGTTGCAGGTCCCGTTGGCGTGAGCCACAACGTTGATCTCATTGAATTCGGCCTGAGGAGTCAATGGTTCCAGATGTGTGTGAGAACAGAGTGCATCATGGGTGTATTTAAAAATGGTTTTCGAAACACTTCCAAACGTACCTGCTCCACTTTGACGTCGTAGTCTCCGTATATTTTCTTTCCCCGGAACAATTTCGCCCTGATTAAAACAGAAGTGAATTATGACCTCAAAAGCAGAAATGAGGATTCCTGAAATAGAGATGTTCCAATTGATCACCAATACAAGTATAAATCTATAACATTGACTACAACCTGGAATATGAATTAATGTTGAGTGTGTAGACGGAGCGGACACATCCATACTCAGCCTCTCAAACACTTCCCCCCTTCAATCTGGCAACGAGGGAAAAGGCGATAAAATATGACAACACTTTTCCAGGCTGCATCATCTTTAAAAACAAAGGTTTGACATCCCCCACACACACACACACACACACACAGACACACACACATGCTATGACTGTGTGTCACAGTGGGGTGACTAAAGGACGATGCAGCGAGGTAACATTCCTATTCAGAAACTGGCTTCACTTGTTTGTGATTCAGCACTTTTTCTTCTTCTTTTTTATTTATTTAAAAGAGCGTCTCTCGTCTTTCTGGCTTGAATAGAAAAGGCCACATGCGGATCCTTAAATACATTTTTTTCCCTTTTTAATTACCCGTTAAGTGGACATTTTGTTGCCGCGGAAGCCGCGCACAATAATTATCCGTGAAAACGGAGAGTTTGATTTGCTCCACTAATGGGCTGGGGCTGGACCTGGCAACAGAAGCAGGATAAGCCCCTTGGGGGATGGACAGTAAGTGTTCGCTCCCATCACCACCCCGCTGCCACGTGTCCTGCTAACAATGCAGGGCCCGGCTACATAGCTGAATAATTCATTCCCAATTTAATTGGCTTTTTGGGGATCTAAAAAAAAAAGCATTAAGAGAATATGAATCACCGTTTCCTACATCTGAGGAAATGCAAAGCAGAGTTGTGTCGACTGAGACGGTGCTTCCCAAACACCACCGAGAGAAACCCACACAGAGTAAAAACAACAACTTGATTTTGCCGTTTGAATGTTAATCTACAGTCGGCGTGGGGACCGGTTGTGTGGAGGGAGCGTCGTGTTTTGTCTCATCGGTGTGATACATCACTCTTTAGAGCTCAGCTGAGCATGGAAGCCTCACACGTTCAGAGCTCAGCTGAGCGCGGCATTAGTTCTAATTCATCAATATGCATCAGTGTTGGCCAGGAAGCAGCTCCTCCGGGGAAAATCCAGCTTTCATCCAAAAAAAATAAAGATTTTATCAATATTTCTGCCTTTACCATGATATTGTACATGGCATTAAAACTGGAGCGAGCCTCTGTGGGCACCGAGGCTATAACTGCTCATCCAGATGTTGACTTCAATGAATTGATTATAGTTTGTAAGAATCAATACGGGTCCTCCTGACTTTTCATTAAATGAGAGGAGAAAACGAAACGATCCGGAGACTCAAAAGTCAATATCGACATGAGAGATATGAAGCGACTTCATTAAAGGGTTTCTCAAATTGCCCAAATCAACTTATTCGAGCGGAACATTTTTTTTCTTCTCCACTATTCAGATGAGTCCCCCGGGAGCTCGGCTCCAGCGGGAGGCCGGGCAGGATTTTAATGTCCGCTTGACATTCACTCCCACATATTTTAATAAGTTTGAGCTCACAGTACAAATAAATCATGCTCAGAATCCAGTCAAATACAACCCCCCCCCCCGCCCACACACACACACATTTTTTTATTATTATTTCGAACACTGAATAAAAGAAATCTATACCCCTTCTTTAAAATGTCAGCCATTAGTCTGATCGGTAAGACATCTGCTCCTCCTGTCGTGAGCACAACACGCTGTTTTATCCCACAGTTCTTCATCTGGCTGAACACAACCTGTTACATAACAGGACGCTAACTATAGTTCAAATACGGATATTAATCTTCTCTGTTTTCTCTATCTGGCTGACGCTAAAATTAGCATTTAGAGGCTTCTGTGAAAAATGTGACACGTTTGTGAGCAATAATAAAAGCATCTCAGACACTAGGATGATCCTCCCGTGTCGCTGGTAGCCGGTGTCCATTTGCAAAGACGGTATTTAAGTAATGCTCAACATTTTTCCTCTGCATCGCTATGAATTTGTGTAATTACCTTGATAAAATGTGAAGGAAATCTCTCTCAATCCATATAAATATGTATATGTATCATGTGGGATTTGACTCATTTTGCACTGAACGATAGATGTTGATGCATCTGCCAGATGCAATTATTCTGAAGGGCTTTTTCAACGAGCCGGGAGACTCGAGGTGTGCCAACGTGACGGAGGATTCTAGCCACTCAGCAAAAAGCTGCATGGAAATTAAAGACGCATTTCATCTTCTTACAGTTTGCCAGCAGCTACATTTGATTCCTTTCTGTTTCTGTGAGACCTGAATACAGATAAGCATGTAGCTTTTCAGATATACGTCACGTGGTATGTTTTTTTCTTCGATTATAGTTAAAAGCCCTCGATGGCTTTTCAAAACAGTGGTAGTAGATAGATAGATAGATAGATATATACTTTATTAATCCCCAAGGGGAAATTTGTCGTGACAGTAGCAGCACCAATAAACCAAACACACAAGAATAAAAAAAATAAAAAATATATAAGAAACAGGGATGAAAGATATAGAAGTATACAAAGTAAAATAAAAGTAAAATACAAAACAAAACAAAATATATATGTACATATACAACACACATGCATACACAACACACAACACCAATAACAAATCAAATCAAATACAAAAATATTAAATATAGACAGTGTGCAAAAAGCAAAGTGTGTGTATATGTGCAGATGAAATGAAATGTGTGTGTATGTGTGTAGTGCAAACAACAAATCATCTGACTGTGTCCCAAAGCAGACACACACACGCGACTCTTTTCCTGGGTCAGAGGTCACGTGAAGCCAACCAAAACAAACCAAAACCTCGTGTTCAACTCCGCCCACTCGGGGATGTAAATGTCAGCGCAGGAAAATAAATCACTTGACATTTTTGATCAAATGCGGAGACGCTGCTTCATATCCCGACGTTGTCAAATACCGAGACGGAGAGAGGACAACGGAGCGCGAAAAAAAAACATATTCAATATTTTCAGTCGCGACGATGGCCTTTTGGTAAACGACGCGGTTTTAGTTTAATCGCACCGTGCGATCCGCGTTCCTCGACGAGGATCTGATCCCATTGATATCGATCCACGGCTCCGTTTCATATAAGGCTGGCCCTGCACACACACACAGGATAAGTGGACACTGCAAACCCCCCCCCCCCCTCGACCCCCCCCCCCCTGAAGACATCCTTCCGTGTGTTTTAGGGTCAATCTGAGCTGTATATGCGTCTTAATAAGTGAAGAATGATGATGATAGTTATTGGTCCTTCACATTTACTAACATATTTTACCCGTGGGGTCAATTTGACCCCAGCAATTAAAACCTCCAGAAAATTATTAGAATTAATATTGTTTCCCAAGTTTAAGTGTGAGGTACTTTGTTTGTTTGTTGACTACCTAAATAGCCCTTTAAATATATAAAAAAGTTGATATTTCTTATATGTTTGACAGTGAAAAACAGCCTGGGGTCAAATTGACCCCAAAGAACACCGACATTAAACATTGAATGGGGTCAAATTGACCCGAAAGGTAACAGGAGGGTTAAAAACAACTCTCTTGTTGGACAATGCTACTACATTCGTGGAAGTCAATGGCGGAAAAACTATTTGATTGGTGCATTTTAGGTTGTATTCTTCACTTGGCACACTATCATCATCATAGTGTGGCCTCGGGATGCGGACGCCATATCAACCGAGATGTGAGACCCTGCACACGGATGGATTCCAAGTCCGACGGGGCCCATTAGTTCATTTCACTTTGGGTCCAACTGCCAAAATATTCTGATGACGTCATCCCATGCTTAAGAAGTAATGGGACGGAGATTCAAAATTCAGATTTTATTCTCCATGCCGCGTGAAAGCCCCAACGAGTCCACAAAGCCAGCACAGCGTCCAGGAAGTCTCTTCACCTTATAGATCATAAATAAATAAATACAGGAGATTCTGCCGTTAGCTTTTTATTTCCCTTCCTATCCTCCATGGTAAACACTGTGCTCTCTCCCCTCACAGGAAACCCACTCATCCAGCCACAAAAAGATAAAACACACACTAAACACTAAACACATGCGTAAACAAGACGCAGTCAACCGCTGTGTCTTATTTTTCTTTTGTTGTTCTCGTTGTTGCTGCTGCTGTTGTTGCTTGTATTTTGGTTTCGGTTTGTTTGAGTCTACTTGTGGCGTGATACGTTTAATTTGTTGGTTTTCATGCCTCTCGCACGTATCGCACTTTTTGTTTTCATATTGCTCGCTTGTATTAAAAAATACTAAAAATACAAAGTATGGCGTGATAATGTCTATAAATTCTGCACAACAGGAGGGAGGCAATGTAAGGCACACAGACAGATTGGGGAAATGTGAGGGATATCCAGCTACACACACACACACACACACACACACACACACACACACACACACACACACACACACACACACACACACACACACTGCTGTGGGAAAATATGTCAGCTGTGCAAACAAGTGTTGCTTGTGTGTGGATAGAATTATCATATTCTTTACATTAGATAACTCGAGATATCGGCCTCAGAACAAATTGTTTGCTCTAAATCTGTGTTTGTGTGTGTGTGTGTGTGTGTGTGTGTGTGTGCTTTAATCCTGCTCCCCATTGACTGACAGACTTATTTGAAGCTACATCTGAGTGAGACCCTCACCTGTCTTGAGCGCCTTAACGTGAGCCCGTCTACTCCTAACGACACAAGCGGATGATGGTGCTATTTCTTTTTTTTGTTACCCATCTCCTGCTGAACACCACTTGCATGATCCGCTAAATGAACCCGTATGTCAGTGCAGGGCATGTCATGTGACCGCGAGCAGGGGGAAACCCCACTGATGAAGGGAAAGCACTGCAGCATTCAGGACCGACACATCGACGATGCACATCCCACACTCACCTGTGGAACATCTATTGTTTCTAAAATACCACATTACATCAAAAATACTAACGATCTCTTTCGAGTTAATGGATCCAAATGTGTATTTGTAACCCTACTTTCTATATTTCTCCAATGCCACCAGACAAGCACAGATGGAAGAGAAGACGACGAAAACCATCCGCCTCGCCGTAATGTCGTTACTACTGAGAATAAATGGAGCGTGTTGTGACACCGGCACGCCGTGCCATCAAAGCGCAGCAGCAGAGCCCATTCCCATCCGCAGGGCGCACGATGCATGTTGTTTCCGTGGTGGTTCATTAACCCGTTACCTCACCGCTGCATGGAAGGAGTCACGTGGAAGAGGAATCAACTGTATGAACGACCGGAGGTGGACCGGGCCGAGCGACGCGTCGTCTTACCACTCCTGCTGGGGTTCGTCGATGACCAGGAGGATCTTGAACTTCTTCGACGTCGTGACTTGGCTCTGCTCCACCAGCCCCGCCGAGGCGGCCGTCTGCTTCACCACGTTGGTGATGGAGCTGAAGAAGCCCGCTCCGCTGGACTGAGACGACGGGGGTCTCCTCTCCGGAGCGGGGGAAGTGGCCGGGGGAGTGGGCCCGGCGGCGGCGGCGGCGGCGGTGGGAGACCTGGCAGGGGAGACGGCAGGTGGAGCGGGCTGAGCGCCGTCGGGCCTCTGGAGGTCGGTCATGTAGCCGTTGGGCAGGTTGGAGATGAACGTGCTGTCCGAGAGACGCCGACGCAAATAATTCATGGCTGCGGGCTCGGCGTGTGCACGGGGAGAGAGAGAGGAGTCAACAAATGATTCTGCAGAGAAGGAGTCCCCCGTTCCCAGTGTGCTGCTGGTGATGGCTGAGCGCTCAATGCAAAACCCCCAGCGAATGTATTCCCACCCAGTTCAGCGGAGCATCCTCAGAGCTCCCCCCTTCACTATGGCGATGACGCGCCGCTCTCCCTCGACCAATCGCCTTCTCCCTGTGTCTCTCCTCTCTCCTCTCTCCTCACTCTCCACTGGTGTGCCTGCCTGCCTTCCTTCCCTATACCCTTCCCCCATTCCCCACTGCCTCACATGCTTGTTTGAACCACTGCTGCATGTAAAATATAGGAGTCTCCCGTGTAGAAACAGAGCACATCATCATCATCATCATCATCATCGTCGTCGTCGTCGCCGCCATCCTCCCCGGCTCCCTCTGTTCGTGGCGTGTTCTCTGCCCTCTTGTCCACACACACACGCACACAAACACACACACACACACACACACACACACACACACACACACACACACACACACACACACACACACACACACACACACACACACACACACACACACACACACACACACACACACACAGTGTTTCTCTGCGTGTGAAATCTAAAATGGCTGTTTGGACTATAGTGGCCCATGTTGAATCAGAGGATGCACTCAAAAAAACGATTCAAGCCCTTCTTAGAGGTGACACATTTAAATATTGTTTGATATAAATAAATCAATTACAAAAATAGATATTTATATTTAATGGTGTAACACAAAATGTATGAATACTTTCATTTATTAGATTTATTTAGGTTAGATGGTGTGCATATCAACTCAATATAAATGTGTTTCATTGAGGACTACTCTTTGCGCATGCGCCAGCTGAAAATCAGTTGTTTGCATGAGGTGAAGACACTTTCAGGGCTGTACGGTGGTGTAGTGGCTAGCACTGTTACCTCAAAGCCAGAGGTCTGTGGGTTCAATTCCCAGTTGGGGCTTTCCTTCTGTGTGGAGTTTGCATATTTTGTTAGTTAGTTTATATTTTGAGTTGGACAAACACAAATTAATTTAATTTAATGAATATCGTTATTTTATTTTAGATGTATTTGATACAAATGAGTTGGACTAACTTAATTACATTTTATTGCACCGATGTGCTAAATTTGAGTTGGAGTGGCATATAATTATTGGATGGAAAACCTGCCAACAATTTAATTGAGTTCATCCAATGAGTCATTTCTTTGAGTGTGGGAGCAGCAGTGCACACGAATGCATGCAGTAAACCATCTCTCATTATTGATTTATCAATCCATATTTAGCTACTTGTGTTACTTATTACAACCCCCCCCCCCCACACACACACACACAAAACTCATGCTTTACCTCGGCAGCACCACTATCTGCTGTTACGTTTCCATTTGAACATGAAATCTAAATAATTGCACGAAATAATCTGCTACTTCACGGAATAATTGATGAAAAGTAGATATCTTTGAAAACGTGTTCAGGAGCAACTTCATCACTCATTTTGCACCCAAAAAAAGAGAGAAAACTGACTGCCACGGGTATTTATAATGCATTAATGCTGATTTAATTGGTAGACACAAAGAAAACGGATCAATACGGATCGATTTACTCCTGCTGACCACAAATCTGGTCACGGGGCAATGCAGTTCATGTAAATTTGAAGCACAAGGAAACACTGAGTTATCCATCATATTAGTAAGGAAATTAAATATTTAATTAATATTAATATAAATATATATATTATATTAATATTAATATAAATATCAGCATCAAGAAAAATGTGGTAAATATAGCATCAGGCTACTTGCATAAAGAAACGACTCAACCCTCAACAGTTGAACTTGTGAACTTTATGAATAAATGAACAATATGTCGTCCAATGCTAGGATATTGAAAATATATGGAACATATAATGCACTCTACACAAAATGTAATCCAGGAATTGGTTTGATTTCTTTTAATGTAAGTTAATGTTTTGTCCAAATTAGTTTCCATTACTCTGCTATTATTTCTAAATCTGATTTTATGTATACTTTATTTATATATTTCCAGTAAATTATCTGAATGTCTATTTGTGTAACATCACACATTTGGGGATGGAATTATCTACTTATTGACTGAATAGAACACACACAATACCAAAAAAAAGCAAATTATTCTAGCAAATGGAACAGAAGATGGAACTGGAAATATAATATTAAATCATCCACACACAGAAAACATACTTATACAATTTGTCAAAGCTGAGCTTCTCGTGAATAATGGAGTTCTGTTAAATCCAAGACAGTGACAAACTACAGCTAATTATAGCTTGTATGTTTGCACTAGAATATTGACATTATGTATCTTCATATTGTAATTTTACTGTCACCCTGCATGCCTGGTTACTCTTCATACATATATTTCTTAAAATACTGTGTACTTTGATCTTTTATGTTGTTTTGAGGCAAATGTGGGATTTTTTTTGTGGACAAAAATAAATGTCTTAAATATCCTATATGGCATAGTGGTTTGAGAAAAGCTGCACCATCATGTGCAGAATCTTAAATGTGGATACTAGGGTGACATCAGCTGGCAGCAGTGGTGTAGTGAACATCTAAACGAACAGAGTCAGAAATCTATACGACCGTACATCCCCTTAATTTAAGCATGTTAGAGTTCATTTTACACAATTTAAAAACACACACACACATATAATAAATAATATCACAGTGCAGGAAAAGGCAGACATATTTGAAGCCTCCACCTGTATGAATACAAATTCACAATATTATAGAGAAACACAAATATACATATGACTACATGATACTGTGAGAAAGTGTTAAGTTGTCATACTAGCATTTATTTTATTCATTTACTCTGGAGGACTTAAAATGACTTAAGTATCAATAAATAAATAAATGCATGAATAAATTTAGGAATAAATAAATGCTTAAATAAATAAATACAAGAATAAATGTATAAATAAAGAAATTAATCAATATAAGTTATAACTCAACAGGACATCATTAAATAAATGTATTTCTACATTTCTGTATTTCTTCATTTATCTATTTATGTGTCCACACGTATTTCTTCATTTATTTATGTGTGACATTTACATGTCAGTATATTCAAATGAGCTGGGGCAGTCACATACATGTGGACACATAGAGATATAAATAAATGAAGAAATACAGAAATGTAGAAATACATGTATTTAATGATGTCCTGTTGAGTTATTACTTATATTTATTAATTTCTGTATTTATACATTTATTATTGTATTTATTTATACATTTATTTAAGCATTTATTTATTTCTGTATTTATTTATTCATGCATTCATTTATTTATACGTGTCATTTTAAGTCCTCCATAACTTACAGCTTCTCAGAGAAAAAGGGTTTAATGTCAGTTTAAAGTTTTTAAAACATCATGCTTTGTATAGTAGTCGATAAAGAGTCGGGGCTCAAACGTGTGTTACGCTTCAGTTAAAATATAGAACTGTTCGATCGACTCTTGCGCTGCTTCTGTTGCCGGATTTAAAGTTCACCGTAAACGCCTCCGTCCCCGCTCGGGCCGCCCTCCACTCTTTTGTTTGAAGGACTGGCGCTGCCTGAAGGCGAGCCCCGCTAACCATGGTGACGCTGGGGCCGTAAAGCTAAGTGTTGTTGATGAAGTGAGTGAACATATTTTTTTAAAGCTTTACGCTTCTTCTGATTTTGTTGTTACGGTCCCAGACGCCTGTAACGTCTGGCTCAACGTGTATGAAGCTTTGCCATTGCGGTTGAATTCGGGACCGTTCGAGCGAACCAGTGTTACCTAGCTACGAAGTTGGGGAGTAAGTTAGCTTAACTTAGCTAGCATACGTAGCTAAAGTTAGCCGGCTAGTTTGTTAGCGAAGTCGCTGTAACGATACAACTTTAGCGAAAGGCCGTCAAAGTCTGGGATTGTAACTTAATTATTGAACTAATATAACGCGAGCAGTAAGAGGCGGTAGTTTAACTCGAGGAAGGTTGGCGTACACTTTAGTTACGTGTGTAGCTGCTAGCTAGCCTCGTAAACGTCCGCCAGCTAACGTGAACCGCTAACGTCAACGACAAACGGTTAACGTAAACGTCCGTCAGCTAACGTGAACAGCTAACGTAAACGTCCGCCAGCTAACGTGAACCGCTAACGTCAACGACAAACGGCTAACGTAAACGTCAGTCAGCTAACGTAAATCGCTAACGTAAACGAGAACCAGCTGACGTAAACGTCAGCCAGCTAACCGCTAACGTCAACGGCTAACGTAAACATCAATCAGCTAACGTAAATCGCGAACGTAAACGAGAACCAGCTAACGTTAACCCCTAACGTAAATGCCGTCAGTCAACTAACGTAAATCACGTCAAGGGGACGGTTTTTACATCAAACTTGCTTCAAATAAAAGCCACGTTTACGATCGTTTGTTCTTTTTCTTCTCTTCTTCAGGATATAAACGTGTCGTTCTTTTTCTTCTCTTCTTCAGGATACAAACGTGTCGTTGCCGCTGGTGTCTCTTGCTAACACCGATGTTAGCAACGAGCCTGTCCGTGTAAATGCGCTTCACCAGAATGGACCTGTTGAACTCTCAGTTCCTGGACAAGATGAACAACAACATCGGGAGACTGCACTACGAAGGTTAGTTCATCGTTGTTCCTGTGCCTTTTATTTGGTTTACTCGACTTAGTTGTGGAACTAACAAGTTGCGGTTTCACTTATTAACGTCGCCTGCGCCAATTCCTTTTGTTTGTGACTAACTTTTCCCCAACTCTGCGGCTGAAGACGAGCGAACTTTCTGTTCTTCGTGCAACATAAGTATGGAAGGTGTCATTTAACTGGTCACTAAGTGGGTCCTGCTGTGTATGTTTAACGTCTTTGTGTTAAGAATATTAGAACTTTTAATGTTTTTTTTAATGTGCATGTTTAATCCCGGAAATACTGTAATACATTATATATTATGTTTTTACCTCAAAACCTATTGTTTATAGTTGTAAACTGTGCAGTCAACGATTTTAAACTGTTATTGCAAACCCAGCTTTGCCATATGTATGTGTATATATATGTGTATATATATGTATGTATATATATATATATATACAATAACATGCCAAGCTAGTTGTTTTTGCACAACAAATTTCACAATTTTAAGGAGTTTATTTGGCAACAGAAGTAGACTCTCGTACGTTGCAAATTGATTTTACTTTCCAATCAAAGCTTTCTTCAGAAACCGATTGTATTTCTGAAAAATAAAAGTGCTCACCTTTCGATATGTGGGGTGTCAGTCGGGTATTCTGGATAACAGTTTAGTTGCCTTTTTAAAAGGAACTGTGCATCTGTTTAACCAATGATTGTGTGAATGTGTGCCCTGGTCAGGTTACATTAATAAAACATTTTAGGGGAACTTTTATTCAAATGGTCATGATATACACTACTGGACAAACGTTTTAAAACACCTACATTTCTCTAAAGGAAAGACCTACACTTTTAAGGGTTGCCTTTTTCTTGCAATATACTACTTCCTGCAGTACAACACTGCCCAAATAATGCATCAGAGGGTGAAGTAACATTGTCCCAACACTGCTTTGATACAGAGGGTTTGTAAGTAATCAGCACAAGTTGAGACACCTGTTGGCTTAATTTACTTTCACAACTTGCAGAACAGCTGCATGTTGTTAACCCTTAATTACTTGTTCCCTGAAAAAAAGCCTTTTTGTATAACTCTGAAATGTACATTATTTTTCAGTTTTTGGTAACTTAAACTAATTTGTCTAACCTCTGGCAGTCTGCCTCTTACCGTTTGTACCATTTCAGGGTATTCACTGGACTTGAACTGCTTAAATTGCTGGAAAAATAGGGGTGTTCTAAAACTTTTGACCGGTAGTGTGTGTTTGTGTGTTATTTTTATTTATATATATATATAGTAGTTTATGTTTAATGTGAAGTTTTGTACTTTTGGATAATCAGTTCTGCTGGTTCCTTTCCCACAGATGAGTCCAGGACACCCTCCCAGCCCAAGATAACTGGGCCTCCTCCACACTGCCCAAGCAAACGGAAGTACGGCGAAGAACAAACGGACGACCGAATCAACTGTGACGATGACCACATTACCAAAATGAGCAGATTGTTTGCCACTCAGCTGTAAGTACCTTAAGAAGAAGAAAAAAGAAAGCCTAGTTTGAGATTATGAAACAAAAGTCTGAGCATAACTTTATAAAGTTGACTCTAAATTGTCATGATTTTAAGAGACAACTTGAATTACTGGCACAATAAAGTCTGCCAGATGGAAATCATGCGTACAATTAAGTAATTCTGAGAGATGCAGCCGATGACGAATGGGATGCCCAAAAAAAAAAAGACAAACATCTGTCATCTGTTCATAGACAAGAAATGAACGTTTCATTTTGTTCTCTTTGTCTAGGGCCCGTCCCTCTGCTGGAGACAATCGTAATGAGCACTGGAGCCTCGGCCACACTCCCGTGGAGCGCATTACTTCCTCCCCCAACGGTCTCCATGGGAACCACCTGTACTCTTCCATTTCCAGCTACGCTGTGGACCAGCCTCTGGCTCTGACCAAAAGCAGCCACGACATTGTCGTCGGGCCCAGGGAGAGGCCTGTCATCGGTGGGACTGTGGAGCGGCAGCAGGTACGTCAACATCTGACGTTCAATGGGGACCAGAATGAAAGCCGGGGTTCGTACGGTCATGGAAAACCTGGAAAGGTCATGGCATTTATTTCCAGGCCTCAAAGACCTATAAAAATTAATTCAAAATTTTTAGAAAAGTCATGGAAACTTGATATATTCACATGTTAATTTACGCAGTTTGATTAAAATAATAAATCTTAATTCTTTTCTCATTCATTTGTGTCATTTAGGGTATATACTTGTGTATACGCCGAGATTTCACAAGATGTTTGGTGATGGAAATTTGGTTTAAAGTCATAAAAAGTATGAACCCTGCAAAGCACTAAACTTTTAATGAGGTATTGATTATAAAAGTGTGTTTTTAATGTTTAATCATTTGGTTAAATTACAGCACTATCCACGCTCGCCCTCTGTGCATTTTCCGCCTCCTCTCAGCATTTCCTCTTCCCGGTCCTGCTTTTGTTGGGCGTCGGCACACATTTAATCTATTTTTAAACCTCACGTTTGCAGATGTCGTCTTCTAGCAGTGCCGATTTTTTTTTTATTCGTCCATCTCAAGGAGTTCAATAAGGGCCGCGCCAACACTCGAGTGTTCGCTGATTGCGTGTATTTTGTCCCCACCTCTAGAATCGTCCCTCCGTTATTACCTGTGCCCCCGCGAGCAACCGCAACTGTAACCTCTCGCACTGCCACATGAGCGGCTGTTCCCCCAGCCCGCCTGCTGACCAGACGAAGACCAACGGTAATTACAACACGCACCCCGCAATCCAGCGCCCGTAAAGCGGCATGTGTGACGTCGCTCGGCGTTAACCCGGGTTTCGCTCTTCTCCCCCCCCCCCCCCCCGCGCATCTTGTCGTTCCAGCGAACACCGAATGCGATCCTGTGATCGAGGAGCACTTCCGCCGCAGCCTCGGAAAAAACTACAAAGAAGCGGAGGCCGTGTCCAACTCGGTGTCCATCACCGGCTCGGTGGACGACCACTTCGCCAAGGCGCTGGGCGACGCCTGGCTCCAGATCAAGGCGAAGGACGGGGGGCGCCAAACCCCCGAGGCCGATCTGTGACGCAGAGGGGAGTAAACATCACAATCGCTTCCCTTTTTAGAGCTTGCGTACGAGAGGAGATTTGCCCCGCGGCCATTTCTCGCCACGCATTTACTTCCCCGAGCCGAGAACAACGCATCGCGCGGCGCTCGCGTGGCGTTGTTCCCTCGACGACCTCGAGGTCGACCTTTTCACGAGAACACTCGGCTTAACTTAAACTTTATTTCAGCGGTCGCAAACGCCAACATTACACATCTTGCGCATTTTAGGAGCAATGCTTGACTTTGGAAACATCTTTTTATTGACGAAGAGGAACGGAAGTTTTCGCGTAGCTGCGTTGACGATGTTCGTTGTGGAAACTGTACAATCAGCGATTTGATCTGGCGACGACGATGAGATTCACAAAGTGTTCGGGAGTTCATCGGCCCGCCTCGAGAGCCAAAGAAATCCCCTGCCTTTCACCAGCAGCTTATAAGCCATAGATTTCTGGTCTGTATTGAAAAAAAACACTCTTTTTAAACATCTATATTACTTGAAAAAGACAACAGGGTCTCATTTGTGTTCAAGAATGTGTTTGGGAATTGTGACAATGCAATTAAGGCCCCCCCCCCCCCCTTCTCTGAAGACGCTAGAATAACGTGTTTTTCTTTCTGATCCTGAACTGGACTTATCCACTGTTCACAGAATAATTTTAGTTTCCTGTCTTTATGCCTCACTGTGGCTGATTACTTAGTAAACTAATATCAATCATAGTCGACGTGTCCAACTAGAACGCATGTTTCAAATAGCTGGTTTCTATTACAAACCGTATTCTATACTATATATCTACTCAGAATTTATTTTTTATCTGTAACATTTTAGAAATACTCACTGCTGGTACAGTTGTACTCGATTATATTTTTTTGTATCTGGTTTTCGTTACTCGTGTGTGTAACCGTAGCAACCGTCGACCAATCGCAGCCTCTGGACAGGTTGTCTGATCGCAGTTTAAAAGGCCGCGTCGCTCCTCATTCTGTGGACCCGGACGCCGCTCCACGCGACCGAACGCGGATGCGTCCGACCTCCGGCAGCGGCCTATCAGCGGCGGCTTTTATTTATTCGGAACGCGTCGATGGTTTCACATTTGACTTTTGGCAAAACACGACGGACACCGGAAATCTTTTTAACGTGGATTTTGTGTCATTTTTTTCTTCTTTCCGTAACGAGAACAACGGAGAGATTTCTCCGTTGCTTCGATGACAGGGCGCTTTTTTTATTTTCCCTTCAAACGTAACTTGAACGCGCCCAAAAACACGGGCGACGACATTCCACCGCGCTCGTCTGACGCGTGCCGGTCGAGTTGAGCGAGCGCGACAAGCACGTTTGTCTTTTTCCTTTCTTAAATCCAGGCGGCGTCGCGTTCCTTACTGTTTTAGGAGCAAAGTGTTCGTGGGTTACAAAGCTTCTTGTTCGCATTAATTTCTCACCCTTCTGTCGTCCTCTACTTTACGGTAGCGTGACCTATTTGTCAACACTGATTTTAAAATATGGTATTGTAAATTCAGATTTCTTTCTCTTTTTTTTTTGTATGTCACTTAGCTGTCCGTGAGAACCTACGTTTTGTATTAATCTCCAGTTTGAAAAATTGTTACATACGCCATCCTGTCTTTCAAAAATATTTTACTCATATACGACTATCATTGCGCCGCGCGGAATGATCATAGATGTTTTGTTTCTATTCAGAATAGTTTACTCGTGTATCTTGGAACCTTTTTTAAGACCTCTTTCTAAAGGTCGGTTGTTTTCCCACCGCTGTCCGGTGATGAATAAGTGCAGGAACACGACAGTCTTTTGATCAAAGACTTGTGTGCTAACGGTTTAAAGAGTTTAGCTTTTGTTTAGTGTGTACCATAGTGGATTTTTATTTTAGGGATTATCGTGGAATCCGCTTGTTTGACACAAGTCGATTCGTCAGTCATATGTTTGGGGTATTAGTCCATTGTTATTTAATTGCTATATTTTAGACGACCTGTATCTCAAAGACAGAAAAGTCCTGCTTTCAGGCGTCATCCACGTAGAGAGAAAAAGTAACACGTGTTCACTTTTGTCCTTATTCCTCTGGAAGAACATGCCACTGTTTTGTACTTAATTTCTTCCAAATAAACAAACAAATGCCTACCATCGTGTTTTAGAATTCTGTTTTTTTTTCTCGCCCAAAAATACGAGACGTCACTGCAGTTGAATCCATTTTTTTGCTACGATATCCTGATTTCAAGGAAACTCAAAATATAAATCTTCACGTCAAGCTGAGCTACAGCGGGGAAAGAATTGGTAATCGAGTCAAAGGTCAAAGGTCAAGGTCATGAAAAGGTCAACGTATTCTTGAATCGCATGAAATTTGGTGGGATGATTGGTTATTATCCGGGGACCATTTGATTAGATTTTGGGATCGATCGGGTCAAAGGTCAAGGTCATGAAAAGGTCAATATCTTTTTACCATAGCGCGGTCAATTTTTATCCAATTGGCATGCAACTAATGCCAACATGTGGCTGCGGCGAAGGTATGCGCTCTACCGAGTGCCCGTTCTAGTTGTTGTTTTCATTTGCTTATCATCTCAACACGTCCATCAGCGCCGCAGTTATCGGTCAATTTAGATCAGACATCTTATAGTTGCCATTTCAGCGTGCGGATACTCACGTGAATAATGAAGTGGTTCCACTAATTGGAGCTCTCCAATCAGGAGTCGGGGCTGAAGCTCTGCTTCCATTGGACAGCGACGACATTAATGATGGATTATTTAGGTAGTCAACAAACAAACATAAAGTACCTGACGCCTAAACTTGGGGGGAAAATATGAATTCTAATAATTGTGTGTGTGTGTGACAGGATAATTGCTGCGGGGGAAGAACAACAACAAAAATCCACTTCTTCCGAGGGGATAAAATGGATGAATTGTTTGATTCAGACGTCGCGTTGACCTAGACGGCATTAATATGTGATAATGGAAATTGGGATCACGTGACTGCAAATTTCTTGTGAGACCCAGACTGGATCGGATACGAGCTCGTCTCTTCCCTCCCTGACCAGCAGGTGGCGGTGTTAAACTGCTCTACTGGCTCCCCCCCAAACTCTAGGATCCCTGGAGATCAAACAAAAGACATGAGCGTCATCACTCTGGAAGATTGATCAGGATGCAGCATTTTTGTTCTTTTTCTTCTTCTGTAAAAATGTACATTTGATGTCATGCTGGGAGCAAACGTGCAACGCAGATGTTACCCAACATGATCCAAGAGTCGTAGATTTATTCATGTCTTGGTCACATTGTGTCTGATTAGCATATGTCCGTGATTAAAGTCCAGGCTTTAAAATATAGTGTACCTCCACTTTGGCTCATTTTAAATTGAGTTGAGCGCCATCCATAGCGCAAATGTTTAAACTAGAGCAGAACGATTTTTTCTTTTCTTTTCTCCTTCGTTGCCCCCCCCCCCCCTCCTCCTCCTCAGGCTCAAATCTGCTCAAAAGCCCCTCAAATAAGACCACAGCCTCCTCGAGATTGGACCGAGCCGTTCACTATGGAGGACTCAAAATGACTTAAGTATAAATAAATAAATGCATGAATAAATATAGGAATAAATAAATGCTTAAATAAATAAATAAATGCTAAAATAAATGTATAAATAAATACAGGAATGAATAAAAATAAGTTATAAATCAACAGGACAACATTAAATAAATATATTTCTGTATGTCTTCATTCATTTATTTCTCAATTTGTGTCCACACATATTTCTTTTACGTGTGCGTATATTCAAATGAGCTGGGGCGGGTTAGGGTTTATTTATTTATACATTTATTTAAACATTTATTTATTCATGCATTTATTTATTTATTTATACTTAAGTCATTTTGAATCCTCCATAGTTCACCGACCACGATCCGAGGAAGCGCTGCTCTGGGATGATGGAGAGGAGATCCGCAACAAGAGAGAAAGGTACAAACAAACAAACAATCGCAGATCCACGCACAGATACACGAATGCACGCACACATGAAACTAGCGTCTGGAATCCGTACGACGCGTCGGGGTCACGCCGAATTCGCTCTCGGTGTGCGAAGGCCACAAGGAGCACGACGCCGGTCGCTGGCGACGGATGGACCGCTCGCCCCTCCTGTCGTCGTGGTGACGGGATGCTCTCTGCATCGGTCAAGACGCACACATGTTGACACTGTCCTCCCCGTCCAGAAGCTCTGACCGTGGATTTCAACCCTTTTGGCCCTCGCCGTGTCACACATGTTGGCGTGTTAGCCTGTACAAAGGGGGGGGGGGGGGTGGGGGGGTTGAGATATTGTCCTTTCCCCCCCCCCCCCCTTCGTTTGCATAATTTCACATTTGTTTTGCTAGAATGCTGCACCCCCGATCTGCAGCGTCCCCGAGTGCACAACGTCCGGGGAATTTGCATGATTGCCTGTCGATTATTTGAACATTATCTATTCCCCTCCTCCTCCTCCTCTCTTTTCCTTACATGCCGCTCTCTGCTGTGAGGATGCTCACACACTCACACACTCACACACACATCATCCTTGGGCGGAATAATCTAAAATAGATCATACAAGCAACTGGAGTAGATGCACAGGAAGCGGCTCACGGGCAGACTTGAGTCATGCTGGCAAGATCACGTCCAGAGCTGACAGCCCAACACACCCGGTTACCGAGCACGTCATCTCTGAGGACGCAGCCTCCCTGGAGGTCGGAAAAACAACGTGTGTGTGTGTGTGTGTGTGTGTGTGTGTGTGTGTGTGTGTGTGTGTGTGTGTGTGTGTGTGTGTGTGTGTGTGTGTGTGTGTGTGTGTGTGTGTGTGTGTGTGTGTATGTGTGTGTGTGTGTGTGTGTGTGTGTGTGTGTGTGTGTGTGTGTGATATTGGGATCCGATGCAGATTGACCCCCTAAATGACTCTTGGATGCCGTATGGATCGAGTGCAGGGTTGGTTACCCACTTCGAGACCCGCGTGGCGTCTCTCTCGGCTCGTCGCGCCACGTGGACCGCCGGCGATGGCGTAACCTTTTTTCGCGGAGGGAAGGGAAGACGACGCGGTCACTCCGGATATCGGTCCGGGCGGCGAGCAGAAACAGACCCTGTCAGGCCGCCTCAGCGTTCCCTCTCAGCCGACACCCTCCACCCGTCAGCTGAGGCGGCGGCGCTTCATCATTACATTGACTTGGCAGGGGTCCCTTTTAATGCACGCCTCCCTCTTGAGGAACCCCCCCCCCCCTCCCTCTACCACCTCCAACTCCATCTCTGACCTGCTTTGCCCGCCTGGCCGTATGGCGCTTCGACTGCAGCCAGCAATCCCCCCCCCCCCCACACTTGGCTTACAGTGTCCCACTTTATTTATTTGTAAATGATTGATTTTAAATTGTGGGGTTCGGGGGCCATCTGCCATTTTGTTGTTCCTACCAAAGAAGATGAATGGTTTCCAATTAGGGCGTACACATGATGCTGATGGGTGGGGGGGGGGCGTCTCGTTGAGTCCTCCTCCAAGACCAGGGCCCCCGTGTTCGTATTCAGACGTCCTCTCTTCACGGCGAGCGTGCAGCAGAAGCGCGTCGGACCCGTCGCTCAGGGGCCCGTTGCTAAGGGCCCCTCTTGTGTCTCGTTGTGGGGGCCCGTGTTGCAGCTGCGAGGCGGAGCGGCCTTATCATGAGGAAGGTGACCCGACACCCAGTGGGAGCGGCGATGCTTTTTCCTCACAAGTCTGACCCCCCCCCCCCCCCTCCTTTCACTGCACTCCAGATCAAAGAGAACAATCCACCACAGAAGAAGAAGAAAATTGCTCCTTGCTGAATTCTTCTTCTTCTTCTTCTTGGCCTTCTTCTTCTTCACTGTGTAGTGTTGGCTTTTTTTTAAATTTTTTTTTTAAGGGGGCTGATCTCTTTTACAACCGGGAAAAAAGAAGAAGAAATGATGCAATTTGGATGAATTCATTATTGTGGTTTCTACTCTATTGAGCAGATTCTCCCTTCAACGAGACTAAATGTCCCACGCAGCCAGACATACGGCCTCGAATGGAAATTCAATTAACAGAAAAGACCCTCTCCATCGAGTGGAAGAAATGGACACACACAGAGAGAGAGAGAAAGTACAAGAGAGCATCAAACGGTGTGTGTGTGGTCCAGGGGAGCAGAGCCGGGTTATCTGTGGCCCTCACCTTGGGGGGGGCGGGGGGGGGGGGGGGAATGGAAGAGAATGGAATAGAGAGAGAGGGTGGAACGAGCTTCAGAGTGGGTTTGGCGCTTCAAAGAGTTATTGCACCTGACAGCGGCGGGTTCGGGGTCCAGCGGCATACGTAAGCGGCCGGTCATCGGCGAGGCAGAGTGATGGGGGGTGACGTGTCGCACGCCACATTAGGCGCCCCCCAGCGGGATGCATTTGACAGGCCACAGGAAGTTCAGTCCAGCTGCTGTCGGAGAGCTCCAAGCTCTCATCTGGGCGCCGTGTAGATGATTTATTCCAGGATTTAGCCAGTGTCGTATACGGAGACATGATGACATGATGAAGGGCTGCCTCTACATATGTTTTATGGTTATTTTGAGGTATTTAAAGCCTTTTATTCATCCAACGCACCTTTACAGTTACACAGCTTGTGGTGTTAGGCTATTTTTTAAATGTTTTCCTAATGTGTGACGAGTAGGTATCATTATCTCATTAATATCTGTGTGATTCATGTGTTTTCGTTAGTTAGTCATAATTCTGGAGGGCGATGGAAATGCACACAAAAAAAGCTGAATATGAATGTTAAAAGAATTTCAGTAAAGTTTTTACGTCTCTAAATTCAATCTATCTCGTGGATAAATGAGATTTACGCAAATAAACTGTATTCCTTTTTTTCAACCTGTTTTCATGAAATTCAAGACGCTGCTCTTTAGCTTTAGAGGCATTAAAAGAAGCAAAATAGTATGTTTGACAGAGTAATAACTACGTATAGCTATTTCGCTCAACCAAAACAACTTCTCATCGGTACGTTGAGGACGTGTACAACTTAATTATTTCGCACTCTGATGCAAAATATAAGGTTGAAGTTTAAATGGAGGCTAAATGAACAGCGACACCCCAACATTTGTATTTCTGAATGATTTATTTCGGTATTTATTTATTTCGATTTGAATATTATTAAAATAATGACACGGATGCTATTCCTTCTGGAAGAGCTCATGAAACCAAGAGATGATGTAATTTATTTCAAAAATGAAGTACACTGAATAAGTAAATATGATGTAAACCGGGAATCCTTTAATATGAAAGTGCGTGTGTCTTTGTGCGATACTCTGCTCGCGCCACAGTTTGGCTCTTTTCTTGAGCTCGTTGGAGGAGGAGGAGGAGGAGGACTCCATCTTCAAACTGCAGGCCTTCCAAAAATGTCTCTACGTGTCTCGTGTGTTCTTCTCAGTTTTTGGTTATTGGATGGGGGGGGTGGGGGGTGTTATTTATTTATTGTTGTGGCTTGTCTAAAATATCTGTGTCTTATTCTGTCATAATGTGCAGCCAAGGGCATGAACCGCTCGAGTGAGACTGTCCGGCAGCGGGAGGGATGAGGCGTGGAGGTCACTGTGGGCTCGTTTGCATACGACGGAGTGCCAAAAGTAATCGAATCGGCATCTGTTTCCACAGGAAAGTGAAATTATTTACATGTCGAGATCACAACTCGGGAGATTCAGGAGGGGGAGGGGCCAATGCTCACCTTTCCACCCCGCGTTCGGGTTCCCGGCTGCATTAAACCGAGGGGACTCGGCGACTGCTGGTTTTTGGACCCACCCAACGCCTAAAAGAGGCTCGGGGTGGAGCTCGCCCCCCCCCCCCCACCGGTGGGATCCAGGAGGAAGCCGTTCGGGGGGCTTCGCTGGAGTGCCGGCCCCCTCCCTCACACAACTCCACATCGGGGCTCCGGATCGTGACGACCACGCAGAGGAACACGTCTTTTTGCTCGCCACGTGGAATCTCCCCTTCCCCCCCTTTTTTTTGGGGCCATGAACTATTCAGTCCTTCTGAAAGTGGTCGATTTGATATTAACACGCACCGGGGTTCAGATCCTTTATTATTCTCCTTTTTATTTTGTGTGTTTTTTTTAAAAATAATTGTTTTTATACAGAGTACGAAAAATAGCGACGTTTCTTTTGCCTGTAGTTCCCGGAGAGACGTTATAAACTGTGATAAAAAGACAAAGTATCAAGGGCACTGATTAGCCCGAAGTGCAACGTTGAATTCGTATTCGGATTTTCTTTCTTCTTCAATATGGCTGGATTGAAAAATGCAATTCTCTTTTTTTTGGGGGAACAGAAACAATTCAATTTCAATTCAGTTCAATTCAGTTTATTTGTATAGCCCAATTTCACAAATTACAAATTTGTCTCGGAGTGCTTTACAATCTGTACACATAGACATCCCTGCCCCAAAACCTCACATCGGACCAGGAAAAACTCCCAAATAACCCTTCAGGGGAAAAAAGGAAGAAACCTGCAGGAGAGCAACAGAGGAGGATCCCTCTCCTAGGATGGACAGATGCAATAGATGTAATGTGTACAGAAGGACAGATTTAGAGTTAAAATACATTCAATGAATATGACAGAGTGTATGAATAGTTCATAGTAGGCATATTCCACGATGGAGACCTCCACGATCCATCAGGCAGATGGCGGTGGGGAGGAGGAGTGGGCGGAGTCTCAACAGGACAGTGGCGTAGTCATGAGCAGGAATTCCACGACCCAGACGATCCATCAGGCAGATAGGATCTATGCCGTCTCATAGGGTCCGATGACCCCATGAGACGTAAAGTCAAAAGGACTTCCGGGAGAAAGCAGAGTTAGTAACGTGTGATTGAGAGATGAAAATTCATCCTTAAGGAGAGAAAAAGAGGAGATAGGTACTCAGTGCATCCTAAAACGTCCCCGCAGCTATAAGCCTATAGCAGCATATCAAGGGGCTGGACCAGGGCAAACCTGATTCAGCCCTAACTATAAGCTCTGTCAAAGAGGAAGGTCTTAAGTCTACTCTAAACGAGGTGACTGTGTCTGCCTCCCGGACTGAAATTGGAAGCTGGTTCCATAAAAGAGGAGCTTGATAACTAAAGGCTCTGGCTCCCATTCTACTTTTTAAGACTCTAGGAACTACAAGTAGTCCCGCATTTAGTGAGCGTAGCTCTCAGTGGGGCAATATGGTACGACAAGCTCCTTAAGATATGATGGAGCATCACCAATCAAGGCTTTGTAGGTTAAGAGAAGAATTTTAAAAGTGATTCTTGATTTTACTGGGAGCCAGTGCAGAGCAGCTAGTGCAGGAGTGATGTGATCTCTTTCTTAGTTTTAGTGAGAACACGAGCTGCAGCATTCTGGATCAACTGAGGGACCTAAGAGATTTATTAGAGCAGCCTGCTAATAAGGAGTTGCAGTAATCCAGTCTCAAGTAACGAACGCGTGAACCAATTTTTCTGCATCTTTTGAGACAAGATGTGCCTGATTTTTGAAATATTACGTAGATGAAAGAATGCAGTCCTTGAGATTTGCTTTACGTGGGAGTTAAAGGACAAGTCCCGATCAAAGATAACGCCAAGATTCTTTACAGTGGTGTTGGATGCCAGGGCAATGCCGTCTACAGAATCCACATCACCAGATAATTGATCTCTGAGGTGCTCAGGGCCGATTAAAATTACTTCGGTTTTGTCTGAGTTTAACATCAAGAAGTTGCAGGTCATCCATGTTTTTATGTCTTTAAGACATGCTTGAATTTTACAGAGTTGGTTGCTCTCCTCTGGTTTTATCGATAAATATAGTTGAGTGTCATCTGCATAACAATGAAAGTTTATGGAGTGTTTCCTGATAATATTGCCCAAAGGAAGCATGTATAAGGTAAATAAAATTGGTCCAAGCACAGAACCTTGTGGAACTCCGTGATTAACGTTGGTGGTTATCGAGCGTCATCGTTTACAAATACAAACTGAGATCGATCTGATAAATAGGATTTAAACCAAATTAGTGCCGTGCCTGAAATGCCAATCGACTGCTCCAGTCTCTGTAACAGGATGTCATGGTCAATGGTGTCGAATGCAGCACTAAGGTCTAACAAGACCAGGACAGAGAGGAGTCCTTTATCTGCTGCCATTAAGAGGTCATTTGTAATTTTCACCAGTGCCGTCTCGGTGCTGTGGTGTTTTCTAAATCCTGATTGAAATTTCTCAAATAAACTATTATGATGTAGAAAGTCGCACAACTGATTTGCGACCACTTTCTCAAGGATCTTGGAGAGGAAGGTGAGGTTAGAGATCGGTCTGTAGTTAGCCAATACCTCTGGATCCAGAGTGGGCTTCTTCAGGAGAGGTTTAATAACAGCCACCTTGAAGGAGTGTGGTACGTGGCCTGTTAGCAGAGACACATTGATAATATCTAATAGAGAGCCGCCAATTAAAGGCAAAACGTCTTTAAGCAGCCTCGTCGGGATGGGGTCCAAGAGACAGGTAGACGTGTTCAAGTAGAAACCGTTGAAAATAATTGGTCACGGTTGATAGGAGAAAATCCTCCAAATATACACCAGGGCATACAGCGGTTTCCAAGGCCATTCCACTTGAGGACAGATTGGCACTGGTTATGGGCAAGAGATTATTAATCTTGTCCCTAATAGTTAAAATCTTTTCATTAAAGAAGTTCATAAAGTCATTACCACTAAGGTTTATAGGAATGCTCGGCTCCACAGAGCTGTGACTCTCTGTCAGCCTGGCTACAGTGCTGAAGAGAAACCTGGGGTTGTGTTATTTTTCTATTATTGATGAGTAATAGGCTGCTCTGGCATTACGGAGGGCCTTCTTATATGTTTTAAGACTATCTCGCCAAACTAAGCGGGATTCTTCGAGATTAGTTGAACGCCATATGCGTTCAAGCTTTCGTGACGTTTGCTTCAGTTTGCGGGTCTGAGGGTTATACCAGGGAGCAAACCTCCTCTTCCTCACTGTCTTCTTCTTCAGAGGGGCTATCGAGTCCAGTGTCATTCTCAGAGAGCCTATGGCACTGTCAACAAGATGATCAATCTGGGACGGACTAAAGTTAGACCAGGAGTCCTCTGTTATACAATCCAACAGGGAACGTGTTGGCCGTAGACGGACAGGTACAGGTTCCTCCTCAGGGGGCTGCAGGTTGAAGAGGAGAGGTGGGGGAGGGGCAATGTCATGGAACATTGAAGGCTCTTTAAAAAACATTTTTTAAAGGGTCTGTATAATTTCCGGTCACCGGGGTGTGGGGGAGATTTGTGAACCCAAACCCAAATATTTTCATTCTTTGTCACCGTCTGCTGACATTCTACATGACACCTGCTGCGTCACGCCGTCAAACGTCACGAGTCGTTGGGAATCCGCGTTTTTTTCTTCTTCTTTTTCTTCCACGTACGTGTCCCAGAATGCACCCCGACGCTCTGTGCATACTCGACATCCTCTCAGCCCCTCGGCTGGAAACGTCCTCTGATTACATTGATATGTAGATTCGTGCATCTGCAAAGATTAGATATTCATTAATGTATATGCTTTTGATTTCTGGGGTGGGCGTATATATGTATATTCATACCTCCCAGACGGGAAGTCCGGGTCAAGCCCGGCAAACACGAGAAGAAAATAAATGTCCCAAAAGGTCCGGTGACCCACGGCAACCGGATGGGGCGTCACGATTAAGAAAATCCTTTTGGTACGCGGGGTTGAAAAAAACGTTAAAGTAAAAACATAATCAACAATATCACCTGAGCAGCAGAATTAGTTTCTTCTAGTGGGCGACGAGGGTTCATGTGAGTCGGTGTACGCCGAAGCCACGCCGCGGGCACTTTATCTCATTTTATTTTTAACTTTATAACAGAGAGTCGCCAAGAAAAAGCTAAACGCCAAACAACGTCCTCCTCGCTCTGATCTGGACACAAAATGGAGCCGATGAGCCCAGAGAGAGGAGGGGGGGGGGGGGGGGAACACACACACACACACACGTCACATTAATTAGCGCTATCTATATCAATTAGTGCGCACGACGCAGATAATGCTCGCACACCTAATTTACAGTGTCGGTTTATCGAGGTCACGTTTATTTATACGCCCCTTAATCACAGTTGTGCAATCACCCCCCCCCCCCCCCCCTCTCTCCTCACGAGGCGGGAAATATTTTGGGGAGTGGGTTTTCCTTTTATTTGCCCATGAAGGTGGAGGAAAAAATTGTAAAATAAATATATATATATTATATATATATAATATATATATACACATATATATATTATATATATACACATATATATTTATATATATATACACATATATATTATATATATATACACATATATATATATATATATATATATAAAACTGGCTTGATGAACATTGGCTGACGAAATGAGAACAGAATGACAAAACCAAAACAAAGAGGCACCGACTCGGCCGCCATCTTCAATGCGCCGGGCCGACGGCCCGATGCTCGCGACCCGTTGGACCGGGTGGCGCCGTCCGGTAACATGAAGACGTAACCGCTCGACCGTCTGCACCAAAATGAGAGAGAGAAAAAAAAAGGGAAAGCGTTTCCTCCTTTTGTTGCTTTCGATAAATACCGGCAATAAAAAACGTGAAAAGAAGAAGTTCAATCCATCACTCGCCGACACATCCGCTGGCACCGCGAGACTAATTGAGTTCCTCGTCTCCCGTCCTCCTCTCCCGTCCTCCCTCTGCCCAAAACGATGATCCACGGCTCTCGTGGACGGGAGACATCAGCCGCTGTCGTCTCGGGTCTGCGGCTGGTTTTCATCGGTAATGATGCTAAATCACACGGCCGGGAATAAAGGAGCCATCCATCGGGGGCCTCGTTCAGCCGAGCTGCCGGGAGGGGCGTTGTTCAAACCACACGGCTTTCTGTCCCTAACCTCTCTCTCTCTCTCTTTCCCTCCCTCCCACACACACACACACACACACACACACACACGAGCTACTCGAGGGGATATCTCATTCTTTCATCCGCGGCGGGTCATTGTGTTGGTGTGTCAGCTGGTGCCGTCTCTTTTATCACACTGGAAGCTAATGGAAGCAGCGACTGCAGGAGGTGGGGGTGGGGGGGGGGGGGGGAGAAGATGCACAACACACACACACACACACACACATATATACACACAGAGCCATAAGAGATTGTAGAGATGGGGGGGGGGCTGCTCCGTGGTGGTGTTTGTCTTGCCGAGGCCTCTCTCTCGGCTCGTCGTCTCCTGACACACGATAAAACCACGAGCAGAGAGGGCTTCCTCTCTTTCTTTTTTGACGTTTCATTTCTCCGTAACGCTTCGACCCCCCCGAGTTAAGCCGGGTGACGCCTTCAACTGAAAAAAGAGAGGTCTTTTGTTTGTGGTTTAATTTCACACGTCTCACCTGACCTCATCCGAACGACACGCCCAACGAAGCCGCGTCTACGACGCTCTTCTTTTCTTCCAATTCATCCCCGCTTGTTATTTTACCGCTCTCTCATTTCTCCATATTTCTCGACAGAGAGAAATACTCCAGGAGAAGGGGAACGATCACCGCGGGGGGGATTCGGCGCAGCGTACATCTTTTGATGGGCCGGGTTGACCTAATTTCCCCCGATAGCGGCGGAGAAGCACTTCTACTCTAAAACACACACGCATGCTGTAAGGGACATATGCCAGGCATTGTATTGTATTTATATTTTCTATAACTCTTTATTTTTGTCACTTTTTTGTGTGTTTGTATAACATAACAATCGTGCTTTTATCATGTGACACCATTTAGATACATATCATGTTTATATTATGTTTTACATTAGGCAGTGAGACAGTTAAAAATATACAAATCAATATTGTTCTACGAGACATAGTTTTCTATTTTTTTATATATTCGTCGGTATCTTCATTGTCATCGTCGTTTTCGTATATTTCTGTAAGATATGTGCTTTAGCTTCTGTGATCAAAATATTATTGCAGAAAACAGCAACTCCATTTTTTCAACATTTAGACAATAACTTCCAAAGTATTACGGACATTCACAGTTTACATGTTTCACACGGTACAGTTTTACAACAAAGTTCCAGAGAAAACTGCGGCAGAGTAACTTTATACAAAAATGTTGTCACAGGACATGAACTGTAGCCATTCTTCACATTTTTACACTGGGTTGTTTTGCTTTTTCGGGAGTAAACATTGTGTCGCGTCAGATGCCTTTTTTAATTCTTTTTTTCCCACAGGAGCTGCCGTAGACGCAAACTAGCGTCGTCCTAAAAAGTGGCAAAGTTCCGCGGGGCGAAATAACGTAAAGCTTTGTGCTTTTCACGAAAGTAAAGCAAAAGACGACGCAAACAAAAAATAAAAACGTACACGTCTACATATGTATTGCTCAATACATATTGATCCAACGATATAATTGATCGTCACACGTTTAAAAAAAACGAAAAAAGGTACGGATAACGACGTAAACGCAGAGTTTGGTCCAGGTTTTATTGGTGCTCGCGTACAAAGTGGTGTTTTGTACCCGTGGCCAGTCATGTAAACAGACTATGGCTGAGCTGGAATGGGTTGTAATTGGCTTAAGGCCGTCTCTGTTCCTCTTCTTTTTATTTTTTTTTGTCAGGAGACATTTCGGAAATCTTTTCCTGAGGAAAGCATGCAAGAACGTAAACAGGATTGACTGTCGGCATTATGGGATAGTCGATGTTTGTAAGCCACCTTCCTAACCCTGTGCTTTCTTCTTCTTCTTCTTTTATTTTTTTAAACTCTTCTAGTACGTCTTTTGTACCCTGTGCTTTTTGCCAACCTTTAAACACTAAACGGCGTAGTTTTTGCTTTTGTCTGCCTATTGATTTTGGTCCTCCGTCACAACACGTATAGTATAAAACATCCTAAAAATTATTCTAAAAATGTTTGTTTTTTTATCGATCACATAAAAGTTTGTTTCCCTTTTTTTTACTGAAAAAAAAGGGAAGGAAAAATAACAGTCTCTCTCACACACACAACATATTTTTGCACCAGAGCTCCTAAACATGAAGTTGTTATTGGCGTTGTGCTCGCGGCCGGTAGTTTACCTCCCAGAGTGCAACGTTTTGGAAAAGAGACAAACTGTGTGAGGTTTAGTAAACATCCACAATAAAAATCGACGCCGTCCCTCGCGCTCTTGAAACAACGTCAATTTCGCTCACTACTTCATCTACTATATTCACGCGGTATTTACTTGATCCATGAAGATATTCAACACATCTCTAACCTATATCTCTATGTATTTTTTCTTCTTTTCTCACAGTATTACACAGTATGTTTAAACTTTTTTTCTTTTTTCTCTCTTCTCAATTCAGATTTACGCTTGTATTCGTGAACGCTAACAGTCTTTGATATTGTTTTCGGAACGCAAACCAACGATAAGACATCGTTGGCTCGTTTTTTTTTTTTACAAATGCAGAAAAATTACACGTGGTTCGAAAATCTGTTTTTTTTGACATGTTGCCCCTGGAGGTAGGTGAATCAATTAAAATCGTGGAAGTCCTTTTTGTAATGTTCTCTTTTGTCGACATGCTCCACGAGGGTTTTTTTGATATCTACACGTTGGCCTCGGCGTTGGTCAGGTTAGAGGTCGGGCTGGTTGGGTTCGCGGGCGCCGCTGGGCTCGCCGGGTTGGGCGGCGGGCCGGTCGGGCTAACAGTTGTCGTGGCGGGGTTCGCCGGACTCGCCGTGGTGGCGGTGCTGCTGCTGGTGGTGGTGATGGTGATGTTGGGGGCGGGACTAGTAGCCTGGGTCACTGGGCTAACGGCGCTAGCTGCGGCGGCGACTGGATTAGCTGGCGCAGGAGCCGGGTTAGCGGGGTTTACGGGGCTGGCGGCGGCGGCGGCGATGACCGGAGCCGGGCCGGCGGGGCTGGCGGCGGGGCTGGCGGGGTCCGCGGGGCTGGATAGCTTCGCCGCGTCGGTCTCCGCCTGCTGCTCGGGTACGTTCTCCACAGCTCGCCTGACGACCGCAGGAGGCCTGAGCATGATCTGAAGACGCTGGGAGAGAAACACAACATATTAATCACACGAGAGAAAGAAGAGACGCGCAACATATTCATTATAGAAGAGAGAAAAAGTTTTTTTGGGGCTCAGAATAGCTTCAAGTTAGCAACGCAATCTAGCGACAACAAACCCGACAGACGACTGCGTTGTATTTACCTCTTTGTACGTGCCCTTGAGGCCCAGATACATGTAGATCATGTATCCCGGTATGAGAACCATGGAGGACAGCGCCATGAGCCAGCCCACTCCCTGACCCCAGCCCGGGAACACATAGTCTCCCATTTTCAGAGGAACCATTTGAATGGCGCTGAACAGGAACACGCCCTGCGGGAGACACGGGACGCGTTATGCATCCGGACACCGACGGGGCAGCGTCGGGTAATATTGACTTTTATTTATTGTTTCTCGTTCGTCACGTCGTGACTTTAGATGTACGGTCGCGTTAATACTCACGCCGACGATGAGCGGGGTGAACACCACCCAGCACATCTTCCACCAGATGCAGGGCCTGTAGCCAATCATCTCCTGGATGTTGTCGTAGAACTTGTCCACACCTGCGAGACACAAATTAATCTACGGGTCAAAAATATTCACATCCGATTCATTTCAATTTGACGGCGGGTCTGCCGCGTCCTCTAATCTCTGCCTTTACCTCACCACTTTTTCCACATATGCGATACTTCGCTGACGTCATTTGTTAAATTGTGAAGAATTTTGTAAAAATCCCTTTTTTTTGCAGGATTTTCTGTTTTTACAATTTTGTAAAAAACACTTTTTTTTGCAGGATTTTCAGTTTTTGCAATTTTGTAAAAAACACTTTTTTTGGGCAGGATTTTCAGTTTTTACAATTTGGTAAAAATCACTTTTTTGCCGGATTTTCTGTTTTTACAATTTTTAAATCTTTTGCAATATTTGATGAGACACACCGTAGAACCAGGATATGGAGATGCATTCAAAGAAGACCAAGAACAGCAGACACATCCCACTGGCAGAGTAGTAGTCGAACAGCTTGAACACGTAGATTCCGCCCTGGTTGCGGAATAGAAATGTTGTTTTTACAGTACGTCATAAACATGCATTTGTATATCTCCGATGTCATTAACGGAACGCGAGTCCATATTTGTGGACGCGTTAATTTCACTTCTATCTTTTAATCGCATCTTTTTTTTCCGAACCCCCATTTTCGGGGCGCCGTACCTGCGTGATGTTTGAAAGTCCGATCACATACGACACCAGACAGACGACCGCGATGAAGATCTCTCGTCGGCCCCTGAGAACTTTGGGGAACTCGTCCATCAGGGCGGTGATGAAGCCTTCCACGGTGCAGAACTGAAAGAGACACGCGGGAGTCGTGATGTGTGTGTGTGTGTGTGTGTAACACTCGTACGCTTTAAAAAGAAATCCAGTAAATATTTACAGTTCTGTGATTTCTCGCACGCTTTTTAAAAATATCCAGTAAATATTTAAAGGTCTGATTTATATATTTTGCAAAATGTCTTTTTTTTTTACGCTAGAAGTTTGACTGACTGATGATGACAACTGGCCAAAGGCCCCCGGGGACAGAACCACTAATGTTATCCACTGAATGCTTTATCACGCAGAGAGCGAAAAAAGGTGATTTGCACCTGTGCATTTAAACATTTAGGTCAGCCCCGTGAGCAGAGCATCTCCGAGCCCCCCTTACCTGGCTGTCTATCCCCAGCATGAGCAGCATGGAGAAGAACAGAATGGCCCAGAGAGGAGACACGGGCAACTGGGCGACGGCCTCCGGGTAGGCCAGGAAAGCTAAGCCGGGACCTGGAGAAAAAAAAAAAAATCATATTGCATCAGGGTTATCGTCACGCAACGCTGCTGTTGTGACTGCAAACGCAACACACGTTCACACACAAGCGACGGCGGAGCGTTTGGCGGTCGCTATCGATGACGGTGCACTTTTCTGTACGTTCGTATTTATTTTACCCGAAGCCGCGACGTCGGCGATGGGTCTCTTCGTCACGTGCGACATGAAGCCGATGATGGAGAAGATCACGAAGCCGGCGAACATGCTGGTGCACGAGTTGATGCAGCACACGATGATGGAGTCTCTGGGGGAGAGGAAATATAAAAAAACAGGCCTGTTGTCAAAGATTTAAGGAGAGAGAGAGAGAGAGAGACAGAGAGAGAGAGAGAGAGAGAGAGATGCATCGATGCTATTAACTTCTTTTCATCATAAAGATGTTTGGCAAAAACGATATAATATCCGATCTCTTTGAAAAACTTGTGTCGGATAATGAAATGCATCGTTCATAAATAAACACGTACATTTGAAACCCGCGCAGAGAAACGACGCAACTGTTTTTCTACTTCATGAAACTGATTGTTTTCGTGCTGGAGGAAAACACTCGGGCTTCGCAATCACAGTCGTCGTTTTCCTTCCCGTAGCACGCACACACACACCGACGTCTCCTCGGGTTCTTGTTATACGTTACGCCGGCGGCTCGCATTAAATAAGGCCATTTATTTAATAGAGGTGGATGAAACAGAGGAAGAAAACACATTGCGCTTTAATTTGCCGCCATCACAAGCCCCTCTGGTACATTAATAAACACGGCAGCGTTCTCCATCTCGTCTCTAATTGTGAATCACCGCCGGTCTTACTTGTACACGTTGTTGTTGAACGGGTTATAGCTGCCCAGAGCTATAAGTGACCCCAATCCCAATCCGTAGGAAAAAAAGATCTGGGTAGCTGCATCCAGCCATACCTGACAAAGGAACACAAGCATTTTATTTTTTTTAGCTGCATGATGCCCGACCCCAACCCCCCCTGCTCCCCCAGGCATGCAGAGCACAGATAGGAATCACATGGTCACATGATGTCATTACCTCCGATTCTTTGAGTTTTTGGAAGTTGGGGGTGATGTAGAACAGGATTCCGTCCACCGCTCCGGGGAGAGTCACGCCGCGGATGAAGAGAATAAACAGCATGAAGTAGGGGTACGTGGCCGAGAAGTAGACGACCTGCGGGGACGCCATTGAATCGTGAGTATGTTTACGATGCGTGCAGAATTTGGAATTCACCCACTATTCATAAGGTTTTTTTTCTTCTTTTTTTATTTTTAGATACATTTTCTCGGGCCTCACACACACACACACACACACACACACACACACGACAGATAAGAGACCACATATTCAGCAAAAGCATCTTCACAGTGAATGGCTGTGTGCATTTGTGCCACTGTGCGAGCCAGTGTGTGCAGTGTGGGGGGTGGAGGAGGGGTTTGTGACCAAAGCAAATTCTATTTGCCACGGTCACGTGACGAGCTCGGTTTTTATTATGATTATTTTTTTAACGAAAATCTGGCACCACGAGGGAGTAGGAGCAAACCGGATTGCGGGCCGCGTGGCGCGCGTCGCTCCTCCTATCTCGACTCCACACTCGGCTCGTACAGACGCCGCGTCGGGAGAATTGGAATTAGAGGAGCCGCCGCCACGAGGCGCGAGGAGGATTAGTGAGCGTTTGATGTCTCTTCTCTCACATTCAAAGGAATCTGGACAATGCTGACTGCGGTTTAAAAGATTGATGAGGTCGTGTAAGATTTAATATTGCATACTGCCGGTCATTTTGGAAGCCAGGGTATAGCACGAGAGGTCTTGAGATACCCAGGAATCTGGCGGAAAAAACTGTCTTACCTTCCCTGTCCAGCCAACCCCTTTCCAGATGCAGAAGTACACCAGGACCCAGGCGACGGCCAGCGTTATCGCCAGCGGCAGTCGAATCGTGCCTGGTTTTTCCAGGCCGTCGGTCATTTCGTGCATGTTGCGCCTATAAAGTGAGAGCGAGCGACAGTGAGACGGGGGAAGCGGGGGCATGCGGCGGAGGAGAGGAGCTTTTCATGTATCTCGGGGTATGTGTGCATGCGGGGGGTGGGGGGGGGGGGTACTTAAAAAAAGAAAAGAAGCTCTGCTGTGGTGAAAGCCGGTGAAAGCAGTCAATATATATCTTACTCCCAAAACTCCACCACCGAACTGGTGAGGTTGGTGGTGTCGAGAATGGAGTGGTTGGTGTAACATTTCTCTGTGTTCCACACGTTGTTACATGAGCTCCATGGAAGTTCCTGGAAAACAACAAAAAATGACAGTTTTGTTGTTGTTTTTTCTTCCCATTCTCAATAAATACAAGTATCACAGGCCGGAGTTCCTCATGAGATGATATAAGAAACCGTCCCCCTATACGCTGGTGTTGTGACGTGGTACTTACAGTGGTGAAGGAGTTGTACAGGTAGTAAATGGCCCAAGAGATGATGACAATGTAGTAAATGTTAAGCCAGAAGGACAGGACGGCTGCTGCCATGCCCACACCTGTATCACGGAAACATTTATTAGGATCGTGTAGTCATAAAAATCATTGGAAATGTGTGTTATGTGGCCTTCATGAATCCTACATATCATTTCTACAAAAGCACCATGAATAATATATATATTTATTTATTACCTTTTTGTTTTTGGTCAGGCCTTTTTTGGACACAGTTGCCTATAAATGTTCAGTTTAAGTGAAGTATACCTTTAAACATTGGAGCCAGTTTCCACACACCGAGCCCTCCAATGGAGGTGTATTGACCCAGGGAGGTCTCCAGGAGGAACAAGGGCATCCCAGCAAATATGAGAGTCAAAAAATAGGGAATCAAGAAGGCTCCTGGGTGGACACAAGTATAAATCAAGTTATTGCATTGGAAAAAAACAACAACAATAAAAGAAACTAGTTATTGTGATTATTTAATCAGGCTTGTAATATGCGATATTCATCCTCTGCATGTAATCGACATGCACGGTCCATTAGGTTATAGCGCGACTCTCTGTGTGTGTGTGTGTGTGTGTGTGTGTGTGTGTGTGTGTGTGTGTGCACCGTGGACCTGAACGGTGCCGCGCGCATGTTTTTTTTTTTCCCTCTCTCCATAAATTAGCATGTGAAAATCATGTTTACCTCCACCGTTCTTTCCACAGAGATAGGGGAACCTCCACACGTTGCCCAGTCCAATTGCGTAACCCACACACGACAGGAGGAAGTCAAATCTCCCTCCCCACGTTTCTCTCTCGGGTAACGCCGGCGGCTGCTGCTGCTGCTGCGTGACGGCGGCGGCGGCGGCGCCGCGCACCTCCAGTGACTCGGGCCGCTCGTTGTTGGTGGCCACGTCGTTCAGCTCTGTGACCTGTCCGCCCTCCGTCTTGGTGCCGTTCGTCGCCATGTCTCTGGCTTTGGCACAGGTCCTGGCAGTGGAGTGGGAGGCTTCGGCACCGGTCCACGTAGACAGAAGCTCTGCGTGTTTTTGTTGTTATTGTTGTTTTTAAAAACACCTAGAACCTTTTGGACCAAATGTCTGGAGATGGAGCCTGCGGACGGTCGCCGTTAACCTGGAATCGCGAAGAGAGCATTTGGTCGGTCTCTCTCTCTCTCTCTCTCTCTCTCTCTCTCTCTCGCTCCCTATCTCTCTCAGCAGGCGCTGAATATGGGGTTACTTGAAATGCAAACACATTTGCCACTAATGCATTTTACTCGGCCACAGAATTTCAACACACACTCGTTTAATGAATTATGCATTTTTTTTAAACGCACGCGTAAAGCGTTTCGTGAACATTTGGCTGTCTGACAAAAAAAAATACAAATTTCATTCACATCAGACTCAACGCCCCCCCCCCCCCCCCCCCACACACACACACAAACAGAAAAAGCCATCGACGGTAAAGTCATGCTGGATAACTCCAACACAAGACGACAGATTGCGCGTAAATGGACAGCAGCCAAAACCGGTTCAGCACGCACACGGAAGCCGAAACAAAGTCTGTAAATGAATAGACACAAACAAAAACACGGAAACCGAGCGGGCATCGATTTTTGCTGACCAATTAAAAAATAATAATTAAACTTTAAGACATATTACAGGATTCCAAAAAAACATGCACTTCTAGCGCAAGACGCACAGTGGCAATAGCACCCTATGTGATAATTATGCATAACGAAGTGGAGTCCACCAATTACCATCTGCAGAGTCTCCAAGCCTGATTCTCCACATACAGAATATAGCAAGCGGCAGGAATACAGAGAGGTAACGAAATAAACTGGAACACAGAAAGGTACAGTGGAGACAAAGGGATGTCCAATGCGTAAAAGCTTTACGCATCAGGCTGCACACATAAGCCATGCACACCATTCCATCCGATTCGCGGGGAACCAAAACGCGTTAATGGAATGCACCTCCACATTTGCACCGGCGCACTGCAATTAATTCGGTATTTAATTGGCTTGTGTACCGTGTCGGTGCAGAGCTCCTCGAGCAGTCATTACAACGCACCGGCGGTCTCGTTCACAATTCAACCAAAGACTTATAATAAAGAATCACGCATTAGCCGGACTCGTTTGCGCGTGGCTTCAAACACACGCGCGCACACACACACACACACACACACACACACACACACACACACACACACACACACACACACACACACACACACACACACACACACACACACACACACACACACACACACACACACACACACACACACACACACACACACACACACACAGACGGACGCAATCATTCGGCAGCCAGTTTACTCACAATGAATCTGTGATCCGTGCCGCCGCGGAGACGAATCTCCAAACGAGGTATCCGTAGATTCCTCCTGCGGATGAAGTTGTAAACTCCCAATATGTCTTGGAACATAAATAGATGTTACTTCCATTAAAAGACTTCAAAGGGAAACCGTGCAGCGTTTTAGAGATGTGTCCAAGCAGGAGCTGTCCAGCGGGGAACAGTGCTGAAGACCAGGAGGACGAAGAGGAGGAGGAGGAGGAAGAGGAGGAGGAGAAAGAGGAGGAGGAGAAAGAGGAGGCTGAATCAACACGGGCAGCAGCCGCTTCGCCTTGTGCGACTGTCTAACATCAACAACCAGAGACTCAACTCCCATCTACAGCCTCAATGTCATCTCAAAGTCGCCCCCCCCCCATCCTCCTCTTCCTCATCCTTATAGGCTGCAATGACATGTTTGTCTTTTAAATTGAAAGAAAAGAATCATTTTAAATCAACATTTCAAATGGTTTAACTCTTTCCCCGCCATTTTAATACACACATCAACATTGAGGCGTTCTCGATGTTTATTTTTTTTAAGACATCCTCGTTGCAAGTTTCACAATCAACACACACGAACAGTTCCCATTTCAAAGTTATGAATATTTGGGGGCAGTGTGTGGGGGGCTTTTAAACAATTTTTCATTTAGGTTGTTTTCAATCAACACTTTATGGATTCAGGCTGCTCAAAATGCAATTATCTCTGCACCCCCCCCCCCTCCTCTCCCCTCTCCCCAACCCTCATGACACACACACACACACACACACACAAAAAGAGCACCGCCTCCCCTCAAGCCATGATATCCATGGTCGAGGTGCAAAATGGAAACATATGGGGGGGAGGGAAGGTGTGTGTGTGTGTGTGTGTGTGTAGGGGGGGTATTAAAGAGAGGCCAGTCAGCGGCTGTGTGCAAATTGTGATAAAGGCAGCCCGTCAATAAAGGGCGGGAACATCGGCCGGTGGTCCAACTGGTGCGTCCGGAGCCTCTTCCACACGACGGAGGGGACGGCGTGAGACGCAACGATCAACTCACGACGGAAGAATGATCAAGGAAACTAAAAGAAAAACGTTGCCTAAAGAAGTATTTTATTTAACCCCCCCCCACACACACACACACACATGGGCAGCGATGATTGGATCCAGCCTTGGATTGTTATCTTCTTTCTCCTTTCTTTTCTTTTTTCTTGTATTCATCCCCTCCAGAAACCAATCCGGAAAAGTGAAAGAACGACATCTTTAAAAGGAGCGGCTCGTCAATCTGAAGTGCGAGTCAGGTAAGAGAACAAGGCCCACTTGTTTGATTTCATATTTAGCGAAAGCCCCCCCCCCTCAGCTCAGCTGCTTTTATTTCCTGAACTGTGATGTCACTTGTCTTCGCTTTCATGCCTGATTTGTTTTTAAACTGCGGGGCTCCTCTCGCTCGGTTCCCCGCATACCATCAGAAGATGAAGAAGCACTTTTTCTCTTTTCCTTTCTCGAGGGGTGGAGGGAGGGAGTGCACGTCGACGGCGGCGTAACACTTCACGGCGGGCATGATCTGCATGCATTCGGCACCTCCGGCGTGAATGTTCCTCTACGTCTCACAGAGAGAGGGCACCAGATGGCAAACCCAATGAGGGGTGAACTAACTCACTAAATGAAATACCACGTTGAAATGCAGCATTTAAAAAAATCCCATCTGGGTTGCCGTCCCCGCGGCCATGCTGGGCTGTGAAAGCGCGACACACACATTTATACACACCTGCTGATGGGGGCGCGCGGGCGTGTCCAAATGGGCTGCTGACATGTGTACGCTCAGCCAGCTGACCTCCTGACCCCTGCAGTCTTTGATTCAGCTTCATGTGTTCGCCGGCGGCTCTCGCCACGTCTCTTCACCTCGGCGGCTCGCGCTCGGCTCCTTGTGAATACTGTGCGCTCCATTAGCCTGGCGTCCTTGTCCTTTTCTGGTAATGGCTTTGAGAGACTGTAGGTTGAGTGTCGTCGCCCCTCTTTACTGGCCCATTGGCTGTGAAATCATATTAATGTTGGGGGGGGTGGATGCTGCCAAGGTGCTGCACTTAACATCGAAGAGTCCCCGTTTTCCCCCCCATTTTTTTGGGTTTTATTTGGACCCAATTATGATTATTGTATTTTCAAATGTGCATCATTTGATCAAATATAACAATGGTTTGTTCCCAAAATACGTTGAGAAAGTAAAAGAAATACTAATTAAATGCCTAATTCCACAAAATATCACACCGTGATTCAATTTTTTTTCATGCACGAAAATTATTGCATTTAATCTAGACGCTTTTATCCAAAGCGACTTACCACGTGTTACATTTATACACCGTAGACGCGGCTACAGGGAGCAACTCGGGGTTAATAAGTGTCTTGCTCAAGGACACGTCGACTAGGGCGGGGATTGAACCGCAGACCCTCTGATTGACCTGCTATCCACTGACCCGCAGTCGAACGTCTTCACGTGGCTCGAGCTCGTGTGACGGGCGGCTTGTGAGAACCTTCCCTCCATTTCCCCCCTCGAAATCGTGGCTTATAAACCCCTTTGGTGCATCTCTCTCTCTCTCTCTCTCTCTCTCCAGCCTTTTTTACGGACTCGTATTTCTCAAACAGCCATGTCTGCGATTTGAGGGCCACGAAATGAACTGATTAGCGTGACGATCAGCCATTAGCATGCTAATCGTGAGCAATTCGCATATTTTATTCACATTGTCGCCGACTTGTTTTTCTCCCTCCGCTGAAATGATTGTGCACGCTCGCCGATTTATTTTCATTGTAAACACGCAGGTCGATCCGCTGACTGCTGACGAGCTGCAGGGGGAATGATGAGTTTCACACGTCGGGCATCGTAACATAATCTCCCTCAGAGATTCACCCCAGGTAGATCCACCGCCTGGGGCTAAATACGGCTTCAGCCCTCTTTTCAGGACAAATCTGCTTCCTGGAGAGCTGCAAAACACACTCCACAAACACACACAAAACAACAGTACGTATTTACAACCCCTTATTTTCAGGGCGAGGGTTTGAAATCACAATATGTGTTTGTTTTTTTAGAGCTGCCCCCGTCAGAAGCTTCTGCTGCCGTCTGCTCGTTGTGTTCATAACCCCGTTAAGCGCGATGGCCGCCGTGCATTGTTCGAGACTCGGAGGCGAGAGCGTAGAGCACATCAACGTTTCCCCGGGCAAAGTAACGCGTAACCGAATAACCGTCGGCCTAATATCTCTCCACGTGAAGCGCAAATGTAATTTGGCCCCGCCCTCGATTGATGAAATTCAACCTCGCCGCTTCCCGCACCGGAGGCACCTGAGAGCGACGCCGAAGACGACGCGGGCGTCGCTCCGCGAGCCTCCGGTTCGGCCGTGCTTCTTCCGCGTAGCGTTTCGTTTAGCGTGACCTACATTTGCGGTGAAGCGAGTTGCCTCGGCAGCTCCGTCTCGCCTCTCTCTCTCTCTCTCTTCCTCCCCCATCTACGTCTCCCGGTCTCTTTGTATACCTCCTTGTACTCTCTTTTTCTCTCTCTCTCTCTCTCTACTCACAAACAGACCGTTTACAAGCTGAGAGGACAGTTTTTGTTTAAAAAAGATAACAAATAGATATTATTTACATGCGTGGTGAAGTATTGTGGGATGCAGGAATCGGTGAGGTGGTTCGGCCAATGATATTTGAGGAATAGAGAGTGAATCATCGGCCATATTTGTGGCGCATGCTCAGTTTCTCTCCTTGGGTGTTTTTTTTTTTTTTACCTTCCTGGAGGGATCAACTATGCAAAGAAGTTAAATTCCAGAGCTGCAAAAGACTACAGCTGTTTCAAAATGAAACGGCGTTGGCACAAATCCACGGAGTCAGACGAACGTGCTTTAGGAGGACGTTCGGCGTACACGCGGTCTTGCACCGGGCAGGACGGGGACCGGTACCCGCGTTGATCCGGTGACGGCCCGGTGTGGCAGCCAGCACACGGCGTGGATTTAGAAAACATCTGACCTCCGTGGCAACCAGTACGGGGGCACAAAAAAATCGCTTAAACATTTTGTACATGCGTTGCTAGGCAACAGCATAATCGGTTTCCGTCTCTCTCTCTCTCCCTCCCTCCTCGTACCGGCTCTCTACTGGGATTGCTGTGCTGCTATCATTGAAAATGGTTAATTAACTTCTACAAAAAGTCCATTAATGGAGCAGATTAGGCTTCTGAGGGTTAAAAAGCACATCTACAGAAATATACGCCGGCATGTCAAAGACTGAAAGGGCCTTTTAAAATGAACTACCCAAGAACCGTGCATGGTGTATTAGCAATAACAGCTTCAAGGCCTGTTATAAACAATGTAATCAATATATATATATATATATATTTAAAAAAGGTTATGTGGCAAATTAGACACACTGGGTACATTACTGACAAACTCATTTACAGAGATAATCTGTTATGTTTGATTCTCAAAATGAGAAAGGAAAAGGAAAACACACTTTTAATACATTTATATTCTGATATCCTGTTAGAACATGATGTGTGTTAAAACACAGCATTGTCATTGTGTGTTTGTGTGTGTGTGTATTTATGCAAACACAACACACACATGTAGCATCTCTTTATGTAAAGTTGGATTATGACGCATTACTGGACAGATGCTGACCTTTTTACTTCACATTTCCTCACAGTAATATTTTTAAAAAGAGCTTTTAAACTAAAGAAAAAATAAGAAAAACATATATGTAGATAAATATCAGACATAAATAGAATATGTGGAAAATTCATATTATATATGTATTATAAATGTGTGTGTACATGTATAATCAATATAAAATGGGTCAAACAATCACGGTTTCAAACGAATAATGAAATGGGAATGAGAAAGGTGCGTTTTGGATGTGCATGTTGTTCCCGCTTTCAGTTTTCTCTCAAGGTGTTGGGGGAGAGCGATCCACAGGGAGGGGGCGGCAATGTAGACCCTCTGTGCAGGAGGTCAGGGAGGTGGGAGGGGGCTCGGTCCTGGAGGGCTTTGTAGAACATATTGCTCTAAAATTGTGTTTTAAAAAACTGCTCTCGTCATGAAGAGCATGCATTCAAAACTTGTCCTCGGATCTGGTATTTCTTAATCAATAATTGCTATAGCTGCTCTAAAAGAATAATATTACCGAGTGTTATTTGAAGTGAGACAGAGATGACACACACACACACACATAATAGTTAGCCATAGTGATAAGGATTACATTTCTAAAATTAACTGGCAACCATGTTATGTTGAACATCTCATTCTGCAGATTTGAAAGTGGGTAGTGAGACAACAGCTGGTCCAAAAGTCAGAACATCTGGCTTGATTGTAATTCACAACAAACAAGTTTATTTGGGCAACTTTTTGTAATTTTTATTTGGCCAACCTGGTCTCACTTCCAACTCGTCAAATAATGACTCTTTTAAATAATGACGCTTTTAAATAATGCGACTGTAAACCCACCAGAGGGCAATTTGAGAACTGAAAGGTAGGAGGAGGAGAAGGAGGAGGAGGGATCAAACAAACACAGGACTTTCATCCAGGAGACCCGATGTTCGCGTCGCGTGTGAAAAAAAACAAAAAAACATTGACATTTTGTCACGTGAGTCGTCGTTCTTTTCCTAAACCTGTCCAAGTGGTTTTGTGGCGCAAACTTAACTTCCTGTGTCGACAGAAGTTTATTTTGAAAAGTCGCTCTGCAAACTCAAAAACGCCGCCACGTGCCAAACCGACCGCCACAGAGGGCGACCGAGAGAGTCGCAGTTTGAGGATCGGGGACGACGACCAAGAGCCTTAGCGTGCGTTGAGTCGGCATCAGCGGCTGCACGACGGCATCGTGTTGCTTTGGAAACACTGGCTCATCGAGTACTGCACACCTGAGAAAGAAACCCTCACAGGCAAGCAGACACTAAAGCATCATCACCAGAACCGGAGGGAGCCGAGACAACGGAGCTCTTTAAACGCGAGCTTTGACAGAAGGAAGCCTGCGATCCTTTCTCGCCGCCACGCTGCCCCTGCTAATCCTCCCCACTCGACCACATCACTATGGAAACTGACTGGGTGTCTCACCCTCGCTGCCGAACTTGCGGCCACGACCGCCTGATCGCTGTTCCACGACGCCATGCCGGGACATTATTGGCTGTTAGCGGGTGCCCTATTGACGCAGAGCCACTGGGTTAATGTGCTTTAACAAGAGACGCTCGCTGTAGCGTTAGCATTTCAGCCTTTTTAAAAGGACAAACTTCTAGCTGGATGGCGAGGAGTCTCTGAGGAGGTAGATGGGGCACATTTTCATATTCCTGCGCCCGCTACCTATTTCATTTATTTTCCCCCTTTCCTCTGGCAAAATCGCAGGAGAATATTTTGTCACGTTTTAAAAGGTTTATCGGCTTCAAAGCGGAGGGAGCCGGGTCGTCCAAACTCGTCGGCGAGACCGCGCAATCCTCCCAGCGCGTTGACGAGAATGGGTTACAGCGCGTGGACAGAATTCACCAGCTAAGCTCTCCAATGCGGAGCTTTAACGTAAAGCTCAGCATTTGACGTTGGGTTTAATCCGTCCCCAAACGACTTCTTCAAACCCCCTCGACATCTCGGAGGGGAGCGTCAGTAATCGCTAATTACAGCGAGTGAAATGGTTGTAGTCGCGATAGCATCAGCCTGGTCAGTGCTAACGCTGGTAGCCTGAGAACAGCTGGAATCAGCTGGGGGACAGGGCTCACAGGTAAACACAACCTGAGTATGAAGCCGCATGCTACGTGCATCTTAAGGTGGTTTAAGCGATTGACTGTGGGTCCGTCTTTCAATCAGGGGGTTGGCGGTTCAATCCCCACCCTAGTTCCTTGAGCAAGACACTTAACCCTGAATTGCTCCCTGTAGCTGTGTCTACGGTATATAAATGCAATATGATGGTAAGTCGCTTTGGATAAAAGCGTCAGCTAAATGTTATGTAATGTAAACCAGGAAAGCAAACTTAACCAGTAGCCGATTAGTTATAGGTTTCCGGAAAAAATGTTGCGTAACATAACTTCAGAGTAACACTTTGGGACTTGAACGCTGAATTTTTCCCAGATTACGAGTGCAGTTTCTACAGTTTGAAACATGTTAACGTTGTAAATTTAAACAAAAATGTACCCAAAAAAATGCTACAAAAGTATTTTGTTTGATACTGATGTGGAAAGTAGGACATCCTTGTATTGAAGTGCAGCTTTTGGGATTTTTACTGGATAAGTGACTGGAAACAATAAGATTATTGCAAGTTTCAACCCTGTAGCGATCATAATAATCTTATTTCCAAAGCAAAAATAAGATCTGATGTAAATCGAGTCATTGCATATACTTTTAAATTGATATTATAGACATATCCCTAAAAACTGTCTAAAGTATTAAGTAAAATATTATTTTCAGGGTTGGATGAGAAATATGTTTATCACAACAAAGAAAAAGAAAGTTACGTCATATTTTTCTGTTTATGACTTCCCCAGAAGGAACTTCCCTTAGTATAACACATCTGCAAATAGTTAACTATGAAATAAATAAATAATGTCCTTGATTATTGATTCATTAATAATTTGTTTCCTACACATTCTCATGTCGCACGGCAACAATCAATTCCGTCCTTTACGAGCGTGTGTCATGGCAACTCTCATGTTGATTCTGTCTCAGGAGAGAAAATGACATCTGGACCGACATGTTGGGCCAACACTTCTTTTAATTACCAATTTTAGGAAACTTCATCAAAAATGCACGATCAAGCTTTCAATGGTCAGAGACGCATTTTAATCTGCATTTCTATTGCATTTATTCAGCTTTCAATATGTCGACAGTGTAATAACGTTTCTACGTAATTTCCAAAGGTAACATCCTTGAAGATAGATGATCATATTAAATTAATGACACACTGATCACTGGATTATTTAGTATTTATGAGCAATGTAACCAGTTGTGGTGTATCTGCCACAAGGCTGCTGTCTGCAAGGGCAATAAAAGATTACATCACTATTTAAGGACTCTTGATAAATCCGTACGTACGTTTAAACTCTTCTAATTTTTTTGTATTTCGCTCATTTGATGTGGATATGCTAAGTAATGTCCCAAGGCCACAATAAAATGTCTCTCCACAAATATAATACAAAATACAGGGCAAATAACATATAGGAAACACTCAAAGGAAACCGGTGATGCCTTTTATAATCCATAAACACTACCGGGGAGAGGCAGGTCTTTACTTTTATCAATTTTAGAACAACCCTCCATCCTTGCAGGCACATACAGCGGAGTGTCATCAGCGTAATGGTGGAAATCAATTCCAGCATTGCATTCAAAAAGCCTTTTTCATAAAGAAACAATAGTGCTGCAGGGATGATGTATTTTTGTAGGCCAAACCCAGACGTTAGCATTGCGCCGGTTCCCTCGACAAAAAGCCAACGGGAGTTTTCCATTTGGATTATTGCAGAAAATCAAGTTTGCGATACTTACGCGTTATGATTGTCAAGACGATCTTCACAAATGAACGGCGCTTTCATGATCGTTGAGGCGTGAATGCAATCGCCAGGAGTGAAAAGCTAACGTCGGACTACAAATGAACTACACCACGGTCCCATGAGTGCAAGGATAAAAAAAAAACAAGGTCTCAAGAGGGGTATTTACGGACAAACTATCTATGAATGCCATTTAGCTGATTTGATTTTAGGTTCCTGGTTTTGTACATACTGGCTCACTCTCGCTTGGGACTATTTAATGAGAACAGAGCGCTCGCTAGTCTTATTAGTAACACCTGTTACAAGTCAAAATGCCTGCTGTGAGAGAGGCCAATTTATCCAACAGCTGAAGTATATCGAGAGAAAAGCAGAAGCCCGAGAACAGATCCCTGAGGTACTCCATTTATCATATGAGAAAATGTTGATATAGTGTTATTATTAGCACACTGTCCCCATTCAGATAATGTAAGTAAGACTTTAAATTGATATTGAAATTCTTACTTTTCACAGTTCTTTAACTTTCCAACAATAAATATTAACAACAGTCACTTCATAGATGGGGCTCTGCCTTCAGTAATCCACCATGACCACGAGGCTGCTGCAATTACATTGTAAGTCAATTGCAGAATCACGTTGACTCACTCCACGGGCAATGTGCCAATATTTATTCCGATGAGGGTGACAGAGGACTTGGTCGGTGCATTTGGAAGCTGATGGAGTCAAATCTGAAGAAAACAAACCAACACAAATATTGAGAAATTCTCAATTCTTGAGAGTAAATTAGCATTATTATTTTATTGAAAACAATTCCGTAGTGAAAGCACAAGATGGTCTTTTGCAAGACTTTGACTAGATCCTCATGTATGATTATTTAAACATTAATTTGTTTGTTTGTTTGTGTATTTTATTCAGTCAATCAAATCAAATACAATACAATATTATTCTATATAATATACAAAAGAGAAAGACTGAAAAGGTATAGGTAGAAGCAAAAAATGCTTATAAATTCCTATCCTAAATTGAAATCCAAATAAATCAGAAAATTAATATAAAATAAAGAAAAATAAAAATAAAAAAAATAATAAAAAAATATTTATATATACTATCACATACATCTTCCATATAAATACGTTTTTAATCACATGTATAACTCTCAAGAATTGTTTTATAATTATTATTATAATTGCATATGAAAGCTATCATATCATAGGGGCATTATGGGAGACGGCTGAGACGGTTTACTTATTCAGATACTACACTGTCTAGGAATTGTTGACAAGATATTAAAAAAGGTTAAAATACTTTTTTGTGTTCTTATGGTTATGAGGTGCGCTGCCTGTTTCTCACCAGAGCCGCTTGGTTGCTAATTCAACGTACTAAAGTGTTCTTTTGATAACAAAACACAAACTTTGGTTTTGTTGTCCCCAGCAGCCTCCCGGGGAGACCCATGATTTACCAGTGGCTGCTATAGTTTTATCACTTATTTCCTCCAGGAACTCCCATGTCTCCCCGTGGCACAGTAAACTATATAAAGTAAACCACATTTTATTGTAAGTTATCGATTTACCGTTAGGCATTAAACAGCGGAGCACCGGAACATGTATTTAAAGTTGCCTAATTAATCAGTGCGATGTGTGTTTTTAGGATATGGGCCGATGGTACATTGGGGCTTTTTCCACTGGGGCATTTCAGACTTTCAACATCTATTTTCTCTTTGCATTAAAACTACTTAAAGTTCCCTTTCTCAGCTTTTCTTCCAACAAACTACTAAATATTTGACTGTTCTCAATCTATTTTTTTTTCTGTGCTTCCCAACTCTGTGCCCCAACATATAAATAGTGAGTTATGTTGTCTCCTGTGTCATCATATCTTTTGTGATCTCAATTAGAGCACAACCGTGTGGTGTGCCTGCACACACATGGAAATGTCACTTAATTTAGTGGTCGGCGTTGGCATTGGGAAACACTGACCTTTCTCTCTGGTTCCTTGAGGCAATGAGTGAGTCACATGACAGCCGGATATTTACAGTGCGTCCTGTCAAATCACGGCACGCTTCACCGAAGCCTCGCAAGCCCCGGGCTGGACTTCAGCTACACAGACGGATGCAACGGTGTGTTTTCCTCTCCTCCTTTGGCCGAAGAGCATACCGCAACCCTAAATAATGTGGAAGAGCAGGAGTGCATTAGTGCGTGTGTGTTTATGACAGTGAGTGTGAGTGTGTTTGCACAAGAAGGAGAGAGAGAGAGAGAGAGAGAGAGAGATGCAAACGGAGACACAGACTGTCTGGAGGACAAATTCATTTCGGGCCAATGTATCTTGTGAATGAGCACCCGGAGGGCATTCGTCGTGGATTGTGTAACAAATAAAACTGTACTTCTGGACCCACATCTCACCGAGGGTGGAATCGTGGTTTTACTTGTGAGATGAAACAAGCGATGCGAGCAATGATGCCGCGAAAGACCCCAACCAAGGTTCTGCTGGAGTCCACTACTCTTTGAATCTTTGGATCTTAGGCTTGTCGCCGATCTTACAGTCGGACATTTTCTCTTCTTGCTGGGCGAGGTTGAGCACTTTTGCCGTCCCGTCTTGGCTGTAGAGTCGAGAGGGTGAAGCTATGAGCATCGTGCTGTTTTGAAGAAGACTCGAGCTAGAGATCCAGACCATAAACTCATGTTTACAATGTTTACTGAGGGTATAAATCAAGAGAAGTAGAGTCACTTTCTCATAGACTTCTATACAACCAGAGGAGCGCTCCACCCCTGGTGGCCATGAGAAAGAATGCAGGTTGAAGGCACTTCATGGCGGTTTCACTTGTCAGTCCCGGGAGTCGCCCCCAAGGGGCAGCAGGAGACAATTAAGCAAGGTAGCTTCATATTGATTTCCTTAGCAAATTCCATTATCCAATCCCAGCTGACATTGGGCGAAGGCAGGTTCACCCCGGACAGGCCGCCAGTCCATCCAGGGCGCATGGAGAGACAGACAACCATTCACGCTCACATTCACACCTATGGGCAATTTAGAGATCAATTAACCTGCATGTCTTTGGACTGTGGGAGGAAGCGGAACCCGGGAGGACCCACCGCTGCATGGGGAGAACATCCAAACTCAGAAGGACCGCTGCCCTGACCCGGTGAACCCACGGCCCTCTTGCTGTGAGGCGCTGCGAGCCACGACACCACCGTGCCCCCTTACCAGATTGCCAAAGCCAAAATAGAATTACTAATGAGATTGGAATGGGTCACTTGTCATAGCTGAGGCAGATGGCTGGACTCGAGCTCTGAGGCCTCTGAGGTTTTCTATGAATCAGCATGGCCTCAAGGCCCCAGTTTTCAGTTTTCTCCATCTAAGGTTTCCATCATGCATCTTTGTTGCTTGAAGGCTAAGGAAAAGTTCTGAAACTGGGCACTTTCGAGATGATGGAAAAAAACAGGCCGGACGCGTCCCTCGCTACTTGTTTACATTGTAGGCCGGTGGAGGGCGAGAGAGCTCTCTGGTGCAGCATGCAGAACACATTTTTCTATCATGATATGGCCCGGGCAGTTTTTTCATCTAAGGTTTTTTTCCATCAGTGCTTCTTTTTGCTCCTTGAAGCTGTAAGGAAGTTCTGAAACTGGGGCACGCAGATGATGGAAAAAAGCTTCGGACGGACGCGTGAACTAAGTTATCAACATTTAATGGCAGGAAGTGTAAACATCGGCTCCGGCTCCTCCTCTACCTGTAGAAGAGATCCATTTCTAATCCACGGAGTTTTATACTCAATGTCACCCCCGTCAAAACGACACTTCCGGTCAAGTCGCTAAACAAGTATTTTCACAATAAGAGTCCCGTCTTTATATTGTCCGCATTAAAGTCACTTTCACAATAAAAGTCCCGTCTTGTTATTGTAAGTCACTTCACGGAATTCAACCGGCCTCGTCAATCTATAATACTAACATACAGTCACTCTCATGCAACATACATAAATTCCTGCCATTTACATTTGCATAGAGTAAACATTACCCCTATGCTTCATAATACATTAATAACAATATCAATATTCTCCCTAATATTTTCTATTATAATATCTTTACCTTCGCATTGAAAATGCCGGAAGGTTATGTTTTGATCGCCGTGTATTTATTTATTTATTTATTTATTTGTATGCGTGTTATTCGCAAAACTCAAAAAGTATTGAACCGAATCGCATGAAATTCGGTGGGATGATTGTTTATTATCCGGGGACCAGTTGATTAGATTTTGGGATCGATCGGGTCAAAGGTCAAGGTCAAAGGTCATGAACAGGTCAAAATCTTTCGCAGAACTCAAAAATTATTGAACCGAATCGCATGAAATTTGGTGGGATGATTGTTTATTATCCGGGACCAGTTGATTAGATTTTGGGATCGATCGGGTCAAAGGTCAAGGTCAAAGGTCATGAACAGGTCAAATCTTCTTGAATCACATGGAATTTGGTGGGATGATTGGTTATTATCCGGGGACCATTTGATTAGATTTTGGGATCAATCGGGTCAAAGGTCAAGGTCATGGAAAGGTCAACATCTTTTTTTTTACCATAGCACGATACATTTTTGTCCAATTGGCATGCAACTAATGCCAAAATGTTCATAATTCAATGCCCAATCTTGTGATAAGGTATGCGGCCTCTACAGTGCCCGTGAGGTTGTCTGCGCTCGAAAGTGCCCGTTCTAGTTCTATATGTATTAATTTAAAACATAAGACCTCTGCAGATGTTATCAAAATAAACTATTACAACCTAACAAGGCCAACCCAGAGGGAACATAATCGATACCAAGAAGGCCTTCAAGAAAGCTTGGTTTCTTTCTTCACACACGCACCGCTGTGACACGCGTATCGTCGAATCTACGCCCCGCCCCAGTTCAAAGCTTGAATGCTGACGGTCTATTCAGGGCTCAAACGGTATCCCAGTGAGAGAGCCGTTTCAAAACAGAAGCCCGAGAACAGATCCCTGAGGTACTCCATTTATCATATGAGAAAATGTTGATATAGTGTTATTATTAGCACACTGTCCCCATTCAGATAATGTAAGTAAGACTTTAAATTGATATTGAAATTCTTACTTTTCACAGTTCTTTAACTTTCCAACAATAAATATTAACAACAGTCACTTCATAGATGGGGCTCTGCCTTCAGTAATCCACCATGACCACGAGGCTGCTGCAATTACATTGTAAGTCAAATGCAGAATCACGTTGACTCACTCCACGGGCAATGTGCCAATATTTATTCCGATGAGGGTGACAGGACTGTTGGTCGGTGCATTTGGAAGCTGATGGAGTCAAATCTGAAGAAAACAAACCAACACAAATATTGAGAAATTCTCAATTCTTGAGAGTAAATTAGCATTATTATTTTATTGAAAACAATTCCGTAGTGAAAGCACAAGACGGCCTTTTGCAAGACTTTGACTAGATCCTCATGTATGATTATTTAAACATTAATTTGTTTGTTTGTTTGTGTATTTTATTCAGTCAATCAAATCAAATACAATACAATATTATTCTATATAATATACAAAAGAGAAAGACTGAAAAGGTATAGGTAGAAGCAAAAAATGCTTATAAATTCCTATCCTAAATTGAAATCAAAATAAATCAGACAATTAATATAAAATAAAGAAAAAGAAAAAAGAAAAATATATATACAGTATTTATATATACTACCACATACATCTTCCATATAAATACGTTTTTAATCACATGTATAACTCTCAAGAATTGTTTTATAATTATTATTATAATTTCATATGAAAGCTATCATATCATTGGGGCATTATGGGAGACGGCTGAGACGGTTTACTTATTCAGATACTACACTGTCTAGGAATTGTTGACAAGATATTAAAAAAGGTTAAAATACTTTTTTGTGTTCTTATGGTTATGAGGTGCGCTGCCTGTTTCTCACCAGAGCCGCTTGGTTGCTAATTCAACGTACTAAAGTGTTCTTTTGATAACAAAAAAACAAACTTGGTTGAATTTGTCCCCCTTCAGCCTCCACGAGGGGAGACCCATGATTTACCAGTGGCTGCTATAGTTTTATCACTTATTTCCTCCAGGAACTCCCATGTCTCCCCGTGGCACAGTAAACTATATAAAGTAAACCACATTTTATTGTAAGAGCATCGGATTTACCGCAGGCATTAACCAGCGGAGCACCGGAACATGTATTTAAAGTTGCCTAATTAATCAGTGCGATGTGTGTTTTTAGGATATGGGCCGATGGTACATTGGGGGCTTTTCCACTGGGGGCATTTCAGACTTTCAACATCTATTTTCTCTTTGCATTAAAACTACTTAAAGTTCCCTTTCTCAGCTTTTTCTTCCAACAAACTACTAAATATTTGACTGTTCTCAATCTATTTTTTAACTTCTGTGCTTCCCAACATATAAATAGTGAGTTATGTTGTCTCCTTGTGCGTCATATCTTTGTGATCTCCAATTAGAGCACAACCGTGTCGGTGCCTTTGCACATACATGGAAATGTCACTTAATTTAGTGGTCGGCGTTGGCATTGGGAAACACTGACCTTTTCTCTGGTTCCTTGAGGCCAATGAGTGAGTCACATGACAGCCGGATATTTACAGTGCGTCCTGTCAAATCACGGCACGCTTCACCGAAGCCTCGCAAGCCCCGGGCTGGACTTCAGCTACACAGACGGATGCAACGGTGTGTTTTTTTCTTCCTTCCTTTCCCTCTCCTCCTTTGGCCGAAGAGCATACCGCAACCCTAAATAATGTGGAAGAGCAGGAGTGCATTAGTGCGTGTGTGTTTATGACAGTGAGTGTGAGTGTGTTTGCACAAGAAGGAGAGAGAGAGAGAGAGAAAGAGAGAGAGAGAGATGCAAACGGAGACACAGACTGTCTGGAGGACAAATTCATTTCGGGCCAATGTATCTTGTGAATGAGCACCCGGAGGGCATTCGTCGTGGATTGTGTAACAAATAAAACTGTACTTCTGGACCCACATCTCACCGAGGGTGGAATCGTGGTTTTACTTGTGAGATGAAACAAGCGATGCGTAGCAATGATGCACGAAAAGACCCCAACCAAGGTTCTGCTGGAGTCCACTACTCTTTGAATCTTTGGATCTTAGCTTGTCGCCGATCTTACAGTCGGACATTTTCTCTTCTTGCTGGGCGAGGTTGAGCACTTTTGCCGTCCCCGTCTTGGCTGTAGAGTCGAGAGGGTGAAGCTATGAGCATCGTGCTGTTTTGAAGAAGACTCGGAGCTAGAGATCCAGACCATAAACTCATGTTTACAATGTTTACTGAGGGTATAAATCAAGAGAGAAGTAGAGTCACTTTCTCATAGACTTCTATACAACCAGAGGAGTCGCTCCACCCCCTGGTGGCCATGAGAAAGAATGCAGGTTGAAGGCACTTCCGCGGCGGTTTCACTTGTCAGTCCCGGAGGTCGCCACCAAAGGGCAGCATTAAGGAGACAATTAAGCAAGGTAGCTTCATATTGATTTCCTTAGCAAATTCCATTATCCAATCCCAGCTGACATTGGGCGAAGGCAGGGTTCACCCCGGACAGGCCGCCAGTCCATCCAGGGCGCATGGAGAGACAGACAACCATTCACGCTCACATTCACACCTATGGGCAATTTAGAGATCAATTAACCTGCATGTCTTTGGACTGTGGGAGGAAGCCGGAGAACCCGGAGGGAACCCACGCTGCCATGGGGAGAACATCCAAACTCAGAAGGACCGCTTGACCGGGTATTGAACCCACGGCCCTCTTGCTGTGAGGCGACTGCGAGCCACGACACCACCGTGCAGCCCCTTACCAGATTGCCAAAGCCAAAATAGAATTACTAATGAGATTGGAATGGGTCACTTTCCTCCTTCGCGTTTACATTTCTCGATGTAGGCCGGTGGCGGACTCGAGCTCTCTGAGGTGCAGCATGCAGAACATTTTCTATCAGCCGATATGGCCCCGCGTCCAGTTTTCTCCATCTAAGGTTTCCCATCAGTGCATCTTGTTGCTTCCACTTGAAGGCTGTAAGGAAGTTCTGAAACTGGGCACTTCGCAGATGATGGAAAACAGGCTTCCGGACGCGCGTGAACTAAGTTATCAACATTTAATGGCAGGAAGTGTAAAACATCGGCTCCCGGCTCCTCCTCTACCTGTAGAAGAGACCCGATTTCTCTAATCCACGGAGTTTTATACTCAATGTCACCGGCCCGGTCAAAACGTCACTTCCGGTCAAGTCGCTAAACAAGTATTTTCACAATAAGAGTCCCGTCTTTATATTGTCCGCATTAAAGTCACTTTCACAATAAAAGTCCCGTCTTGTTATTGTAAGTCACTTCACGGAATTCAACCGGCCTCGTCAATCTATAATACTAACATACAGTCACTCTCATGCAACATACATAAATTCCTGCCATTTACATTTGCATAGAGTAAACATTACCCCTATGCTTCATAATACATTAATAACAATATCAATATTCTCCCTAATATTTTCTATTATAATATCTTTACCTTCGCATTGAAAATGCCGGAAGGTTATGTTTTGATCGCCGTGTATTTATTTATTTATTTATTTATTTGTATGAGTGTTATTCGCAAAACTCAAAAAGTATTGAACCGAATCGCATGAAATTCGGTGGGATGATTGTTTATTATCCGGGGACCAGTTGATTAGATTTTGGGATCGATCGGGTCAAAGGTCAAGGTCAAAGGTCATGAACAGGTCAAAATCTTTCGCAGAACTCAAAAATTATTGAACCGAATCGCATGAAATTTGGTGGGATGATTGTTTATTACCCGGGGACCAGTTGATTAGATTTTGGGATCGATCGGGTCAAAGGTCAAGGTCAAAGGTCATGAACAGGTCAAATCTTCTTGAATCACATGGAATTTGGTGGGATGATTGGTTATTATCCGGGGACCATTTGATTAGATTTTGGGATCAATCGGGTCAAAGGTCAAGGTCATGGTCATGGAAAGGTCAACATCTTTTTTTACCATAGCACGATACATTTTTGTCCAATTGGCATGCAACTAATGCCAAAATGTTCATAATTCAATGCCCAATCTTGTGATATGCGAAGGTATGCGCTCTACCGAGTGCCCGTTCTAGTTCTATATGTATTAATTTAAAACATAAGACCTCTGCAGATGTTATCAAAATAAACTATTACAACCTAACAAGGCCAACCCAGAGGGAACATAATCGATACTGTCGGGCCTTCCAAGAGGGCACTTCCGCTTGGTTTCTTTCGAAACACGACGGCACCGCTGTGACATCGCGTATCGTGAATCTCGCCCCCGGTTCAAAGCTTGAATGCTGACGGTCTATTCAGGGCTCAAACGGTATCCCAGTGAGAGAGCCGTTTCAAAACATTCCTCTTGGACACGACACACAGCCCAGATCAGCACTGGCCGACGGCAAATACCAGGACAGAAATACAGTAGCCCCGCTTATGAAAACAAGGGTCGACACAGACATGCCACAGTAATTCTGTCAGGCTGTACTGGACAGAGGCACAATGAGGCCGCGAGGCAAACTCTAAAGGCAGTTCTCAGTGGACACTTTGATGTTCTGGTGGCAATAGAGGAGAAAGTGAGGCGTCAATAGAGTACATCCTCGAGAAAACATGCATATCTGGACGACCCTTCAGGGCAATCCATCCGTCAGGGTGGCGCCAGAGGGAAAGTCAGAGGGCCAAAGTCAGAGTGGCAGCTTGGCTCAGAACAACAGGATGACATTTGAGAGGCGTTACACTTCTCGAGGTGACGTACGTGTTTACATTTGGAGAAAGATTTCAGCAGAAGTTCGTATGGAGGTCCATTAATGAGTGAAGATCTCGACCAGGTGTGTCTGCATCGCATAATTAGCTTTGCCCCAGCGTCTGGACCCCGATGTGCTGTCGTGGTGAAACACACTTCATCCCACCTCTTTAACAAACGGACGACGTATGCAGGCAATTGGCTCGAAGTCGTTGAACAAGACACTTCACGCAATCTTTACAAGAACTCCCGTTAGCAGCGGTTGATGTACAGCGGCGTGCGTACCGATGTTAGCCGTTAGCCGTTTGAGTTGTTTAGCCAAAACTTCAACAAAAGTGATCCGCAGAGCAGTTTGCTGCAGCGGAATGAAAGATTAGCCTCGGACAGACTCACTCACTCACTCACTCACTCACTCCCTTACTCACTCCCTCACTCACTCACTCCCTCACTCACTCACTCACTCACACATTCACTCTCTAACTCACTCACTCACTCCCTCACTCACTCCCTCACTCACTCACTCACTCCCTCACTCACTCACTCACTCCCTCACTCACTCACTCACACACTCACACACTCACTCACTCCTCACTCCCTCACTCCTCACTCCCTCACTCCCTCACTCCTCACTCCCTCACTCCCTCACCCCTCACTCCCTCACTCCTCACTCCCTCACTCCTCACTCACCCTCACTCACTCACTCCTCACTCACTCCCTCACTCACTCACTCCCTCACTCACTCCCTCACTCACTCACTCACTCACACACTCACACACTCACTCCCTCACTCACTCACTCCCTCACTCACACACTCACACACTCACTCCCTCACACACTCACACACTCACTCCCTCACTCCCTCACTCACTCACTCCCTCACTCACTCACACACTCACTCCCTCACTCACTCCCTAACTCACTCACTCACTCCCTCACTCCCTCACTCCCTCACTCACTCACTCCCTCACTCACTCACTCCCTTCCTCACTCCCTCACTCACTCCCTCATTCACTCCCTCACTCACTCACTCACTCCCTCATTCACTCCTCACTCACTCACTCACTCACTCACTCACTCCCTCACTCACTCACTCACTCACTCACTCACTCCCTCACTCACTCACTCACACACTCCCTCACTCACTCACTCACTCACTCCCTCACTCACACACTCACTCCCTCACTCACTCACTACCTTATTCACTCCCTCCCTCACTCACTCACTCCCTCACTACCTTATTCACTCCCTCACTCACTCATTCACTCACTCCCTCACTCACACACTCACTCACTCATTCACTACCTTATTCACTCCCTCCCTCCCTCACACACTCCCTCACTACCTTATTCACTCCCTCACTCACTCATTCACTCACTCCCTCACTCACACACTCACTCACTCATTCACTACCTTATTCACTCCCTCCCTCCCTCACACACTCACTCATTCACTACCTTATTCACTCCCTCCCTCCCTCACACACTCACTCATTCACTACCTTATTCACTCCCTCCCTCCCTCCCTCACACACTCACTCATTCACTACCTTATTCACTCCCTCACTCACTCCCTCACTCACTCAATACCTTATTCACTCCCTCACTCACTCACTCACTCACTCATTCACTACCTTATTCACTCCCTCCCTCCCTCACTCACTCACTCACTCATTCACTCCCTCCCTCACTCCCTCCCTCATTCACTCACTCCCTCACTACCTTATTCACTCCCTCACTCACTCCCTCACTCACTCAATACCTTATTCACTCCCTCACTCACTCACTCACTCATTCACTACCTTATTCACTCCCTCCCTCCCTCACTCACTCACTCACTCATTCACTCCCTCCCTCACTCCCTCCCTCATTCACTCACTCCCTCACTACCTTATTCACTCACTCACTCACTCATTCACTCATTACAGAGATAATTACTTTGTGAGTGGTCCACTGCCATGCTTTTTTTCTTCCAATAGGTGACTTAAGACATCTGGATGCATATTTTCCCATTTGTTTATATTTATATTTAATTTATCCATTGACGAAGAACCATTTACAATAATAACGTTGATATTTCCCGAATTGTGTTTTATTACTGGCTATGGATGATTTTCATTGCCATTTTACGTAAGATTCCAGAAGCGACGTACTCTTCATCTCGGTGCGGTATCAGAGTGAAGTTCGTGATAGCCGTTGGAATCGTGACCCGCTTTCTCTCAAGCTACAAACCTCTTCAAAATGTATCGCTGAAGTTTCACCGCTGTTCGTTTTTACTGAGGAACGTCTGAAACATTGTCAGAGACCCTGAGGGCCTGTGGATCCCATTTCAGAGAGCCGCTATTTGAAGGGAAAAGGAGAAGACAGTGACAAATCCAAAATGTGTGTGTGTGTGTGTGTGTGGAGGCAGAGATAATTTGTACTCTTGACACAGGCTACAAGGCTCAGAAATTCAAGTTTCTGTATTAAAATATTGTACCGGCTCTCCATACGGTTCATTTAGTTGACATTGACTTTGCATCCTCAGTGTTTGGGGATTTATACTCGATGTGCAGAACAATACCCGTCACAAGCGGCGTCTCCTCGCTTTGGGAAACTGTCTTGAACATTTGATGCGGGTGACAAAATGCAGAAATGACCATAAAGCATTCTTATTTCCTCCAAAAACAGGGGAATGTCTATTTTGACCAAATTCATGTGACATGTGACAGAGGAATGTTTGTTTTCCTACATCGTGAAGGTAAACTTCTATTTAGTGTCACTTTGAATTTGATTATTAGTGAGATAGCCAATAACGGAAATCCCCAAACACTTGAATAACAATACAGAATATCAACGTGATAAAATGATGTTGAATATATTTTTCCCAAACCTTTTTTGTAATGATAAACATTTACAGGTGGAGCTTTATTTTGCTCATGAACTTTATATACAGTATGTTGTATTTGTTGTGTCTAATTCTTTGTGAGCAGCTGCATTTGACACCTGTCTAACTGTGGAGACCTGCGTGTTTCTTTGTTTATGAATAGATCTCCCTGGACAGAAATCACTTATACGACCGTTTGCAGTGATTATTTGAGAAAACATTGTCGCCGTGTTTACAGTAACTCTATTAGTTACTGAGCCAAAATAGAAAGACATACTTCACACAGAGTTTTCCTATTTCACATGACATATCCAGAGAGAGAGAGAGAGAGAGAGAGCTCCCCTTCCCTCCGTGAGGACGTGGAGGGGAGGAGGACCTCTATGCAGCTGCACGTCAACCCAATCATTACATCACACCAGTATTTAAATTGACATGATGTATGTGCAGAGTCGTATCTTCAGAGTGTCGTCCAGCTGATTCAGGATTGCCAGCGTGAGATCGCTCCGCCTCGGGCATCTTGGCACATTTGCACACTTTGGATATTCAGCAGAACGTTTTCTGCAGGAACATATTTCTGGTTGAAGGTAGAAATCCAGCTTTTCAAATAACAAGCCAGATGTCAGACAAACTACTATTAGTTTATCTGGCTTCTTGTTATTTGAAAAGCTGGATTTCAAGTATGGAATAAGTGTGTGCATGTACAATGTGCATGCGTGTGCAACTTCAAAACCATGTCACATGACCTGGTTGGATGCAAGAATTTAAAAGACGCGAAAGCAGTGTGTGTGTGTGTGTTGCATGACTTGTGGGTTTAGTCAATGTACACGAATGGTTCTGGAGAGCAAACAAACGTGGTTAACCCTAATTGTGCCCCCCCCCCCCCCCCCACACACACACACAAACACACCCCATATGTTCAAGCTATTTCCATATGAGCATTAGAGGCAATGAATAGAAAATAATAACACAGTAACTCTGAGGACACAATGTGGTGTCAGGGAGGAAGAGAGGGAGGTGGAGTTGGAGGGGGAGGTGGGGGGGGGGGTCGGGGGGAAATAGACTCGTTCATTTCCTCTCGTTTTTTCTGCCCGCTTCTACCCAGCAGAGTTTCTATGGCAACCCCTCAAAGAGCGGTGCGCGCGGTGTGTGAATCGTGTGTTCTGATTGCGCCGCGTGGAGGAGATGACGTCAGCCTCGCGCAGTGTAAGAGGAAATTGGTGGAGAGAAAAAAAAAATACATATGCTTTCTTCGGCGCGTGTGCCAGCCCGTCGGTATACCACAAGCATGCGAATATGGGGGCGTGCGCGTGTGTGCGCGTGCACGCTGCTGGTGGTAGAGCTTTACATTATAATCTAGTGCCCCCCTGCAGAGAGCTGCTCATCACTCCTCCCGGCGCCCCCCAGACTGCACGCGGCTCTGTCTGGCCGACCATGTGGACTCATCGCGGTGCGTTTGGGCTTTCAGCTGATGACGTTTCATTTCTTTTCGGTGTTTTTTCATACGTTTTTCTTTTTGGACGGTTCGACCGTAGAGAGCGTGCACTTGGAAAGCCATGCAGCACAGCCCCCCTCCTCCCCCCTCCTCCTCCTCCTCCTCCTCCTCCTCCTCCTCCTCCTCCTCCTCCTCCTCCTCCTCCTCATCTGTCTATTTCCACAGAGGCTCCATCTCTCTCTCTCTCTCTCTCTCTCCCTCCCTCCCTCTGCTCTCTGAGTGGCTGCATGATGCTCGCGAGCTGTGCCAGTCTCCATTAGCATCCCATTATAAACCAGCATGATCACTCGTCATTTAGAATGCCTGCCACAGCGTGTGTGCGCGCGCGCGTGTGCGTGAGAGCCTTTTTTTGTGAGCGCACGTGCGTGAACGTGTGTGAATCACACAGTCAAGTGATTGAGATGGCCTTGTTTCAAAAGAACATGGAGGGAGAGAAGAAGAAAAAAAAATGGCTGCAAAAGTCTTGCACTGTGTACAATTCAATTGAAACGTGTTTGGTTTGTTTGACCCAGATTTCTCACAGAGTTCACTGTTGATGAATTGGAGACCCTGAGGAAGTGTTGCGCAACAATTTAATGTAGTCGATGCATAGCGAACAGCACCCCCTGCTGGACAGATCTGTGTTGCACGTGAAGGCTAATAATTAAGATCCCGAATCATGTCGTGTGGGAATGGCCTTTTCTTTTTACTTCACTCTCATAATATAGATTTGGTTTGATTTGCCCTGCAGTTTATTTATGAGATTTCTGCCTTGACTTCAATACAATAGTATAATTAGATTAGAATATATATTTCTTTATTTGTCCCAAAGTTGGGGACATTCCAGGATCACAGCAGCGGGTGCACATTAGAGCATTAATAAAAGATAAAACACAATAACAACACTAAATACTACTAATATAATCCTAAATATACAGAGGAAACAAAACACATACACAAAATACTAAAATACAATGGAATTTGGTTTCTGATGCTCACATCACTGAAACTCGTATTCATCGTATTGGGGTTGAGGCGGAAAACCTGAAAACCTCTGGAGGCAAGTGAAAGACTTGTGAATGCTTTTATTTAATCTTCTATATTTGTTTGTCTCTTTCTCTACAGACATGAGAAAGCTCCGTGAGCCGCGAGATAAAGGTGATTTTACTTTACCCTAAAAGTTTCACAAAAGCACAGGTGTAACAGACGACATGAACTATACGGCCGCGTTCCATTTAGGTGCTCCGGGGTCCCGGTCCGGGGTCCCGGTCCGGTGTCAAGCGGCTCGCCCGGAGCCTTAAATGGAATGGAACCATCATTAATGTTATTGCGTCGCCTCGTGCTATTCCTACTGGGAGATGAGTCAAAATGTCTGCCGCGGGGAGAAAAAGTCTATATTTCACTCCACAGATTTCTCTCCTCCTTTCACGGTCTGCTGGCCTCCACCCTCTTACCTTCTCTGCTACCCCCACCCACACACACACACACACACACACAGACACGCACACACGCACGCACGCACGCACGCACACACACGCACACCCACACACACACACACACACACACACCCTCCTGAGCCTTCTGTGTCTCTAGTCCAGGTCTAGAGGAATGTTGAGTGTCTCTATAGCCCCCCTCCCAGGAGATTAGGCTTCGCCGTGTGCCCCGCCCCCCCCCCCCCACACCCGCTCCATTCCAATCCAAAAGTATGCCCCCCTAAGAGCTGCCGCATTTTTATCTGAGCCGGGTGATTGTGACAGATTGGCCAAATGACACACAAACACACGCCCGTGGACACACGCCCGAGGGCACTAAGCAGAGGGGAGGCTGGCCCTCCCAGAGTATGGGGGGGGAGGGGGGGGGGACACCAGACAGCGCCAGGCTCCTGCTATAAAACCCTCCCAGGATGAGGCCAGTGTCCTGCCCTGAGCTGGACAGAACCTCCTTCCTCTGTGCCAGGAACGCCGTCGCGACCGGCAGCCGGACGAGCATCCAACATGAACGACATCTACAAGGCAGCGGTACGTCCTCGCACACACATCTGTGTGTGTGTGTGTGTGTGTGTGAACTGAATATTGTATGAGGGTGATGTTGTTCACAATCCCTAACACGTGTATCTTTGTGACCTACGGTGAGTGACGTCATGTAAGTTTGAGGCGCCGTAGCGCTGAATGTTCCGCCGCTGAATGTTCCGCCGCTTTTGCATATTTGCTGTTTACAAAAAGTCCCCCATCACCCATCACTTCGCCCCCCCCCGACGTCACCTCCATCACCAGCCCCGACGCCATACACGTCTCTCGATGTTCTCCTACTTCACGGCCCTATCAGACGGAGCTGATCGGGGCCACTCGGGGAGGTCACCGGCGGGATGGGTCGCCGGTCCCTGCTTCGTTCGTGACTTCAAATGGAACGGTCCCCCTCCTTCACGTGGCTAAATTTGGCCCTGGTGGGGGGGAGGGGGGGGGGGTCGGGTCGGTCGCTCAGATGCTTTTGCGTCCGCGGCCCTCTGGTGCCAGAGAAGGGGCTTCAGGTTTAGATGAACCCCCCGCGACTGAATGCCAGCATTATCTGTGAGCCCGAAAAGCCGCCCGGGCTGCGGCTGTCTGTCCACCTCCGGCCCGGGACGGTCCGCCGGCTGTCCCGTCCACTCACAGGAGAATGTACAATTATTTGTCTAGATGCATTTTTCTTTTTCTTTTTCCACACATCCAAAAGTGTGTGTGTGTGTGTGTGTATATATAAGTGTGTCTGCGTGTGTGTGTTGTTTAATTTCATCGTGGACGACAAACAATAACTCTCCCATAAGCAGCTGTCTCCCTCTCTCATTCGTGGAAGCTTTTCCAGGATTACTGTTCCATTGTTGGGCCCGATCCACAGCTATGCTAATTTAAAGTTGTGTCCTTCTATCTGTGCTTCCTGATCCCGTCTGTTTATTTTTAACTCCTCCTCGTACTGGCTCTCACATGGACATGCCGGTTCTGTCGAGGATGGGACAAAGATGTCACCTTTTTGTGGACTGAAAAGCCCTGAAAACAAATAATCTAGTTCAGATATCTTGACATGCATTGTGATATAGGAGTCATATTTAAAGAGACAGTCCTTAAAATGGACTGAATACACTAATATACCCACATTGGTATACGTAAAGGTAAAATCCACAATTAACTACCTTTAACGTTGTACTTCTTGCAGGTTGAGCAGCTGACGGACGAACAGAAAAACGGTGCGTAAACGGCAAAATATCTCAGAGTGTACGCGTGTAAACGCGAATGTCTGCAAGTACGCGTCAAATATGAACGAATGTGCGTAATGTCGACGACCCAACGACGGTTTCCCCAAAAAAAGAGTGCTTCTCACATCGCGTCCTGTGTGCCGCTCGCAGAGTTCAAGGCCGCCTTCGACATCTTCGTACAGGATGCGGAGGACGGCTGCATCAGCACCAAGGAGCTAGGAAAGGTGATGAGGATGCTAGGACAGAACCCTACCGCCGAGGAGCTGCAGGAGATGATTGACGAGGTGGACGAAGACGGTAAATCGGAGCCCCCTCACCCCCCCCACGGAAACTCGAAACTGCGCTTGATTGCCGCTGACCTCGCATCCATTGTTGCGCAATCATGTGGTTCAGGGCCCCTGAGCTCTGGATGTCAGACGACGGTCAAAAGTCCCGAACGCGGCGAGATGCGTCGGAGACGATGCACGAGTCAACTTTAATTTCCATGCTCTGGATTTGCTCGATAACGCTTCAACGTAGAAGTCGCGCAGTGGAATCGTGTCACGAAGGGACATTTAAAGGCTCAATCTGTAGTTTTTCTCCCATGTTGATCTTTTCTGGGAGGGTAGCAGACAGAAAATACTGCAGGTTCCAACACTGTGTTCTGATTTCTGTCCCCATGGATCCGTCTGCCGGTCTCTCCCGTGTGGACTGAAGTGCGTCGTTTGTGTTGTAGAGAGCGGCACGGTGGACTTCGACGAGTTCCTGGTCATGATGGTGAGATGCATGAAGGACGACAGCAAAGGGAAGTCAGAGGAGGAACTGGCGGAGCTGTTTCGCATGTTTGACAAGTGAGTTTTTTTTTTTAAAGCGTGTTGCCGCTCGGTTTAAAGTTCAACACCCTGTAAACTTGTCGGGAAAGGCACCGTGCGACGAGTGATGGAGCTCCTCGTCTAGCGTCTCCAGCTAAGTACGCTCCGCATGTGCAATTATGTGCACTGACGAAAAATGCCAGGCGGCTCGCTGTTTGCTCCGTAATCCGCTTTGACCGAGCAGAATACTTCAAACACCCACTTTGTGTCATCCAGACTCCTCGTCTGAGCATCAAAGACCTCTCTCTCTTTAACAATGGAGTGTTCCCAAACCCTTAAATGCGAGACACAACCAGGCACATGTCACACAGACGCCATCTCCCTCTGTGAAGCTCAACTTTTTGTTACCTCCGTCAATATATTTTGTTGTTGTTGTTGTTGTTGCAGGAACACAGATGGTTACATCGACCTGGACGAGCTGAAGATGATGCTGGAATCTACAGGAGAGGTGATCACCGAGGACGACATCGAGGAGCTGATGAAGGACGGGGACAAGAACAACGACGGCAAGATCGACTACGACGGTGAGGAGGAGGAGGAGGAGGAGCTCATTCCACCAGAACTCACATTGACTTGAAAAAAAAGCATCTCGTTTTGCTAACCCAGCCTTCCCCCCTTAACTCCACAGAGTTCTTGGAGTTCATGAAAGGAGTGGAGTAATCCGGCAGCAGGAGAAGAGCCAGAGTGTTATTTTTGTATTTCATCTGTGACTCCCTTCGGTCAATCCGTGGGGAAGAAACTAGGAAGCCGATTCGGAAATAAAAAAACCCGCCGCCGACAGAAACAATGGAAACGACTTTGCAAGATACAGTCCAAGACTGGAGCGGAGTGTTCAATGTCTTTTTTTTTTTTTTTACCATCTCTTGCATCGTTGTAAATACAGTTGTTAACTTCCTTTTTGCGGCCCGTGAATACAGAATTTGTGTAAATGTATCCAGATGACCTATGTTTTCTAGAGAGAGAGGCCAACCCGATTAATCGGCCACTTGACAATATGAACTTTTTGTGATTTTGTTTCCCGACTAAATCTCATCTCTGAGGTGTTCACAGTTTACAAATGAGAGGCTGGAAATATACGTCCGTGTGCACAAAGCAGAACACGTTCACGACTCGGCACGTTGTCACGGCTACACTGGACTGATCTCACTCTCGGAGCGACGTACCGGATCCAGTGTGTACGCTGTGCATGTTCAGATGTGCGCGTTGTGTACGTTCCGGTATGTTTAGGACGCTGTACCCCCCCCCCCTCCACCCCCCCCCCCCGCCTGCATATTTCTACATGGAAAGTCAGTTTGGAATGTGCGCTCATGTAATAAACAAGATGCATTTGTCAGAGCGGTCATGTCGTCCATTTTATTTGAATCGTCCAATTTAAAATATATCGTAATCTTTACTTTAAAAGGGAAAGTTCACCCCCGAAATAAAACCTGTGGCGCTATTTATCAATCTAGATTGAGACTATATACTCAAATCTGAAATGTCAATTTGGTTACTTAAGATAATCCACAGACCTTAAAATATCATAGAGGAACTATTTTTCTTTAAACTTCTTACACGAATCCTTTCACAACAAAGTCTGTGGATTATCTCGAGTAACCGAGGTCTCTTGAGTTTGGGATCCCTTTTGAGCACCACCAAGCCGCATGCCATCGAGTCCAATCTAGTCCCATCAAGTCCCATCTAGCCCCATTGAGTCCAATCTAGTCCCATCTAGCCCCATTGAGTCCCATCTAGTCCCATTGAGTCCCATCTAGTCCAATCTAGTCCCATCTAGCCCCATTGAGTCCAATCTAGTCCCATCTAGCCCCATTGAGTCCAATCTAGTCCAATCTAGTCCAATCTAGTCCCATCTAGCCCCATTGAGTCCCATCTAGTCCAATCTAGCCCCATTGAGTCCAATCTAGTCCCATCTAGCCCCATTGAGTCCAATCTAGTCCCATCTAGTCCAATCTAGTCCCATCAAGTCCCATCTAGCCCCACTGAGTCCAATCTAGTCCCATCTAGTCCCATCTAGCCCCATTGAGTCCAATCTAGTCCCATCTAGTCCCATCAAGTCCAATCTAGTCCCATCTAGTCCCATCAAGTCCCATCTAGTCCCATCAAGTCCAATCTAGTCCCATCTAGTCCCATCAAATCCAATCTAGTCCCATCTAGCCCCATTGAGTCCAATCTAGTCCCATCTAGCCCCATCGAGTCCAATCTAGTCCCATCTAGCCCCATCTAGTCCAATCTAGTCCCATCTAGCCCCATTGAGTCCAATCTAGTCCCATCTAGTCCAATCTAGTCCCATCTAGCCCCATTGAGTCCAATCTAGTCCAATCTAGCCCCATTGAGTCCAATCTAGTCCCATCTAGCCCCATTGAGGCCAATCTAGTCCCATCGAGTCACATCTAGCCCATCTAGCCCCATTGAATCCCACCTAGTCCCATCAAGTCCCATCTAGTCCAATCTAATCCCATCTAGTCCAATCTAGTCCCATCTAGCCCCATTGAGTCCAATCTAGTCCAATCTAGTCCCATCAAGTCCCATCTAGCCCCATCGAGTCCCATCTAGTCCAATCTAGTCCCATCTAGCCCCATTGAGTCCAATCTAGTCCCATCTAGTCCCATCAAGTCCCATCTAGCCCCATCGAGTCCAATCAAGTCCAATCTAGTCCCATCTATTCCCATCTAGCCCCATCGAGTCCCATCTAGTCCCATTACATCGGAAAGAAGGAAGACACATCTCCAAGGCAACCCGCACCAAAACAACCTAAATTGGATGAAAAGCACTCCAGGTGAGAGGAAAGATACCTGTTGACTGTGAACTGTCCCTTTAAGAACAGAGAGTTGGCTTGTTGCAGACATGTTCCTCTGTCCTTTTCATCAGTTGTTATCGAGAAGCAAACAACACTTAGTTCACAATCGCGTTCCCGATTCGTCTCGCTGCTCTTTGGAATATTTATCACCACACGCTCGCCTCTCTGCCCTTTCCCCCCTTCTGCTGCTCACACGGCAAATTAACACACAGAGGAGGCCTGAACATGAGGCCTGATGTGCCATCCCAAAAAAACAAAAACATTTTTGTTGTTGCTCTGTCCGCCCTAAAATGCTGACGCGTCTGTGTAATTCGTATATTCCATAGTAGCTCTCGTCTGCGGCATGTGAACTATTCACACGGTTCGGCGTGTGCACGTGTTGGGTTACACAGTCTATTGAGACAGGAGCTATTTACGTCTAATCGTGTTAGTGCCCATGTTAGGGGATTCTGGGTCCACCGACACCAGTTGACAATCAGATGCCTTTGTCCATATTAAGAATGCTATTTAACTGCAAAGGGGTCAACAGTTCTATTGTTAAAACGAGAGCTTTAATTCTGACACGTGTTGGGTACATATGAAATATCTGGAAGAGTAGACGGATTAATATCATATTCCAGAATTAATATTTGTGCATTTTAGTGACGTGAGTGTTCGGAGGAATTGCTCACCGGAAGAAAAAAAACGTGCACAAATATATTCATATTCGTCTTTAATTTGAATTCCCAGGTGAACAGGCTGCAGTTACCACTGTGGCCACTGGGTGTCAGCAGGAAAACACAGTTGTTCTCCGTTTGTTTGGCTCGGTGGACCCGGAGGAGGACGAGGAGGTTTCATGGCACAGATTAATAGTGTTTAACAAAAACATATGGACAGAGGGATGAAAAGGAGTTGATGGAATAATATTAGGAACACACGCGTCGCCATGACACCCGTTTCCTCTTTGTGTGAGACACTCGCGACCTCATGACCCCTGAAAGTGACTGAGATAGAGGGGATTTGCATAGGTAAGCTAACAATATAATGTAACTGGCTTCATTCAATTTTATTCTCATAATATTGTATTAATAACCATAAATAGACCATTAACAATCCAAACCCACTCTTTAAAATCTAGATTAAATGATTCAGAGCGATCATTTGTGTCCATTTCCAAAATGAATATAAATAAATATTTATATATTTAAATACAGATAAATAATAATAATAATAATAATAAAATAATATATATATATATATATATAAAGAAATAAAATGAATAAATGAAATAAAGAAAATTAAGAAAAATAAGATAAATAAATATATATATGACTGTTGACACCGTCCAAAGGCCTCCCCCCTGAAGGTCCTGTTAGCTCCATCTGGTCCTCATGTTCTGGTTTACTCTAGCTCAGCTCTGCTCTGCCACACCGACAAATATAACACACCGCCGTCGACTGCGCCATCTGCAGTCCATAATAAATGATACTAATGAGGTGAAAACATGTGAAAAATGTGACGTGTTTCTTTCTCTCGCACAGATTAGCCTGCCCCTGGTTCTTAATCGGCCGAGCTGAGTGGTGCTTTCCCCGCCATCAATGGGAGGCTGGGCAGCCCAGTGTGTGTGAATGGATCTGGGGTGTGGCCCTCCAGCAGCCAGTCGGGTGGGGAAGTGACGCGGTTATGTAAAATGGGCCTGATGACTCATGCCTGCTGTTATTAACACACACACAAGCCTCCATGAAACCCATTTCCTCTGTGTGTGACACTCGCGACCCTGTGACCCCTGAAAGTGACTGAGATAGAGGTGTTTTGCATAGGCAATAGTAAGCTATCAATATTATGTAACTAGCTTCATTCAGTTTTATTCTAACTGTATATGTGTGTGTCTGTGTGTGTGTGTTTATGCTTGGTAAAACGGGTTATTCCATTGGCTGAGAGTGAGTCAGGCAGATAAGATATAAAGCATGCATACACAAAAATATGCGCACACCCACCTACACACACACACACACACACACTGGTTTATTGATTTAAAAATAATCCATTAGAGTCATGATGCGCCATGAAATTATGCCCAAAACTGTGTTAGTAAGTCACGCCCTCCACAACAGTGGGATGTCTTCATGACCTTGTTTGCCCGCACAGTAAGATTTATAGACGTAAAAATACAAAAATAAAACCCCCCGGGAGAGCGAGAGCAATACCCCGAACACGGTCTGCAAGGCGTGGACTGCTCGTACCATCAGTCTGAAGGATTCCTGTTTTTCTGGCTTCTCCACGTCACACGGTGTTGGAAGTTGTCCAGCGCCGGATATCACAGCCTGATCTCTGGAAATGTCTCCTTCACCTTTCACACTTGTGTAAAAAATAAATGAATATATATATATGTATATATATGTGTATATGTATATATATGTATATATGTATATATATACTGTATGTATATATATATGTATATATATATATGTAAATATATGTATATGTATACTGTATATATCCATATATATATGTATATATGGATATATATATGTATATATATATATATACATATATATATATAAATATGCTCCCACAAATCTCAAGATTCACTGTCATCCACTTTTCTGATTGACGTTTTAAGGATAAACACATTATTTTGTGCTGCTGTCTATGACGAGCATGCCTTCTTTAAAAAAATAAAAAGACAACAAAATAAATTGTGAATTTGTTGGAAAAAATAATCTCACTCTGAAAAAATGCATTCTGGAGAGCGTGATGGCAGATTGTTTTTAGTTGAGGAAGTGGAAGACTTGGCACAAGGAGAGAGTGGAAGGGCTGCAGATGAAACTCCAACAGAAGCATCACGATGCTCCGGCCCACTCCCGGAGCCGGGAACACTGAGGCTCTGTCTCCGGACCGCTCGGCCATGACGGCCCACGGCGAGACGACAAGACGCACGGTTCTCAGATTCCACAATGAACATCCATTGATTCCAATGAATAACAGCGATTGTTTCCTTTTAATGTACCACTGGAGGGTTTACCTATTTTTAATCACTTTTTAAAAAAGGAAACTAGTGTGTGTGTGTGTGTGTAAAGTGGTCAACGAAGTATTTAGATACTTAAAAGTAGCAATATACTACAATGTTGAAACTACAAAACACAACAAGTAGAAACGCATGAGTGGTGTGTGGTGTGTGTGTGTGTGTGTGTGTGTAAAGTGGTCAAAGAAGTATGTAGATTGTACTGAGTAGCAATATACTACAATGTTGAAACTACAAAACACAAGTAGAAGGTGTGCATTGAAACCAATGTGTGTGTCTGTGTGTGTGTGTGTGTGTGTGTGTGGGTGTGTAAAGTGGTCAAATAAGTATTTAGATTGTACTGAGCTGAAATCCTCGTTGGTTCTGTCCCAACACGCGACCCCGTTCACCCAGTGATGTGTCATTATAATATTTATTATAGCCAATTAAAGCATTTTATTGCTGAGAAATAAGAGATGTCCCGAGCCGTAACATGTTCGTCTTGAGCGACAGATTCTTGGACCCCCCCCCCCCCTTCCCTCCCCCCATCAGTGCACCATGACATCACTACACGGGTCACCGATGCAGTCGAGGCCCAGACGGGATCTTTGGCTCGCTCGGCGCCGCGCTGCGAGCAACACATGGCCCCGTGTGACTGGACGCGCCAGACGGCAAGACAAGTTGCCCAGCGCCGCCTCCTCCTCCTCCTCCTCCGTTTAGTTTTTTTCTTCCCAAAGCCGGAGCACATGATAGACGGATGACCTTTACTTTGTGTTGGGTCTAGCAACACTCGGAGGAATGTCCTCCCTTTTCATTCACTTTGCCACGGCTTTTCGAAAGCCCCGGGGAAAAAACAAACATCACCTTGTTCTTCTTGCACTCGGAGGGGGGGGGGGGGGGGCCGTACATCACCGGATGGTGAGATTGGCTGCGACACGACGAGAGAGACTTCTCTGGCGTCGACAGATGGCCGACTTCGCTCCGCCGCTAGTGTTCCATGTGGGCCGGCGCTTTACGCACACGACCCGGTATCCTCGTGGCCAGAACCCACGCTCGCCCCCCCCCCCCAGTTCGAGGAGATGGACACGCCTCTCCGGGAAGGATCCGAGCCCCGCTAGAGCGAGCCCCGAGGGGTCGTGAGGCCTCGTCGGTGAAGACGGCGCGTCCGTAGAGCGATAAGACGCTTCCCGTTAACGTCGCGTGACTGAAAATCGTCGCTGGTGACGGCACCGCCAAATACGATCGCGCGGATAAATAACGAGCTGCGGGAATGTCGAAGTTTCCAGAATGGCGACACGCAGTCGTTTCCCGCCCTCTGAACGCGCGCTTCCTCTCCAGAGCCCGTACGAGAGCCTCGGGTCTCTTCCGTTTGCCGATATGGGGAAGTGGGAAGCGTTGCAAAAATGGCTTTCGATGTGACTCACGGCTTCTTGGAAATCCGACGGCGGGGCGATATGCCCGCGTGGCATTCCTGGCGCGGTTTAAACGCAGACGCCACGGGCTAAAAGGGAACGTCTGCGTTTCAGTGCAAGCCCGAGACGCCGTGTACCGGCCTTAGAAAGGGATCCGATGTGTCCGCGTTCCCGTCTCCCGGGTGTCCTCGCTCGAACCAGACGGCGTCCTCCGTGATGTCACCGCCGCCTCTTCGGGGAGCCGTGATGTCAGAGATTAGAAGGATGAAGATGAGGCCGTTCGATCCCACACATTCATCTGTGATGGCTCTTCCAGGACTATTAATACACGGAGAGACTCAACGCGCCTTAATTCTACCGAGGCGAGTTGGCCCTCGTCTTTATTCGGGCGTGGGCGAGTACATGAGCTCCGGGAATTGTGCATCAGAGGCAGAAGCAGCTGTGAAATTGTTGTCAGTCATGCAGTCGTGCTAAACATGCTCTCATAACTGCAGCGTGTGTGAGACACACACACACACACACACACACACCAGCCCACCACAAAGCTGAAATCCCGTCAGTCTCCTGCACACATCTGCTTCCTCGGTTGTGCTGAGTAAGCACTATGTGAGCCTCTGCTTCCCGTCTTCTTGTGTGATCACAACAGGACAAAAATACTCCCGTCACATGCACATAACTTATTGTGAATTTGTGACCGCACCAAAAACAAACAACAACTAGAACGGGCACTCGGTAGAGCGCATACCTTCGCATATCACAAGATTGGGCATTGAATTATGAACATTTTGGCATTAGTTGCATGCCAATTGGACAAAAATGTATTGTGCTATGGTAAAAAAAAGATTTTGACCTTTCCATGACCTTGACCTTGACCTTTGACCCGATTGATCCCAAAATCTAATCAAATGGTCCCCGGATAATAACCAATCATCCCACCAAATTCCATGTGATTCAAGAAGATTTGACCTGTTCATGACCTTTGACCTTTGACCCGATCGATCCTAAAATCTAATCAACTGGTCCCCGGATAATAAACAATCATCCCACCAAATTTCATGCGATTCGGTTCAATACTTTTTGAGTTTTGCGAATAACACGCATACAAATAAATAAATAAATAAATACACGGCGATCAAAACATAACCTTCTGGCATTTTCAATGCGAAGGTAAAAAGACACATTTATAGATAATAACTAGAACGGGCACTCGGTAGAGCGCATACCTAATTATGAACATTTTGGCATTAGTTGCATGCCAATTGGATAAAAATTGATGGTAAAAAGAAGAGTTTGACCTTTTCATGACCTTGACCTTTGACCTGATCAGTCCCACAATCTAATCAGTTGTTCTTAGTTGCATGCCAATTGGATACAAATATGGTAAAAATAAGATGTTGACCTTTTCATGACCTTAACCTTGACCTTTGACCCAATCGATCCCAAAATCTAATGAAATGGTCCCCGGATAATAACCGATCATCCCACCAAATTTCATGCGATTCCGTTAAACACTTTTTGACTTATGCGAATAACACGCACGCACGCATACAAATACACAGCGATCAAAACATAACCTTCCGCATTTTCAATGCGAAGGTAATAAAGAGCCGCGAGGGAATCACCGCCGCCTCTCTGATGAATGCTTCTCGCTCCCATCTTCGCCGTCCCTCGGCAGCGTGCTTCCCCATTGCCTCTTCTTCTTTTTTTGGGGGGGCTGATCACAGGCCACGCCCTGCAGGTATGCGGCTAGCCGGGTTCAGTAACGCTGGAGATCCCATCACTCAGCAGCTTTAATGACCGAGGTGTTGCTCGTCCCCACATGTGCCGACGAGGACTTCACTTCTCGGCCCCGCCGCGATATCCTCAATCATCTCGGGCCCCTGAGGCTGCAACTCAAAAGTGTTTTATTGCCGTATTTAAGCCATTAAATCTTATTTTATTATCGCACCATGCATGAACTGCTGCACAGCGACTGAACTTTTCCCTCCACCTATTATTTATATATTTCCCCCCCGTTTCTTTGGCTGCAGTTCATAAAGTCAGATCTTCGGGGAAAGGGAACTCCACTGAGCGCATAAATCTGACGTGACGCTCAGGAAGGAGAATATTTCTTCCAGCACCTTGAAAAGAAAATGTCCGTACGTTGCGTAACCGTCCTCATGTCGAGCACTGGCGGTAACCGATGTGTTGCCACCCCCCGGCTCGAGTGTTGCCCATAGATTATGATACATTAATATCATATTTAATACTTTATTCTTTACATTTGGGCCTCACCCACCAGAATATTTTTATAAGAGCATTTTATTTATTAGTTCATGTCAGGATGTAATGAGGGGTTTCAATGCAAATATTAATATATGTATATATACATACATAAATATATATAAACATTTATATATATATATTTTTAAGATTAACAAAACCTGCCTTTAAAAATGAGACTATAATTAATATATATATATATAATAATAATAATATTTTTGGGAATTTCCCCACTGTTGGGACGAATAAAGGAATATCATATCATATAACCACCTCACACATGTTTTGTCAGCTGGACTGTAAATACCTCTCTTTACTGTTAATATATTCATATGATACACTATTATATTATATATTGCTGTACTATGCTTACACTACTCTATATGTACTATATTGTACTGTATACGACCTAATACCGTCTCATATCCCATACTATATAACAAATCATATATTCTGTGAATATGTGACATTGCCTCTTGCGCTACGTTCTAATGTATGAATCCACTGAGTGTCATATATCACATATCAGCTTGTCGACCTTCAAAGAGTGACAAGAGCTGTCGGAAGTATCTGCGGTGGAGCGCACGCCGAGTCCTCTTCCTCAAAGCGCCCGGCGGTGGGCGTGTCGGCTCTGTGGTTTTGAAAGATACGGCCCCGTCACTCGTCTTTGCGTCAAGAGAGCCGGCAGGAAACAGGAAGTCAGGCGTCGGCGCGGACAGACGAGAGCCTCGAGAGTCAACCCGGACCCTTTTTGTTACGTTTTAAGAAAGTGGACACAAAAAAATAAAGAATCTTCACGCAAACAAAAAGCATTTTCAAGTAAAAATATACAATATATTTGTTGTATGAACTTGTACAGAATGTCTTGGACATCTTTAGCTTTACAAACACTTTACAAACGGGTCAGAACACTTTCACATCCTTCATGATTTTAAAAAGAAGAAAAAAATGTCCCCCGCAGCGACCGCATTTTATGCACATCTTTACAAACAGACCGAAACGGCCCCCGGGTCACTTTGAGAGCCCGTGACGAGACGCAGATGACCGGTATAAAAAACCAAATAATAATAATAATGATAATCCCTGAAAATGTCTCTGTGAGGTAAGAACACATTTTGTCAAACTCGTCTTCTTTCGTTCCCTCTTTCGTTTCGCGCGCTCGCTCGTTTCAGAGACCGGAGGACGGCTGACAGCCTCAACAACAACAACAACAACAGGAAATATGACCCAGAGGTTACAAAACAAGGTTCTCGGTGGAACGTAAGCACATGCAAATAATGCATTTGTAAGAGATCGAATGTATACAGGGGGCGTTTCTGGAGATTAATGTTTTCTAACTTTGATATTTTGAACGGCGAGCGGCCGCGGGATCTCCCCGAACCGTCTCAACGTCACGCCGCTTACACGACAACAGAGGAAACGCTCTCCGTGGCAACGCCATTCTGCTGCAACCAGTCATCCGAAGAAAAACTGGACGATATTTCAAGGCCGGATCGCCGTCGTAGCTTAATTCTCTCAAACAATCCGATCGGTCCCCCAGAAGAAAACCCCACTCCCGATTGGCCTAGAGCATCAAAGGCAATAAATGGAAACATCAAGATCCGCTTTTACAGCTGGTGAACAACGAATAACAGTCAAACAATCCTAGATTGAATAGAAAGGTTATGAAATGTTCTGCTCTTGATTAATGCCATGTCACCGCCGCGTTAGAAATTAAGGCCGGCTGGGTGGAAAGGATCGCGTCCTCCGTTCCTTCGACGGATCATCGCTCATTTTGGTTCAGGAATACCGCGACCGAGCTGCTTCTTCGGGAAAAAAACCCCCCTCAGGAGACGACAAAAGCCAAATCCGATCGCCGCTCATGTCGACTCCAGCGTGTCGAGCTGGAAGACGTTGTGATTGGTCGGCGTGGTGAAGAAGAGCTGCTCCTCGCCGGTGGAGCGGTTGTCGCAGGGGCTGTGCAGCCCCAGCGTCCGCTCGAAGTCCAGGAGCTGACCCATGAAGTTGAAGTTCGGGGAAATGTTGGACTTCTTCCTCTTGACGAAGTCGTAGGCGTCGTTGAGCGAGAGGTTGAGCCTCTGCATCAGGTAGGCCACGGTGACCGTGACGGAGCGGCTGATGCCGGCCAGGCAGTGGACCAGGATGCCGCACTGCTTGGACCGAGCTTCATCTGGAGGACGGAGGGAAATCTCAGTCAGTCGAGAGTCGGCGGTCAAAAATATATTTTCTCCGCGACGTTAATCCCCCTTTTTGACGATTTTAATGCAGCCGAGGTGGCGTAGGTACGCCAATACCCAGGGTTCTTACACATTTTGACCATAAATTTCCATGACTTTTCAATGACGTTCAACCAAATTTTCACGACCAAACTGAAATCTCGGTATAAACATGAACAATTTAGAAAATGTTGTGCGTTTTTGAGCGTCTTTCTTTAAAAAAACACATCAATTATTTCAAACTCGGCGTAAATGAACATGTGACTATAACAACATTTCCATGACTTTTCCAAAACTTTTATGATTTGAGTTTTTTCCATGACTTTTCCAGGCCTGGAAATGACCTCCTGTTACCTTTACAAACATATTTTACCCTCGGGGTCAATTTGACACCAGCAATTAAAACCTCCAGAAAATTATTAGAATTAATATTGTTTCCCAAGTTTAAGTGTGAGGTACTTTATGTTTGTTTGTTGACTACCTAAATAGCTCTTTAAATATATAAAAAAGTTGATATTTCTTATATGTTTGACACAGTGAAAAACAGCCTGGGGTCAAATTGACCCCAAGGAACAGCGACATTAAACATTGAATGGGGTCAAATTGACCCGAAAGGTAACAGGAGGGTTAAAATTCCATGACTTTTCCGAGTTTTCCATGACCGAACGAACCCTGAATACCTGTTGATGCATAATTTACGCATCTTACATTTACGCTGTGGTTGTACAGAAACACATGTTGTTATTCAAATTCAAAGCCCCGTTTCAGCAATAGCAGCGTCAATAACATAATCTACATAACTATTATGCCCAATGTCGCTAATTTGCATCAGACCTAAATGTATGTGCTGTATTTAAATTAACAAAAAAACACACAAATAAATTAATTTTTAATACCATTTAAATAAATTCAGGCAATTCTGTCGCGGTCAATGTGATTATCTCGGGTGACAGAAGCGCCGCAATGAAAGAGAGAGAGAGAGAGAGAGATTGAGAGAGAGAGAGAGAGAGAAGGAAGAGGACATGTCCTTCCTCATGCATATCCGCTCAACCTTGCGGAAACTAGCTCGTGACACAACCGCCGAAAAACAAACAAAGTCACAGACGCGCGGTGGTTTTTCAGGGTGAAGTCGTTGCAAGTGACGCCGAACCAAAAGTGAAATTGAAAAACACGACGGTGCCGAGCCAACTCGGGATTAAAGTGACGTTTCTCCGCATCGAAGGAAGACTCTGTATTGCCGTACGACAGCCGATAACAAAGAGGGAATGTTTAACGCGTCTCGCGGGGGTAAATCCCTATTCGCAGATAATAATAAAAAAAGCTCCCACGTATGGAGGACGTAAAATGACTTAAGTATAAATAAATAAATAAATGCATGAATAAATACAAGAATAAATATATAAATGCTTAAATAAATGTATAAATATATAAATAAAGGAATAAATGCTTAAATAAATGTATAAATAAATAAATACAAGAATAAATGTATAAATACAGAAATAAATACAGCTAAATCATGCTTTAGACAGAGGTTCGGACCGCCCCAGCTCATTTGAATATACGGACACGTAAATGTCACACATAAATAAATGAAGAAATACGTGTGGACACATAAATAGAGAAATAAATAAATCAAGAAATACAGAAATGTATTTATTTAATGATGTCCTGTTGATTTATAACTTATATTTATTCATTTCTGTATTTATTTATACATTTATTTTAGCATTTATTTCTACATTTATTTAAGCATTTATACATTTATTTATACATTTACTTAAGCATTTATTTATTTATACATTTATTTAAGCATTTATTTGTTTATTTATACATTTATTTAAGCATTTATTTATTTATTCCTATATTTATTCATGCATTTATTTATTTATACTTAAGTCATTTTGAGTCCTCCATACCCACCTGTCTCACCGATCCATTCACAAACCAGTCGACCAAAGAATTATTGTGGATAGATGCTTAGGAAGCGTGGTTTCTTGACCTTCTTATTAAACATAATTAGAAAGCCATTACTTAACTAATACTGACACACCTAAAAACCCGTTTAACAAGGCTATTGATCTACTCACCTATAAATGATATGGCCTCTGGGAAGAACTGGGACAAGTTCTGGCTCCAGTGGTCCGAAATGGGGATCTGTTTGTACCTGAAGTGTCCGTCGTGCTCAAACATGTTGGGGAGATTGGGTGTGACGTTCAGGATGTACTTGATGTTGTACTGGCCCAGCACGTCCAGGTTGGTGGAGTCTTTGGCGCAGCCCAGGTAAAGGTAGGGTAGGATCTGGACGGGGAAGGCCGGCTGGTTGCTGGGCACGGGGCTCTCCTCGGACTCCGTGGCGCTGCTCGGCTCTCGATCGGACTCCCCGTCGGAACAATCCGAGCTGATCCGGAGATTTCCAAAACCCAGGACCGACAGCGGAGGAGAGGAGCTGGGACAGGAGCTGTCCAGGAGGGTCTCACAGTGCTCCGGGTACTCTGTGTGAAACTTTACAAATCCACCTGGACAACAAAAACAAGAGACAGAAACACAAGTTAACAAAGTCACAATAATAGAGTTTAATTATTATTATTATGAATTACTCGTATTTTCAATGGCGCATTGTTTTTTTTTAAACAAACAAATGGAGGCAGAGAAGGAGCACGAGCCCCTCCCCTCCCGAAAAAAATAGAGACCATTCATGAAATGCATGCCTGTTCCTGCGAGAGCAAAACATGGCGCCGCCATTTTGGAATTTTAATTGAGAATCTCAGTCACACACAAACTTTTAAGAACAAGCCTTCGGACCGCAACACCGGGAGGACGTTGACGCCGAAGTAACGTCAACGGCCGTAAAGTCACAAAGCGGCCATGAGCGACTTTAAATAATAAATAAAAACACGTTACTGTCGCGGTCGTTAAAGAATCGTAAAAAAAGGAAGAAAGTTCGAAACCTCCAAGAGAAAGAAAAAAGAAACCGACCTCAGCTCCGCTTGTCAGCCGTTAGAAACGGCGCGCGAGGACGCGGATTAATGCGCGAACCGTTTAGATTTGTGACGCGGCGTGAGTTAATTTAAGACGTTTATTTTAAAAAACGTTTTGAAAACTACACTCCACTACCGATGCGACGAGCGCCTCTACACCGCTTTAATATAACGCGTTAATTAGACATTTTAAAAGCCGTTTTTTGTTTTGTTTTACCTTCCAGGTAATACGCCCGGCAGCCGTCCTCCCACAGCTTTTGAAGAAGTAGACCCAAGACGGACGCCGGAGCGCCGCTGTCCTGCCAGTCCGCCGTGCACTCGTCGTACAGCAGCACCGTGTCCGACTTGCACCGCCGGATGAACTTCTCCTTGTCCTCGTGGTTGGGGATGATGGTCCGTATCGGTATGTTGCCCTTCTTGAACCGGCGGAGCATCAGCCCCGGTATGGCCAGGTTCATGGCGCTCTCGATGTGCGACGACTCGTAGAGCTCGTGCGGGCGGCAGTCCAGCAGCAGCGGCGAAGGAGAAGCGCCGCCGGACTCCAACTGGAGCTGCAGCCATTCCACGCTTTTACTCGGCGTCACATTAGACATATCGGACTCGATCACATACTACACGCAAAGCACGAACACTTCCTACATGGTCCAAACAAAACAAACAAAAAAGCGGGCGATAAACTACATTTCACCCAAGAAATAAAAAGAAGTGAAACAAAACAATAAAAAGAAGCGTTACGCGCTGCTCCGCCAGTGCATGGCGCTTTCTGCTTGAGCTTTTCTTCTTTCTTTCTTCCTCTTCTCTATTTCCATCAGTCAGTGAGTCGGACCTGCTCACGGAGACCTCGTTGCACTTTCATTTGTTTTGCGAGTGTAAACGTGAATGTTTAAGAGCCGGTAATCCCATCGTCAACTTCCACGACTCCACATCGGAAGCAGGGTCCTCCTCTCCGTGCACGTTTCTTCTCCTTTTTTTTTTTTTTTACTTGACAGAAGAGCAACTCGAGAGGGAGGAGTTTATTCCTTATGATTTAAGTTCATAGCAGAAATATCTTTAAAAAAAAGAAGTTTGGCATCAATGGAAGCAGTTTTGTGAATCGTCGTGTTTATAAACCAGGGATTGTGTCGTTATGACACGTTTATACTGACTTTCACTAAATAGCCAGGCTTTATTTATCAGAGGACCTCATTGCAACCACGTGACCCTGTGTAACTTTTCCTTTATTTAAAAAAAAAAAAGTATAGATGTGACAAAAATCTTGGATAACATTTGCACAATTTGCCACTACAGGAGGATATGTTGAATCAAACGAGGTGGAGCTGCATTATTGCACATCACATGCGTTAATATTGCGTAATTAAACCCAAATTATCCTCACCTACAGGTGGGATTTTCTCAAACGCTCTCATGACACCCTATAAATCATCTGGCTATATAACACATCATAACCATTGGACTGTTGGTGTATTCCAGCACGTGGTTATAAATGAAATGCAGCATTTACTATGTAATCACTATTCATTCTTTATCTGTTTCACGCACCATGCACGTGCGTGTTCCTGCAGGAGAGCAGCATATTATGTGACGTCATCTTTCCCCGCTGATAATATTTACGATCAGATAAAGATCAGACACGCCCTCGAAATCGCTCACTTCCTCAATGTTCTCACGATGTTTACGAGGTGAAGGGGGAACCTTGGTTTTTCCTCTTGATTTCCCACGCGCGTTTATTATGGTGTCACTTCACTGCATGTGCACGCGCGCTCTTCCCTCTCAACGCCACCAACAACATTCCCATGGTTCCCTCCCGATGCGCGTCTCGATGCGAGCCACCGGGTGTGAACGTGGAGGAATGAGACGAGGGGGGGGGGGCGTGCACATGGGAATCTGTACGGGGGGAGGGGGGGGGGTGATAGACGCAGATGTGCGGAGTATCGGGATTAAGGAGGAATAGAGCTAAACCTGCATGGCGCACAGATGCTCTGCGCCATGCACCGATCACACACAATAACGGGCACCACGCCACCATTTCCACCCCCAAACGCACGCGCGCGCACACACACACACACACACACACACACACACGCACGAGCACACTGCTGCCCTGCCCTCACAGGTATTTTGCAATAAGGAACTGAGCCGCCTGCATCGACATGAAGACAGACAGGTGATGGATGGAGGAACTAATGAAGGCGGACAACGCATACACTGTAAACCCGAACGTCCAAATTAATCAAATAGATTAAGTAGTGTATACTCAAAGTTTTAGAGAAAGTTCTACTAACTTAAATATGTCAAGTTGGTGTAACATGTTCTTCTTTTTGAGTAATTTTAACTAATATTTTTTTATTAAATGGAACTATTTTGTAAAACATAACGTACGCCCAACGTAATAGAATTTAGTAATTATATGCTGCTAATGATAAAGTCCTGTTATTTCTATTGTTTTAAATATGGATGATTTAAAAAGAAACCTAAATCACATGCTAAAATACAATAAAAGTGTAAAATACACAGTAAAATGTCCTTTTAGTTGTTTTTTAGTCGGTATCATAAAAGACTATTGAAGTTGTCATGATAATACAAAATAACTAGTTACATATCAACGACAAATAAAACGTTACGCTGAAAATTCACATTCAACTTGTAGTGTAAATCAACTTGGAGTCATCACGTGTTTTGGCCGTTATCAAAGTGCATTATGGGGATTTCGCGAGTCGTTACTTTACTTTCGTCCTGCACCCTTTCGCACGAGGCTGTGGTGTCATCGTCGACTCGGACTGTTTTCAAGGTGAGTGAGATCTTAAGTGTTTTTATATATACGTTGATATGTGTAACGTGTTTAGTTACATGATGTTACAATCAGCCAGTTGCCAAACCTCGAAAAACTAAAACTTTAAATAATTTCCTAGACTTTGCGAGAGACATTACGTCTGCTTCACTCGCCGAGACTCCAGTCCTCTCCCGGAGTCTGTCTCTCAACTTCAGCAGTGGCTGGTTTGAGCTCAGAGACACAAGTGGCGGCTAACGTTGGCTAACGTACGCTCCTCGTGTACTAAGGTACTATAGCTAACGCTCGTCGGTTCGCGCAAGCTAACGTAACTTGACGTACCAGCGGAGGAGCACGAGGTGTTCCACTAAACTACCTTGTTCGACTGAGAACATCGCGGCTAACGAACGTACGCTAGCTAACGTAACTTGACAGTGATCTCCGGTGCTTCTCTGTTGGTTCACGGGCAGCGCCCGGTGTTTATGCTTGACTATTCACGTCACTCGCATCTCTGGCATTTCTTTTGTTTTTGTGCACGTCAAATAAAAACCACGTTATTGTTAGACCCTGTATGGAAAATCCTAGATAGATAGTGTTTTACGGTGGTGTTATTGAGACTTGCATGTAAGCTGCATAAATGAAATGTTTAGATATGCCACCAACAAATTATGTATTGTCAACTATGTTTGTCAGTGCATTATACCAGCGGTTCCTAACCTGGGTGTCAGGACCTCACAGGCTGTTGCATGGGAATCACAACGTGTTGTGGGAAGAGTCCTTAAGTAAGAAATATCAAAGAACAGCACAGAAAAATCTTGTTTGAAGAAATAAAATGAAATAATTGACAGTAATTGTACTATGGCATAGCATTTGCATCAACCTATCTCCACTAAAAAAAAGTATTTCTGAAAAGGTGGCCAACCAGTAACATATTTTTGGACTCATTTAAAGGTTAAGAACCACACATTATATATTTTTAGAATGAGAAAAATTGTGCAAAGAATGTGTTTGTAATAGCATTCAAAACTCAGTCTTTCATTTTCTTCTCTTCTCTGATGAATAGGGAAATAGTTACCGGTCCTTTTTTAGTCAGTGTTCTTTCAAATCAAATATTTACTTTTAGTTTTACATCGCATACAAAAATGGAAAACATGCAATTTTAAAGCAGTGTTAGCTGTAGTCCATGATCATGTTTTGGTCAGCTAATAGTAATTAACTTGTTATATTAATTAGTAAGTAATAGTAATTCTGTCTTTAAAGTTTTAGATGTTGGTCTAAACTTTGTCATTTTTTTCTTTGCCTTTTAGGTTGCTGGTTCCAAAATAATCTGGAAGTGTAAATTGTGCGCAGCTTCTTGCACCTCCAGAATACAGTTATTTAGACACTGTAGGCTGCAGCACAGCCACTTTTCCAGAATCAGCCCTCTTCCATGCCTCTACACCGATTGCATTTGCACGTTTCAGACACTTAATTCACTGAGTACTCATTTATCAATATATCATACAGCACAACCTAGCATTTGTACAGAGCAGAGTCAGGGGCCTGTGTTATTCAAATGCCCCTTATGCACATTTCAGCAACCCTTTTCTAATTCAGCCGTTTTCAGTCATCTCAGAAAGCATTTGAAAAATCATGAAACGGTGACATGCCCATATAAGGATTGTAGCTATATCACAAATGTGTACTCCTCGTTCAATTCTCATAAAAGTAGAGAACACCAAGCAGGTCTTGCATCTGACTTTCAAACTGATATTGTCAGTGAGGATCCCCATATTCTTCAAGCCAGTATTTCTGAGGAAACTAGTGATTCGCATGAAGAATGCCCAGACCAGAGCAGAGAAGTGGGGAACGGTGATCAGTGTGACACTGGCAGTCTAAGAAATCAACTTAAAACAAATTTACAAATTTAGCTTCTTTATTTCTAAAGATGCAGGCTATCCTTCATGTCTCGAACACAGCTATTCAGGAAATAGTAGACCACTTGAATCAGATCTTCTGAGGTAATATGGATCATCTCTCTTTAAGTGAAAATTGTGATTCTTATTCATTTGACCGCTATTGTCGGCTTAATAAATGTGCTAGATTCTTCAAATTGAATGTTTTTTTATTTGTTGCTGTTATTTCAATGTAGTTGTATGCAGAGTTCCAGAGGATAACCAATCAGAACCTGCCCAACTGATTCTATGCTGAGCTTGACCGCCATCTTCCACGACTAATGACTTTATTTAGGCAGAAGGCATCAAGAACTGGAAAGACAGCAGATGCTCTGGCTGAAATTTTAAAAATCCACGATGAACAGGTAAATAGATTATTACACACTTCATAGGTTGAACCGGTGGAACTTCGAACAGGTTCAATAACACAAATGAGCTTTGTGAATTTTGCAATTAGTCCACTCTGTGTTTGACATTTGTTTGATTGCATTAAAGATGTGAACAGGTTATTTGTGGCCATATGTTCTGAATGGATTATTTTAAATGTACAAATGTGTTTTTATCTGAATAGGAAAACCAGGACATACACACCAAACGTACGACTGTTCTCCACGGCCTTCCTGTCTATCTGTGCGAGGATGTATCTGGATTCTTCAGAACCTGCACAGTGAGTCTTCTTAAGTCACTAACAGATTCTACGTGTGCATGATGTAAACAGTTCATCAAAATACTAATATCTTTTAGGACTTACCTTTGTTTAGTCTACCCATACACTTTTCGGGTATAGTCTGTTTCGCCTCACTACAAAGGAACTGTATTGGCAAGTGAGAAGATGTTCAGTAAAACATGTTCCTGTAAATGTCCTTTAGCTTGGTTTCAGTCTCTCACCACTTGGATTCTCTGGTAATTTGGTTGATTTGTGTGTGCAGAACATGGATCTTATGTTGTTCCCCTCTTACAATGAGACACAGGTCTCCCTTGTAAAAGAGGCCTTTGTTTTCATTGGGACTTGGTTAAGGAAATATACATTATGTCATCTGTGCTGTTCCATGTGTTAGTTTGTGATTGGTATCTCTTTTCATTCATTCAGGACGAGTCTGATGAGCCAGAGCTTGATGGGGTTGCAGTGGGCCTCCTTACTGTCACCAGTGACAATAACACAAGTGCAGTTCACTACCACCCTGTGAAAATCTCTGTGATTATTGAAAGTGATGTCATGGTTAGTCTCCCCAGACTTGGCGATGCCTTCCTGGTAGTCTTTGGATTCATGTATGCACTACACCTCAGCTACCCCAAAGCACTTACCAAGACTTTTGAGTTCATTCAAAAGATCTTGCTTGGCCTAGAAAGTGGCAAACTGTCACCGAAGTTGCAGACCCTCAAGAATGTTTTGATGACCTAGAAACGGAAGGCTGCAGCGCTATACCATTATAAAAGTTTCAACATGTTCAAGTTAAAAGGTCTATGATCACGTCTTGCAGCTTTGCAATGCAGCGCCATCATGTGATCTGTTCATGTATGTTATTGTGTTGTGTATTATGGAGGAAAAAAAGGCAGAGGTCATGGTTCTCGGTTTGTTATCTTTGTGCAGATACATTTTTTTTAAATTCTTTTATGCCTCATGTACGTGTTTCCTGTTAATGTCAATTTATCAACAATATTTAACCCACTATAGCGGTAAAGATCATCATTATCTTTTAAACGTAAAGATACAATTTATTTTGGAAGTTTAACTTTGGTTGCAAAGTTGAAATGTTTCATTTGTTGTGCCCATATTCATTCAAATAATTAAAATGATCAGCCACTATAAAGATGGAAGTTTTTCTTTTTTTCCTGAAAATGTTCTGAAACAGTTCTGTTGTATTTAATCCAAAATGCTGCACTATATACTCAGGAAGCCAAGAGCAGTGTTTTTTCGCTATAACAAAAAATGTTGGTATTATTTTATGTCACCAGCTCTAAATTTAAGCTCTACAATTTATTAAAGTATATTTTCAAATTATTTATTTTAATATTGCAGTGTGCTAAATGTGAGTGCAAGAAAATACTGTTCAATAGATAGATGTTCATGACTTACATTTTGAGTTTGTTAAACTCAATGTAATTGAGGCAATAAATTGCCACAAAAAAATTAAGTTTCGAGTTATCTTTTTAAGTAAACAAATTCAAAACATTTGACTAATGTGAACTCGAAAACATTGAGTTTGGTTAACATGAAATGGTGTGGTTGTGTACTTTATTTTTTTAAGTTCTCTGAACTTATTCCAGTGGTTTGAAAACTTGAACATTTTAAGTACTAATAACTGAAAATAATTGAGTTGAGCTAAATTAACACTTTAATTTAAGCTGTAATCAAAAGGTACAAGTAACAAGTCATCAAACTTTTTAAGTTCTGCAAAATCAAATTAAAAAGTTCATTAACTCAAAAAATTTGAGGCAATATATTGCCTCAAATTTTTTGAGTTCTACTAACTTATTCGGGTTTACAGTGCACACACATATATATATATATATAGACTATATACTTTTACCAAAACATTCAGATCGGTCTTAACATCAATAACAAATACAAATTCTATATTGTATGATAAGCGATATAAAATAACCAGACTGCAACATTATTGAGAGATACATCCGACCCCTGATTAAAACCGCTCTGTAGCCGCTGCTGTGAAGCACGCGGAAGTGTATTTTCTGCATTTATTACATGTTTATGACACAAAATAATGATCTGCTGCAGAGAAGGGAAACACAATATCCTGTTCTCCATTGATACCATCTAGTGGTTCTCCGTGAAAGCTGCTGCACCGGCTATGAGTCATCTTCATGGGGGAGGAGGTGGCCGGCGTCACCGCGCAGCTCCGAACGGGAGAGCCGTGGCGCCCTCTTGTGGCGAAACACAGGAAATGCCATGAAATTGCATTTTTCATGAATGAAAACAAATCTCCCCTTGAGCTGATTATACTTGGAGACCACAAGGTTTTTAAATGTTTTTTTGAATGGCAGAACTACTTAATATAATCAGTCATTTATTTAAGTATAAGGGTAAATCATCGGGGTCGGGTGCTATGTAGACCGGGCGGCAGGCTGGGCAGGGGACCTGGGCGGGCCGATCGCCGGCGACATAGACTAGCTCTAGGGACGTGGAACGTCACCTCGCTAGCGGGGAAGGAGCCGGAGCTGGTGCGGGAGGTGGAGCAGTACCAACTAGATCTAGTTGGGCTCACCTCCACGCACAGCGTTGGCTCTGGAACCAAGCTCCTGGAGAAGGGTTGGACTCTCTTCTTTTCTGGAGTTGCCCAGGGTGAGAGGCGCCGGGCGGGAGTGGGGATACTCACAAGCCCCCGGCTGAGCGCTGCCGTGTTGGAGTTTGCCCCGGAGAACGAGAGGGTCGCCTCCCTGCGCCTACGGGTTGCGGGGAGTAAAGCTCTGACTGTGGTTTGTGCTTATGCACCAAACCGCAGTTCAGAGTATCCGGCCTTCTTGGAGTCGGTGGGAGGGGTCCTGGAGAGGGCACCGCCTGCCGACTCCATAGTTCTCCTGGGAGACTTCAACGCTCACGTGGGCAATGACAGAGAAACCTGGCGGGGAGTGATTGGGAGGAACGGCTTGCCCGATCTGAACCCGAGTGGTGTTCTGTTATTGGACTTCTGTGCTAGCCACTGCTTGTCTATAACGAACACCATGTTCGAACATAAGGTGGTTCATAAGTGTACTTGGTACCAGAACACCTTAGGTCGGAGATCGATGATCGACTTTATAATCGTATCATCTGATCTGCGGCCGTATGTCTTGGACACTCGGGTGAAGAGAGGAGCAGAGCTGTCAACTGATCACCACCTGGTGGTGAGTTGGATCAGATGGCAGGGAGTCGGCCAGAGAGACCTGGCAAGCCCAAACGTGTAGTGCGGGTGAACTGGGAACGTCTGGTCGAGGACCCTGTCCGGGAGGTCTTCAACTCCCACCTCCGGATGAACTTCTCACACATCCCGAGGGAGGTTGGGGACATGCAATCCGAGTGGACCATGTTCAAAGCCTCTATTGTGGAAGCGGCCGACAGGAGCTGTGGTCGGAAGGTCATCGGTGCCTGTCGCGCGGCAATCCAAGAACCCGGTGGTGGACACCGGGGGTCAGGGAAGCCGTCAAGCTGAAGAAGGTGGCCTACCGGGCCTGGTTGGCCCAGGGGTCTCCTGAAGCAGCTGACGGTACCGGCAGGCCAGAAGGGCTGCAGCTGCGGTGGTTGCGGAAGCAAAAACTCGGGCATGGGAGGAGTTCGGGGAGGCCATGGAGAAGGACTTTCGGTCGGCCTCAAAGAGATTCTGGCAAACCGTCCGACGGCTCAGGAAGGAAAGCAGGGTCTACCCAGGCTGTTCTCAGCGTGGGGGGGGAGCTGCTGACCCGGACAGGGGACATTGTCGGACGGTGGAAAGAATACTTTGAGGAACTCCTAAATCCGGCCAACATGTCCCCTCTAGAGGGGGCAGTGCCTGTAGACTTGGGGGGGGTCGCACCAATATCCCTGGCAGAGGCTGCTAAGGTTGTTAAAAAGCTCCTTGGTGGCAAGGCGCCGGGGGTGGATGAGATCCGCCCTGAGATGCTGAAGGCGCTGGACATTGTTGGGCTCTCTTGGCTGACACGCCTCTTCAATGTCGCATGGGGGTCAGGAACAGTGCCCTTGGACTGGCAGACCGGGGTGGTGGTTCCCATTTTCAAAAAGGGGGACCGGAGAGTGTGCTCGAACTATCGTGGAATCACACTTCTCAGCCTCCCTGGGAAAGTTTATGCCAGGGTACTGGAAAGGAGGCTCCGACCGCTGGTCGAACCTCAGATTCAAGACCAGCAGTGCGGATTCCGTCCCGGTCGTGGAACTGTGGACCAGCTCTTCACCCTCGCAAGGGTCCTCGAGGGGTCCTGGGAGTTTGCCCAACCAGTCTTCATGTGTTTTGTGGACTTGGAGAAGGCTTTCGACCGGGTCCCTCGGGAATTGTTGTGGGGGGTGCTGCGGGGGTATGGGGTTCCGGACCCGTTGCTACGGGCTATCCGGTCTCTGTACGCCTGCAGTAGGAGCTGTGTTCGCATCCTCGGCAGTAAGTCAGTGGGTGTTGGTCTCCGCCAGGGCTGCCCTTTATCACCGGTCCTGTTTGTGATTTTCATGGACAGGATATCTAGGCGCAGCCTGGGGGTGGAGCAGGTCAGGTTTGGGGGTCTTGGGATCGCCTCTCTTCTGTTTGCAGATGATGTGGTCCTGTTAGCATCCTCAGACCATGACCTCCGGCACTCACTGGGGCGTTTTGCTGCCGAGTGTCATCGAAAGGAGTCAGCTGAGGTGGTTCGGGCATCTGATTCGGATGCCTCCTGGACGCCTCCCGTTAGAGGTTTTCCAGGCACGTCCTACTGGGAGGAGGCCCCGGGGAAGACCCAGGACACGCTGGAGAGATTATATCTCCCGGCTGGCCTGGGAACGCCTCGGGATCCCCCAGATTGAGCTGGAAAGTGTCGCGGGCGAGAGGGAAGTCTGGGTCAACCTGCTGGGTCTGCTGCCCCCGCGACCCGACCCCGGAATAAGCGGATGAGAATGGATGGATGGATGGATATGTATTGTACACCACCATATAGAGCAAGTCACATGCTTCTCGATAATCGTTTCTCCTCTGGGCCCATATGTTCTGCATGTAACGGAAACGTTCGCATGTAAAGATATACAAGTGTTACATTATTAAACTGTATGCTTAGCGGTATGGAAATGAATGGGTTAATTATTACATTTTTAAGGCGTCATCGGCCTTAACGTTAACATTGCTTTCATAAAATGTTAACAAATAATAATAATATTGTAATATACAAATAAATACAAGGGTATAAAAGGGGTATGAATCTGTATTTATTATTGAAATAATAAATCGCGCCCCAGCAACTTTGCAAAAATCTTCAAAACTAACAGTATAATTCAGCATATTATGTATAATCTGATATCCAAATATCAGTACAGCTGCATCCCTACATGTGTGTGTGTGTGTGTTAAATAATGAATGTTAAATGAGAAAACTCTATGCGAGGCTTGATCACACATTTGCAATTTAATAGAGGAATTAATTTACAATATATAAAATACACATGGGACAAACCATATATATATATATTCAAAAGTGAATACACACACACACACACACACACACACACACACACACACACACACACACACACACACACACACACACACACACACACACACACACACACACACACACACCTCAATCAACACTTACCCCACACATATATTTGGTGCCACAGGACTTTTTTTTAATGTGATGACAATAAATAGAGCTTGAGGTGGAGGCCCGGCTGGGATCTCGGTGTTCAGGCCACGGCGGAGATCACGTGACTGAGGCCGGTGAAGTACGACCTCTCCCTCTCGCTCATCAGCTCCAGGTGGAGGGGCTGCCGGCACAAGTCGCACTCCGCCGAGGAGCGCGGCCTCAGCTCCATCCCCACCTCCTTCCACGTCTTCACCAGCCGGTCTGCGGAGGCGGAGCAGAGAGGGTCCAACAATCTCTGCCGTACATTATGGAGATACAGGTACACATACAAAGGTTTTTTCAAGTCGGTTTTTATAACCTCCTAATTAGCTACTCGGCTCTTCAGGAGTTGCAATATTCACCAAAACCCTTTTCGTTTCACCGCGCCAGAGGCTGCAACTGTATGCATTTCATCATCTTGGCTACAAATACGGTTATTCCCGAGTATATTAATGACATTTTGTTCTTTTTCCCATAGAGTTTTTTACGTTCGCCGCGCAATTTAAATGCACCTACGACACAAAACGCCCTCGATTTATATTCTGACTCATCACAGTTTATTTTATGCAGCCCAATATCACAAATTATGAATTTGCCTCAGAGGGCTTTATACGACATCCCTGACCTTTGACCTCACATCGAATCAGGAAAAAAACCATAACATATTTTAAAAACCCTTTCATGGGGAAAAAAGTGAATAAACCTTCAGAAGAGCAACAGAGGAGGACCCCTCTCCCCGGACGGACAGAAGCAATAGAACACCGGGTAAGATGGTGGGCATACCAACGAAGAAGAACATCATCTGGGGAGTGTGGTGCGGCGTGGGCGCGATGCGCAGCAGCTCCTCCCCCTTCGCCACGGTGGGGTAGTTGATTGCCTGGACGTAGATGTTGTAACGAGACATCATGATGTCGCAGATCTCCGTGTTCTTCTCCGCGTCCGCCACCTGGGCGGAGCAGACGCACGTCAGATTCACCGTTAATCAACGAGACGAAATGGAGGAACGATCCTCTCCTCCATTACCCGGACGGGGATGATGTGGCTCGGGCAGTGGACCACCGGAAGGCCGGCGTCCATCAGCATCCGCCGGAGGAGCTTGACGCTCCTCTGGTGGGTCCTCCTGAGCACTCGGCCCTCCTCGCTCTTCAGGACCTTGACGGACTCCGTGGCCCCCGCCAGCAGCATGGGGGGCAGGGAGGTGGTGAAGATGAAGCCGGCGGCGTCGGAGCGCACCGTGTCCACCAGGGCGGCGGTGCTGGCGATGTAGCCGCCCATGCAGCCAAACGCCTTGCCTGGGAAACGCCACAACGACCCGTGTGAGGGCGGCGCGACCGGGTTTTAACCCCCCCCCCCCCCCGTTAGTCCTACACACCGAGGGTTCCAGAGATGATGTCCATCTTGTGCATGACTCGGTCTCGGTCCCCGATGCCTCCTCCTCTGGGCCCGTACAAGCCCACGGCGTGGACCTCGTCCACGAAGGTGATGGCGCCGAACTCGTGGGCGACGTCGCACATCTCCTCCAGCGGGCACACGGCCCCTGAAGGAGACCCCTCGCTTTCATCAGACTATTTAAGAGCACTCGTTTGGTCTCGTCATATCAAATGTTGTGGGATTTATTCCTTAACCCTCCTGTTACCTTCACATTTACTGACATATTTTACCCTCGGGGTCAATTTGACGCCAGCAATTAAAACCTCCAGAACATTATTAGAATTAATATTGTTTCCCAAGTTTAAGTGTGAGGTACTTTATGTTTGTTTGTTGACTACCTAAATAGCCTTTTAAATATATAAAAAAGTTGATATTTCTGATATGTTTGACACAGTGAAAAACAGCCTGGGGTCAATTTGACCCCAAAGAACACCGACATTAAACATTGAATGGGGTCAAATTGACCCTAAAGGTAACAGGAGGGTAAATTTTGAGAAATGTGACTCAATTTTTTTTAGTTTTTTGTATACGACAGTAACATAAATCCACCTTTTAAAAATATCTTAACTTAAAATAGGAATAAACAAAATCTTTTTAAAAGGTCCCGTTGATCCGACGTGGCGTGGAGGGCCGCGTACTCACCGTCCATTGAATGCACCGTCTCAAAGGCAACGATCTTCGGAGCGGAGGGCTCCGACCTCTCGAGCAGCTGACGCAGGTGGTCGACGTCATTGTGACGGAAGACAAACTTCTTGACCCCGCTGTTTCTTATTCCCTGGATCATTGAGGCGTGGTTGCCGGCGTCAGAGTAGATTTCACAACCTGGAGGAATAAGCAAATGTGAAGGGGTCGAGGAGGAGGAGGAGGCGGGGGGGGTGTAATATGTATGTGATCAAATAAAGAAATTGCATCATAGCATAGGCATGGAACTTGTAATATTGTATTATTTCCCCCAGCTTGGTCTGGAGTACCTGGCAGTATCTTCGCCAGAGTGAACAACGTGGAGTCGTTGGCTACGAAGCAGGAAGTGAACAGCAGCGCGGCGTCCTTGTCGTGCAGGTCCGCGAGCTCGTGCTCAAGTTCCACGTGGAATTTGCTCGTCCCTGAAATATTCCGTGTGCCTCCGGCGCCGGCACCGTGCTTTTGCAAAGTCTCCCTTGGAGAAAAGCAACAAAGAGGTTTAAAAAAACAACAACTATAGTCTCTTTCCTCTCCATCCTCTGGCTTTAAATCTGCACTTGTCTCCTTCCTCAGGCCTTAAATCTGCACTCGTCTCCTTCCTCGGGTCTTAAATCTGCACTCGTCACCATCCTCAGGCCTTAAATCTGCACTCGTCTCCTTCCTCTGGCCTTAAATCTGCACTCGTCTCCTTCCTCTGGCCTTAAATCTGCACTTGTCACCATCCTCAGGCCTTATATCTGCACTCGTCGCCACTCTCGTGGTATTTCTGGTTAAAACGGGATCATGTGACCCCGGCTCGGCGAGCCCACTCACATGATGGTCTGGGTGACCCTGGGGTGGCGGCTCATGCCGAGGTAGTCGTTGCTGCACCACACGGACACGTCGCGCTTCGAGCGGAGCGACTGCGAGTAGTCGTCGGCCATGGGGAACGAGGAGGCGCGGCGGTTCACCGTCTTGAAGACCCGGTACGTGTGATCCGCCTTCTTGCTCTCGATCCTCTTCTCAAAGTACTCGTCGTACTGGAAGGTGACGACTGGAGGGAGGGAACGCGAGGAGGAGGATTTTTAAAAAAAAAAGGGGTTTAAACTAATTTAAACTAGAATGGGCACACGGTAGAGCGCATACCTTCGCATATCACAAGATTGGGCATTGAATCATGAATATTTTGCCATTAATTTCATGCCAATTGGATACAAATTGACCGCACTATGATAAAAATAAGATGTTGACCTTTTCATGACCTTGACCTTGACCTTTGACCCGATCGATCCCAAAATATAATCAAATGGTCCCCGGGTAATAACCAATCACCCCACCAAATTTCATGCGATTCGGTTTAATACTTTTTGACTTATGCGAATAACACGCACGCACGCATACAAATACACAGCGTTCAAAACATTACCTTCCGCATTTTCAATGCGAAGGTAATAAAATCGAATAGACTACGAGGAAACAAGTGTGCATTGTGAAGAAGCCGTCTTTCGTACCCTCGGGCAGATGGTCCTTGAGCAGGTGAGACACGGGTCTGAAACGGCCCTCTGGTGCCCCCGCGTGGGCCCCGATCGGGCCCTCGACGGATACACCCACGGCTTTCTTCCCTATTAAAAAGAAGATGCTCAATATCAATGCATGACATCCGTTTCCCGTGAGCATGACATGTCACTCGACCTTTTCACACCTGATCTAGACGAGTCACCCGTGGCTCACCTGAGTGCATTTCCTGGACGTCCTCCTGCAGCTCCACGCCGGCCTCTCTCACCTCCCGGTAGTTCCTCTGCTCCATTTCCGCAGCCAGGAACGGGCACTTGGAGCCAGCAGGTGGCGTGACAAGACCCGGGGAAAACTGGTCTTCAGGCTTTGGATCTACAGAAGACGGGGAATACATTTTTTTTTCTACAATCTGTCAATAAAAAATAAAAATCCCTTCAAATGAACTACAGTTAAGTCAACCTTTGGACGCAGAAGCCGAGGAGGAGGAGGTCAGAGTTCTGACCAGAGGCATGGAGGCCAGGTCCATCATCACGGGGCACTTCTGGGCATAGCTCAGCAGAGAGGACTTCCCGACGGTGAGGAAAGGGCACCGGTGGATCATCGCGTCCATGGGAGGCCCTCCGGACCTGAAAGAGAGGGAGAGGAACAAAAGAAAAGAAGGGAGAAGCATTAAAAAAGACATCCATTACATACAGTATGCTGACATGCTTTAAAGAGACAGGTAGTGGGATTTAAATATCTTTAGTTTAAAAAAAATTTAAAAATTCTCCCACGCAGTTATTATAATATGTTTTTCTTTACCTGAACACATCCCAGTGCACCCTGACGTGACGGATGAAGAATGTCTTGAGAAACATGACCGGCTCCTCACTAATCTATGAGCAGTGAGACTGGGAAAGCGCTGCGCTTTTTTTTAAAGCCCAGGAGACTACTTTCATTCTCTCTGCGCTCCGCAGTCAGCTGTCCTTGACAAGTGGAGAATGGAAGGCCTCTCGAGGACCCGGCTGGCAACGAAGGAGACGATGAAAACGCACGTGAACCGGACCAGACCGAGCACCCCGCCCCCCCCTCCCCCCTCCCGCTATCCTGCGTGTGTCAAAAACACGAGGCTGGATCCCATGAAGATCTGCATCACAGTCTCTTTTTCTGTTTCATTAAAAATGATATAAATATTTCTAGAAATGGAGGGAACTGACCTTGACTGAACTTTTTTTTTTTAAACACTGGAAGGGCAACTAGATTTTTTACAATTTACTGCAAACAAGTTATATATTCATCATTATTTAGCATTATCTACAATCTGTTAAATGAAAACAGCATGTAAAAACTGCCCTTGCCAGAGATATATAATATAAATGAATCACAGTTACCAAGTGATCTCACAGTATCCAGGTGCTTTATTAAAAATAAAAAAGTGAAATACTTTTCTCCAGAGGCAAATTGGTCAATATTGGCACTCAGCCGCAAAAAAAAAGAAGGAAAAAAAAGATTGAGGAATTAAATGATTTTAAAAAAAGAATCTGTTTCGATCAATAAAAGCTGATCAGTTTATTGATGGCAGAGCAAGCAGTCACTATCTTCAGACTGGACCACATGACATCCCTCGTGCAGTTATTAAAATAACCCACCTGGCTTATTCTTTACAATTTAAATGCAGCTCTCGTCTTCCTTGGCAGTTTTCCCAAAGACGAATCTTCTTCTTTTTACCTTGAGAAAACTCTGCAGATAATATAACACTTCGGTCACTGCGGTGACGTAGCTGTAGTCTGTTGCGCAAGGGTGTAGCCACGCCCACCGGCCGTCAGGTAATGCTGCCAAAGATCGTCCATTACAAAGAGGAAGCACTCTACGTCCATTGAACTGGACACAGGAAATACTTTTAAAAGTTTAGTTGTTTTTTTAAGTGAAATGTTTTGTCTGATTGAAAACGTCACTTCTTCAATATGATCAGTGTTGCGCCCCTCTTTAACAATGTTGAATATTTGCCCACTGTACTTTTACATGTACTCAATCAAGTAGGCTACTGGACTTTTAAGTACAGTTATGTATTAAGTATTTCCATGGTAATTATATTTCCACCTAGGTACTTCCCTTATTACATTAAAGCGTCAAACATTTTACTTGAATTATTATTTTGCTTATAACTAGATTAGGACTTTGTGTAAAAATAAATTAAAAAAACACAAGTTAAAAACATTAAATGTAACACAATGTCGCATATTAAACCAACCAAACATGCATAGATCAGTTAAAATGAGCTCAGCTTAGACCAACTAATCAAAGTACAGATCAAGTGCAGCAATAACATAATAACTGTATAGTGACCCCGTTGCCTATGCATTCTTGTAAGTATACCTGCAAACTCATGAGGGGTGAAAGGTGACAACGGGGGGGGGGGGGGGGGGGGTGCAGGTGACTTTCTTTCTTTTTTTGTCACCACACCACATCCACGTTGTTTGAAGCCTCAAAGCTTTTAGAACCGCAAGTCCGCAACTAGTCATTTTATTGTTCTGACCACAAATCTAAATAATGATAATAAACAGTTTAAGAACAAATGGTCCTCCGCTCTGACTCAGCCCTATAATGATAGTAATAACAAATATACATTGTCATTATATATAATATGGTTAAAGTCATTCATGAACCAACTTCCTTTTGTTGTTGCCTGAACAGTCCTCATGGACTTTTCCCTGAATCTGTTCTGTCTCTACCTGTTTGTCACGATACTCATATTTTAACTTCTCTACATATTACATACCTGCCATAAATATCATGATACCCGATACCAGAATTCAATACAATACCATAAAAACAATATGGTATATTTATCTATAATAGTAATAAATAAAACATCTGTATGGTTCACTTTTTACCAACTTTTTCAACACTTAACAAATGACAGTAATATTAGTATTAATACAGCCAGATATGAATGAAACTACATGGTTCCATCATAGCATTGATTATACACTATGAGGCCGTTAGTCTCTGACCAGATGATACACAGTTCATCAGGATGAGCAGCTGTAGAGTTACACAACTTTACAGACTGAAACATTTCACTTCTGGCATCTTTTTATTTTTTAAGCCGAAGTCGGTCTCTAAAGCTGCGCCACTTCTCTCTGTGGGCGCTGCGCAGCGCAGTGTGCGCAGACAGGGTCCGTGTACGTAATGTTATTTCGTTTTTTCGTTTCATTCCAAATACGGAATACGGAAATCACGTGGTTTTTTCGTTTTCCGTTTGAAAACCAAAAATGGAAAAACGGAATACCACCTCCGTATTTCGTTTCTGCTGTCTGAGACCAAAAACGACAGAACGGAAGTGCTTAAAATGAAGTCAAAATAAAAGCCAGTGATACATATTCGTATTAACCTTAGAAGAATATTAATTAATCAATATAAAGAATAAAGAATTAAACGGGGATATTTTCACGATGCAAACACATAGCAGGGTATTAATAAATTATTTAATTTAAAATATGGATTTTTATTTCAAGATATTCATGTAATTTGCATGCAAAATAGGTCTACCCGAACCAGCGGACAAAAATTCAACCCGCTTCAAAACTCAGTAGTCCAATTCCGCGGGAAAACCGCGGACCTGGCAACACTGCCTGGTTGGTTAATAAGCAATACTTATAAAGTAGGGGGAAAGTGAGAAGATGTGTGTGTGTGTGTGTGTGTGTGTGTGTGTGTGTGTGTGTGTGTGTGTGTGTGTGTGTGTGTGTGTGTGTGTGTGTGTGTGTGTGTGTGTGTGTGTGTGTGTGTGTGTTTTTTTGAAACATATGGTTGGATGGAGCAAGAAAGACTGTCCCACATTTACAAAGAAACAAATGGTCAATTTGACCCGCAACATAACAGGAGGGTTAAATGTAGTTGACACTACAAAGGGTTGCATTTTGGGTAACTGAGTTTATTCTGTGTTTATCTCCCGCAGTAGACGTGTTTAGGTTTGCCACTGCTATATACACTCTTTTGCACTGAAGCACGCAAGATGGACTCCAGCCTGTTACCTTACTTAGATATTGTACAACAAATGATGCATAGTGGCTGTAGTGATGTGGACATAAAAAACCACTTGATATTTGAATGTGGCTTGCGTAGAGGAGCGTCCGTAATAATATTCGGAAGTTTTGTAAAGACCACGGGTTAAAAAGACAGCGAGTGACGGACCAACAACTTGAAGCTGCAGTCTCCAATGCAATAACACAGGTAGGGTGCAGTTAATTTATTTGCGCGAAATAATGCATACAACGAAACTATAAGTGTGTGTAAGGTTAGTATGTTATACTTTAACCCTCCTGTTATGTTCGTTTCTTACATACAGCCGTCATGCTCCCGGGTCAGTTTGACCCAAAAGTGGTCAGAAACAAAAAAATCCTAATAACTATAGTTTGTACCTCATCACCAACACCATTACGAACAATCCAATCAGTTTTTAGTGGAATTGAGTTATTCACCCCTCCATAGATTTAATGAAAAATACATGTTCAAACAATTTTTTAGGTACATTGAAAAAATCTAAATCTAAATTAAATTGCATTAGTTTACTATAACATGTATATTCTCCTAAATTTTATTAGCATTTAGTCAAAAAATGTCATGGGGTGATGTAGATAAATAGAGATGAGACACCTGTGTTCAGTGTCATAATGACCCGCCCACTAAAAATCAAGCCAAATGAGTCATAAAGGATTTGTATTGAAAGTAAACTTTAGTTATGTTCATTTATAGTGTTGATATTCATAAATTATGCTGATGGGTGCTGATGGAAATGTCACTCTTGCCTGTCTTCAAAACTTGAGAGCCCTGAACAGGGTGTGTGTCACTCTCAGTCACCCAGTCTATTAGAAGTACTAGAGCACCATATTTATTAGGAGAGACATGAAAGAAAGCCTTACCTTAGTGTCCCATGTCCAATAAAGGTGTATTTAGGCGGGAAATGAGAAACATTTGTAAAGTGTGGTTCTCGTGGGGTGATGGCCGGGCACACAGGCAGGATATAGATGGTTCATACAAACAGATGGTAAGAAAGACTGTCCCACATTTACAAAGAGGGGGGGGGGACTCCATAATAGCTATTGTATTTAGTAGTTATATAGTTATTGTAACACGGTCCGAAAACTGTGCAGCTCCACGCAGCTCCAGCCGCAAATACCTGCCGTAAAGTGTGATCCATGTGACGTCATTCTGTAACTTGCTTGTATTTATTACAATAACAAATGATAACGACATCTTTTAACATTAAAGTTAGACACAGATCTGATTAAAGGTCAACATCTGAATCCAACTAAATAATGTAGCCTACTGCTAATTAAATTTGTCTCTTACAACTATGAAAATGTAACGAGTAAAACATGTTTAAACTGCAACTAGTTTTCATAATCATCTATAATTCAAAACACTTAACAATTAATAGTAATTTAATTGGAGTTGAAGTTGACATTTCATGGCTTAACATTACAATGCAACATGTATTCCTTTCTTTATCTTCAGGGTGGTCCTACCTATGGCAGGAAAATGATGACTGGGAGTCTTGCAGCTGCAGGTGTCTTCGCATCAGAGAGTCGTGTTGGAGCTGTTTTGCGCAACATTCACCCACCTTACCAAGGCACGATGCCAGGTTGGTTTTTTTTTCTCAAATTAGAATATGTTGTGCTATTCAATAAGGTCATGATGTTCTTTTTTGTCTGTGTTTAAAGGAGCAAGGAACCTCAACCCTCTTCCTTACCATGCAGCCTATGTGGGTCACAAAATCCACATGGACCAAAATGAGAAGATTGTCATGTTTGGCGTGACTCATGTGCTGGCAATAGATGGCTTCTCCAGCAAAATTGTTGGACAAGCTACGATGCCTGTAAAGAACAACCTCACCATCTACAATGACGTTTACAGGTAATTGAAAAGACTGTTGTCCTTGTACCCTAAACATTACAAATCATCCCCATTTTATGAGGTGTTTTAACAAGGTGTCTGTGGGTCCTTAAAAACAAAAAAATGCATTTAAAATTAAATATCTTACAATTTCTTGAAGACCATTTTGTCAGCTCTGAAAAATGCACTTGATTAGGAAGAGACGCACATTTTCAAAAGTGGATTTAAATTCAATATGGCTTGTTAATGTATTAAAAGAAAATGCTCAACTTAAGTGGGATTAGTCGCATGTGAAAACCTTCATAATATAATTTTTTTTAGTTTGGATTTGAATCAACGTATTAAATTGCATTCATATTGGTCTAAAAAAGGACTTAAATTAAACTTATTGAAAACTACAGAAACCCTTTTTAAGCAGCAAGTTAAAACTCATCTCACCTCATCAGTACCTGATAACACAAGACCTACTACACATTTTGTAAATGTATCTGACACCATTAGCCTTACCCTCCATACTGCTGTCTGCCAATGTTATGTTTTCTTGCAGGAGTGCAGTAATGGAATATGGGATGTGGGACCAGGTCAGAGTGGATCATGGAAAGGAGTTCTACCTCACTCTTTTCATGCAGGAGAAGTTGGCCAGCCACCTCCACAACACTGAAAGGCCACCATATCTCCAAACACCATCGACAAAGGTGATCAACATACAATGGTTTTGCTGATTATAAAGTTAATCAACATGTAATTAAATAACTATTTCACACTTTCATTAATTATTCAGAATGGTTAACTGAAGATATTGAAATGTGTGAAAGTAAGTTAGTCTGGGGGGGCGGGGAAAATATTTGTTTATCAAGAATCTGAAAATGTCTATTTTGCAATGACAGAATCACAGAATCGAGAGAATCTGGCCAGAAATCAACAACCGGGTTAACTACCCGTTGAAAGCTGCATTGGTCCAACTGGTGGATCAGGAGGAGCTGGACATGGAGGACCAGATGACTCGGTTCTGTGTGTCATCTTTGACATGCCAGTTGGCCCAGATCGGTGTTAACCGAACTGTGCAAGCATGGAATGCACACAGGATTCCTGGTATGTCTTCGGGTTGGTCTTTCAAGCCTTTTTTAATGTGAATAATTATTTTCAAAATGTTTTACTATTGAATGTTTCTTAAACATGTTTAATCAAATACTAGAAGGAGCATGTTGCAATACATGGCATGGTTGTGACAGCCACATTGAATTATTATTACAGGGAGGGGGATCCCAAATTACTTGGCCAGAGATGGATGCCCAAATAAGCTGTCGACAGACCTTTTGCCAAATGCATCTGTGGCTGCAGACTGGTACGACCAGGAAGTGGGCTCACTGACACGAGTGTCAGACTTTGGCACCAACCCATTTCCAAGTTTACAGGACCAGGAAGCTGCAGTGAGGGATTTGCTCTGCAGTGCCCTGATACAAGTGTACTGCTGGACAATGCAGTGAATAATCTGCCACAACCGTTCAAAGATGGACTCAAAGGCCTCATCGACATCTCAAGGAGAAATTGTCAACGCTGATGTTTTATGTGTGTCTAAGTTGTTCTTGTCTGTGCTTTTTAATTGGTTCAACTGACGGAATGTTTTTTTCTTTTCTTCAAATGTTGGGGGTCTAAAGGGAGAAATATGTTCTTTTTGAATAAACACTTCTGTTGTCTTCAAAGTCTGGCACGAATTTCATTTTTAATCTGTAATGGGAAAGTCTGGACCTGTAACACCAACTATTGATAGTGACACGGTGTGTTGACCCCCTGCCAGTGTGAGTAAGGCACTGGAAGATAGCTTGTTCAGTGACCTCTGACCTAGGTAACAAACTTACACCCCAAAATATACACACACAAGACGGTTGCAGCCGGTTTAGGGCGGTGAAGCCATGATAACTTCATACATTAGTCATGCCATTGTATCACTTGTTTCAGGCTCATAAGTCGGTCTCCCCGACAGCCGGATGTCACAGATTTGGACCCAGTGTGAAGATTTCCCACTGGAGGAGGACCCCTATGTGGTTGGGAACCTCGCTTGTTTATGAAGGGCAGCTTAAGGACCCTGACACCCTCAGTTTGGATGTCAATCTGACACCTATTGCTTCACAAAGAACACAGCTGATGTCTGAGCACTACAATCAAACAGCAGGAACAAACATCAATGATAAACAATCTGAGCCAACCTAGTAAATCACATAATACTAAACACCATTTTGACCTGAGCTTGTAGCAGGTATAAAGCTTCAGTGGAAGCTCAGTCAGGACGGTTCATACATCTGACATTCACTTTTCATTTGGAACAGCTCTTGGAAGGCAAAACTTTGATGATGTAAATCATGAGAGCAGATTAGCTGCAGATGGAAGAATCAGAGGAATTGAGATCCAGCAATACAATTCAAATATAAGAATGTAATCCTAATGCAATGCTACCACTAATTCTGAAGGCTCCCTCTTTTAGGGGAGTAGTTAACTTGTGCTTGACATAAAGAATTAGAAAATACCAAAGATTGTCTTTCTTTACGAATCTAGAAGTGTGCAGATGTCATTGGATCAGATATAAGTACATGTGAGCTGCTGCTCTGAGCTAAACAAGGCCACGACCTGTTGCTCTGAGCTAAACCTGTTAGCCTACTATTAGCTAAACAAGGTCATGACTTGCTGCTCTGAGCTAAACAAGGCCACGACCTGTTGCTCTGAGCTAAACAAGGCCACGACCTGTTGCTCTGAGCTAAACCTGTTAGCCTACTATTAGCTAAACAAGGTCATGACTTGCTGCTCTGAGCTAAACAAGGCCACGACCTGTTGCTCTGAGCTAAACCTGTTGCTCTTAGCTAAACAAGGCCACGACCTGTTGCTCTGAGCTAAACCTGTTGCTATTAGCTAAACAAGGTCATGACCTGTTGCTCTATAAGCTAAACAAGGCTCTGAGCTGAATATGGCTTATCTAAATGTACATGCAGAGATATAGCCATAGGGGCCTACGGCTAAACACAGGCAACAACGCCAATCACTACTGTAAACTATGTGAGACATCTTAGAGATGTGAGGAGCTGTGCTCTCCATGTTTCAGTCTGATACAATAACTCATGGAGTCAACTCCTCAGAACATGTTCACACAACACAGAGCTCCATCCTTCTGGAGACCAGAGGACTACATGATGATGATGTGATGTAGTCAGAGGAGTAAAGACACTGACAGCAGAGTCACAACAGAACAGGTTACATGTTTATGATGATTTAGTTTATTTCGATCAGCAAAATATACAACAATCATAATTCAACAAAAGAAGAAAGTGGCTGACCGAAAGGGTCGAGGCTGAAGCTAACGAGCTTATAAGTGCCCTAACCTATGATTTCTCGAAAAAACTTATTTCAAAGAATCATATATATATATATATATATATATACACACATACATACGTATACATATACATACATATACACACACATATATACATATAAACACACACACTATACATACACACACATGCATATAAACATAAAACGAAAAACAAAACAAAAAACGTGTCCCCATTAACCGTTGATGTAATGATGATGTAGTAATGAAGGTTACAGGTGAAGCACAGGTGGTGCTGTGACTGGGTGCTAACTGAACGCTGCTTAATAAGAAAAACTCAACTGTCTCTTTATTTTTCAATTGTCAATATGTATTGCCTCGTGGTCATCATATCCTCACTCTTCCATGTGGGAATGTTTAGTTCCAAAATGACCCAAATAAAACAAGTAAATACATGATGTATACAACTATGCTGGAAATTAACCATGAACATAAATATCAGAGGAAATAAACGGCATTAAATACATATGTATCAATAACAGGTATACTGCCATCTAGCGGTATAAAGGTGAACCGTTTACTCTGCGTATCGTCTCTGCACAGAAACATTACTTTGATTAATCTATATTAGGAACTGTGTTGCATCAAACAATGCAACGATTAAGTGAGAAGGTGATTCTTGCTGTGTACATGAATATTAAACTTCCCGTCGTCACCACTGTTGCTAACATATCCAGGTTTAATTCTTTATTCTTTATATTGACTAAATTATATTCTTCTAACGTTACCCTGCTATGTGTTTGCATCGTTAAAATATCCCGGTTTAATTATTTATTCTTTATATTGATTAATTAATATTCTTCTAAGGTCAATACGAATATGTATCACTGGCTTTTATTTTGACTTCATTTTAAGCACTTCCGTTCTGTGGTTTTTGGTTTCAGACAACAGAAACGAAATACGGGGGTGGTATTCCGTCTTTCCGTTTTTGGTTTTCAAACGGAAAACGAAAAAACCACGTGATTTCCGTATTCCGTATTTGGAATGAAACGAAAAAACGAAATAACATTACGTACACGGACCAGACAGCTCGACACGGAGCAGCGCGTGCGCTCTGATCGCTCCCTTAATGAAGCATCGATACTACAAATATGCTAAATCACATCGTGTTTAACGTACGGGTACTTTGTTAGGATCGCTACACCGTGCAGCGTGACAGCAGCAGATGTGGCGGGCTGACATTCAAGCTAACCTAAACCCCCAAACGATGTCGACATCTGAACGCTGATTGGCCGAGACTCGACACGTCCCATCAAAGATGTTTTATTGCGAAGAGCACCACTTCACACTTTTCTCCGCGTCTCACTGCAATCTACCGGCCGTCAGGTAATGCTGCCAAAGATCGTCCATTACAAAGAGCACTCTACGTCCATTGAACTGGACACAGGAAATACTTTTAAAAGTTTAGTTGTTTTTTAAGTGAAATGTTTTGTCTGATTGAAAACGTCACTTCTTCAATATGATCAGTGTTGCGCCCCTCTTTAACAATGTTGAATATTTGCCCACATGTACTCAATCAAGTAGGCTACTGGACTTTTAAGTACAGTTATGTATTAAGTATTTCCATGGTAATTATATTTCCACCTAGGTACTTCCCTTATTACATTAAAGCGTCAAACATTTTACTTGAATTATTATTTTGCTTATAACTAGATTAGGACTTTGTGTAAAAATAAATTAAAAACACAAGTTAAAACATTAAATGTAACACAATGTATATTAAACCAACCAAACATGCATAGATCAGTTAAAATGAGCTCAGCTTAGACCAACTAATCAAAGTACAGATCAAGTGCAGCAATAACATAATAACTGTATAGTGACCCCGTTGCCTATGCATTCTTGTAAGTATACCTGCAAACTCATGAGGGGTGAAAGGTGACAACGGGGGGGGGGGGGGGGGGGGTGCAGGTGACTTTCTTTCTTTTTTTGTCACCACACCACATCCACGTTGTTTGAAGCCTCAAAGCTTTTAGAACCGCAAGTCCGCAACTAGTCATTTTATTGTTCTGACCACAAATCTAAATAATGATAATAAACAGTTTAAGAACAAAAGGTCCTCCGCTCTGACTCAGCCCTATAATGATAGTAATAACAAATATACATTGTCATTATATATAATATGGTTAAAGTCATTCATGAACCAACTTCCTTTTTTGTTGTTGCCTGAACAGTCCTCATGGACTTCTCCCTGAATCTGTTCTGTCTCTACCTGTTTGTCACGATACTCATATTTTAACTTCTCTACATATTACATACCTGCCATAAATATCATGATACCCGATACCAGAATTCAATACAATACCATAAAAACAATATGGTATATTTATCTATAATAGTAATAAATAAAACATCTGTATGGTTCACTTTTTACCAACTTTTTCAACACTTAACAAATGACAGTAATATTAGTATTAATACAGCCAGATATGAATGAAACTACATGGTTCCATCATAGCATTGATTATACACTATGATGCCTTTAGTCTCTGACCAGATGATACACAATTCATCAGGATGAGCAGCTGTAGAGTTACACAACTTTACAGACTGAAACATTTCACTTCTGGCATCTTTTTATTTTTTAAGCCGAAGTCGGTCTCTAAAGCTGCGCCACTTCTCTCGCTGTGAGCTGCGCAGCGCAGTGTGCGCAGACAGCTCGACACGGAGCAGCGCGTGCGCTCTGATCGCTCTCTTAATGAAGCATCGATACTAAAAATATGCTAAATCACATCGTGTTTTACGTACGGGGTTTGTTAGGATCGCTACACCGTGCAGCGTGACAGCAGCAGATGTGGCGGGCTGACATTCAAGCTAACCTAAACCCCCAAACGATGTCGACATCTGAACGCTGATTGGCCGAGACTCGACACGTCCCATCAAAGATGTTTTATTGCGAAGAGCACCACTTCACACTTTTCTCCGCGTCTCACTGCAATCTCAACGGCAGCGGGCCAGGTGACCCCCCCCTCCAAAAACAAAAACTCTTCGGATCTCCACGATTCACGTGGATGACCTATTTCTAGTTCAAAACAGTGAATTTCACCGAAAGGTGACAAGTTTGCAGGTATGTGTAAGTCCACGACGGTTGCTGTTAGCTGAGTTCAGGACGCGTGCGATTAACGATGCAAGTTTCAGGTTTCGTACACAAAAATAAAACGTTTGCCGTCATAACAAACTGCAAAGAAATGTCAGCACCCATTTTTAATCACTAATAACTGTGATTCAGCCTTATGTGGATATATACACTGCAACAGTTATAGTTAAATCAGACATGTTAAGAGGAAAAAATAATAGATTAAATGAAGACTGCCTCCACCTGCTGGAGGACAGATTTCATGGAGAGAACAGTAGCGGGAGCTTTTGACTGTTGTGCACCAACAATGAAACAACTCGCCTGACTCACTAAATCACACATCCACTTATTGTAAGTCGCTTTGGATAAAAGCATCTGCTAAATGGCATGTAATGTAATGTAAATCATCCTTCTCCTCGCATCACGTCATCTTTGCACCGACACGCACAGCGATGTTCGGAGGCTGTAAATCACGCAACACAATGCTGAAACAAGTGTACAATAATTAACTCCATGTATGAACCCGATCCACATAGTGTGTGTGTGTGTGTGTGTGTGTGTGTTTGGGAGCATTGCAAAAAAAACCGAGAAAAACACAAACGAGTTCCGACTTGTCAAAAGGGGAGACAGGGTTTTTAATGATAGGATGAGACAATCATCAATCACAATTAGAACAGTTAATCGTGAAAAAAAATTTAAATAGAGCAAACATTACAAACCAACTTCATATGTTTTAATCCGTCCGACCAGGGCGAGGCACGACAAGTCAAACGGAAAGATCCGTCTTCAGTTTAGCGCCCGTCTTTTTATTTTAGCAGTTCACCTGCGACGCCACTAGGGGGCGGCAGAGTGCTCACACCCAGCCCCCGTACCGCAGCTTGTTGGGCAGGTAGACGCTGGTGAGGAAATCTGGCGCTATGGCTGCGAGGGACTGGATCTCCGCCTTCACCTTACTCTGCTGCATCAGCTCCATCTAGGGCGAGAGCGAACGGGCGCTTATATAAAGGAGCGCAAAGGGAGGAGGCGCATAAATCATCATCATCATCATCAGGCGTTTATCTCCAACGGCCACAGAGCGGCTCCTCCGCATCGTCGGTACCAGCGGGCCGACGGTCCTCTCGGGCTCATTCCTGCGCCGTGTGTCACGCGTTACCGCCGCTGTAAACCTCTGGGAAAGAACACGTAAGTTTCCTCTTGAAAAGAAGAAAGAAAAGAAAAGACGCAGCGTGGTTCACACTCGTGTGCGGGAGGTGAAAGTCGTGTGAAATGGAAAAATTATGATTGAGAATTCAGAATCACGTGGCAGAGGTTCACACTCAACCATGTCTTTTAGGATAACTTAAAGAATAAAAAGTCACGATTTTGGTCAGATTTAACTTATATAGACATGAGAACTAAGCGAATAATATCTAAACTAGAATGGGCACTCGGTAGAGCGCATACCTTCGCATATTACAAGATTGGGCATTGAATTATAAACATAAAAATTGATCGTGCTATGGTAAAAATAAGATTTTGACCTTTTCATGACCTTGACCTTTGACCCGATCAATCCCAAAATCTAATCAAATGGTCCCCGGATAATAACCAATCATGCCACCAACTTTTATGCGATTCTTTGACCTTTCATGACCTTGACCTTTGTCTAATCAAATGGTCCCGGATAACCAATCATGCCACCAACTTTTATGCGATTCGGTTAAATACTTTTTGACTTATGCGAGTAACACGCACGCATACAAATACACGGCGATCAAAACATTACCTTCCGCATTTTCAATGCGAAGGTAATAAGATAACACTCAAATACCGTTTTGATCAAATTAGATGAAAACATTGCACTCAAGTCAACTCCGAAGCGGTTTCCTCTCTCACCTCTCTCTGCCAGTCGGGTTTGCCGGTGACGTACGGCCTTTTGAGGAGGCTGCAGAGTTTGCTCTCGTCTGTCCGGGTGAGGGGGATCAGGGAATCCTCTGGGACCCGCAGCCTAAAGAACGAGACGTAGATTGGATATATTTCTCATTTTTACGACACATAAATAATCAAATTGAGGTCGTGAAAATGGCATTTGCCCTTTTTCGGTACACATCCTCCCATTCTCGACAGACTCGCTTTTGAGTTATTATGTGTATGTTTAGGGAGAAACATAGGAGGGGAAGACAAAAAAATGCAGACTATAATTAAATGTATGTAAAAAGAAGAAAAAAAAGGCAATTTTGGCCTAAATTTGTTTACGGGGACGTATACTTAAAACTCGATACGCTCTCGGATGCAGTTCCGAGAGGAAAAGGAGAAAAAAAGTGAGGGCGACGGCAACAGAAACCAAAACAAACAATCCAAATGTCCCCAGAATATAATCCCAATTAGAGGCAGGAGGAGGAAGTAGGAAGTAGCGAAAGTGGAGTCCAAACCTCTTGAGGTCAGTGGGGAGGAGGCCAAGCCACATAAGGCTGGGGACAGTCAGACTGCGGGCCTCAAACGACATGGACTGTGGAGCACACACACACACACACACACACACACACACAATGCATCTCACATAAACACACTACTCGGCACTGTACCTACCGCGTGGTCACGCCCAACACATGTTCACAATGAAGTCGATGAACACGAGGATGATCAACAGAGACATCGCCACACAATCAGTCAACGTTTTCACTCCGTGCGATGTCCGTTTAAATATTCTGGGATGGATGATTGGGCCTTTTCTCTGACTTAAAAACTTAAAAGACGGGCATAATTACATATTGCTCACAGTGAGACAGTAAACAGGCCGCGTTGGATAATACACAGTGTAGGAATAAGTGGCGTGGCGGGACTCACCACTGATCCGTACTTGTAGATGCACATGATCTCAATCCCTGGGAGAACCAGAGAGAGAGAGAGAGAGAGAGAGAGACGCTGCAATCACCAGCATACCAGGGCAATTATCCACCGAAAATGTGTAACAGAGCTTCGAACAAAGCGAAGCATTACATGTGTGTCTCGCCATGCCATGGGGAAAGGGTTGGAGGTATGGAGAGACCGACGGGAAGAGAGCCGTCCAGCCAGGACGAGCGCACGCCAACGGGAAGAACAGTGAGACGAAGCACCGTGACGAAGCGGACAGGTGCCAACATCAGCTGACCCGGCGGGACGCTTCCACATCACTGGGCGTGCATGTGTGTATGTGTGTATGTGTGTGTGTGTGTGCGAAGATGAAAGGGCAGTCCCAGTGTTGTTAAACGTGGGGAAATACGCGAGGTACACTACCGTTCAAAAGTTTGGGGTCATCCAGACAATTTCGTGTCTTCCATGAAAACTCACTTTTATTTATCAAATTAATTGAAAATTGAATAGAAAATATAGTCAAGACATTGACAAGGTTAGAAATAATGATTAATATTTGAAGTATTAATTTTGTTCTTCAAACTTCAAGCTCAAAGGAAGGCCAGTTGTATAGCTTATATCACCAGCATAACTGTTTTCAGCTGTGCTAACATAATTGCACAAGGGTTTTCTAATCAGACATTAGTCTTCTAAGGCGATTAGCAAACACAATGTACCATTAGAACACTGGAGTGATAGTTGATGGAAATGGGCCTCTATACATCTATGGAGATATTTCATTAGAAACCAGACGTTTCCACCTAGAAGAGTCATTTACCACATTAACAATGTATAGTGTGTATTTTTTATTAATGTTATCTTTATTGAAAAAACAGTGCTTTTCTTTGAAAAATAAAGACATTTCTAAGTGACCCCAAACTTTTGAACGGTAGTGTATGTGCGAGAGAGAGAGGTGAAACAGGAATGCACTCGAAGACGGGACGGCGAGTACCGTGAGGGTCGGCGTCCACCAGGGCGAAGACGGGGACGTGCAGCGCGTCCCAGAGCTTTCTCACCATCAGCCTGCTGTTCAGGTCCGGCATGCCTTTACCCTGATGCACACAAACGCACCCGTTGAGCATACAACACACACACACACACACACATAAGGAATAATGGCCTGCGTGAGAAACGTTAACCGTGAATCAAGTTTTGGAAAAGGAAACTCACTGTGATCATGATGCAAGGAGACATCTTTGTGCAGAAGTCGTCGTCCAGTAGTCTCTGAAACGTCGCGTCCTTCTCAACGATCAGGACGAATTTAGCGGACGACACAATATCTGCAAAAACGATGAAGGAAAGAAAAACAACCCGGGACCCCGGCAGCTACGAAACGTACTTATGACGCATGATCCGAATAAATGTGAGGCTGTCAGGAGGTGAAAAGGATACTTCTAATCCCACGAATGTTGGATGAAACGGCAACAGCCTGCAACCAAACGACGCAATGAGAATCATCAGTCGGGAGCCTCGTGGTATTATATCGTTAATCGCTCTGGCAGGAAACAGAAGGCCCCCCCCCCCTTAGCGTCGCAATGCAAAGAGCGTTTCAGCTGCGCGACTTACGGCCGAGCTGGAGCGGCAGTCGACCCTCGTGCCGTCCTCCTCCATGTAACACAGGTCACCGGATATTAATCCCTTCGACGTGGCCAACTGGTGACGTAAAACACACACACACACACACACTAAAGTTAAAGCATGCTGTTATTAACACTGCCCCCCTTCAATTCCATCTCGGTTTAATCAGATGGACTTTTTTTTCTTTTTCTTCCCCTCCACAGGTGCTTCCCAAGATATGAAGCAGAAGAAAATGCTTTTAAAAAGCAAAGAGCTAAACAGATTTCATCTGCGGGACTTGAACTAATAAAACCAAAAGCATATCCAAAGGAATTTTGTTACACGGTCTTAACGTCTGAGGCGTGTGTGTGTGTGTTTTTTTTTCTTCTTCTTTTTTCTCCTCCCATGCATTCACACGGCGCACTGTCTCTCACATTACCGAGAACACACACACACACGCACGCACACGCACGGACACACACGCGCTTACCACATGTAGCGATCTGCGTGTAACCTTTAGCATGCAGGAAATATCATCCACGATGCTATCGACGGCCCTTTGAGAGCCAAACAGCTGTGTGTTGTTGTAATAGATGTCTCTGTGGAAACAAGAAAATGGAAATCTTTAAAATTCAGGCATATAAAAAACACATGCGCAGAACATGAATTTGAATCACGCTTTGACGATCGTATAAAAAATGCGAGCGGACGACAAATAAACCGATGAGACCTTTTCGTTGCAAACGAGTCGCTCTGCACGAGTTTGTAGATGACCTGGAAGATCTTGAGAATTTGCGCTTCAAAACAAGAGAAACCAAACAAAATCAGTGACTCTAAGAACACTTATTATTCACTTATCACATCTTTTTTTTTAAAAGGACACATTCTGTTCCTAATTAGGACGTCCACGTGGTCAACCGATCCCTAAAAGCCTCTTTCAACATATCCCGTCTGCCAATTTGTCACCGAAAACTATAAGTCTGACTTTTACTGCCGTTGGTGCGGCTTGGGAATGTGTTCACAGTGAAAAGAAATCAAAGCCACGTGAAGCACCGTACAACTGTAAAGCCGGGTTTGACTAAAAAGGAATGTCGGTTGTTCCAAAGAGACGACGAGAGGTAACCATAACGACGAGAGGTGTGCGTGTGGCTTCTCACCAAATTTAGTTGCGGACGACGGACAGTCGCTCCGAACGGTGGTGACGGAACTCTCCGGGCTCATTTGAAGCCCGACGGCGCTGTCAAAGCTCAAGTGGGAAAGTCGTGACAGAAGAAAAATAGAAAGAAAGAAAATGTGTGGAAAGGGGGGGGGGTAAAGAAGGGAAGAAAAGAACAGGGTTCTTACACATTTTGACCAATGGATTTCCATGACTTTTCCATGACTTTAACCCTCCTGTTACCTTTAGGGTCAAATTGACCCCAGGCTGTTTTTCACTGTGTCAAACATATAAGAAATATCAACTTTTAAATATATTTAAAGGGCTATTTAGGTCGTCAACAAACAAACATAAAGTACCTCACACTTAAACTTGGAAAACAATATTAATTCTAATAATTTTCTGGAGGTTTTAATTGCTGGGGTCAAATTGACCCCGAGGGTAAAATATGTTAGTAAATATAAAGGTAACAGGAGGGTTAAACCAAATTTCCATGACCAAACATGAAAACTGTAGAACATGTTGCGTATTGAGAGCTATCGCTGGCTTATATTTTGAGCGTCTTTCTTTTAAAAAAAATAGCTTATTTCAAACTCGGCGTAAATGAACATGTAATTATAACAAATTTCCATGACTTTTCCAAAACTTTTATGATTTAAGTTTTTTCCATGACTCCTCCAGGCCTGGAAATGACCATTTTAAAATTCCATGACTTTTCCAGGTTTTCCATGACCGTACGAACCCTGAAAGAAGCCATCAAAGAACTATACACAAAATTGTGTTTGCCATGTTTACTTTTAGAGCTTTGAAAACCAGCTCCCCCACCTGCGAGCCATCTGAAGCCCCGAGGGCTACCTGTGGGAAGGCCTCCCCCGTACCTCGCCGTCCTGAGGCCTCTGTGGAAACCTCTGGGATTTCCGAGCATTTGAAAAGGGCTGAGAATGTGCTTTAAGCTGCGGCGAGGTTTGATCCAAACAAGACCAGACAGTCCGCTTTGTTCTGAGCATCAGGTCCTCCGCAGCCCAGTCGCATTAAAGCCCTTTGTAAATGCTGTGTTTGTGTAGGCCGGAGCTTTTCACTCCCTTATCACGCTGTCATCTTTGTAAAGCAGCAGGAGGTTATTTCAACTTCAATCTCTCTGATCCAAAGTTTAATTTGTTTTTTTGTCTACCGCCTGCTTTGCCCAGTGCAGTCTGCTTACAACACCCCGTTACACAAAGCTGAAGTGTGTATTAAACGGCAATCGGATCATCTTGTGTGGCCTGACCTTCCCAAATAAAACAGAAAACCCTCCAGGTAAATGTTTGTTTATTTCTTTACACAACATGACTGCATGTGTTTACGCTTTTAAAAGGTCACAAGGCTAATTATTAGACAGATGTGTAGTCGTCAGGGCGAGTACAACATTTATTTTATCACGCAACAGCTTGTGTAAATAGTTACCTGATGTTGGCCCAGCTGGATCTGTTGGGCAGTGCCAGGACGGGGGCCTCGTCTTTGGAAAGACTCGTCACTATTCCGAGGATTACGTTTTCTATACGGGTCAAAATTTCCCTGCTGGAAAAAAAAAAAAATACAAGGCTTTAAAGATAGGCTGGCAACCACCTAGCAGATGGAGTTTCGGTTTTTGATTATATATATTTGATAATATTGTGATACTGTATAGTTTATTTTCTGGAAAATCTGAGAAACCACCTGTTCAAGCAATCACGCGTCAAGTATTTTATTTTGAAAAACTGTTTATATGTTGGATTTACTGAATATGATGGGGAACGTTTGCTCTCCGTTCTTCTTCATTTTTAACTAATTATTCAAAATTACTCCAATCTTAATTTTGGAGGAATTAGTGTCTGTTGAATCCGTCATTATGCAAATTATAACACTACGGATAGCTTGCCGGGAACCCGGATGTACCGCTAACTAGTTAGCTAACGTTAGCTTAGCTAGTTTAGAGTCGCGTTAGCTAACAACCGGGACTTACTTGCTGATTTCTTCTTCAACGCGCAGGCAATCTGTCATGAGTTCGACATTGTTCAGCAGTTCAGTACGAAGCTTGTCAACTTCTGCAAACGTCTCCGCTACACGGGATGCCATGATTATATGTTTTTACTTTACCGAAGACGAGCCGAGTGAACGTACATAAATCATATTCGTATGGATTCCCGCGTAAGAATATTGTGGAGATCTCGCGAGACTTGCGGTACACGCAGCTGACTCATTAGTTTGAAAGATTCACGTCGTTAAATGGTTTTGGACACGAGAAAGAAACTGAACAAAGAATATGATAACTTCACTTCCACCATATTTATCAGACATGGTAAGACGATATTCACAACATGACATGCATACATGTAGTTTATTTTTGTATTTCTGAGTGGGTTTCAAAGGAAGATATCAAGTTGTTTGTAGCCTACCTCTGATGAAAGTGACGTTAATGCTTAATAACTGTACTTATCTATAGCTTTAACGTACTCGTACTTTACTTGAGTATCTATTAAACTAGCTTAAATTGCAGAGAAAATGCACTTTAAAAAATAAACTTGCACACCAGAATTTTTTTTGCATTTGGTTATTACTAACTTACATCTATTTGGCCCTAAGTAAGAACCAGTGGTAACTAATCTCCACACATTAAAAAAGAGACCACATTATAACCATTTAGTTATATTTAGCTGTTTACTGGTTATACCACCAACACGTCTTTTAGTTGTATCCCACCCCAAAGGAGCTTAAAAAAACACAAAAGAAATAGTTAAAATTCGACTTTTGTGTTTTCAGTTTCAAGGGTTCCTCCACAATTTAGGCTACAGAAATAACTATTTTCTCTTTTGAAATGTCTTTTCTTCTGCACCTGGTATTTCCTCAGCTTTGACTGCCCTTGTCCTGCATCCTCATGAAGCCGAGTAACTGCAGGTCGTTCCACCTGGCAGAGAAGATTACACAGATCCTTATTTTCAATTTTATTGCCGCGTGCACACGTTGCTTTCATAGCCAAATGAAGTGTTGATGGCATATCTTTAAAACATTGAAATAGCTCAGGTACTCTAGTTGTGATATTCACCATTTGTAATGTTTATTTTCTTCAAACACCTCAAACAAATCTGTAAAGTTGCAGCTGTTAGCTGCACTTTCCTTCAGGCCTTTTCTCCTTGTATTGTGCTCTGCTTCACCTTCTCTCTCTTTCTCTCGTTCCCCTGCCCTTCAGGCCAGTCTGGGCCTGAAGGGATCCGAGTACTTCTTCCATGAAAGGCTCAAAGTACAGGGCTTATATATATACACCACTTACACCACCTGGTAGTTAAAAAATAGATAATTCCTTGTATACTACGCAGCAGTATATGAAATACTATAGGCTTATATACGGTATACATTGAATGCAACACTTGCAGTAAAGCATTTTCACCTGGTGGTATTGGTGCAAATGTGCACTTTCTGCAATTGTGATCCGCGTAATTCTGCCATTTCTAAATTAAAGCAGTTTGCTTGTTGTTTTCTTTACGTGTGTTGAGGTTCTAGGTCGACTGATGACGTCACAGGCACACGGCGACCTGGAAAGGACCGCAAGCAGCCGCCAGCCTTCCTCCTCCAGCTTAAGGTCAGCCATACGTGTAACCTTCGTCCATTACTGAGAGGACACACGTGTGTGTGTGTGTGTGGGCCGATTAGTACCTCATTGGTGTGGAAGAACAATCCCCATTAGCACCCTCTCAAGAACTTAATACTGAGACCCTTGTGACCTTGCTGCTACTTTGTGTGTGTGTTAATTGACAGTGATTTGAGTCTCAGAGGCACAAAATTGTCACGGTGGGATTAGGGTGGACCCAAATGCACGACTCAGGAGACAGATAATTCAAATAAAGATTCTTTACCGCGAGCGTCGTCAGGAACGGAACAGACAGAATAATCAAACTGTGGAACGCTCGAGGGCTCGGTCGGAAAAACACAAGACAATCTGGCAGAGGACAAATGCAAGTGAGGGAACCTAAGTAGACAAAGACTAATTAGGGAATGGGCAACAGGTGAGATGGGCATGAAGACCAGGTGAAGGTAATGAAGGACTAACGAGGGAGTGATCAGAGGCAGGTGAAGGGAGTTGGACTGACGAGATGGGAAGCAGGATCTGGAATGACATGATAGTTAGAGACAGGATGAAAACAACTAATACAAAAAGGAAGGTGTGGAGCTAAACTGTTACACAAAATGTATCCGTCGGCCACGTGGAAGTAATTTTTCGATCTATTTTTGATGATTGCGTGTAAAGAGTCCGTCTGCGTCCGCTAGACGTTGTACGTGTTGCTCATTCTGTGGCAGTTAAGTTCACTCTATCAGACGGTAATTTACGAATGACAGAGGTTTTAAGCTCCAGACATAAAACTGACATTACACGAATACGACGCCTTGAGGGAATCCCACATGTTGCTTCATCGACAACCTTTAAAAAAAAAAAAACTGTTCCAGTCTCTTTGTTGCATTGGGAGCTGCAGTCACGTCAAATCTATTGTTAAGACCCGAGAACCGTTCTCAGATTCTAAAACTATTAGGTCATCCCGAGTCTCCACCTTCAAGGAATTGCTGGCAGGCATGCTGCGTGTGTTCTGCGGAGGCACCGCGGTCTTTCTTTCGCAGTGTGAAGGCCTGGTCGGAGTGTGTGGGAGCCAGGATCTCAAGAGAAGAGGTCCGTGCCCCCGACCTGACCCGGAATATTTCCTAATGTGCAGCTTTACCAAAGGTTCCCCTTTCCCCTGAGTGACTTTGACAAGCTGCTTCCGTAGTAATGGCTCTTAATTTCTGAGTAATTGCTATCTCTAAGCGATGAGGGATGACCCCCTCACCCAGGCTGAAAAAAAGGAACAAAAAATCATAACATGTGGAAGTCCACAAGTTGTGGGGGTCCTTTTTTTTATTCTTCTTCTGTTCCGAAAAAGCCTGAGACCCCCGCTGTTCCTTTGGCCCGGGAGAGATTTGTGTCGAGTGTGAGGCCCTAACCCGAGGAGACAGAGTGCAACGAGTCATGTGCTTGTCTCGGGACGAGTGTTTGTGCTGGGACGGAGGGGGGGCCGGGGGGGGGCATGGGGGGGGGGAGGAGGGGGCTGCAGGGTCAGAGGAAAGGAGAGCGGGGGCACTCGTTGCAGGTGAGGGGGATTAGCTGCGGCTAGAGGCCCAAAGAAACTAAATACAGATCTGTCAACCTAATCCTCACAAATAGAAAACAGAGCTGCCCTCCCTTCACAATCCACATAGTTCAGCACATCCACCTCCTGCTCCTCTGCACCTCCCCCCCCAGTACCCCCCCTCCCCACCCTGTCCACTTTCTTCCTCGGGCTCTCCTGCTCCTCTGTTTCTCATCAGCTCTTGGCCTGGGCCCGTCTGGCTATTCCGTCTCCTCTCTAATGGCTCCTCAGACCTGCATCCACTAAAGAGGAGCTGACTGATCACCCAGGGCCCTCCCTGATTGACGGGCCAGCGCGGCGAGAGCCAAAGGGTGCCAGGCCCCCTCTCTGCAGAGACGGAAATCTAAATGGGACCTCTGCCTCGAGCCGCGTGGACCTTTATCAGGCCCTCACACCTCGGTAATGGATGCTGATAAGGCGCGTGGCTCGGCGAAGACGCCGGCTCAGCGTCAAGCCCGGATTTCTGTGCCGATGACACAAGTGACAGAGCGCCTTGAGTGATGACATCCTGCTCGACTAAGCCAGGCGTTTTGGTAGGCTTAGCTCAAACGGTATCTCTGACTGTCAGTCACACCAGCTCTGACCGATGGGTCTGGCTGGACTGCTGAGCGCTATGAATCAGATCCCAGCTCCTCCGGTGTTCCTCTATCGCGCCCCGTCCGACCGCAGACAGACGCAGGTGTGACGGGACGGAGCGGATGCGGGCGGAAGTAGGCGCTGAGTGATGGCGGGGAGGATTACAAGGTGCCACATTTAAAATAAGAGCATCGTGTGTTCCTCGGTGGGAAATATCCGCTTGTCATTTTGGCGCTGCATGCCGTGGACTCTGTTTGACATAAAGATGCAGAAAGTAGGGATTGGGTTGCATTTGCCGGTTCCAATTTGGCTCTGAATCTTAGTAATTGCTGAGATTGTAACACGTATACATATATATTTTGTTTTATGAGCACTGAGCATGATCAAACAGCCAGAAAGCTCAAAATATGTAATCTATCTGGCAGAGTTCTGAGTTCTTGAAAATAAAGTGATGTGTAACTTGAATAAAGGCAAAACTGAATAGATGTGATCATGGGAGAGCACTTGGATTCAATTATTCAATAATGGATCCACGTTGCGAAGAAGAAAAAAATGCTTTCAAACTCCAAAGCCTAAATGGGATTCGCAAAGTGCACTATTTTGAAGCTGTTTCATATCCCCCCCCCCCCCGCCCACACACACACACACACACACACACACTCCCCCTCCCTCTCTCTTTCTTCTGCCGGTCATACAGCTGGGTCTCATATGTTCATGAGGCCTCTGGAAGTGTGAGACACCAGAGAGAGGGGGGGGGGGGCTTTTGCAAAGGCTCAGCTCCACCTGGTTCGGCTGTTTTAACAGGCCGCTGGTTTTGTGCGGTGCCCACGGTGGGGCTGCACCAAAAATGTAGACGAGGGCGGACAGGACAGGCAGACAGGGTGGTGGTGGTGGGGGAGGAAAAAATGTGCTTCCATCCTCCTCTCTTATCCCTGCACCCCGACCCCACACTGCTTCATTTGAGGGTCAGTTTACCCTGAAAAAAGAGCTTTACAGTATCTTCCACCCGAACCTCATCCCCCCCCCCTCCTTCTGCGTACACGGGCCTTCAAAGGACTGCTGCCCGCTGCTCTCTGAGGCAACACATGAAATAAATATTAATCTGACCTCTGACCGCATGCTTTGAGCTCCTAAATAGAGATAAGCAGGCAGATGGGGGGGGGGGGGGGGAGGAACCGACTCTTGAAAAAGTATCATCTCGCGCTCTCGTCGGGGGACTAGAAGAGGGCGTTTCACGCTCGGCTGTGTGGTCTCCTGTGGAGCTCAGTGTCGTGCCCCGACCTGTCGGAGTGGGGAGGTGTGTGTGTGTGTGTGTCTGTGTGTGTGTGTGTGTTTGTGCAGGTTGTCTTAGATCATTGTGGGAAGAGTGTTTGTGTGCACTTAAAAATTTCCCCGGGGGCAAAATGTCGAATTTGAGAAACATTTGAGATAAAAAAAAGGCCTACAGAGGACAGGAAGAAGCAGCCGGTCGTAAATATGACACGTAAAAACTTCAGTCGTATGGTTGGAAAGCTGTCTCACTTCATCACAGTTTCTGCCCTCGAGTGATTTACTCGACTGGCTCCGCAAGCAGAAGTGTGTTCCACCCCTCTTTATTTGCTTTTATTGTGTTTGATCGTGTTTTTCTTTGAGTACTTAATCGCCTGGACAGTGAGTATCGCTGCATGTCTAAATATCTCAGTGGTTGTCTGTATCTCAGACAAAAATATTGAGTTTAGCGTGAAATACTTCAGATAAATCGTGTCCGTTCTTTCGGGTGCATTTGTTCAGATTCTTTTGCTTTTTAGTTTTCCTTGTCGAAGGCCCCTCGGTGCAGCTGACCCAGCCCGGCCTCCTCCGCCCGTGCCCACTGTTTACTGTGACTGTCATCGGGCCCATGGAGGCCCAAACAAAGGAAGGGTCTGTTCCTATTATTCTGGCCCGGGATCGTCAGCCCCTCTCTGGGCACAAATGGAGCCAAGGGCTTGTTGCAGGAGCACCAGTGTGTGTGTGTGTGTGTGTGTGTGGTGGTGGGGGTTTGACCTCACCAACCTTACAGCAAGGGCAAGAGAGCAAGAGAATGAGTGTAAAACAATGGGAGTTAGAGAGAGAGAAAGAGGGGAAGATGTATAGTTCTAACTGGAACCAGGACCTTTTCAAGTCCTCCGTTGGAAACTGCTGTAATGTAAACACCTGCGGCCATTAGCTGATTCTATCTGAGGCACCGGATAGAAATGTTTATATGTTACAGGCTACTACTGAAAGGCCATTTAAAAGCAAATAGAGGATTAGATATACAGAACGAGACGTGGCGGGCTATGTAAGCTCTCAGGCTTTAATGTCGGATTGTCATTGGAAAAGAAAGAACAAAAAAGAAGAGAGGAGTGCGAGGCCTTTGAAGACGAGAACCGACCACATTAAAATGTTCAGGAAGGTGGGCCGAGTGTAGAAGACCCCGAGACGCGCTCTGCCTCCTTTCCCTTCCCCTGTTTGCAATCACAGCTCGAGTCGTCTGGCAGGCCTCTCTCGCTGTGCCATTGAAGTCTAATTTGACTGTCGTAAAAAATCACCTGGCAGGCCGTACAGCCCTAAAACATCTCAACTGCTGAGCCTTTAAAACTCCACTCTCTGTGCAGTGAAACAAAATAATCTTTTAGGAGGTCTGTCTCGATGAAGCAGTGCATCTGAAAAACAGAGAGAGAGAGAGAGAGAGAGCGCCCGACGGGGTCAGGAGCGTTCCATTAAAGTGTGGTGTTTAAGAGGTGCTGGGGCCAGGAGGGGCAGATGGAGGGATGGAGGGATGGAGCAGCTGCCAAACATCTGCACGCTGCTCTCTCTCTCTCTCTTCTCTCTCTCTGTCTCTCTGTCTCTCTGTCTGTGCACCGCCACCTTTTGTCACAAACTTCCTGCTCCGGCAGTATAGGAAGCTTTGATATCTGCAACAAAATAAAAACTGGCCGTAATGCTGCCTCTCCACGACATCAGAAGACGACCGACGCCTGACTGCGAGCCGAGGCGTCCGCAGAGTGCACCTGCACAACGCACATGACGCAACCTCTCTCCCTCAGCGTGGAAGTATTCACCCACACGGGCTCGAATAACGACTCTCTCGTGATGAAGTCTGTTATTTTCCGTGTAGCCACGAAAGGTCCATTGTCACATCTTTTGTTCTTGAAACCGACACAACACACGCATCGGGCACCTGGGAGTTTGCGAGAAAGGAATGAACAAATGTGCTTTATCGTAAACCGAAGCATATCGGATACTAATTCTTTAAAAAAAAAAAAAATTTGCACAGCCACGAGCCAACTTCGCGCTATCCCCATTAGCAACCACAACACACACACACACACACACACACACTCTCACTCTCTCTCTCTCTCTTTCTCACACTCTCTCTCTCACTCTCTCTCTTTCTCACACTCTGTCTCTCTCTCGCTCGCCCCCCCCCTCCCCTCCTCCACCCCCTCTCCCCTGCTCCTCCCAGCTCACAGCCGCCTCCTCAGGACTCGTCCTTGTGTCTCTCCCGGTGAAGCGCGCGTCTGCACCGCAGCCTCCGCTCCGCAGTTGCACGCTGCTCTCCGGTTGGTCGCTGTTGGCTGCTGGATGAGGACAGAGGTCCGCGCGAGCACATTCTCCTGGCCCAGATAACCGATCAACAAACGGGACTGGTTTAAAAAGTGAAGTCGATGTTTCGTTTTGGGAGCACTGCCCTCAACATGAGGGTCCGTACCTGACGTTGGATACCGAACACAAGCCGCACGTTCCAATATCCACTTTTCTCCTTCTCTCTCTCGGCGAACTGAACTGAGCGCAATTACGCACGGCGAGTGTGATACCATGGCGCCGGTTTTGGACCGACGTGCGCCCGCTTTGCTGTTGGTTTGGAGCTACTGCGTACTGGCGGACACCGCGTTCACGAACTTCACGCTGGACAACGAGTTCCACTCCAGTTTCATCCACCGGCGGCTGAAGAGCCAGGAGCGCAGGGAGATGCAGCGGGAGATCCTGTCGATCCTGGGGCTGCCGCACCGGCCGCGACCCCACCTCCACGGGAAGCACAACGCCGCCCCGATGTTCATGTTGGACTTGTACAACGCCATGTCCACGGAGAGGGACGAGGACAGATACTCCTACCCCTACAAGCCCGTCTTCACCACCCACGGGCCGCCGATAGCCAGCGTGCAGGACAACAACTTCTTGAACGACGCAGACATGGTCATGAGCTTTGTCAACTTGGGTAGGCTTCTTATTCTCTCAGAAAAAACACTGTTGAACAGACGACTTTAGAGGATTTATAGACCAAAGTCACGATGATGCAACACTCGGTCTCAATCACAACATTTTGATCATAATATTTGCCTTGTAAAAAGAAATACCATACAGTGGAATTAGGTGAATATTTTTGATATCAGAGGTCCCTAAAATAGAAATATGAATACTTCTCGAATGGACACGCGCCGTTTTTACACATGGTTGGTTTGAGGGATTCTCTAGCTGTCGTGAAATGATCTGCTACATCTGTGTCCGGGCCATATATTCACCGTTTACTGCAAGCATTGCTCCCCACTTGCTGTTTTTTTAGGACCCATCGCTCTGCCAATAGGCTATCTGTGAGTCAAAGGTGACGGTTGTGGATGTTATCTTGTTACTTCCACTTGCACACACAGGAGACCAGCGCAACCACCACCTTCACGACATCATAATAATAATAATAATACCAGAAGTATCACATTCCAGTGTCCGTCTCTCTGGTAAACAGCTGTGCAACCAGTGAATGTCCAGGTGCTGCAGACGGCCAGCCAGCAGCTAATATGTCAGCCATGTGTTATCTAAAGAATGAGTAAGTCAACAGCGGGTGTGGGTTCAAAGTGCACTGGGTCCTCCCTGCACTCTAATCTGGAGACGTCCCAAAGTTTAGACACTCGGAACACCAAAATAATGCAAGTCAACGACTGCTGTTGGTTTCAGTTGTTCTCACTGTCGCGTCGTTGGAGGCGCGTCACTCACATGGAGTATTTCTGTGTCGTTATTGGCTGTTAAATGTTTTTTTCTCTCCTAGAAACCAATGTGCTTCTCTCATCAGAATGCTTATTGAAATCTAACTTTATTGCCGTCATCAACAATCAGAGGTTGTTAAGAGCAAATCATCCCAGCATTAGCAGGCGGTGTCCGATTTTCTGATCGGATAAACACATCGTTGCCCCACTCGTGTTCCAGATAAGTAGCTGCGATTATTTTGTTATTTTCTTTTTTGTGAATTAATCTTAATTGTATTTTGGCAGAGAAAAAAAACGGCAAATGCAGTTCTTGGCAGGAGGGAGGGGAGGTGACACTGGTTCCTCCACTCCACTGTGTAATTACTGTGGGAGCCGCTGCATTGTGACTATTTTTGACAGGCTGCGACACACAGATGGATTTGACCACAGAGACTCGCAAAGTCAAGGGGCCGACAAGGAAGAAGGGAGCTTTAGAGAGAGAGAGAGACAGACGGCAGATGGTCGGGACTCGGTCCATTTCTTTTTGAAGGGATGATGCTTAAAGCAGACGGAGAGTCAGCTGGAGAGGACATTTAATTTAATATATTGGAGGATCACGAAAAGAAAGTCACACGGCTTTTACCTGTCGATTCTTGTGCGATAATGTAATGACGGGTTGGCACTCGTCCAGGATGAGTCCTCCTCACCGTGGCACATGCTCAGTGTTTCCGACTGCGTCACTCATTTGGAGACAACGTGGGCACCTCTCGTTGCATTGTGTGTGCTATCTGCCACGTGTTGCATCAAGTCAGAGTCGGGTTCATTGTGAGGTTTCTCCCAGAGTCCCATCAAATGTGTGTCCAGGCAACAGCAGATCATATTCTGTTTCAGAGAGAGAGAGAGAGAGACGGATAAGTAAGCGATGGCTATCGAATGGATTGACTATTTCCTCTCCAAAATTCCTTCCATATTCGCATTTGCTCCCTGCGGCTTTGTTTTCTTCTTTAGGTCGCCTGTGAGCAAAAGGAGTGTGGCTTTTATTTAAAAGCTGTCCCTCAAAGCTCTGCACGTCTCCATAACTTGCGCGCCAAGGTGCATTAGTCAGACTTCGTATGCTTCCTGAGAGGCCCGCGTTCATGCACTGGCTTGTAATTGTATATATATATATATACACGGTTGAATACTATGACACGAATGCATCTGATTTCTCTGCAGGATGCTTCACGTTGTGAATATATCAGTACCGCACTTATTATGAATATCTTTGGAAAGATTTGACTTGCTTCCCCCCCGAGCGCCACTGCTGCACTTTGCCGTCGGCTCGCGTCGAGCGCCGCAGACTTTGGGACAGACCCCAGACCAGCGACGTCCTCTCGCTGAGTCACCCCCGGGGTTTTAAAAGCCCAGCTGTGTAAATGGCTTACGGCATTCGTTCAGAATGTACGACACGAAATACAGGTCACCCGCGGCACTGGGCGTGTGCCGCGACGACGCGCCAGCAAGTGAACGCAACACGCACGTCATGAACCCGTTTCTCAAGGGGAGGGGACACACACAGAAAGGTGCGTAAATCGAATTATAATGGGCCCATTATAATATCTTCAGTCTGTGTACACACGCACATCCATAATCACACACACACACACACACACACACACACACACACACACACACACACACACACACACACACACACACACACTTCTTGTAACTGTTGTTTAATGTCGTCCCAGTGGTGTCTGGCAGCATTCACCCTCAGCCACTGTGAATTAAGGCATTTCCTCTTTAACAAACCACAGCTTCCAAGTTTTTTTGTTTTTGTTTTTGGGCCGCTACTTTTTTTGTTGCCTGTGCTGCACTGCAGGTCAGTCCAGTTCAAGTCAAACTCTCACTCAGGCCGCGAAAACAATCACAGCGTCCCACACCTGAAATTCCCATTCCCCCCCCCCCCCCCAGACCACAGGAAAAAGGGCTCTGTGACTTGTTGGTCCGCTATTTGCATCCTGGAGGACTGAAACGGTAGCAGCATCACCACCTGTGTTTGCGTGGGTGGAGGGGTTTGACGTCTTTTACTGTAAAATGTTCGCATGAGATGTGTTAGTCACCGCTTCCTTATTTTGTCTGCACTCATGCCGTCTGGCAAAGATTAACGTAGCCCGAGGTGAGGGTGAGGAAAGGTTTGTGTGTGTGTTTGTGTGTGTGTGTGTGTGTGTACCTTTTTGGGCTGGCAATTAATTCGGTGTAATGGTTTATTCATCTTCAACGATCTTATCATGATATTGTTATAAGTTAAAGATTAAGAAAGCAACGATGCACATATTGCGCGTACATTATGTATATAATTTAGGGCTGTCAATCGATTAAAAAAAATTAACTAATTAATCGCACATTTTGAAATTGCGATTAATCGCGATTAATTGCGATTAATCGCAATTAAAAGTTAAAAGTTAAAAGTTCATTCTTTTTAAAGACCAAACTTCACACAGAGCTGTGTTTCAAAGAGGCTCCTACCTATAAAGTGCCAGCGAGGTATTTAATATTGTGGATGATAAATTGTTTCTTCAGTGAAACATCAGATTAGTAAAAAAAAAGAAGTAGGCCTATATTGAGACCCCATTGGTCCTGTCATCTTTAACGCTGAACAACAGCAGAACCAGTGGCCTTGGTAAACTGACTGACATTCAAATATGTCCTGTTCACCCTCTGGAGGCTGGGGGCATTTTCTCCATTTTACAAAAAAATTTAAATTCACCTTTTAAAGGCGTTTGCATATGACACATACCCCCACGTGTTCTACATCAACCATTCCAGAACAATCTCAGCTCTATTCAATGAGGCTCAGTTGTCCTGGTGCCGTGTTCTCTGCTCTCTGACTGACAGGCTGCTATAGAGCCTCGCCGTGAGGTGGGAGGTCCTTTATGATTTACTGAGTGTTCATTGGTTGTTTTTTTCCCAAAATGTTGACAGACAAACGGATTGACCAATCACGTTGAAGGTTTCGTGTGACGAGTTCTTTCCGCGCCGCGTCACCCGACACGTCGCCCTTTCGTTCCTCTGTGTATCAGAGGGGGAGACGGGAGGAAGGAGCGGAGGAGGAAACCCGACTGATTCATCCACGAGTTTAAACTGATTTCCGCTTCTTATTTTCGCGGAAAAATAATTGTTTTAAAAACGGAAACAGTGTCAAACCGTACTGCCGCGGTTTGACGCTCGGTTTGAGTGTAAAAACTTCAACGAACACCGGAAGTAAACAAAGTTGCGTTAATTGCGTAAAAATATTTTAGTGCGTTAACGCGGCCAAATTAATCGCATAGATTAACGCGTTAACGCTGACAGCCCTAATATAATTATATCATATTTTAACATACTCTTATAGATATGTCCTTTCATCATATTCTGGTGGGATTTTCACTATTTCTGTTTTAAAATTTGGTCAAAATGCACCAAAATGAGTTTTATGTGCAAACATCAACGTTTGTGATCCTGAATAATTCGTTTTAAAATGTTTGTTGACTAAAAGAAAGCATATAATATCATCAGGCTTCTACTTTTTTTTAAAGATTCTAAACTGTGTCGTACAGTGTGCAATTGGATTATTAGAAAATATCACAACGGTGAAAAAAAGAGCGCTAACCCGGCCGCGTTTAATTGCTCTTGTGTTGCTGCTGTTAATCTCCACCAGATGTGATACTTTTAACTAAACAGAGTTGAGGAGCAGGACGCAAACAAAGCTCGGAGGATGACTGCGGGGTCAGTGGTTAACAGGTCCATCTTTCCATCAGGAGTTGGTGGTTCAATCCCTGCCCTAGTTGATGTGTCCTTGAGCAAGGCACTTAACTCTGACTTGCTCCCTGTGTCTTTACAGCGTGTGAATGTAACATGGCGGTAAGTCGCTTTGGATAAAAGCGTCAGCTAAACGGCACGTGATGTAATGTAATGGGAGAGCAGACTTGGCCGAGTGAGTCAGTGCAATTAGCGGGTAATTATCCTCTGCGTTACCGTGGTGACCGGACAGCGCACCACCTGGCCCCTCCACCATTCGCGGCCCTCCTCCGCACGGGAGACGGAGACGGAGACCTGAGCCCGAAATGTCCCCGATTGGTGGATCAGTTGGGATGCATTAGAGCCCCCCCCCACATTCCCTCTTCACGCGGTGCTGAGGTTGATGCAGATGTTTCCCTCTGTCTGCAGGCCAGAGCAGGGGGGAAACTCTATCTTCTAAAGAGTCCAACGAGTCCCCTCGTCTCGACCTCCGCCATCCCCAGGCCGGCCCCGCCTCCACTCCGTCCGACACGCAGCACCACCCGATACCAAACGTCTCTCCCCTGCCCTCCTGAACAAACAGTATTGATTATCAGCGCCGGCCTCCCGGTTTTAATGAGTTGGTTACCGCGCGGTCCCGGCGGTGTCGTGTGGTGTTTAGTCTCCGACCTCCCGCTCCGGCCCTCCGCCTCCAGGGGTTTAAACCTCCCGTGCTTCCAGACATAAAACATTTCAACACTTTCTCAAGTTCTTTTGTGTGTTTTTCCACTCCCCACCTCTCTCACACATACACACTCACACACACACACACACACACACACACACACTTTCTCTGAACCCCTCCAAAAACACAACGTTCCCTTCCTCTCTATACTTCATTCCTCACTCCTTCCCTCTCCAATAAACCCACTCGCACACTCTTTTTGTCCATCGCTGAGCTGATGGACTCGTCCTCACACTCGGAGCTGCTTCCCCGAAATATGTTTTTTTTGGGGGGGGGGGGGGGGGTTGGGGGAGAAGCGGGCGCACTTTACTCTTTTTTTGTTGTTGTTTGGCCCAACAGGAATGTTTCTGGAGCTAATTAGTGTTCTTGAGCGCATGTTGTGTTGCCTTGTGCTGGACATGCAGTGAGCAGAAGCAGAGGAATGTAGCCGTCGGTACAGATCGCCTTCCTGTCAGGTAGTTTCTCTTAATGCTCTCCGCGGTTTGATGTATTACGCTGAGGTCTGGCGTGGAAATAAATAACACAAATGGAGACAGATGCAGACTGTATTAAGCTCCGGGGCTGCCGGCAGATCCGGGGAAACGCTGCCCCCCCCCCTCCTCCCCTCCTCCCCCCAACCCTCCCGTTTATTGACTTTCAAATTCACCTGTTGAACCCGGGAGTCCAGAGTGACATCTGGATGCACCTAGCAGAGCCTCTGTGCTCTTGGCCAGGCTGAGGCACTTGCTGGGAGGGATGATGAAACACTCTGCGGGTGGGACTCGACAATGTGGCAAGTGGTCCAAGGGCCCAGATGTACTGAGCAGTGGGCGTTCTCGCTCCGTGATGGACGGCGCTCCTTCGTTGCCAGGAATGTTGGGCTTTAGTTTTTCTAATGAATTCACTCTCCTGCTGTTACTTTTTTAAATTTTGTTTCCGTCCAAACGTAGCTAGACAACAGGCGAACCACTGCAACACGCATATAGGAAGAAGGAGAAGAAGTCAGACATTAAAGTGAGCTGTGAGATATTAAAAAAAAGTGCGGCGGGTAACAGAATGAATGATATTCCGACCCGTTTAGCCACTTCTCTTTCATCTGGGTTACTTTGGCTTTGCCTTATCAGTGACCGGCAGCACACGAGACTCCCCTGCACTTCCCCGACGGCCGGGTACCAAGCGGTGAAGCCGAGAGGACCAGATGTGGGCCAGAGCGCAGCCAGAGATCCTGGGACCAACGGCTCCGCCGCTGCGAAAACAAATACCCAACTTTTCGCTTGGTATTGGGGCACCGAAAGGGCGTATAGGGGAGAGGGGGAAGGAGATGAGATGAGGAAAGGTGGATCGGGAATGGGTGGCGTGCATTTCTATTAAACCGAGTGCATTTCTGAGTTTATTGGGGAAGTGATGTGCTTCAGAGCGTTCCTGATGTGTGCGCTCGTGCATGCTAGAGCACTGTTTTCGAGCCACTGACCAGCTGCACTGTACGATGTGTGTTAGCTGTCCTCTCGCGGAAGATTGCGTTAGCGGAAGCCCGTAACACCGGTCAGATTACTCAACAGGTCCCAACAGCCACATCAAAGCGTGTAAAAGCCATGCCACAACTAAATGCAAGTGCTTTTTAAAAAAGCGATGGAATTGTGCGTCTGTGCAGCGTGCAATGTGAACTGCGTTTGGCAGTTTTCTGTTTATTTAGTCAAGCGTACAGCTGTGTTTTCTCCACGGCGATTTTGTTTATTGAATGAAAGGAAGAAAAAAAACAACGCAATAATGAATGAATGTAATAAAACAAAATAAACAACTAGCTGCTAAAAAAGAAATGCCATACATGACGGGCATATTGGCAGCTGTATTTTATTTATATATTTTATTTATATATATAATATATATATTATATATTAATAATGTATAATATATATAATATATATATGTATTATATTATATATATATAATATATTAATTATATATATATCTATAAATGTATATTTATAGCAGGAGGAAATTATTTGTTGTGTGTTATGTCGACACCGGGAAAGTCTGAGTGTCTCTATGTGCGTATTGTATGTGAATCAAAAATGGTTGGGGTCTATAATAAGAGGCGGCTTAGCTGGTGGAGGAGGGTGTGGCTTATAACACAAACATAAAAAAAACAAGGGGATGAGGGAAAGAAAGAGCGAGAGGGGGGAAACTGAACGTCTGCGGTTCCACGCCTACGAGTTGTTTTATTCTAGTTAAGAGGAAGTTAAGAGGAACGGTTACCGTGGCGTTCCCTCACTGCTTGGCGCAGATCTCTCCGCGCCCTTCTTCATCCCTGTCTCTCGACACATGCCGTCACGCCACAGAGCAATGGCCGCTGAAGATTTAGGATGTGGTTTTCTTTGTTGTCACCGTTGCCTTTCGCCAAAGCGACTCTGAAGGAACACGATGACGTGTATAATTTCGGGGATGACTCAATTTGTCCTGCAGGGCCTTCAATCAGCGTAGCTCTCCAGAGTCACCGCTCTGGCTTCCAGTGAAGAAGAGGTTCTTCCCATTCATAAAAAGAAACGTACCACCGATGGTATCAAAGAAGCTTCGAGTTTAACTTTTGGTTCTCGAGAAAACTCTTTTGTCTCTTTGGGAAATGTGAAGCTAAAGCTAGCATCCAGCTAACTTAGCTTAAAAGACTGAAAACTAAAGGAAAAAGAGGATCTGTAGGAAACTAAATGAGCTTGCCAGCACGTTATGTTTCATTCATTATAATGTGTATAAGACAAAAGAAGTGTAAATGTGTAAATGTTTGGGGGGTTTACGTTGTAGGGGATTTTCTTGTAGTCTCCGCTGGTTGCAACTTCTAAAAGACAAGAAATACTCCGGCGCAAAGACCCCTGCAAATTGTAGTTTTTACACGGTTGTGTTCGGATGAAACAAACAAGATATTACTTGTTTATTGGTCAGCTTTAGAGGTGGGATTTTGTCGCATTTTGTCGCATTTTGACAGAGCCAGGCTAGCTCTTCCCCCCTGTTTCCAGTGTCTATGCTAAGCTACGCTAACCAGTCGGGAGAGGTATCGCTCTCATCGACAGTAACTCTCTCCCACAAAACGAATGACCGTAAAAACCCAAAATGTAACTTTTCTTTCAAACCAAAACGATCTGCGTGGCTCGAGTCCCAGTCGAGGGAAGGCCATTTGTGATTTCCGGGGTTCTGGCGGACCTTTAGCTCAGCTGCTCGCTCTGCAACGGAGCGAGCCAGAGGCTTTACAGTCGGGACACATTCCTGTGAGTTCCAGGCTGTTGCATATCCAGGATAAATCTCCGGTCCGTGATGCCCAGCGAAGCGTGAGGTGGAACCCAGCACGACAGAGGGCAAGCGTGTTTGATGGCCGCTGTGAGAGGCTGAGGGAGAGGTCACCGAAAGCTGCTCCGAGTTTAATCTCCGAACTCGGAAAGGTCGGACCGCAAGTCTTAAATGTAAAGACTCTTCTTCCTGTGGTTACTGCTTCTACTTGCACACGGGCGCGTGGTCGTGCACACACACACACACACACACACACACACACACACACACGCACACTGCGGTGTGTTTAATGATCGTTGAGTGTCAGTAAGTTATAGCATGGAACTCTGCTGACCCTTTCCCAGGGAGCCAGCGCTGTCGAGGCCCTGCAGCAGCACAGATACATCACACAGGCATGATGTCATCAGCAGTCGCCAGTCGGGCAGGACCGCGGGTCGTCGCCCCGGTACCCGGGAGATCAAAACCCGCTGCACTCTTTTTGAAGCATAAACATCTCGAGCACTCTGCCCTCTCCCTGCACTCTGTTTTTCTTCCCCTCTCTCCATTTAGCTTCTGGAAACTATGACTTACTCGTTCCCAACGCAGTGCTTAAAACATCGTCGAAAGGGAAGACGGATCATTGCGGCGCATCAATCAATCCAGCATGACTTTAAGGACTGTTACGCTCCGCTTCATATACTTCCGTATGAAATCTGCCCCCCCCCCCCCCGGTTTGACTCATTGCCCTTTTTCTAGTTTCTGGTTTGTGAATCAGGTGTGCCGTTAAGAGTTAACGGGCTCTCCGGGGACGCAGAATGAGCTGCAGATAATGGGTGCACATTTGTCTCAAGAGAACTGAAGGTGGGATGAGGGGAGGGAGGGATGGGGAGCTTAAGCTGTCGGCTGAGAGAAGTGAGAGTGGTGCCAGGGGTGAGACCCCCCTCCCGCGGAGCAGCGGAAGCGTGCGAGGCGGGACTGAGAGGTGTGAGGGTGGCCAACAGACGCTCGGGCTCATGCGAGCCGTCAGATTTGGCCGCTGCAGCTCCGGAGCTCGAGGTGTCGGAGAAGTGTCTTGGGTCTGCTGGCCCGGCAGATGGGGGGGGAGGAGGAGGAGGAGGAGGAGATACAAGTGGAGAGGGAACAGGGAGTTACAGGAGGAGGCTGGTTATATTTCTATAAGTTCTATAAAGTTTCATTTTAGTTTTTTTGTAAAAGGCTCGATGATTTCACTCCACAAATGAGAATTAAATAGTGTAATTTTGACTTTTCAGCTTCAGACTAGGATGGCTCTGCGGCGCCTATAATCATGGGAACGAAGGAATACGTCACTCACTCTATATATTTATATATACTCTTTTTGGCAAGAGAAATAAGCGATATCATTCTTTTGCTGCACTAAAAATATTTGTAGGAAGGATGATATATGAACACAAAACAGAGTACAGACATGCTACTTAATGTATATAATATACAGTTAAACAAAAGAAAATTCAGAAATCATGGCAACCTCAAATAGTTTTGTGTCTGGAAAAAGATCGGAGCTTTTGGTTGTTAGCAGGCAGAGAGTGGAGCATCAATCATGAAAGATGCTCACGCAGTGTTCACACCGCATCGCCCTCTGGTCACCAGGTGCACTGGAGGTTTAAAGGACACAGAGGTCGTGTGTGTGTGTGTGTTTGTCTCTTTTGCATGTGTGTGTTGCATCTTTAATTATGGAATACAGAAACCCATAATGATTGACTTACCGTGTGCTGTGACGCACAGGGCCGCTCGCTTCACAGGAAACATTTTGTGATAGATGCTTGTGTGTATTGGAGTGTGTGTGTGTGTGTGTGTGGAGCAGCAGCAACCGATCCGGACGGCGCCTCCTCAGAATGAAGGGTTCATAAGCCACGAGTAGGGTGTGTTTACCATGTTTGTGGTGTGCGTATGTTTGCGACACAGGTGGGGCGATGGCTGCTCACTTCCTCCCAGAGGAAGTCATAAATGCGCCCGCTCGGCTTCGACTGTGCCTCCTCATCTAATGACTGCCACACTGCTGTAATGACCTGTAGAAGAGAGAGAGGCTATACACACTCTGTGGGCTACGCTCTCCTTTTCTCTCAAACTGTACAGATGAACTTCACACGACGAGGAGTGGAAATGGAAAAGCGATGCGAGGGAAATAGTTGTTGTGGGAGTTGCACCGCGGCCTCCAGCCGTGGGCTCGCAAAGGAACAAATAAAGAGCTTTTACAGCGAAGGGGCGGCGGCAGGTCTGGCTTTCTCCCCAGAGGGAGTGCACCTGCGCTCAGCTGCGGGAGGAGGGAGGGCTCCCTGGTGTGGCGGTGGAAGAAGACACAGGCCCTGGAGCAGAGAAGTAATTGGACAGAGGATGAGATAGTTATATTCTTCTTTTTGAATGGAGAACATTTTGTCCCAAAAGGTTGCAAACCAGTGGACTGGTATATCGATATAATCGGATCATTTATTGTCATTATGCGAGAGCTGGATGTGCAACAAAATGCAATAAAAACACAACGAAACATTACAAAAAAAAAAAATTATTTGCAGCACAGAAAACATAACATGGCCGACATTATGACATTGAACATTCTGCGTCAGGAAAACATTTTCCGTCAACTTTGACTGCGTCTGAGTCCCGAGCATCATTGAGCATCACGGAGTCCGCCTCCTCTGTCCTGGGGTCCACCCCCGCCATGGCGGCTGGATCCGGGATCACGATCCGGTCTCTGTAACGATGTTGACTCACCCGTCACCAACCTCCCTAAAGGTTCGCCTAAAAGTGTCACGGGAGTATTAGGGTGGACCCAAATGCACGACTCAGTTACTCCAAATACCGGCAGGAAAAAAACAGACTGGAACAGATAAATACACTTTGTAACGCTGGAGGGCTTGGTCAAGAAGAACACAAGACAATCTGGCAGAGGACAAGGGCAAGAGAGGGAACTTAAGTAGACGGGGACTAACGAGGGAATGGGCAACAGGTGAGATGGGCATGAAGACCAGGTGAAGGTAATGAGGGACTAACGAGGGAGTGATCAGAGGCAGGTGAAGGGAGCTGGACTGACGAGATGGGACGCAGGATCTGGAATGACGTGATAGTTAGAGACAGGATCAAAACAACTAATAAAAAAGGAAGGTGTGGAGCTAAACTGTTACAAAAAGTCATATTTCATCCATCTTATTTTTCTGTGACCGGGTAGTGGAGTAGCCTTCGGTGATGTGGTTAATAAGGGCGACCTTCGCAGGGAGGCGGGGCTTGTGGAAAGTGGTCCGGGGCATACAATTTGGTCCACAGTGTTGACAGAGAGATTAATACAAGTATGACTCCATTGTTTTCAGACTTTCAGACTGTTTTTCAGCTTTTCAAACCAGTCCAACGTGCCCCCGTGGCAGATGAAGTACGCACTGAGCCCAAAACGAATGGCCAACAGAGCGAAGAGCTGTCTCTCATTGACGAGTAATTAGATCCTTTCTTTACTTCTGCTCCGGCCAATCATCTCGTAATGTACAATGTCCGTCAGCAACTGGGTTTAATCGAGAGGTAAATGAAAGGGGGGGGGGGGGGGGAGAGGGAGAGGGAACAGGGAGTTACAGGAGGAGGCTGGTTATATTTCTGTAAGTTCTATAAAGTTTCATTTTAGTTTTTTGTATATATTTATTATATACTCTTTTTGGCAAGAGAAATAAGCGATATCATTCTTTTGCTGCACTAAAAATATTTGTAGGAAGGATGATGGGGGGGGGGGGGGGAGGAGGTCCGACTGGGAAAAACTACACAAGAGTAAAGAGGGGAAACGGGTCCGAGGAAGACAAAGAGGCAGGTGGTGTGCAGTGAAAGAAATGACAACGCATCACTTCTACATCACTGCGCACTTCTATTGCTAACAGCTGCTGTGGTGAGGCATTCTTTGGAAGTGTAATGTGTGTGTGTCCGTGGCAAAGATCTTGCCAAGTTCAGATACATAGACAGATATAAAAACGATGTCCTCTGTCACCAGCTACTCAGCCCTGCAGGGTCACAAGGTCAACGTCTTAACTGTATTAGGACCGTAAACTATTATTCTCACGGCTCTAGGGACGGCTGTCAGACAGAAGTCTTCGCAACAGCTATGAAATATTGTGCAAACATTCGTGGTCTCCATCAGATTAATCCTAATAATTTTGGACTTTTCTTTTTCCAGTAGTTCACAATAATTGGAAATGAATAAACGTTTTGGCTATCCCTCAATCTGCTAGTCTTTACTTTATGACTAAATACCTGCAAACCTAAAGACATTCCCATCGGACGAGTCTCTCAGCGTTAATTACTTGAACATTATTGAACAATATTCCTTCTGAACATCAGCGTGTTGGTATTTTGAGCCTTTAGCTCATTTCACCACTCAGTCTACAGCCTACAGAGAGACTGTGGCTGGAGACTCATTTTCTTGTATCATGTAATCAATCATTTGGATATATATATATATTTTATTTTTTATATATTTTTAATTTTTATTATAAGACTTTATAAGACTTTATGATGTTTTGTCCACTTTTTTCTTATAAGAAAAAAAATATTTGTAATCAATCATTTGGATATATATATATATTTTATTTTTTATATATTTTTTATTTTTATTATAAGACTTTATAAGACTTTATGATGTTTTGTCCACTTTTTTCTTATAATAAAAAAATAAAATATATAAAATAAAATAAATATATATCCAAATGATTGATTTTTTTATGATAAGAAAAAAGTGGACAAAACATCATAAAGTCAGAGTATTGAGAAAAATAAATAAAAATAAATGCATGTGTGCGTGTGTGTAAGCTTTTTAAATTTATTTTTTATTTAAAGAAACTAAATGCATAGATGAAGGCAGATGTATATGTATGAGCGTATGCATGTACGTGGAATTGAATTGGTTCACAGGCAAGGAAAATAAATAAAAATTAAGATGAATTAACTAATCAATAAGATGAGTGGTGTCATGTTTGTAAAAATATAGTGAATGATGACCAGATGTAGTGGTGTTGTGTTGTAAATGATAGATGAGATGAGTTTTTCCATTGAAATATATTCTGACATTACATTTTTCCAGTGTGGATCATTTGGATATATAGATGTCAGATAAAAAAATATCAGATGACCAGCCCATACCCCAAACTCTATATAATGCAATTTAGATCGCTGTACTTTTTCATCGTACTTTATGATATCTAGTTTTGATTGTTGCTCAAAAAATAAGGAAAGAAGGGAATTTCTAGTCTAATTTACAGCATATAGAAGTCGAGAAAAGAGGAAGAGAAAAAACAGCTCAGCATGCTACTGATGGTCTGGGAAGATGATGACGTGTTTTTATGTGTTGTGTTTCTCACGAGCTTATAAATGATTTATTTGTGTGTATTTGTGGGCAGTCCGTCTGACAGTTGATAAAGAGGGAGGTGAAGGGACAGCCAGGTGATGTTGAGAGACAAGGCGCTGACCCCTGGGATGTCCTGCTGGGACATGAGAGGAGCAGGGTCAAGGAGGCCACGTCAAGAGGGGGGGGGGGGGGGGGGGAGAGAGAGAGAGAGAGAGAGAGAGAGGAGTGGAACGGGGATGGGGTGCACCAAAAAACACGGAGCCCCCTCAACTCATGAGAACCAGATGAAGGGCAGACTGGATGACTCTCTGGGGCCAAACGAGAGGAAGAGAGCGAGAAGAAAGGGGCTCGTAAAGCCGTCAGAGTCCGCCGGCATCTCTATCGGGGCTCAGTGTGCGCCACATGCGTAGCCGCGAGAGCCCGTACTCGTGAACGTTTCAATCGTAAGCCAACATGTGTCCCGCACATCTAATGGATGTTTTTAATCTGGGGCTATGTCCGCTCCGCGCTGACAGACCGGGGAGGATAAAGTGTAGAAAATGTGAGAGGGAAATGTGTTATTGTCCATTTGTGTGTGTTGCAAATAGAGATGCAGCTCGATGCTACACAGAAACCCTTCTTTTGGGGTAACCTTACCCCCTCTGGGTCTCCCTGCGCACATTTAGAATGTCTTCTGGTGAAGAGGGGGATGCAAAACACTCATGTGGAGAGAAGTTATTCTGCATACATGCAAATTTGTCTCATTTTTGATGTGGTTTTATTTTCCCTTTTTTTTTTTGCAGTCGAGCACGAAAAGGAGTTCCTGCCCGTGCGGCGACATCACAGAGAGTTCAGGTTCGACCTATCGCGGATCCCGGAGGGCGAGGCGGTCACCGCCGCCGAGTTCCGTATGTACAAAGACTTCATCCACGAGCGCTTCGACAACGAGACCTTCCGCATCAGCATCTACCAGGTGTTGGAGGAACACTCTCACAGGTGAGCGTGGCTCGAAACTTCTTAGTGAAAAAGGCCTATTGATAATCTTTGGGTTTTAACTACATCCCCCTGGGATCTGTGAATTTGTGATTCTTTTTTTTCCCCTCACATCATTTATAGACAATTAAAACTTTTGTTTAAAAAAAAAAAAATCGACACTTTTTCATCAATACTTAAAATTAAGCCCTTATCTGGACGCTTCTCCAACCGAAAGGAGGTCTCAGCCTCCGCCATCTCCACGTGTCAGTAATCCGGGCCGTGCAGGAGAGGTGTAGGTGACTCAGGAATGGCCCGTGTCCTCCTCTCCGCGACGCCTCCTCAAGGTCTCCGTTGTCCAGAGGGAACAACACGGGCATTTATTCCTTTTTTGCCAGAGAGACGGGCCTGGGTCCACGAATGAACCGGAGCTCTGTGACACACTATCTGCCCCCCGGCAAAAAATAGGTCGGGATACATGAATGGCCACATGAAAGAACAAGGGATTTTAGTCTCCGGTGGTAAAAGAGTAGAAAATCCAGAGTTCAGTGTCGGACAATGGGACTGAATTGGATACGCACTATTTCACTCGCTACTTTTCACACAGTTCTTTCGCAGCTGTGTTTTTTTTCTTCTCTCTCTCTCTCTTTGGCTTTGTAGCTCGTCCGCAAAATTCCAGCCAATGATGGACTGTGTGTATGAAAGGACCGGTCGTTTATAAAGCCATTATTGTCAATTAAGAAAATGAAGTGTTCCCCTGGGCCTCACCATCTGGAGCCCTCCCTCCCTCCCTTCGTCCTCCCTTAGTCTCTTTCTTACTCCATCTCTCGCTCTCTTTGTTTCACTCCGTCACACTCCTCCGACTCCCTCTCTCCACTCTCATTACTTTGCTCTTTTTCGCTCCGGTCACTTACAGCTTTACGCTCCGCCACACGGCTCCGACCTTATCTTTCGTAACCGTGCACATAATCCCCGTTGGCTTTCTGTTCGTCCCCGACTTTAACAGCGAACTCCTCTTCTGTGTCCTTCTCAAGGGAGTCCGACCTGCTTCTGCTGGACTCTCGGGTGATCTGGGCAGCAGAGGAGGGCTGGTTGGTGTTCGACGTGACGGCCACCAGTAACCACTGGGTCCTGGACCCTGGCAGGAACCTGGGTCTACAGCTCACCCTGGATAGCACACGTGGTGAGTGTCAGTCCCATCAGAGAACAGCAGAAGTCTGTTTGGGGCTTGTTCCTCACAGAGATCGACGTTGGGGCGTTACAGCAGATGGCGCTAGAAATGAAGAGATGGCGTCCACTCTGGTGCCCTTTGGGTGCGTCGGCGTGACGGGACTTAGGCTGGAATGGCTGGTGGCTTATATGCAATAAAGGTTTTTCAAATAGGAAGCAGGATTGAATTATAAAGTAGGCTGCTGTGACACTTTTCCAGCTCAGTGTTACTCATGGATCATCCTTAAGGTTAAGGATTGTGCGCCGGACCAGATCTTAGTGAGTGTGTGTCGATCCGCGATGATATGCCGCGATAAGAAGCTGTGACATCTCCTCTTTTAACCCTCCTCGGGTGATAAGAAACAATCATTAAGATGAATTTACACCCTTCTGATGGTGTAAACAAGAATGATATGATTCATAAAGATATGGTTTATTGCACTGTTGTTGTATTTGGTAGAATTCGAGGATGGTAGGTGTGAATCGAAGTAGTTAAAGTAGTGGCCAGTTATGCCCAGGCAGCAACCTCCGGTTCAGAAAAGTGAAGACAACGCTGAAGTGTCTTAGACCTGCATTCTCTCTCATGGCCATCAGGGGGCGACTCCTCCGGTCTCAAAAAGAAGTCCGATTGCATAGAAGTCTATGGGACTTTTGGTCTTTCTTATGACCACCAGGGGGCATTGAATAGAAGTCTATGGGACTTTTGGTCTTTCTTGTGACCACCAGGGGGCATTGAATAGAAGTCTATGGGACTTTTTGTCTTTCTTATGACCACCAGGGGGCATTGAATAGAAGTCTATGGGACTTTTGGTCTTTGTTATGACCACCAGGGGGCATTGAATAGAAGTCTATGGGACTTTTGGTCTTTCTTATGACCACCAGGGGGCATTGAATAGAAGTCTATGGGACTTTTGGTCTTTCTAATGACCACCAGGGGGCATTGAATAGAAGTCTATGGGACTTTTTGTCTTTCTAATGACCACCAGGGGGCATTGAATAGAAGTCTATGGGACTTTTGGTCTTTCTTGTGACCACCAGGGGGCATTGAATAGAAGTCTATGGGACTTTTGGTCTTTCTAATGACCACCAGGGGGCATTGAATAGAAGTCTATGGGACTTTTGGTCTTTCTTGTGACCACCAGGGGGCATTGAATAGAAGTCTATGGGACTTTTGGTCTTTCTAATGACCACCAGGGGGCATTGAATAGAAGTCTATGGGACTTTGGTCTTTCTTGTGACCACCAGGGGCATTGAATAGAAGTCTATGGGACTTTTGGTCTTTCTTATGACCACCAGGGGGCATTGAATAGAAGTCTATGGGACTTTTGGTCTTTCTTATGACCACCAGGGTCATTGAATAGAAGTCTATGGGACTTTTGGTCTTTCTTGTGACCACCAGGGGGCATTGAATAGAAGTCTATGGGACTTTTGGTCTTTCTTATGACCACCAGGGGGCATTGAATAGAAGTCTATGGGACTTTTTGTCTTTCTAATGACCACCAGGGGGCATTGAATAGAAGTCTATGGGGACTTTGGTCTTTCTTATGACCACCAGGGGGCATTGAATAGAAGTCTATGGGACTTTGGTCTTTCTTGTGACCACCAGGGGGCATTGAATAGAAGTCTATGGGACTTTTGGTCTTTCTAATGACCACCAGGGGGCATTGAATAGAAGTCTATGGGACTTTTGGTCTTTCTTATGACCACCAGGGGGCATTGAATAGAAGTCTATGGGACTTTTGGTCTTTCTTGTGACCACCAGGGGGCATTGAATAGAAGTCTATGGGACTTTTGGTCTTTCTTATGACCACCAGGGGGCATTGAATAGAAGTCTATGGGACTTTTGGTCTTTCTTGTGACCACCAGGGGGCATTGAATAGAAGTCTATGGGACTTTTGGTCTTTCTTATGACCACCAGGGGGCATTGAATAGAAGTCTATGGGACTTTTTGTCTTTCTAATGACCACCAGGGGGCATTGAATAGAAGTCTATGGGACTTTTGGTCTTTCTTATGACCACCAGGGGGCATTGAATAGAAGTCTATGGGACTTTTGGTCTTTCTAATGACCACCAGGGGGCATTGAATAGAAGTCTATGGGACTTTTGGTCTTTCTTATGACCACCAGGGGCATTGAATAGAAGTCTATGGGACTTTTGGTCTTTCTTATGACCACCAGGGGGCATTGAATAGAAGTCTATGGGACTTTTGGTCTTTCTAATGACCACCAGGGGGCATTGAATAGAAGTCTATGGGACTTTTGGTCTTAATGACCACCAGGGGCATTGAATAGAAGTCTATGGGTCTTTCTTGTGACCACCAGGGGGCATTGAATAGAAGTCTATGGGACTTTTGGTCTTTCTTATGACCACCAGGGTCATTGAATAGAAGTCTATGGGACTTTTGGTCTTTCTTGTGACCACCAGGGGGCATTGAATAGAAGTCTATGGGACTTTTGGTCTTTCTAATGACCACCAGGGGGCATTGAATAGAAGTCTATGGGACTTTTGGTCTTTCTTGTGACCACCAGGGGGCATTGAATAGAAGTCTATGGGACTTTTGGTCTTTCTAATGACCACCAGGGGGCATTGAATAGAAGTCTATGGGACTTTTGGTCTTTCTTGTGACCACCAGGGGGCATTGAATAGAAGTCTATGGGACTTTTGGTCTTTCTTATGACCACCAGGGGGCATTGAATAGAAGTCTATGGGACTTTTGGTCTTTCTTATGACCACCAGGGTCATTGAATAGAAGTCTATGGGACTTTTGGTCTTTCTTGTGACCACCAGGGGGCATTGAATAGAAGTCTATGGGACTTTTGGTCTTTCTTATGACCACCAGGGGGCATTGAATAGAAGTCTATGGGACTTTTTGTCTTTCTAATGACCACCAGGGGGCATTGAATAGAAGTCTATGGGACTTTTGGTCTTTCTTATGACCACCAGGGGGCATTGAATAGAAGTCTATGGGACTTTTGGTCTTTCTTGTGACCACCAGGGGGCATTGAATAGAAGTCTATGGGACTTTTGGTCTTTCTAATGACCACCAGGGGGCATTGAATAGAAGTCTATGGGTCTTTTGGTCTTTCTTATGACCACCAGGGTCATTGAATAGAAGTCTATGGGACTTTTGGTCTTTCTTGTGACCACCAGGGGGCAGTGAATAGAAGTCTATGGGCCTTTTGGTCTTTCTTATGACCACCAGGGTCATTGAATAGAAGTCTATGGGACTTTTGGTCTTTCTTGTGACCACCAGGGGGCATTGAATAGAAGTCTATGGTCGTTTTGGTCTTTCTTGTGACCACCAGGGGGCATTGAATAGAAGTCTATGGGACTTTTGGTCTTTCTTATGGCCACCAGGGGGCATTGAATAGAAGTCTATGGGACTTTTGGTCTTTCTAATGACCACCAGGGGGCATTGAATAGAAGTCTATGGGACTTTTGGTCTTTCTTATGACCACCAGGGGGCATTGAATAGAAATCTATGGGACTTTTGGTCTTTCTAATGACCACCAGGGGGCATTGAATAGAAGTCTATGGGACTTTTGGTCTTTCTAATGACCACCAGGGGGCATTGAATAGAAGTCTATGGGACTTTTGGTCTTTCTTATGACCACCAGGGGGCATTGAATAGAAGTCTATGGGACTTTTGGTCTTTCTAATGACCACCAGGGGGCATTGAATAGAAGTCTATGGGACTTTTGGTCTTTCTTGTGACCACCAGGGGGCATTGAATAGAAGTCTATGGGACTTTTGGTCTTTCTAATGACCCCCAGGGGGCATTGAATAGAAGTCTATGGGACTTTTGGTCTTTCTTGTGACCACCAGGGGGCATTGCATAGAAGTCTATGGGACTTTTGGTCTTTCTTATGACCACCAGGGGGCATTGAATAGAAGTCTATGGGACTTTTGGTCTTTCTTATGACCACCAGGGGGCATTGAATAGAAGTCTATGGGACTTTTGGTCTTTCTTATGACCACCAGGGTCATTGAATAGAAGTCTATGGGACTTTTGGTCTTTCTTATGACCACCAGGGGGCATTGAATAGAAGTCTATGGGACTTTTGGTCTTTCTAATGACCACCAGGGGGCATTGAATAGAAGTCTATGGGACTTTTGGTCTTTCTTATGACCACCAGGGGGCATTGAATAGAAGTCTATGGGACTTTTGGTCTTTCTAATGACCACCAGGGGGCATTGAATAGAAGTCTATGGGACTTTTGGTCTTTCTTATGACCACCAGGGGTCATTGAATAGAAGTCTATGGGACTTTTGGTCTTTCTTATGACCACCAGGGTCATTGAATAGAAGTCTATGAGCCTTTTGGGCTTATGACCACCAGGGGGCATTGAATAGAAGTCTATGAGCCTTTTGGGCTTATGACCACCAGGGGGCGGACTGATTGTATGTTACAGCATCTCTTCCACAGTGTCCCTCCTCCGTAGAGTCCAAATATGGTCACTTGGATAAAACAGATGAAAAAGAACGACATGTACCACTTCAATGTGGAGTTGATGTTGTTTGACGTCTGAACAAAACCAGAAGGTCCGCATTACAAAACAACATGCACTGACATCAGTGCAAGAATCCGTTGATTCGCTCCTTGTGTGCACTCGGCAGAGATAAATCAAAACCTGCTCATCGTCATTCACCCCCCCCCCCCACCCCCCCACCCCCGTCTTCATCCGTCATACCCTCAGCATCATTAGCAGGCTTTCAGAAAACACACACTGTTATCCTGAGGATCACATCTCAGCTGGAGTTGGTCATCACAGGGTTTATAAAGTCAGTGGAAAACTTCATCAACAGACGTGTGAGGCACGAGAGCCTGTTTGAGAATAGTATCTCTCGCTGGATGGCAGGATGTTACATGTCAGGTGAGGAAAACAGACACTGGAGTGCTTGAGAGGCTGTATCCACGAGTGTGTGTGTGTGTGTGTAGGAAGGGTTATGGGTGAGCATGCACAGACAGGCACACGGGACATCCCGTCGCCGGCAGCGACCAGAAGCCTTGATTTAACACATAACGGGCAATCAGGCACACATTCTTAAGAGTAGATACACACGGCTGGAGAGCACGTGCACGAGCGTGCACAAGCGTGCACAAGCACACCCGCACAACACGCACACACTCTAACAACAAAGTAGAGAGGCTTTGATGTTCGCTGTTACGTTTCGTCCTTGGCATTTCAGAGGTAGGAGAAGGGATGAGGAAAAAAATGTCAAAGGGAAAATCTCATTTGTAAAACAGACACAAGTGGTTTCGGTGGAGAAAAGAGTAAAAAAGATCACACACATGCAAAAAAGTACACAGCGGGCACACATTTATTCGATTTCAAGCGCATTCTGCAATTCTCCTCACACGTCGCCACGCGTGACTTCAATCAAGATGTCCGTGATGCCGGCACCTGTTGAACTTCCCTCTCCGTCTCCCCCTGCAGGAGATATCATCAATCCCCGCGTGGCGGGCCTGATCGGTCACAACGGGCCTCAGAACAAGCAGCCCTTCATGGTGGCCTTCTTCAAAGCCACCGAGGTGCACCTGCGAAGCATCCGCTCGGCGCAGGGCGGGTCCAAGCAGCGCAACCCCAACCGCTCCAAAGGGACCAAGAACCAGGAGGCACTGAGGGTGGCCAATGTCGCAGGTAAACACGCGCAAAGTGTGTGTGTGTGTGTGTTAAATTTACAGCCGTCTTTTCTTGGCTACGTGAGGATGAGAACTTACCGTGCATCCACGAAGAAAGCACGCCATTTGGAACCGGTGTGAAACACGTGATGCGTGCTTTGTTCTGGAGGTGTGAGAGGTTCTGTGTTTACGTGAAGCGCTGAAACATTAGACCGTTAATGCCTGAGCTTACTTTTTTCTTTTCTTTTTTTCTAAAGTCCCTCCGCCGTCTCTTGTTTATTTGCACGAGCCGTCGGGGCCAAGTTCCCGGCGCGGGGGTGAGGCAGCGCAGGCCTTTTTATACGGCGAGAACACATCTGCGTTGCGCTGTAGGGCAACCGGGGCCACGGCACATGGGCCAGACGGGCCTGTGTTTGGAACTCGGAATACCAGCGGTCTTTTAACTGGATGATCAGAACCAGTTGCTCGTGATCATTTCCAATGCGAGCCGCTCTCAGGGAACCTAATGTAGCGCAGAGCCCCAGAGGTCACCAGAGGAAGCGAGCGAGCGAGAGAGAGAGAGATACCAGGAGATAGAAAACAGACGATTCTTTTTAGTTCTTTTTTTTTCCGACACGTGGATATGGTGAAGAGGGGGGAAAAGGAAATGTGGAAACGGGAGAAGAGAAGGGAGGGAGAATACGTAAAGACTTGAGTTCAGGACAACAACAAAAACACATTTTTTTTTAAAAAGAGGGTGAGTCCACACTCTGCACATCTGTTTCATCCCGTGGAAACTCAAAGCAAGAGCAGAGCGACCTCTCCGCAGGGTGGCCCGCTCCTTTGAAACAATTACCAAACTGCTGCTGTATCTGGAGGTGGTTTCCGTCAGCCATTGTTTAAATGTTAATGTTCAGTGTGTGGATATTGGCCGCCTTCCGGTCTGTTCCTTCTCATCTCTAATTGGGGCTCTGACCGCAGAATAATCACTCTCGCAGCTGAACGGAATAATAGCGCACGTGTTGAAGTCAAAACCTGTCTCCCTCTGTCCTCGTCCTCAGAGAACAGCAGTACGGACCAGAAGCAGGCCTGCAAGAAGCACGAGCTCTACGTCAGCTTCAGAGACTTGGGGTGGCAGGTACGGAAAGCGCTCCTCGAGTGAGCTGGGCCCACGCAACGGGAAACCTCAATCGGACACTTCTGGTTGCGAGTCTGTATCCGAGAATCCTGAGAAATGTCTGGACTGGAATCAGTCCACACGATACTCGAATCCAAGTGTGGACGCGCTCACTGAAGTCTCTCTGAACTTTGTCCTCCGACCGTCCGGCTGGTTGGATAACTGTTCTCTCAGAGCAATACGCTCCGGAGTTTTCTTTTGTATTTACAGCTCCATACGGGCTGCTCTCACCCAAAAGAAAGAAATTCAGTTCAGTTTATTTTGTACAGCCCATTCTCACAAATTACAAATTTGCCTCAGAGGGATTTACAATCTGTACACATAGACATCCCTGACCTTTGACCTCACATCGGATCAGGAAAAACTCCCAAAAAATCCTTTCACAGGGAAAAAAAGGGAAGAAACCTTCAGGAGAGCAACAGAGGAGGATCCCTCTCCAGGATGGACAGAACAATAGATGTCATGTGACCAGAAGGAGTCATTAGAGTTAAAAACACATTCAATGAATATGACAGCGTGTATGAATAGTTGGCAGTAGGCATGGACCACGGTCCAGACCTCCGTGATCCATCAGGCAGATGGAGGCCAGTCGGCATTGAAAACAACAGTCAACCCATCTCAGGGCCGAATATAAACGATGATGACGATCTATTAGTCTTTAAAGATGCCTCTTGTTCCATCTTCTCAAACGGTTTCTTTGTCTTCTGAGGGTCTAAACCTTTATGTTTTTAGACATTTTTCGGTCAGCCAGAAAAAGCAACTGAAATATTTCAACTTGAGCCTCAGAATTTGTCCACAATCTCCTGACATTCCTTTCGACTATTAATCATGAAAATAATGGGCAGATTTAAAAATAATAATAATAATGATGAAAGTATGTGGTAGTTGTAAATTCATAATTTGATTACCGGCTGTCAATGTGGGCTGGTTTTATAAATTTATAGTAAAGGTGCAATTACAACATAAAAAACCTCAAGGGATGAAAAACAAAGTACCACTTCTCCAAACTGAATTCCTCTTCTTCTTCTCCTCTTCCTCTCAGGACTGGATCATCGCTCCAGAAGGTTACGCGGCGTACTACTGCGAGGGAGAGTGCGCCTTCCCGCTGAACTCCTACATGAACGCCACAAACCACGCCATCGTGCAAACCCTAGTGAGTCATGTGACCAGTCGGAGCGACTGTATTCAACGACTGTATTCAACGACTGTATTCAACGACTTTATTTAACGACTGTATTCAACGACTGTATTTAACGACTGTATTCAACGATTGTATTCAACGACTGTTTTTAACGACTGTATTTAACGACTGTTTTCAACGACCGTATTCAACGACTGTATTCAATGACTGTATTTAACGACTGTTTTCAACGACTGTATTTAACGACTGTATTTAACGATTGTATTCAACGACTGTATTCAACGACTGTATTTAACGACTGTATTTAACGACTGTATTCAACGATTGTATTCAACGACTGTTTTTAACGACTGTATTTAACGACTGTTTTCAACGACCGTATTCAACGACTGTATTTAACGACTGTTTTCAACGACTGTATTTAACGACTGTATTTAACGATTGTATTCAACGACTGTATTCAACGACTGTATTTAACGACTGTATTTAACGACTGTATTCAACGACTGTATTTAACGACTGTATTCAACGACTGTATTTAACGACTGTATTTAACGATTGTATTCAACGACTGTATTTAACGACTGTATTCAACGACTGTATTTAACGACTGTATTTAACGATTGTATTCAACGACTGTATTCAACGACTGTATTTAACGACCGTATTCAACGACCGTATTCAACGACCGTATTCAACGACCGTATTTAACGACTGTATTTAACGACTGTATTCAACAACTGTATTCAACGTCTGTATTTAACGTCTGTATTTAACGACTGTATTCAACGACCGTATTCAACGTCTGTATTTAACGACTGTATTCAACGACTGTATTTAGCGACTGTATTTAAGCCGATGCAAATTGTATTTGAGAGTAACCCGTCATCGGCGATGTGAGACAGGAGGACCGTTTGAAGCGGTTTATTCCCACAGTACTTAGTCAGTGTGTGTGTGAGGCAGCCGTTGCTTAGTTTGTCATCATTGGTTCGTGGTGTAACGATGATTTTAACGTTTAACCCCCCCATCTTCCCGCTCTTCCCAGGTTCATTTTATCAACCCGGAGACGGTGCCGAAGCCCTGCTGCGCGCCCACGCAGCTCCACGCCATCTCGGTGCTCTACTTCGACGACAGCTCCAACGTCATCCTCAAGAAATACCGCAACATGGTGGTCAGAGCATGTGGCTGCCACTAGACTGACACACACACACACACACACACACGAGTAGTAGCATGTATTCTAATGGACGCTCAGCCTGCTGTGGGAGAGGCTCTCGTACGTGTTTACTCGGGAATCCTGAAGTAAACACGATGTCTCATGTGTGGCTGAACAGGGATTTCAAATCGTTTTAAAACTCCCCACCACAAGTGGACACACACACACACATACACACATACACAAGCACACACACACACACTCACGTTTGTGCTTTCTACTGTGTATACAAGACATTAAAAGCAGTGATTGTACTGTATATTCATTCACAGTCAACAATCTTTTTGTTTATTTCAATAATTGTTATTGTAGTTGATTCTTTTTACTGTAGATTTTATTATATATATAAATATATTTTTTACGACCGAGAGAGACCCAGATGGATGTTCTGAATTTCTTCCATGTACAATACTGTGTAAATATTTTGTCTTTCTTTTGTTTTGTTTTTGGTTGCTGTATTTATTTCCCAGGATGTCCCTCGGGGTCGTGTTCTCTCCCGTTTGTAGCGCCGCCCCGTCGTCTGTCACACGACAGAACGGCTCAAACGACTCTGAGCGAGCAGAGCTGGAGGAAAGAAAAACTCCTGACACGACGCTCCTCCTTCTGCCTCGCAACTTCACCACAACCCCGATCTGATGTCTGCACGCTGCATCAGGCGACAATCAGCTGAACTGTGGGAGAGAGAGGGAGGGAGAGGGGGAGAGAGAGATAGATAGAGAGGGAGGGAGAGAGGAAGAGAGAGTGGAGAGGGAGGGAGGGAGAGAGAGGGAGGGAGAGAGAGGGAGAGAGGAAGAGAGAGGGGAGAGGGAGGGAGAGAGGGCTAGAGAGGGAGGGAGGGAGGGAGAGAGGAGAGAGGGATAGAGAGGGAGGGAGAGAGGAAGAGAGAGGGGAGAGGGAGGGAGAGAGGAAGAGAGGGGAGAGGGAGGGAGAGAGGAAGAGAGAGTGAGGGAGAGAGGAAGAGAGGGGAGAGGGAGTTGGAGAGGGAGGGAGAGATAGATAGAGAGGGAGGGAGAGAGGAAGAGAGAGGGGAGAGGGAGGGAGAGATTAAGAGAGGGGAGAGGGAGTTGGAGGGAGAGAGAGAGGGAGATGGAGGGAGGGAGGGAGAGAAGAAGACAGAGGGGAGACGGAGAGAGAGATGGATAGAGAGAGAGAGAGACTCTTGTTCTGCAGTGTGCTCCACATGTTCAGGTTATATTCCTCTGCTGTAACAACCTGTCATATTTAATACGGTGTATTTATTGAGAGCTCCGGTGTTCTGCCGTGTTTTACTGCTGAACTGGTGCAACAATAAAGTGGGAGAAAAGCAGCGGAGCCACCTCGAGGTGTTTGATGGAACGCAGAATCTATTTGACATGCCGGTCGTGCACTTTTAAATATTTGTTTGGATTATTACAGCTTCTTCGTTTAACCTCGCTGACCTGAGAACTGTCTGAGAACATGCTTCATTGGGCAAAGGCTGAACACCTTTTGTGTGTGTGTGTGTGTGTGTGTGTGTGTGTAACTGGACCTGTACTTGTATAGCACCTTTCTCATCTTTTGACAACTCAAATTGCTTGAACACGACATTACATCATTCACACCCACTGATGGGAGGAGCTATGACAATGGAGCCCATCAGCAATTTTAGGGGTTAAGTGTCTCGCTAAAAGACGTGCATGTGTGTGCACGTGTGTTCATGTGTGTGCATGTGGATGTGGGTTTCCTCTCTCCTATAAAGCACTCCAGCAACACTCGTGTACACTGCCCCCTGGTGGCGGGAACTGTACTTACACAACATGTCACATGACGAAAACCTTCTTTAAAAAAGAAGAAGATATTTCTATCGATCTGAACTTTGGAGTTGTTTATAGTCCGCGTGCTCAGTGTCTTAAGAAGTCTTCAGTCGGAACATGTGAGGAAGGTTGAAGAGGACTTTATGGAAAAGGAAAAAAATCCCTTACACCCACAATCCCACATTCATTTTCGGTATGAGAGTATATATGACTGTAGCCTCACTCTCAGCCTCACGTGTGTGCGTGTGTGTGTGTGTGTGTGTGCGTGGGTGTGTGAGAGATGAATGCTCTGGTGATGACTGTTGCTCTCATGCTGGGGAATTAAAAGAGACTTTTTTCAAACGATAAGAAAACACAACTTCCTTTTATTTAGCAGGTCGTGGGGCTATGAAGGTCAACTTTCTATTGTATTTCCTTTATTATAAGACATATTTAGTTAGTGAGTTATATAACAGCAGCTTATAAAGGCATGATGCTTTAAAGTGTGCCTTCTGGGCATGGACGGATTAAGAAACCACTGGCCCCTGGGCCTGGACGTGTCAAGGGCCCCCCCCCCACCCGCAAAAAAAAAAAAAAAAAAAAAAGTCAACAACAAAAATAGAATTTTTTTTTTTTACATCGCTAACAAAACAGTCCGTATGGAACAACGATACCGGAGCTGAGCAGACAACATAACGCGAATTATATGACCATGACATGAATGACTTAAGCCTAGCATATACCGGCTATGGCGCATCGTGTCATATCATCATATCAATACAAAGTTAATAACAGCTACTTCACGCAGAGGCTCTGGATTAGGGGCCCCCTGAGCTCATGGGCCCCTGGTGCCGGTAGGCTCGTTCGGAAATCCATCCCTCAGTAGGACTATTGGGGCCCTGTTACTGACATGAATGACTTAAGCCTCGCATATACCGGCTACGGCGCATCGTGTCATATCATCATATTCATATCAATACAATGTTAATCACAGCGACGTCACGCGAGGAGGCTCAGGCTCACGGGCCCCTGAGCTCATGGGCCCCCTGAGCTCACGGGCCCGAGCTCATGGGCCCCCTGAGCTCACGGGCCCCCTGAACTCACGGGCCCCCTGAACTCACGGGGCCCCTGAGCTCATGGGCCCCCTGAGCTCATGGGCCCCCTGAGCTCACGGGCCCCTGGTGCCGGTAGGCTCGTTCGGTAATCCATCCCTCAGTAGGACTATTGGGGCCCTGTTACTGACATGAAGGACTTAAGCCCAGCATATACCGGCTACGGCGCATCGTGTCATATCATCATATTCATATCAATACAATGTTAATCACAGCGACGTCACGCGCGGAGGCTCAGGCCCAGGGGCCCCCTGAGCTCATGGGCCCCTGGGCCTGGGCCCGGTAGGCCCGTTGGTTAATCCATCCCTGCTTCTGGGGAAGTAACACAAGCCTCTATGGGACAAACATCTGCAGCCTGGTTATGAATGATTTAAACACATAACTAGTTACTACGGTGCTTCCGCGACCCTGTGCGTCTCCCTCACACACACGCACACACACGCGCACACACACACACACACACACACACAGACACGCACACACTTTCGCGGCCACCCAGTTCGCAGAAGGAAACTGAAAGTATAATGCACGCGCTTTCGCTTTCGCTTCCACGCGCGCGTTTCACTTTTCGTTCCGACTCCATGCGCAGTAGCCTGAGGGTCGTGGGCTTATATTTATATATTTAGTTTGTGTTAAACTGCTTTACGTTATTATACTCTGCAGGAATTGTGACGATCCCCCGCTGAGCATCAGAATAGAATAGCCTATAGATTTTTGTATTTTTTTCTTCTCACAAACACTTTGCACGTGCACCCTTTTTTGGGGGATTTTGGATTTATGTACTAGGATGGAAGCTAAAATGCACATGAAAGAGTGGCTGGTGGCTCAGATAGAGAGCGGGGGCTACGAGGGTCTGTGCTGGGAGGATGACAGCCGGAGCATGTTCCGGATCCCGTGGAAGCACGCCGCCAAGAAGGACTACAAGCAGACCGAGGACGCGGCTCTCTTTAAGGTCGGACAACGGGCAGGTTATGGGTCACATACAACTTGTGAGGCTTGTTTTTTATTTGATGTTTTATGAGAAAGATAATGTACCCAGTTGGATAAAACTAAACTTTTTTTTTGGTGCAGTTATTTTTATTTATTTTATTATTATTATTTTTAAATATATATATATATATATATATACTTTATTGATAATGCACAATATGATATACAGTTATCAATTAATTTGTATTTGTGTATGTTTCAATCAGATTACAATTATAAAGAAGAAAACAGGATAAATAAATAAAAATAACAAAAGCAAAACAAAATAACAAATTATAATAATAATTAAGAATGAATATATTAATTTATTTAAGTCCATAAATTGACTGATACAAAATAAAAATAAAATAAAAAAAATCATACCAGTTGAGCTACTTACTTTGGAAACAGGTGTTTAGGATAATAGCACATAAATAAGTATACACTCTGGCCTGTTGGCTTGTTAAGATGTTCTAATTTTTTCTTAAACTTAAAAACGTAAAAATAAATAATTGTTTGTGCTTTTATTTCTTTAGTTATTATTTTTCAAGTAATTTTTTTAATGCTATACTATTTTTAATCGGTGCCCCACCAAAAATGTATTCGCCATCCATCCATACTCGTTTTATGGATGCATCTATTTATTATTATTCATGTTATTATGTATTATTTCGCTCTTTTTCCAAAAGGCTACAGTTGAACTGTGTGGGTTGACTGGAGAAGTCAGTTGGCTTGAAAATTGGAGAACATCAAATTTCACAATAAGTTCTTATTATACGAAAAGTGTCTTTTATATTTTTTATTTTTAAGGGAGTTACCTCTTTCTTGCAATGCTGTTTTTTTTCCAAGGCTGTGTTGCGTAATCGTTTGAAAACATGGTCCAAGAATCATGTTGGAAGAAACACTGTCAAAAGAAAACTTACTGGCACTTTTCTGTTTACGGAAGCTTTAAAATTAGTAATAATGAGTCATAGGAATAAAATAATGAAGACAAATGTGGTCAAATAACTTATGATTCTGCTGGTTTAATTCACTTAAAGGTATTCCGTGCTGTAGAATACACTTTTATATCTTATACAAGTAAAGTAAATGATATCTCACATTTGAGGTCATCCGAATCACATCTATTTCAGAACTTAATAGCGTTATTTAAAGTTATATCAAGTAAAAATGACTATACATTTACAACATATCGTTCCCTAAACTCATTTAGATTAATTTAAAATGTTATATTTGATTACAGTGCACATTCAGTTAGCTGCTTCCACGCTGCTCTGAATGGAGATTTACTTAAAAAAAACTAATAACAGAGCAATATATATTTCTGGGATGTATTCCCTATAAAGAAAATGACTCAATAATCAATTTGCTGCAACAAAATTGTGTGCACTTGTTGAAATATATGCGTGTAACCACAAATCATATTTTCTGTCTACTATGTCGATATTTCAGGCCTGGGCCGTATACAAGGGCAAGCACAAGGAGGGGAGGGATCGGGCCGACCCCACCATGTGGAAGACCCGCCTCCGCTGTGCACTCAACAAGAGCACAGACTTCCAGGAGGTCCCTGAACGCAACCAGCTGGACATCGCTGAGCCATATAAAGTCTACCTTATCCAGCACAACAGGCCAGCAGGTAACAAAAAAGAAGACAAACACGCCTTATTTTATCTATTAAATGCCATCTTTTGGGTTTATTTTATTTGCTTTCATCTGTGGTCTCACTTGTTGCTCTCCTCAGAGTCTCCCCTGACAAAAGGGGACCATGTGACCCAGACTCTGGGGTCTCCAAGGAACCCTGCTTTTCCGGTCCAGCAGGTGAGTTCAAAACATAAAGCCGGAAAATATGCTCTGACGTCAAACTTGCTGAATACTTGAACATCGACAGTGATGTAACATAAGAAACACGGCTTCCAGTTTCTTAGAAATAAGGCTCATTATTTCTGTGTCTTTTTTATTATTATCAGTGATTAGAAATAGGTGGAAATCAGGAAGGATAATTAGGTTTAGATGGTCAATCCGTCAACATCGGGAAAAGGACTTCAGACTTGGGATGTGGCAGGAAAATCAAGATTGACCACTAAGTCACAGGTGTCAAACACAAGGCCCGCGGGCCAAATGCGGCCCGCCACGTCATTTTATGTGGCCCCCTGGCGGCTTCAAAGACACATGATCGCCTTTTCTTAGAAATTTGAGAAAAATATCCTGTGCTTTTATTTTGAAGGTTTCAAATTAAATGGATTTATGTCATAATATGAGAGAAATGTTCTTATGTACAATATTTCTACACTCAAATAAACAATAATCAAATGTAAAGAGAGTTATTTAACAACATGTTCGGCTGGAGTTTATACAACCGGCCCTTTAAAGCAACACTATGTAACTTTTGGACCTTAAAATAACAGCTTGAAAAAAATTGTGCCGCTACAATGACTTTTAATATGACGATTTGCGTCTCCGCTATTGCCATCGGGGGTCTGTGGGGAAATAACTCCGCTATGTAAGATTCTGGAGCCGCCCGGTATATCCGGCGGATGTACTCGACCTGCTTTCTGGCAGTGATTACGCAATGTCATATAGTGCCACTCCACGCTCGCAGCTACAGTATAAGGGTAGCTTTTATGTAGCTTTTGGTGTCGTCAACAATATTGTATTCGATCACACGTACTCCACATTTGCAGTCCCCCAAAACAAAAGGAAATGACTGCATGCGCGCACACCCCCCCCCCCCCAAAAAAAGCCGGCAAACAGCTGATCGACCAGGCAGAGACGTGGCGAGGCGCCGCGTTCAATCCCCGCGCTACTTCACCCTAGTCCGGTAGGTGCTGGGCCAGTTCACAGTGTTCCTGCGCAGTCTTCTATTAGTGATCCCGCCCGTTGGTATGAATCCAAAATAGAAAGTCGCCGGTTGCTGCCGTTCTGAGTCCGCCGCCTGTCAGCACGCTCCAAACAAAAAAACCCTCGCGTCACCTCCCCCTCGTCACCTTTTATAACCCGTGACACGTACAAATAATAATAATTCTAATTATAATACAGGACAACACATGATCCCAACTCAATACAAGTGTATGCGAGGCTGCATCTATCGTCACTGGGTATTTACGACACTGAAATCGATACCTAAATACCTAAAAACCTGAAGGGGGCGCCAAAAGTGAAAAGTTACATAGTGTTGCTTTAAGAGGGCAGCCATGATGCTGATGTGGCCCACGGGGGAAATGAGTTGGACACCCCTGCACTAAGTCTAATCTTGTAAAAAAAGAAAAGCCAAGATCACTTTTACGAACTCCATGCTGTGTTTTTTGTGTGTGTGCGTTTGCAGCTCAGTTGCCAAAAGGAATCTTTTCACAGAAGTAAAGAAGAAGTAAAGCCGCTGCCTGGTTAGTGTGTACACACACACACACACACACACACATCCTGATGAATGTATATAGAGAATAAGAAGCAAAGAATCAAGAAACCCCAAACCATCGAGTCCTCAAAGGGTCACCATGCCGGTCGGATGGATTTCAGAGCGTCCGCGGGTTCGAGTCCGACACGCATCTTGTCCCCCAGATAAAGTCACGCTCCTCCATCAATGATCCCCTGCTTAAAAAGGGTTTGGGACGGAGCACCTCCCGGACTCCACGGAGTTTGTTTAACCCTCCTGTTACCTTAGGGTCAATTTGACCCCATTCAATGTTTAATGTCGGTGTTCTTTGGGGTCAATTTGACCCCAGGCTGTTTTTCACTGAGTCAAACATATCAGAAATATCAACTTTTTTATATATTTAAAGGGCTATTTAGGTAGTCAACAAACAAACATAAAGTACCTCACACTTAAACTTGGAAAACAATATTAATTCTAATAATTTTCTGGAGGTTTTAATTGCTGGGGTCAAATTGACCCCAAGGGTAAAATATGTCAGTAAATATAAAGGTAACAGGAGGGTTAAACATTGAATGGGGTCAAATTGACCCGAAGGTAACAGGAGGATTAAGGTGCTCTTGAGAAGAAAACTCCAGAGCACTTAAAATGCCTTGGTGGTCACGTGAGACCTAGAAACAGACCGTGTCCATCCAGCCTTCGCTCTGACTGAACATCGCCTGTAGTGGCCGTTTGTCCAATAAATCAAATAAAACTATAAATCTAGTTGCCGCTGACGCACCGTGGGGGTTTAGGAGTTGACGCAGCCAAAAGAAAGTAACGCCCATAATCCATTGTTCTTATAATTTATATCCTAAACAAACAAAAAGAACAAACAAAATGTTGACACTGCCTCTCGTGTGCTGGTAAAAAACATGGGCCACCCCAGTGCATGCTGGTCCTGAAGCTACCCACACCTACTTATAACCACAGGTGCCCAGTGATACCCAATCAGTGAACCAATCCTAAAACTAAATATATTCAAACAAACTATTCAACTAAAACTATCATAAGAAAAAAGCTCTTCTCACATATCAAAAACATATAACCTACTAACTAACTAAATATATTTAAACAACAATCGCAATGTATTAAACTAAACTAAAACTATCATAATACATGAGCTCTAACATATCAAAATATATAACCTAAATAGGCAATGATTAAACAATATTACTTGACAATAAAACTAAATACAGATGTCACACTATCTTATTGTGTGGAAGTGTGGGGGTCGACCAAGACAACCTTTATGGTTGTTGTTGTGTATTTTTATTCAATCAATCAAATACAATACAATATTATTCTATATAATATACAAAACAGAAAGACTGAAAAGGTAAAGGTAGAAGCAAAACATGCTTATAAATTCCTATCCTAAATTAATATCAAATTAATATCAAATTTATTTATTTTTTACTTTATAATTTCACAAGTGTTACAAAAATGCAAAATAAAGCAAAGTCACTGCAGACTGTGTGCAAAGGTTGTTTTTTAATACATGAGTGTAAATATGAGTTGAGAGATGTTTGTAAGTTTACTGTACAAAAAGCTAAAAATGGGGATTAAAAGAAGACGTGTTTCTATTGTCGGAGTCCAATTATGGAACAATGTTAAAGAGGATGTAAGAATGGTCAACTCGTTTTTGGTTTTCAAAATGATTATTTATAAAACTATTTTTGAGTGTTATAAGTAGGATTGAAACGTATGTCTATGGAAGATGTATTTAAATATATGTGTATATATATATATATATATATTTACATATATATATATATAAGTGTGATTGAAACATGTATATGGAAGATGTATATATATATACAGTATATATATATATATATATGTATATCATGTTTTTATTTTCTTTATTCTTTTTCTTTATTTTATATTAATAGTCTGATTTATTTGATAATAATAATAATTTAGGATAGGAATATATAACCACGTTTTACTTCTACCTATACCTTTTCAGTCTTTCTGTTTTGTATATTATATAGAATAATATTGTATTGTATTACAATGATTGACTGAATACAATACACAACAACAACAACAACAACAACAACAACAGCAACAAAATACATAGCTCCATCAACGCCTCTCTTCTGCTTCAGAGGTCCTGATGAGGGAGCACATGTACTGTGAGCTCACGGGGAACACGAGTCGGGATCAGAGCCGCGCTCCTCTCCTCTTCCTCAGCCCGACTCTGACGATATCAGGTGAGCTTCAGAAAATAAAACTCGACATGCCGCCGGCCTTCGCTCTGCGTGACCTTGAAGTCGACCTTTTATTTGTGTGCTGTTTGCAGACTTCCGTATGCAGGTGGTCTTGCTGTACCGGGGCCAGAGGGTGATGAAGGCGACCACCCGGAGCCCCGAGGGGTGCTTCATCCTGCAGGGCCGCGTCCCCCTGGGGAGCGAGCGGATCTACGGGCCCTGCTCCGCCCAGCGGTTCTCCTTCCCGCCGCCGGGCTCCGCCCCCGCGGCGTCCCTGCCGCCGTGGATGGCCGAAGCGATGAACCGCCTCCTGCGCCACCTGGAGAGGGGCGTGCTGCTGTGGGTGGCGCCGGACGGGGTGTTCATCAAGCGCTTCTGCCGGGGCAGGGTGTACTGGAGCGGCCCCGGGGCCCGGCACGCCGACCGGCCCAACAAGCTGGAGCGAGACAAGACCGTCAAACTGCTCGACGCGCCCACGTTTCTCAGCGGTGAGGCGACGAAGAAAAGAAAAAAAAATCGGTTTCAAAGAGAGGCCGGTTATTGTTCGGGAAGCTTTTATTGCTCACATTATTGCTCCACGCAGAGAGGGAATATGTCTGGTGATGGAATCAGAATATTCCAATATGAAATGTTTGTGTACAGAGCTCCAGAGATGTTTACAGGGGACGGCGCCGACGCCTTCGTACGAGATTGAGCTCTGCTTCGGAGAGGAGTACCCGGACCCCAACGTGCCTCAAACCAGGAAGCTCATCATGGCAAAGGTATCCCGCCATATTAAAAAATATTATTAATTTAACCAAAATCTGCAGAGGGGCGCCCCTCTATTTACCCCGAACCCATATGTGCAGATTTTGGTTCAAACCCATATGTGCAGATTTTGGTTAAATTAATAATATTTTTTTCAGTTTCATTTCTTCGAAATAATCTGTAGACTAATTGTAAGAAATTCTGTCTCATCACATCAAACTATTTCCAAAATTCTGAAGTCAAATTGATGAAATTCAGACAGTGTTTGAACATAATGAACCTAATATCCTCCCTTCATGCTCGCTCATGCCTGCATCTGAATTCTAACTGCTCTCGGGTTGTGATGTGTCTGACGGTTGATGGACTTCACTCCCTTGGACTCACAAAAATTCACGATGTGAATTTCCACCGCGTGTCGAAACTCTTTAAATTGGAGACGCACCGATGCTGATCTGAGATACATATGACTCCACGTACTTAAAGTGTGATCCCAGTTTATTCATTTAATTCTGGTATCGGATCGGTTCTTCGTATCGGCGGATACCCAAAGTATCGGTACCGGTGCATCCCGACCTTTTCACACTGTTTTTCTGTCCCTGTGCGTGTGACTGTAATGCCTTTAATCGCCAGCAGAGGTCCTCGTCATCACGCTTGATCGTGTGTCCAGGTGGTGCCCTTGTTCGCGGTGGAGCTGCTGCAGAGGCTCGAGGAGAAGCGGCCGGTTCTCACCACCGACACAGGCGGAGAGAAGATGTAGCGAGGACGGGGAACAATGCACGAGTGGATTACTGACGCCTTTCTCCCTTCCCCCGTGCCATCGGCATGAAAGACTGCAACGCATCCTAGACCTGATTGCAATGCATGATGGGATTTACTTGTCCCTCATATTGCTTTTCCTCCGTCCACCGTGCAACGAGAATGGCAATCATCTGTTGTGGAAGCAAATAACTCCCAAAAAACAATAAAACATGCTGAAAACGTCTCGTCTGTGTATGCGTGCAGGCCAAAACGTGTGTGTGTGTGTGTGTGTGTGTGTGCAGGGTGGTCCTCGTGGTGTGTCGCCGGGGACCCCCCCACGAGGGCGGGCCTCGACGGATTTGGTGCAATTTGGACGCCGTTCAAAATGAATAAACTTAGAATAATAAACAAAGCCAACAGCGATCTGGTTTAGCAGCAGGGGGGCGGGGCTTCTGGGCTCAGGTGGGGGGCGGGGCGGGGCTTGTGGGCTCTTGGCTTCTGGACAGTGTTCCTTCCTAATCGGCTATACTTTTGACTTTGGGCTGGTTTCTTTAAAAAAAATGGTTCAATTAATAATACCAAACAGAACGCAGTGAACCTCGCGTCCATTCCCTCGTGTTCTTATTTAATTGAAGAAGTGCTTGATGGACAGGAGACCATGAGAAATAAATGAAAAACCTGCTTAATTTGACATCTTCCTCATCGTCGACCGGGGAGTTTGTGAAGTCGTCTGCACTCTGCGGGTTGCTTTCTATTTATTTAACCTTTTATATTTGGTAATTTGATGCAGATATGAAGCTTTCTAGACGTTTCTGATGGACTGGTTTTACAAGTGGACTGGCAGGTTTTTTCCCCGTTTTTTTTCTTCTTCTGTTTTTCAGTGTGTCACCTGCGCCGCACCTTGACAACGTAGTTCCCCTCTGCTGCAGGATACTTCACACGGCTGGTGGGTAAACTGGAGCATCGGACCCGAGTGGATTTCACCGGCGTGGCCGTGAGTAAACTGCTACTTGTGTTCTTTCTTCCCGTGTACGATTATATTTCCTCAACTGGAAATTGATAACAAAACGCAAATTTTACCGCCCTGCAAAATACCTCCGCCGCTTAAAGTAGTGCTCTACTTTTCTTACAGAGCACTGTTTAAGTGACGTGAAGGACGATTTGTAATTCCAGATTTGGGTGTGGCTCTCCGGGGTCGTATTAAGTGATATGGGGATTCACCTTTCACCTTTTCTCCAACCGGAAATGGTTGTTTTTAATGGAGTAAAACTATGAACTAATAAGAGTGAAAGGGGACAACTTCTGTTTAAGGGGGGAGCGTTCATTTCCAATATAATTAGTTATTTAAATTAATAGTAATGCATCCTATTTAAAAAAAATATTTTGTGAGTCATATATGAATCTGACTGGTCACATTAATCTTCCAACTCACTGTATACTTTTAAAGTAGAAGTATACAGTAAGTGGTTGGGTATAGTTGATTAGTTTTATTTTTGAGTATATAGTGAGTTAGAATATTAAAATATGTTTTTAATATCTAAACGTCATAATAAAGCTGTTGGGAGCTCCTGTATTGGATGATATTTGAGGAGTATAGTACATTACAACACATGCCCGAGGAGAAATTCACACCTCTAATTAAATCTATAAAGCTTTTTTTCCTTTTTAATTCTAGCGAACATCAACAGATTCACAATTTTTTAAAAATATAATTTTTTTTTAGCTATAACATTTTAAAAAAAAGAAAGAAAAAAAATCAACAGGTAAAAGGTACATGTCTTTTTGAAAATAAAATACAACAAAATAAACACATAGAACTAAAGTGAGATTGTGTGCTGAATCAGAGGAGATACCCGTATCTGAGTTTAAAATACTTTCATCATTTTTCCCACCTTCAAAACAAATACAGTACGTAAAAATAAACGATATGGGAACAGAAGCGTGCGGTACACGAGGGGGGGGGGGGGGGGTCAAGTCAAGAGTATTCACAAAGCATCATGTTCCAACGTGTCATTAGCACCATCACTCCTCAGCCGTGCTGCACTTTTTCTTCTTTTTTTTCCACTCTTTCCATCATTCAGTTTTTAATGGAGAAAACGCCGCAAGTGTCGAGGCGCCGCGGCTCAGTTTTCATTAGTGTTCTCACTTTTCTCCGAGATAATGTTAAGAACACATTGGAGGGTAATGCCTTGACCAACGATCCGCTTGTTTAAAAGGCGACGAGTTGCTCATACATTCACCTTGGGCTCAGAAGCAAGAGAAAAATCCAATAAAAAAAAGAGAAAGAAATGCATTTGCGAAAGAATCGACAGAGAGATTGCATTAGATCTGTTTAGCATATTTACTGTAGATAACATCTGTAATGTAATATATATATATAGTTGACTTTTGTTCATATATATCTGCACTTCTTCAACAGCGTTTACTTTCATAACACTGATTGAAATTCGATACCCTGCAGAAAACACCGTCAGTCAGTGGGCGGGACGACGTTACAAAAAACCCAGAGTGACCACAGACAGGTGCTTGATTGTCTCACTAAACGTCTTCAGTGTGTCTGTGAGGAGCCGTCCGGAGGTCCTTCAGCGGCTGCTCCTCGCAGGGCTGTTCTGAGTAAGGTTGAGGGAAGGAAAGGAGAAGGAAGGAAAGGAAAGGAGGATACAACTAGGGCCAGACTAGAATCATATTTTGCGGACACCCGTAAATTGCGTTTTTCTATTGTTTAAAAAAAAAATCCTTCCCTGCAACCCTACCTTGAGGTCTCTCCATTGTTTGTCTTGGTGGGTGCATCAGAGACAAGGAGGGTGTGTGTGTGTGTGTGTGTGTGTGTGTGTGTGTGTGTAAATATGCATGTACACGTATGCATTTGCAAAAGATTTCTACTGCCACTTCATTAGCTTGCAGCCGTGAGGTAAATCCCGGAGGCTGTCATCAGTTCCAGTTGAGGGGAGGGTATCCGGGGCAGACCAGCGCCGTTTGCGTGGACGCGGCCGCTCCTCCGGGGCGGGAGGCTTGACGGCCGGAGCACGCGGAGGAGGAGGAGGAGGAGGAGGAAGAGGAGGAGGGGCCGGCGCGGCAGGAGGTGGGTGGTGAGGAAGAGGGGGCGGAGGAGGAGGAGGCGGCATCTCCTCCCTGTGCGAGTTGCCGGTCTCTCCCGCAGCCCGCGAGGGGAGGAGTTGCGTGCGTTGGGCCCTGGGGCCGACGCGCGTTTGTGTCCGGTGGGTTTGGGCGGGGGTGGGGGTGGGGGCGGGGGTGAGAGCCAGGCAGACGTCCCCCTCCATGAGCTGGCGGCATTGCAGGCCGTACAGCTGCGTGGTTCTCTGGGGGCAGCAAGAAGACCAGCCTCGGTCCTGCACGAAGAACGGGTACTCCACCAAGACCTTCAGGAGCTCCTGCACAAAACCACAACACAGTTACACACTCAACCGAGGGGGGGGGGTCTCTCATGCTTTCCCCTCATCGTCGCCACAACCTTGACTTCGGTGTGTAATAGCATGTGTAAAGGAATTCAAACGGACGCTTCCACCTGAGAACATCTACAGCGGGCCTGAAGTGTGACCCATTTCCATTCACACACTCATGCACTTAGTCATTAAATTACATCTGACATATGCTCGAATGCAGATGTCTGCCACTCGAGCTGCAAGCTGGAGCGCATATCGAGAGAGAGAAAGCTGACCTGAGTGTTGCGGTCCTTGAGGTGGACCTGCAGGTGGCTGAAGCCTTGCGCGCCGCCGGGGGAAATCAGCAGCACGGTGCAGGTGCTGAGGTGGAACTCCGGGGAGGTGTCGGCGCTCCTCAGGAAGTCCTCGGTCCGCAGCTCCTCCACCCGCTTCAACCGACCGCTGGCCAACTCGATCAGAGAACCCTTGCTGAAGTGAGGTAGGAGCTCGGGGGGAGGCGGCTGAAGGCCCGGCGGCGAGGCGTGAAGACGAGGCGGCGACGGCTCCCTCCCTCCGTCTCCGTCTCTCTCCCGTCGTCTCTCGCGCTCGCCGTCCCTCACTGGGTCTTTGTCCTGTTGCGGGGGCTTCTCTTTGTCTTTCCCCCTGAGTTTCTCTCTGTCTCTCTCGTGGTCTCGGTCCCGGTCTCTTTGCGACCTGTCGTGGCTGTTGGCTAGACCCAGGGGGGAGTGCGGCAAGTTCCTCAGAGTGTGCTGCCTGGGTCCGGGCTCCCTGTGCAGGTTGTACAGAGCGGTTCCTGAGGGGCTGTAGAGCGGGTAGGCCTGGACCTGAGGGCACGGTTGGCACACCGATCCCAAGGTGTAGTAGATCTGGGCTTCGGCTGGTGTGACGCCGAGGGGGTCCAACAGTCCCCCTCGGCCTGCCCTGGGGACCGGTCCCAGAGGATGGGGACTGGCCTTAACTATCCCATGCAAATGTCTGTCCTGCAGTGAGGAATGTGGCTCGGGGCCTTCCTGAGCTTGAGAGTCTGGCAAAAATGGCCCTCCGGCGTGGACGCGGGATATTAGATCGTCCTGCTGCCTCCGCCCACCGTTGGTGTGGGAGCTGTGTGGACCGATGTCCAGCCTGGTCCTGTCGTTCCCATATTCTCCTGTGAGCAGGGGCCTGGAGGCGGAGGCAGTCCTGCTGCCGGGCCCCTCCAGGCCGTTGGGCCTCTTGCCCAGGTATCTGTGTCTGTGTGCTTCGGCAAAGCTCGGATCTTGAGCGTAGAGGGAGTGGTGGCCGAACAAGTACGACGGGGAGAAGAGGGAGGAGCTGTTGTCCCGCCGGCCGCTGTTAATGTAGGACCATATCTCTCGGGAATCGGCCGGGAAGGGAGTCTTGAAGGAGGAGGACGGGGCGCAGGAGGAGGAAGGTGGCAAGGAGAGGGGCCCTTCCCCTCGGAGCCACCTGGAGTGGTGGGGCAGGGGCGAGGGGAGGGGATCGTCTCTCCAGGCGGCGGGAGACCCGGAGACCCTCCGCTCGGCGACCTGCCCCGGGAAAAGGGGGAGGGAGACGGAGGGAGAATAGCTGACGTGCCATGGCAGGGGCAGGGGGAGGCCTGGAGCCGGAAGGGGTGGAGGAGTATGGAGGAGATGGGGGTTTGGGTGAAGCAGAGCCCGTTCACCGGCCTCCCTGCCTCCGTCCCCTCCTCCTCCTTCTCCTCCTCCTCCTCCGCAGGACCGACTCCGGAGCGGCACCGGGGGTTTGAACTCGTCCAGAGGGACGCGGCGCTCCGCCGATCCTTGCCGAGACTCCCTCTTCTTGGGAGGGAGGCACTCTTTGCCGCGGTCGTGGCTGGGATTCATGGGTGGATCACGCAGCGGGCACCCCCGGGGGGCCCAGGCTAGGTCACATGGGCCTCACGGGAGAACGCGGGCCGCAGACAGAGGGGACGGCCGCTCGGCAGCATCACCGTTGAGTCCGTCTCGCTGAAGCGCCGCTCACCTGGAGGACCGGGAGGTAAACCGGGGGGGGGGGGGGGGGGGGGGGCGGGGACAGAAGAAGGAGAGATTTAGCGTGAACGCGGGAAAAGGTGCCGGCACCCAGCGGCGTCGTTAAGACGTGCAATCAAACATCCGTCTGCGTCAGACGGATGGCGAGAAATCAGCCGGCGACTCTCGAATGTATGAACGACGTGGAAAAGGTCAGAGAGGCATTCTGACGGCTGCCGCTAATTAGTCATTTCCTCCTGTGCACCGCGGCGGGACTCAAACTACCCATTTTACTCGTTTCATTCAAACACATTACTCCCACATGTGGAGTAAAAATACATTCTGCAGCCAATGAAGTTCAGAGTCACACACACACACACACACACACACACTCACAGAGCGCTCACAGCAGGAGAGTTTTCATCGCTGACTCTCAGGGGGATGATTGGAATATGTAGATAGGATTTTTTTTCATGAACCACCCCCACGACACCCCCGGGTGTTCTCTGTATTCCATACAAGCGTATACTACTACCAGCCCCCCCCCCCCCCCCCACCGCAGCAGACACACACACACACACAACTACTCCCCTCGGGCGGCTGTACTTACTCCCCCAGTGAACGGCAAAGCTGGTCACCGCCCACCCGAAAGCTGACAGAGCCACTGTTGATATTACCACCAGTTGTTTGTGGATACAGGATATGTGTCTTTGCATATTAATTATGTGTCACAGCAGGTTGTGTGTGTGTGTGTGTGTGAGAAGGGGGTGGAAATGTGTGTGATTGTCTCTGTGTGTGCCGTGTTTCTTTTTCCATTTTTCTTTTTGTTGTTTTCCCGTGAGAAATGTGTGAATGTGTTTATTTGTTTGGGTCCCCATGTGTGTGTGTGCGTGTGTGTGTGTGTGCATGTGTGTGTGTGTGTGTGTGTGTTTTGTGTTTGTGTTCGAGTCCTCGAATGTGTCAGAGATTTCGCAGTCTTGTTTCATTCAGCGAGAAGTGCGGGGGAGCTCGACTTATTCTCCGACAAACGTTTTAAATGAGCTCCGGTAGCCCAGCTGCTCCCTCCTCCTCCTCCTCCTCCTCCGCCGCTCCCGCCACAACACCACCGCTCCGTGCTGCCACTCAGCCCCGCACTCACCCTGCAAGTCTGTCTCAACAGCCTATACCAACTCCCTGCCGTCTCACCATCCGCCACACTGTCACCATGGCAACTGCGTCCACATACCCACACGCGCACGCACGCACACACACACACACACACAGCCCAGAGAGAGGTTAGATGGGGATACTCCATGGAGAGGCAGATTAAACTGTTGCTCATCAAGTGACTCGGTCCAAAAACAGAATAAGTGTCGGAGTGAAGCAAGCTGTTTGTGCATCTGAGTGGAAAACTGCAAACTGGGTGGCGAGAGAGGGGGGTGTGGGTGGGGGGGGGATTAATTGTCCCAGACACTTGCTCACATGATGGAGTCGAACTCGGGGAATGTTTATGATGTTAAACCGCGTCAAATTCAAATTAGCTGGTATTTCTTCAGCCGAAAGACAACACGGCCTCACGCGGGCTGGAGATGACCCTTGACCTCCGCGGTTCATGAATTATTGCTACGCTTGAGATGAAATGCATTTGAATAATTGGAAATCATCACCTCACATACCCACACATCATCTTTTTTTCTTTCTCTCTCTCTCTCCATCCTTTAATCCCAGAATAATCAGTATTATGATGATTTTATTAATCTATTAAATGTTTTATATAATAAAAAGGATAACATCAGTACCCGCTCGGTTATATAAAAAGGAGAAAAAAAACGTGATAATCATATTCAAATTAAATTCAGCCAATTAAAAAAGGAAGAATCTGTAACGATGCTTAAAACACATTTAATTGAGATCTTAAAATATATGTTTTTTCATTCAAGTGCCAGAGAGGAATCAAAAGGTCAGAATCTAGTTTTTTTGTCTAGAATCCAGATTTCTGACGACAACAATCTAGTTTCGGCGCCGACACCCCTCGTCAATTTTTTCCCCCAACAGCCCTTGTGAGAAAGAAAAGACCTCATATAAACTTGTCCAAAAAAAAAAGAAAAGTGAAGAAAACAAAGAAGACAATTGTGCATGTGGAGGAGTTTGCAGAATGAACTCCTACACTGGAGTTTAGCTGGAGCTACATTTAAATATATCAACTCAGACAGAGCTCAGGCATAATCATGCTACGCCCTCCTTCCAAGAAAAAAACCTTTTGAATTGCCATGCAACATAGTAGAAATAATATAAATGCGATGCATCTTAAATGCTCCTAACATTTGTATTTCCTGTGTGAGACGCTCACATTCCTCAACTTTCTCTCAAGTAATTGTCGATTTCGACATATCCGTCTGCGCCGCTCCACCTCATCCCGCCTTTTCTCATTTGTCAAATGCACCGTATACTCTGCAACCTCACACACACACACACACAAAAGAATAAAGAAAGCCGAACCAGAGAATATTTGTTTTCACATTTGTTTGCCATCAAACAGAACATCGACTGATGGCTTCGAGGTGCTGAACCGGAGCAGCTGGAGGACGTGGGAGCGGGTTCATGGAGTTCTCTCCAAGCCGGGTTGTCGCGATGGGACCGCGAGACTGACCTGAGCGCTGGCTGAGCAGACGTCCCGGCGTCGGACGTCGTTCATATTTCAGTTCCTCCCCCCGGAGGGGTCAAGCCGCTCCTCCTCGAGCTCCTCGACGGCGCCGCCGCGAGTTACAACACCCTCAGATATCTGCCGCCTCCAGCTGCACGCCGCCTCTGATCTCCACGTGCACGAAATAACACCAGCGAGCCCACCGAACTGAGGGGAAGAACTGAGAGCCTGCTATCCGTCGCTCGGTCTGTGTGTGTGTGTGTGTGTGTGTGTGTGCAAAGGGCTGAGGAAATGAGTAATATCGAGCAGCGAGAAACATGTCTGCTATGCAGAGCCACACAGGCAGACCAGTTGCTGCTGCCGCCCACTTGCTTTAATCACTGTGAGGGCTACACACACACACACACACACACGCACACACGGAGATTATATACAGGGACGGTATATGTTGATTCTAAGCCTCCTTTGTGTCGTCTTCAAAGGCAATGTACGCATTCCACTCAAGTTCCACCGGGTTAGATGAACCTTTTCAAACCTTGAACACCAAAAACAACAAAAAAAGAGTCGCTCAGTAATCAATTCAGTCAATCGCGTAATCGTTCATCTATGTTTGTGAAGACGTGTTGGCACATAAAAGAGAGGGGGGGGGGGCAGAGAGACAGTTGATGAGAGACGGGGAGGCTCATCATCCTACACACACACACACACACACACTCTCTCAGACTCTTCGGCTGCCTCTGACTCAAAACCAAACCTCACGTCCATCAACACGCACACTCACACACTCACACATACGCACACGCACACATGCACACGCACGTCACACGCGTTCCTTTTTTTGTCTATCTGTAGTTTTCCTCTGAATTTGCGTCCTTTGTTCTCACCAAAGCACTTTTGTGACAACCCTGTTGTTAAAAGAGCTTTTTTTTATGAATACATTAGATTTCACTTCATATTCACAAACACACACGCACACACACACACACACGCACACACACGCACACACAGGAGCGCAGCGGGAGGGCTCTGAATGATTTGCCTCCGTGATTCAGGGGCAGGTGAAGTGTGTCGGTATGGCTCGTGTCAGGGCTGGAGCTCATTCGACGGCAAGAAATCAAAAATCCTTTCGGTATAGAAACCGACAAAATGGTAAACGGGCGAAAGGTTGACGTCTATTACCCCCCCCCCCGCTGGTAGAGGAACGAGGCCAAAACCTCAGTTCAGACATGCTCGCGTTAAATATCGGTGCAGAAAAATGCCATTTAAAAAAAAAGGGGGATAAATAGGATTTAATGAAGCGATTACCGGTGCCGGATTGTGAGGAGCGATGTTTACTCGGGCAGACTCGGATCCAACAGCGTTCTGGATATGGAGGTCGACCTCGTCGAACTTCTCAACCTCGATAGAGCGGAGAGAGAAACAATAAAGCTCATCGGGTTCGACACGTGGAAGGGGACGAGGAGCACGTCTCCTCTGACATTTAGGAGATTCCTTTCATTTGGAGAGAATGAAATGATGTGCACGGAGGTTGTGTGGGCACACGGCGCCGTCTGCTCTGGCATTTGCTGTCTCCGTGTGGGTTTATTACAAGTTTATTACAAAATTAGAAGGGTAGAGAGATTTTTTAATTTTTGGGGAGTTTGTTTTGGAGTGTTTTGGGGTTTCTAATAGTTCAGGGTTAAGTTATGCCAAATGGCAATTTAATTTGAATTATGTCTCAACAAAAGTTACCACAATATGTATTGTTAGTCTATAAATCTTAAATATATTTAAATGAAAAGAATCTGTTCATGCAATAAATAAAGGAACAAAAAGGCCAATAATTAACGGTTTCTTAAAAGTTGGTTTACAAACTAATTGATGTTCACTGTAATTTATTTTAAAGATTTAAAAAACCTTCGCTGATTTGAATGCTGACAGCATCTAAAAATAAAGTTGCCGCTCAAATATTTCTTCTCTGAGTATATTAAACCAATAACTCAGGTGACGGAGTGGGATTTTCAAAATAAAGTGTCCATCACATGATATATATATAATGAACCAACATATTAAAACTCATGATAATCATACTTTATATATTAAAATATATAACGGTAATTAAATAGGAAATAATACAGTGTCATAAAGCAAATAAAATAATTCAACATAAATCATGCCAGCATTTGAAATAGATTTCGACGAAATAGTCCAGTCAGAGTGAAAGAGGAGAAAATAGAGCACCGTGTTCATCAAAGATTGTTTACTACGATATAGAGATATGGATATAGAGATATATAAATGACTGTTGTGTTCTACTTACGCATGCACACTTTGATCTGGAGCATATTCAACACACACACACACACACACACAGATCAACACAGCCAAAAAAACACCAGCAAATACAGTGGAGTCACACTGTGCTGTCAATCCTTTATGTGCACCACTGACACACACACACACACACACACACACACACACACACACACACACACACACACACACACACAGGGTCAGGTCTAGACAGGAGAGGTCAGACGAGTCACCCAGCAAACCGAAGGCGGTGGACGTGTCGAGTAACCAAAGGGGTCAACGTTGTCTCCAACAGGTCGGCCGTGACATCCTCCCCTCCGCAGATCGGTATTGAACACGTCTCCTTTCTTTGCATTTAAAAACCGCATTTTGCATCCCCTTCCTCTGGTGCGTATGGCCCGGTATGGGGTGTCTGCTCACGTTTCAGGCCCAGCGGAGGATCTATGATGGACGTCTGATGCAGCAGAAATTTGTTGCTGAATGTAACAGATCTGAAAAGAGGGGAGGGGGATGGGGGGCGGTGGGTAGAGGACGCAGACAGAGAGAGAGAGAGACAGAGAGAGAGAGAGAGAGAGAGTCGGCGTGGGGAGGGGAGGAGGGGAGTACTACTAGGCCGTGTGTGGTGGCTTACTCCACAAGGAGCAGGGCTAAGCTGATGAAAGGGACAGGGTGATACGGGGCGATGGCTTATTGGGCGAAGGGCGAGGTCGGCCCTCGGTGTGTGTGTGTGTGTGGGGGGGGGGGGGGGGGGCGGCTCCTCCTTCGACTGGATGAGCCAGCAACTCTGCAACTCAAAGACCCCATTTAGGAGTGACTCCTTTTCTGGAAAATCTGCTCAGTCATGAAAAGACGAACACCCCTTTGCCCGGGGGGGGGGGGGGGGGGGTTCTGATGGAGGACAAAGTGTGCGCCCCCCCCCACCCCCTTAAACATGCGTTCACCGCCCGTAAAAAACAAAACATTGCAAGGAGCCAGCTGACTGATGCGGGACGAGAGGACGACGGCCGTAATGTGTTACTGGGTTAATCCCACGTGAATCCCAACTGGTGCGGCCTAAGGAAGGCTTAGTATAGTTCTGGGAGGAAATCCCCGCCCCCTCCCCTGTGTAGTGGTACAGACCATCAGCCCTTTGGGTATAAATAGGGCAGCTACGGCTCCTTAAGCCGGCTTTTACGCAATATCAGTTAAAAATATGACTCGACTAATTACATGCAGGTCAGCCAGTCAGCAGGAGCAAAAAAAGAAAAGCGCTCTTCCTCTGACTGCTGCAGTGTCTACAGCCAACAGGTATTATGCAAACCTCGTGGGTGTGATTGACTCAGGCGGGCGCATGATGTCATTCATTGACATTTAAGTGTCTGCTGATGGGAGTTTCATTTTTGCACTTTTCCCACTCACTGTCTCTCTGCTGCATTTGCAGCATCTTCAACCGCAGAGAGAGAGAGAGAGATGAATCTGTATGGATCACAAAGTTAAAAAAACAAACAAACCTGACACAAACGTCTTCCAGCGTGCCACCGTGAAGTTAGGCCTCAGCCATTCTTACGCAACAGTCGGCGAGCAGTGATGTCACAGTGCGCCGACGCCGTCACGCTTCCATCCTCGCAGCTCTCACGAGTTTTCGTCTAAATGAGTTTTTCCTACTTTCTCAACACGCTAGAGAGAGAGAGAGAGAGAAAGAGAGAGAGACTCGGAGAGAGCGAGACAAAGTCTGATGGGGTGTAGAAACAGTTTGAAAAAGAGAGAGAACAAAGTGTTTGTTTGTGTGTGTGTGTGTGTGTGTGTGTGTGTGTGTGTGTGCGTGGAAGAAGGGGCCGGATTACTTTTCATTCCAAAAAAGATGTGGTTGTTTTTGGCTCGGTCCCCATGGCGACTGACAGTGGAACTGTGCGTTGCTCTGTTTGTTTCTCTTGTTTAGCAGCAAAATGTCAGCGAGTTCTGCACGCCGCCTCCAGCCCGAGAGGAGCGCGGGGGGCTCAAGGGCCGCCATTCACTTTGAGAGAGACCGTCTAGACCGGCTTCAAAGATGCCGTCTGGATTAACTGTATTCAAGGCAACATCGCTATACACTCGCCCATTATCGCTGCGCACTCCCACATCAGATCCGACACACACAAACAAACACACACACACACACACACACGCACACACGCAAACAAACACACTCAACACACGGCTTGTGCTGTTGGTGCTGGACGGTTGCTGCAAATTCTATTTAAATAGGATTGAGTGGGTTTAATGCTCGTTTTTTTTTCTTTTTTCGGAAATTAAAATAGGGAGACGCAGATATTTAATAATAATAATGATAATAAAAAAAGTCTAATTAAATTAGAAAAATATGTTTTTGCTGACTGATTTTTTTTGTCGCAGAGGATTAAAAAAATAAAAAATGTACTCGAGAAGCAAGGGCAGGGAAGGTAATACGCAACTTCCGGACCGTCTCCCAGGACACTATTGATGCTATAGGCCACAGGATGTCTCATATGATACACTTTCTGTACAGTGATACCAAAACCGATACCGGGCCATTTGTTGCGTTTTGTCTGTACGCAGGGAGCAGATTTCCCGATCCGCTGGGCAGGCCTGGTTTGAAAAGAAAACATATTCCGTATATATATATATATATATATATACTGTGGGGGCGTTTAAAGGTCGTTGACCCCTATTGAAGATGAAGTGTAGGAGGAGGAGGAGAAGATACCGCTCCATCGCACACAAGTGCGAGCGGGTCGGGGCCGAAGAAAAACAATCCGTGAGCAAATACAAATAGCGAAGGACAACGTTTGTTAACTGACGGATCGCACGTTTACATTGCGTGCCCGCAAAGTACTTCACACGTGTGTGTGTGGGTCTGAACGTAAATGCATCCCCGTGAAATGCCACTTTCTTGCACCTCCCTCTCGTGGGACATACATCAAGAGAGAAGTAGAGGAGTTGCCCCCTGGTGGTCAGGAGAGAGAATGCAGCTTTAACACATACATCATAGACTTCTTTACAACCCCCTGGTGGTCAGGAGAGAGAATGCTGCTTTAAAACATTCAGGATTGACTTCTATACAACCAAAGGAGTCGCTCCCTGGTGGTCAGGAGAGAGAATGCAGCTTTAACACATGAAGCATAGACTTCTATACAACCTGAGGAGTGGCCCCCTGGTGGTCAGGAGAGAGAATGCAGCTTTAACATATGCATTATAGACTTCTATACAACCCCCTGGTGGTCAGGAGAGAGAATGCTGCTTTAAAACATTCAGCATTGACTTCTATACAACCAAAGGAGTCGCTCCCTGGTGGTCAGTAGAGAGAATGCAGCTTTAACACATGAAACATAGACTTCTATACGACCAGAGGAGTCGCCCCCTGGTGGTTAGTAGAGAGAATGCAGCTTTAACACGTGAAACATAGACTTCTATACGATCAGAGGAGTCGCCCCCTGGTGGTTAGTAGAGAGAATGCAGCTTTAACACATGAAACATAGACTTCTATACGACCAGAGGAGTCACCCCCTGGTGGTCAGAAGAGAGAATGCAGCTTTAACACATGAAACATAGACTTCTATACGATCAGGAGTCGCCCCCTGGTGGTTAGTAGAGAGAATGCAGCTTTAACACATGAAACATAGACTTCTATACGATCAGAGGAGTCGCCCCCTGGTGGTTAGTAGAGAGAATGCAACTTTAACACATGAAACATAGACTTCTATACAACCAGAGGAGTCGCCCCCTGGTGGTTAGTAGAGAGAATGCAGCTTTAACACATGAAACATAGACTTCTATACGACCAGAGGAGTCGCCCCCTGGTGGTCAGAAGAGATAATGCAGCTTTAACACATGAAACATAGACTTCTGGCGATACCACCGAGCTGCTCTACTGTTCCCTAAATGGGAAGCCAAGTTAATTGTGGATACGGAGCCACGTATACAACTCTGTTGACACACAGCAGCTGTATTACATATTGCTTGGTTTGTCAGTTTATCTTAATAATTCAAACATGTCGCTAGCTGCACTTATAAATTAATTAAATGAAGTACAGTACGAGCTCGTTAGGGCGGCGCAGTTTCGAGAAAATGTCGCCGAACTCGACTTCGAGTGACAGCGAGAGGCATCATCCATCACACATCCTCCGATGGCCCAGCGAGCGAGAAGAGGAAGAGGGCGATATAGAATACGATGAATAAATGAAAAGGTCACATGGGGGGGGTCTCAAATAGATTCAAAGGGGCGAAAAGACGACAATCTTCTCAGAGCAAACATTACATCATACGACCCTGAAAAACCTGTGCACGAATCCGTGTGATCACGCAAATGTGTAGTGTCTGTGTGAATGTACACTCTAAGTGTTCCTTCTCTGTCTGCCCCCCCCCCCCCCCCACACACTCTCTCCGTCTTTTCCTTTCACTCAACTGGCTGTTTGAGAGCACACACTCTACGTGGGTGAGAGTGCCGGAGTATATGACTGTCGACACAAGGTGTGTGTGTGTGTGTGTGTGTGTGTGGTGCTGTAGGTAGAGCGAGGCACAGCAGGGTGTAAAGGAGCACTGTGATAATGACAGGCCATGCATTATATAACATGCAGATTGCATAAGAAGGAGATTATTTTAGGTCCAGATATTGAGGATGTATAACTTATATATTTTTTCCACGTGGGTGTGTCCAGCACTATGCGCACCTCTAAGTGCAAGGATGTGTGTTTGTGTGAAAATGTTCTGCAATGTGCTCTTTTTTTGTTGTTCTTTCAGTGTCTGGAAGGAGTGTGTGGGCGTACGTAAACTAAGTGTATTATGTGTTTGTAAGGTGGGGCGGGCATGAATGTTTTCAGATTTCTTTCATAGCTTTCTGCATATCAAAACAAGTATGTGGGAATGTTGGCACATTTGTGCGTAGTGTGCACAAGTGTGTCTTTATTGCGAGCTCCCACTCATTATCACTTTTAGACTTAAAGGGGATGACTCTCCTCCGGCTTGTAACTTTCAGATTTAGTGGGTTTTTTCTTCCGTGTTTGAGAACATGCTGAAATTGTATTTATTCCTTTAAACATGCACCTCTATGGGCTGAAGAACTTTTATAACACATAAAAACCGGTATGCTCCATACTTGTAATAAACTAGATCCTCCCTCGCAGGTTATGCTGTCTGTGTACATATGTGCCGTGTCACGGCCTCTACTGCTTTAAAAACATTTTTTTATTGTGTTTATTCTCAAAAGCAGAGTACAAAAGCAGGGAGAAAATGAAAAATGACAAGTGCAATGTGTAACTGTGTACTCTGCAGTTATACATTGCACTTGTCATTTTTCATTCCCCCCCCCAAACAAAACAAATCTCACTGCTTCAATTGTCAAAAAGCACATTACAGTATTCATAGTTCAAGTATACACAAAAGTGAAAATGGTGTCGGAGGGTAATACAGTCAAACAGAAACCAGTAGTGAGTTTTAGAAATCGTAAGTTATTGCTAATTCCTACAACTTTTTTTTTCTAAAGAAAAAGAAAAGAAAAAAGAAACGTCAAGGGCCACAGAAACGGTTTATGAATCTAATGAGAGAGTCTTCCTGGTTTTCATTTTTGGATCCCTGTTTTTTTTTTGCTGACAAAAAAATAGACGATACGCGGCAAATCTGTCGATGAAATACGTTAAATGTTATGTTGGTTTCAGTTTGCTCATAGATTTTTTAAATGTCATATTTCCATTTTGGAGTGTGTTAAAAATATGTAAAAATGTTGACATTGTATTTATATGCTCCTCTATGGGCTGAAGAACTTTTAAGAATCTCCATCGGGAGTATGGAGCATACCGGTTCCGTGTCACGCATTGCCGAAACCGGTACGCTCCATACTTGTCATAAACTAGTCCCTCCCTCGCAGGTCATGCTGTCTGTGTACATCTGTGCCGTGTCACGGCCTCTACCGCTTTTCATATATATTTTTTATTATGTTGGTTTTGGTTTCTTCATAGATTTTTTAATGTAATATTTCCATTTTGGCTGTGTTGAAAAGAGATTAAAAGAAAACAAAAAATCCTATCAACGATACACTCACAAATCAAAACAACTTTAGCTTTTAAATCTGAATGAATCATACATTTATATAACGGGACCGCGCTACTCCAAAAGCACATGTAGGACGTAGCCTCGTTTTTTCTTCTTCTAATTTATACCCGATAAACACATCTGTTTCCACAGATGTTTCCTCACATTACCAAAAAGAGTCATTTAAAAAATATACCGTGATATAATACTGTCACTGCAAAGCAAGAAAAAAAGAAAAGAAAAACCCAGTGAGATGTACATTTGGGGTGACATCATCACGAGGTTCTGGTCCTACAGGATGCGTTGTGTGGAGTCACAGAAGTGAGGCGGAGAGTCTCCGTGTGTGCCGCTGCCTCCTCGCTCCATGCATGAGTGTGCCCCTGTAAAAATAGACCTCTTAAAGGGCCAGCGGCCACTCAACCTTCTCCCACGAGCCCGTTCTGCTCTTCAGGGTGACAGTATAAGAAACACGGGATGGGAGGACGTGCTGTTGTTCCCATTCAGCCCACAGAGACCAGTTGGACTGTTTTCCCACGAGATGTAAAAAAAAAAAAGAAACACATTCAGTTTCTCTTAATCATCACCATTCATGAGGACACCTCTCTGGTACAATACCAGGGTCATAAAACAAAAGCTCCAGGTTCATCTAAGTGAGTTACTATGACTCGCATATTAAAACTCGACCACCTCGCCACACACTCGCCCCGCCGCAGACCGCCCTCTGTGATTGTGACGAGTGAATGAAGTCGGCGGGGACGAATGTCATCTTCTGGCTTTTGGGGGGACTCTTTGAACCCTGCGAGGAGGTGTTCCTGTACGTGCAGCATATCACTGCAGCAGAAGGACATGCGGCGTGCTGTGGCAGAAATAGACACGCGGAAATCGCAATCGTGTCGCCGTTGTGTCTCTCCTGTTTTTTTTGCGAGAATGGCGAGAAAACGAGGAGGGGGTCGTGGTAACGGAAACCTCAGACGCGGCGGCGGCGCCCCCCCCCCCCGCAGAGGGTACGCACACATGTCGCCTTGAGGCCGTGTGGCGTAAAAAGTTGCGGCGAGAAGTCTCTGGGATGAGAAGTCACGGTCCGTTCCAGATGCCCGATGCACACCTGGCGCATCCTCTCTTTTGACCCGCCCCCAACATCGGCACCTCCTATTTTCTCTCTCATCCTCCTCCTCCTCCTCCCTCATTTCCCACCTCTTTCCGAATCCACAGCCTCCCGCCACACACACACACACACACCCACACACACCCTCGACTGCTGGACGAACCCCACCCTCACCAATCTCATATCTGTTCCCCCCAGTGTGTGGGGGCTCCTCCAGGGCCCCTGGCTATCTCTGGACCAGGGCTATTTAAACCCACTGCTCTAATTCTGAAAGTCCTGATCTGCCGTCATGCTGAGTGATGAACCTCCACCCCTCTCTCTCTCTCTCTCTCTCTCTCTCTGCCTGTCTTCGTCCTCCTCACACACACTCCTCGGCTGTGGATCTGTCACACTCTCCCTCTCGTTCACACACTCTCTGTTATGCCCTTCCACACACGCACAAACACTCCCACTCACAGGTGCCGATTTACATGAGGGTATACGCTCATTCACGCACACACACACACACACACACACAGATATGTTTTTGCCGTCTGTAATTAACCCGGCTCGCTCTTAAGATGACCCGATCACAGACACTCCTGAACCTGTTTCCTCAGAGCATTTAAACACACACACAGCTCAGTGTGTTTATCCCTTCATTCAAAGTTGGCAACACACCTGCACTCCCTCTCATCTACACACACACACACACACACACACACACACACACACACACACAGGAGGAAGCGGTGTGGTCACATACCTCGCCGGGTGCCTTCGCGTAGCAGAGAGTTTACTCATTGGACCAGCGAGCATGCATGGCACGTAGAAATATCCAGTTTTGAGCCCGCGAGCCTCTTCTTCTTCCTCTCTACCGCTCAGCCTCCCCTTCCTTCATCCTATTCCTGCCTCTCTCCTCCTTCTCACTCTCTAAACGCCTCTTTGCTCTCTCTCTCTCTCTCTCCCCCCCGCGAGTGCACTCTCTCTCTTTCTCTCTCTCTCCCCAGCTCGCTTGATCTCTCCAACCCCCTCCCTCCCTCCCTCCCTCCTCTCTCGCCGCCGCTCTAACTTACAAGCACACACACACACACACTCACACACGCACCTTCTATCTCACCCCTTACAACTTCAATCTACACTCATCCCTCTGAGTAAGTCTCTCTGACACACGGTGACACTTGATAACTTTTTTCCTTCTCCCCTGCCTAATATGCTCCCTCCCTCCCTCCCTCCGTCCCTCCCCCCTCTCTGGGAGTGTATAATTAGACAGAGCTCGGTGGTAATACAGTCAGGCTCATTGTGGGAGCCTTAGCATCGCCGCTCGTGTTTGGCTGATAGCCCGGCGGCTTCACTCATTAACCTCCCTCCGAGCTGCAGAGCGGGCCGGCCCGCGGGGCTCGTGCCATTCGCTGCGACAACCTCAGCCTCTTCGTAGCCCGGCGGCCAATCGCAGTCCACGTGGACGCCCCAGGGCCGGGGCGTCGGGGGGTCGAGGTGCGCCGAGGCCGGGGGCGCCAGGTGTCGTATCGGTGAGGGAGTTAAACATCGTCGCTGAGCGTCGACATGTGGACGAGTCGGCGTCAGTCGCGAGGAGTCGCTTCTCTTTTAGCGTCAATCGCTCGGTCGTGATCTGCGTGCGGTGGCATCATGTGCTTGAAACCACAAAAGACCACTCACACATTTTATTGTGAAACCACAGTGAGCTATGGGATTGCCCTATGCGTGTGTGTGTGTGTGTGTGTGTGTGTGTGTTTGTGGCAATAAGTCATATGCTCTCTTCACTGTACTATCCTCACTTTGCATCACAAGTGACCCAGCATTACCTGTGGAACAATTATTTGAACTCATTTGAACTCACCTGCGCTGTCATTTTATTGATATGTGTCACAGATATTGTAACAGTTTAGCTCCACGCCTTTCTTTTTGTAATAGTTGTTTTCATCCTGTCGCACCATCTCGTCAGTCCAACTCCCCTCACCTGCCTCTGATCACCTCGTTAGTCCCTCATTCCCTTCACCTGGTCCTCACGCCCTTCTCACCTGCAGCCCATCCCCTCATTAGTCCCTCACTATTTAGCTCCCTCACTTCCACTTGTCCTCTGCCAGATTGTCTTGTGTTTTCATGCCAAGTTCTCCAGCGTTATGAGAGTATATTCCTGACCTGCCTGTTCTGACCCTGCCTGCCTGCCCTGACCTCTGATTCTCTGCCCCGCCCCTTTTTGGACTTGTTTGCTTCTTCGACTGATCTCCCGGTTTTGACCCAGCCTGTTTCCAACCAAAGACAGTATTCTTTGTTACTCCTGTCTGAGTCGTGCTTTTGGGTCCACTCTAATAGCGCCGTGACAGATATTATATTTACTTTGACGCCACACCAGTGCTCTCACTTCCGTTCTGACTCCAGGAGCCGGAAGAGTCAAGACTGGAGCTTGCATGGTTGGGATTTATAATACAGTTAAGCATTTAAAGAAAGGAGTTTGAAGCTATGACCTTAGTTATTAAGTGTGACTCTCTGTTTGCTTGTGAATGTGCGCCTCTCGGCTGGAGTGAGCAATTATCCTCTTTATATTTAATGTTCCCCGGGCATTTAAAATATATAATTACTTTATCCTAAAAATGTGGCTTTTCTTTATAGGCATATGAAGCAGCAGCTGGACCCACAAGCTCATATACAAGTGGTTCACTATTTTGTATATTTCTACATTTTAAAGTTAGCTGGTTATCAAACAGCCTCAATGTAATACACATGCCTCCATATGACCAATATAAGTAAAGATCGGTGTATTTTTTAACCTATTTAGTCAGACTGTTGGAGGCTGCTGCAGTAAAAACTAGAACAGGCACTTGGTAAAGCGCATACCTTCGCCGCAGGCACTTTTTTGGTACCTTTTCATGACCTTGACCTTTGACTCGATCGATCCCAAAATCTAATCAAATGGCCCCCGGATAATAACCAATCATCCCACCAAATGTCATGCGATTCGGTTTAATACTTTTTGAGTTATGCGAATAACACGCATACAAATAAATAAATAAATGAATACACAGCGATCAAAACATAACCTTCCGCATTCTCAGAATGCGAAGGTAATAAATACACAGCGATCAAAACATAACCTTCTGCATTCTCAGAATGCGAAGGTAATAATTAGAGGTTTTCTAAAGGGGAACAATACCACTGTTGTCCTCAGGGGGCGCCAAAGCGAACGCAACATGAGAGTTCCTCGTGGTCGCTTTTAAGTTAACACTCGACCATAAATCAATAACAAGCGTGGATACTGAAGCCTTTTAAAACTGGTTTACGACACTCACCCGAATGTAGTGAAGGCACCACGAAAAAAACAATAAAAACACTTTTTATTTTATTACGAAAAAGGCAAAAAAAGATTGATTAGATGGTAAAAGTGCTACAATGTAAATACTTAAAAGTTCCATCCACTAATATGGGTTAAAACATCTTTCTATTTCTGAATTCGACGATGTGTTGTGCTATGATAGGCATCATCGGGCTCAGTGGGGTAACTCTTAAAATAAAGATGGATGGATAGAGAGATAGCCGCTTCATGAAGGCCTCATAACCTGCATGGATCATGTTCTCTTCTAATCAGCCTCGTAATAGTCACAGCTATTGTAAGCTATTTGATCTTTAGACTCTCGTCAACCGATATATACTTTTTGCTATGCTTCGAGAGATTCATTTTTGTTCCGTCAGCCGAAGTACATGAATGTACGCACATGAATATCTTCTCATTTTTATATTTCCACAAAGGTCATCGCTGGATTTCTTGTCAAGCATGCATGCATTATCTCTCTGAAAGTTTCTTGTTGACTGGAGCCCAGGAGTAGGCGGGAGATAGTGATCAAACAACCAGAAAGAGTGGGAGGGTGTGACTACGGCACTAATCAAGAGATCACATGGTGTGTGTGTGTGTGTGTGTGTGTGTGTGTGTTTTGCTCTTGTGATCATTAGGCACTGTGCAGGCTGAATGTCTCGGTATCATTTCCTCTCTCCTCTCTCTCTCCCTTTCTCACTTCTGCATTCACACTACAACATCCTATAAACACCGATGTAAATAGAACTGGGAAGAATTAAAAAAAAAAATCATTACTCTGCTCGCTGAGTAAAAAAAAAAAAAAAAAAGTGTCCAAAAGTTTGAGTCAGTGAGGCGGAAAAGGAGAAAGTCTGAAGGACCACCGCGGGACCTTATTCCAGAAAAAACAATACGTACGCTTAGACAACGTGTTTTTGATCACGATTGAATTATTATGCGACGTTAATCAGCTCAAAAACATAACTTTACACGTCAAGGGAGTCACGTGTCGTACGAAGTCGGAAGTGTAAGGCTGGTGAAATACTTAAATAGAAGAAACGACACACCCGAAAGGCCCGATTCCCAGCAGCCGCGTCGTAGCAGAGTAAAAATAGGTGTTCATGATCACATTAATTATGGCCCCCGTGCTATTTAATATGACTCAGTCATGCCAGGGTTAGAGCCAGCATGCACAATACACCCGGCCCACCTGAATGGAACGGGACCGTAATTTCTTTGTATTCGTTACCGATTGTTGTGTGTCTGTGTGCTTTTTATGATTTTTTGGACCAAATAAGGTCCGATGGAAGACACCGGACGGAGGACTGTGTCTCATTATGACAAACGAATTTGGACGATAAAGGCACACGACCCCCCCCCCCCCCCCTCTCCCTCCCTCACTCTCTTCCCTAGAGGATGTAACATCTATGAGCAGAATGTTTTTATTTTTAATTTCTTTGTTATTTTTTCTTTATTTTATATTCATTTTCTGATTTATTTGATATTAATTTAGAATAGGAATATATAAGCATTTTTTTGCTTCTACCTCTACCTTTTCAGTCTTTCTCTTTTGTATATTATATAGAATAATATTGTATTGTATTTGACTGAATAAAATACACAACACAATGTTTATATGAAGTAAATCAACAGAAACAATTCACATTGAACGATGACAGCATGCGTGTACGTGTGGCTGGCGTGACGCGAAAGCGACCAATCAGGGACTCGCGACGACGTAAACAGGAAGTGATGTCAGTCCACGGTTCGGGGTGTGTCACGCAGTCAAGCACAGCCTCATAAGCTTGTAATGCACAGAGAAGGATGTCAGGGGCTTTCACAGTGACACTTGACCCCGCTGACCCTTAAATCAGGAGCCCGGTGCCTTTGTATACACTGTATGTGTGTTTGTGTGTGTGTGTGTGTTTGTGTGTGTGAAAGTGACTCACCCCGTGTCAGTTACTCCTCTACTAAAGTGTCCTTTCCATTTTTACTTCACACTTCTACGGTTTGCTATTTTCAGGCTATTTTAGCAGAACTAGTAGTATCCAGCACACACACACACACACACACACACACACACACACACACACACACACACACACTCACTCAAAGCCCTTTGGGAGAGAGAGAGAGAGACGTGCATCTTTCATTGTGCACTGGTACAATAGCTGATTCGATGGAGCAGACAGAAATATCCAGGGTTACTCGCAAAGTGAAAAATATCAGATTGCATAAGATGGTGAAAGGACCTGACCACGTAAATGCAACAGTAGCTCGCTCCCACAAAGTCACACACACACACACACACTCACACTCACACACGCACGCAGTGATGTCCTAATAGTGGTGGCAGGGGTAGAGAAACTGGAGCTGAGGCAGAGTGCTGACTCAGGGAACAACCAGTGAGAGAGAGAGAGCGGTAGAGAGCGAGAGAGAGAGAGAGAGAGAGAGAGGACATTGTGCTACACACGGGCCTCTCGGCCCGCGTGTGCAAACCCGAGGTGTCCCGACCACGATTCAAGGCCGCGGCTGGCGTGATGAAAAAAAAGAAGAAGAAACTCACTCTTATGAGAATTCCATTGAGAAAAAAGGAGAAGTAGAAAAAGAAGAAGTCTCTCTTTTCTGTGTCAGTTGTATTCTTTCACTCCTCATTTGCTCTTTTGAGTAAACGCTTCGTCGGTGCTGGGACTTCACAGAAGTCACAGGAGACACGAGCAAGTCGGACGACGGCATCAAACACACCTTGAAAACACATTTGAATCACCAGCTACTCTCAGTTGTAAAAAATAATTAAAATAAAAAAGGGCTTTGATTTGATTTATCATTTTCGTGCATGAAATACAACGTTTAGGGAAAGCACAGCTCCCTGAAGTCCAGAGTGACGTCTTCAGATGTCTGACTGTGTCCAACAGTCCAAAACTCAGTGAACTGAATCTCTGCATACTCTCACGAATGACCAAGGAAAAGCTCTCGCGCTGGAGAAACACGGACATGTTTTTTTAGTTTTACCTCCAGCGCTCTTGGACGCCCTTTTTGTTCTGTGCGACGCGGGATTATTTTCGGTACGCTTAATTTTCTACGTTCTCGGCGTTCGGCAATTACTCTGGTTGAGGAGCTCGTTCTTTATCGAAATGACGCCAGCTAATGAACTGGAATCACTCTGACTATTTTTGGCAGCCTTCTGAACTGCCGACATCAGTGTGTGCCTGTAGTTAAGTGTGTGTGTGTGTGTGTGTGTGACCACGAGGTGTGTAATACGATGTATATGGACTGTGCTCTAAACACAAGAGCAGCAAGTCAGCAACATCCAGCTGGTTTTGGTTTGACCTCAGAATTCACCCCCTCCATCTCTCTCTCTCTCTCCCTCTCTTCTCTCTCTCTCTCTCTCTCTCCCGGTCCCCTTGTTGTCTCCCTCTGTCTCTCCTGCTTCATTATTTGTCCTTTCTCACTGGCTAAAAATACATGCCGCCCTGACACTATATAACGGATCACCTCGGAGGGAATTTGCAGTGGACAGTGTTTGAAACACAACACACACACACACACACACACACACACACACACACACACACACACACACACAGGAACACACACTGAAAACACACATGCCATAATGGTGTCAGTGGATTAGTATTTTGCGATATATAAAGTGTGTTTGCGTGCGCGTGGGACCGACAGGTGCAGCAGCCCAGTGAGGCCGACCACGTGCAGCTGCAATAGTTACATTAGGAGATCTCACTCACACACACACACACACACACACACACACACACACACACACACACACACACCTGTGCTCTACTGTTTCAAAGAAATTCTTACAGTAATATATTGTGTGAGAGAAGTGTATACCGAGCGGAGTGGTGCAGACAACGGGAAAAAAATATGTGCGAGCCCGATGTCCACGAGGCTTTTCATGCAGGAGAAGGAAAGAGAAAGAGAGAGAGAGAGAGAGAGAGAGTGTGAAAACAGAGCGGGGTTGACAGGCCACTCGTAAGAAAAGAAAAAATTAAATAAACAACAACTTCTCACTCCCGCTTTCACACTTCGATGTGCAACTCAAGCGGAGACGGCGTAAAGGTGTCACTGTTTAGCGCTCAGGAGAATTTTCCTTTTCGTGTCTCCTGTTGCCGTGGTTACTGAGCGGCGACCTGCGATGACCCCCGGGAGGCCGAGGCCAGCGGGCGAATATTATTGCATTCATCAGTTCCTGCAGGTCACCCTCGCCGAGGTCGATAATCGGCCTCCCGGGACATAAAGTACTTATTTTCCCCAGCTCTAAATCTGTGTGCGCGTGTGTGTGTGCATGTGTGTGTGTGTGTGCATGTGTGTGTGTGAAAGCATGCGCCACGGCCTCACTATACCTGTGTTGCAACAGAACCTGTTGTCTCATTATCAGAGTGACATTTGTGCCGTCCCGCGCAGCCATCTGGATGCGTCCCACACACATGTGCGAGAAACCAGCCTGGGTTCGTATCTGACTCACATCAAACAGCCTCTCTGCCCACACACACACACACACACACACACACACACACACACACACACACACACACACACACACACACACGCTAACACCCAATACAGACGGCACAAATAGAGCAGTTTCCAGGTGTCAAAATCTGACATTTAATGAATAGTGAGGGGACAGAGAGACTGATATGAATTTTCCAACCGACAGTTTACATCTTCATAGTTTCCAGTCACAGCAGTGTGTGTGTGTGTGTGTGTGTGTGTGTGTGTGTGTGTGTGTGTGGGGGTTGGGGGGGTGCATTGCATGGGACGACTGTCAATGGCTGTAAAAGAGACAGTGAGTTGGAGATGTGAACGTCTCACTGGCACAGCAGAAGATGAACATCCGGCTTGAATGAGAAATTCTATTTTCTGGAAAGGTTAAAGTTGAACATCTAAATAACATCCAGGGTTGCATCATTCAATTATTTTAGAAACACAAAAAAGGAAAAAACTGTTTTCTGTTTGACATGTTTTAACATTTGCTCGGTAAAAGGAGAGTGAAATAATAACAATCAAATTGAGGAAAAGGGGAGGTTTATTTATCATACAAAAGTACAGACACGTTTAAATGTTATTCAATATACCTTTGCTGTTCCCCTTACTTAGTATTTATTATACTTGATTAGTTTTTTAGATATTTTTAATGATCCCTCTTGTTGTTGCACGACTGCTGCTGCGTTACTGCAGAAGTCCCCGCCGTGGCTCCGATACAGAATCATCTTTTCTCATCTTAAAACCAAGATGAATGATGGAAATCCCATAAACCTGATGAATTAACAGTCATTAGGTTATTTAAATGATTTTTTTGTAAATGCCTATACAGTCGGGGAACGTTTTTAGTTCCAAAAAGAGCGGATTCCATCATTCTGACTACACCTTGAATAAAAACAGATTAGCACTTAATGGCACTTTTACTTATCGTGTTTATGTAGTTTGGCTTTCTTGAAGAAATGCGACTCTCTGGATTCTTGTAGTTCTGTTTGTACTCATGGGATAAAAGCCTCCGCTGAACGACGTGTGATGTAATGAAATGAAATCGCAGCGGAAAAGCTCCGGCGCCGCGTATCCTGTCGACGCTCGATGTCGTTTCCCCGATTCCTAGAATCGCTTCTATATCTGTTCGGGTCCGATACGCGCATCGTATGTTTACGTTGAAGTCATGTGACTCAAACACAGAAGAGATGTGGAGACGCTCGTCAACAAGGCTGCTTTTCTGGACTTCTTCTTCTGTCTCCTGGGACGCCATGACGACCAAAAGGCTTCTAGAGGCCTCGCTCTACCCCCCTCCCCCCCCCCACACATACACCTCCATCTCTCTCTCTCTCTCTCTCTCCCCTCATCTATAATTGATTGCTCCCACTGTACCGACTTCATTTGCGGCCTGTGAATAATGAACGAGACACGGGGCGGAGGCGATCTCTCCTCCTCCGCTGGTTTGATACACCCCCCCCCCGATTAGATTTTTTTTTTTTACAGTGTATACCGGGGAATCCGGTGGTTCCCAAAAAGGCGTGCTCCACCGAGGGAAGAAAAGAGGCCGCTCTTCTTCTTTTTTTTTGGAGGGGGGGGGGGGGGGGCGACGACGACGACGATCCCACTCATGAGTGACGTCATCAAGGACCACCGAAGACGAGCGTAATTCACCAGCGTGCCCAAGCAACGAGAGGGATGTTCGCATGGAAATGAATCCCGACGCCTACGGTGAGTGCCGAATTCCCATCGTAGCAATCTCGCACTCCCGTGAGCATCTTCACACACACACACACACACACACACACACACATTGATGCACATTCCGCTCACCGCAGCTCAATGGACTTTGCAGGCTGCGTCCAGCACTCACTCATTCACACTCAACTCACACGTAACCAGGATTATGATGAAAGAAGTGCAAGCCAAGCAATATTCAGAGCTCTGGGGCCAAAGGTGATTTTGTTCTTTTGTGTTTTTCTTTTTCTCGGGGGGTGTGGAGGTAAAGTTACATCCACCTGTGACTCCAAACAACTCTCGACACTTCCTGGAAGAGCTGGCATGCCCCCCCCCCCCCATGTATACCTTCCTCTCCTACTATCTTCGGGACACACACTCATTCATGGAAGAGGAGATTTGCAGACACACACACACGTGCACGCAAACAGATGAAAAGCTCCACATTGTTTAGCAGAAAGTTGAAGAGGGCAGCTCGACTTTCTGTGTCTGTCTGGAAGGCCGTTAATGGCGTCTGAGTTGATGAGGATGTAGGAGGAGGGAGACGGCATGTGAGGAGGAGGAGGAGGAGGAGGAGGCCGGTATATATACGGCGACTCGGTCCTCGGCTGCGACGCAAGTGAACGCTCTTAAACGTCTGAAAGGCACCGGCATCCTTTTTACTTTTTTCCACCTCCGCTCCGCCGTCTGTCTCTTTCTCTCCGGCCACGCACATCCACACGACAAGAGAGAGAGAGAGAGAGACAACCCCTCTTAACGCGGAGAGAGAGAGAGAGAGAGCCTGAGTGTCTGAGTCTGAACCGGGTGGCAGAGTTAGAGACTGTCTGAGTCTGATTAAGTCTTGATCTGCAGAGGTAGACGCTGACAGTTATAAAGGGAGGCGGGGGAGAGAATAAAAGAGACGAAACAGAGAGAGAGAGAGAGAGAGAGAGAGACGTACTGTAGGGAGCTGCGGGGAGAAAGTAAGTGAGAGACGGAGGGAGAATAGATGAGTATGAGAGTGTGCGTGAGAGTGATAAATAGAGACGGAGCGAGCAGGAGGAGGAGGAGGAGGAAGAGGAGGAGGGGGGGTGTAAACAGCAGAAGGTTCGCTGGGTTCAGTGTGCAGCAGAGGAGCTGAAAGATGGGCATCAGAACTCCGAGCCCAGGGGGCTGGATAGTGGTGCGTGACTCACATAGTCATGCATATATTCACTCACACACACACACACACACACACACACACACACACACACACACACACACACACACACACACTCGCACACACAACAACATTCAAATACTACATTTTTTCAGATCATTAACTCTAAGACGCACACACACACACACACACACACACACCACAGGGAAACATTAATAATAGAGACATGTTTTTCTTTTCATCTTTTTATTACCGCCCCACCTGACAATCTCTCCCTTACTGTCCTCGTGGGTACGCTGATGAATTGATTCCATTATTTTCAGGATATTGCCTCATGGCAGCGTTTAGCGTCCCCGTTACATAAGCGCAACGTAAACGCCTTTCTACATCGGACTGTGCTGTGTTTTTGTTGTTGTTGTTGTTGTTGTTGTTGTTGTTGATTTGACTCACAACATATAATATCACACACACATGAGAATACATCTTCACGGATGAGAAACCAAAATTAAAGCTGGCCTTTATATTCACATGTGCGGTTTGTTGTTGTTGTTGTTGTTGTTGTTGTTGTTGTTGCATGTCTTTCTTCTTTTTATCTGACAATGACTACTATCCAGAAGTAAACACTGGGTTCACTGCCGCGTGTCAGTGGCACGGCTCAGCATGACGAGTCAAACCGATACTGTCGAGCAGACGGTTTTTATTTCTCCACATGAGTCACTTGGATCTCATTTATGCTCTGAAAACACACACACACACACACACACACACACACACACACACACACACACACACACACACACACTTGCAAACAAATAAAAAACTGACATCACAAACCAATCACGTTAACCCAAATCCGAGTGCACGCTTTTCACGGCTCGTGTAACACACAATAAGAAGAAGCTGTGACAATTTCAAATTCCAGGCCTTGCTGAGTGAACTACAGCAGAGAGAGAGAGAGAGAGGGAGACAGAGAGGGAGACAGAGAGAGGGGGAGAGAGAGAGAGGGAGACTTAGAGAGAGACAGAGAGAGGGAGGGAGGTGCCAGAAAACTTTCCCTATCATAACAGGTAGGTTGACTGCATTGAACTCCCTGGTTATATTTGCTGTACACTTTTCGAAGACGATGCCACTCGCAGCGCTTCAAAGGCGAAGCTCATGTCTCACACGCGGAGGTCGTGTGCACCTGGGCGTCTGAGGCGAAGCTTCACTCCTGACACGGTTCCTCGCTGGCTCACTAACACCTTGACGGAGGTCCTCCCCCTTCTCTCTGGGACCGGCGGCTCTCCGTCCGCCACGCTGCGGCTCAGAGGCATATACGCTGGCGGAGGCGAGGTGTGCACTTTTCTCCCCGTGCGTTTGGCACCTGGATGTCTGTTGCCATGGTGACCGACAGAATATCCACCCTTCATACCCCCGCACGCACACACACACACACACACACAATGTGATATTTTTAATGAAGTTTTTGAGCTCTTTTGACTTCACCAGTCTGGTGCGACTGTGAAGAGATGAGAAGTGAAGATTTGAACTTCTTCTTCTTCTTCTTCTTCTGGTCAGCCACTGCAGGCTGAGAGAACATGAGAGAATCCTGCAGCTTATGTCAGCAGCAGCTCGCTCGCTGTGTGTGTTGCTCAACCGACGCGTAGCGTGAAGGCAAAAGGGAATACTGACTGTGGTGCCCTGTGAACAGTGTGTGTGCGTAGATGTGAATACACATTTCTGTGTGTGTGAGTGTGTGAGTGTGTGAGTGCATGCGCCAAATGTGTATATTTACCACCGAATGACTCACAAGCCACAACAGAGACTGTGCTGCAGGAGATTGAGACAACACAGTTTCAAAGAGGAAGCTAGCAGTGATAGTGCTGAAAGAGCAACAAGCACAACACACACACACACACACACACACACACACACACACACACACACAATAACACTGTGGAAACCCCCTGTTGTTCACTTGAATGAGTTTAACCTGGGAGTGTCTGAATCCTGACATAACTCTCTCTTTCTCGTTGACACAGCTCATCAAAAGCTTGATCTGCTGTTGGTCGAGATGACTTCCAATACGTCTGAAAAAGAAAATGTCTTGAGCTGGTAAAAAGTTCTTTTTTTTGTATTGCAACTTGTTGAGTTAATCACGATTCTGGTTCACAGAGCACACAGCAGGCGCTTCTTGAGTTTCGCTACGGTGTAATACACCTCCTCCTCCAGCAGATGGCGACGTGGACTCACCAATGAGGGTTGAGATGCGCTCGTTTCGGACTCTATCCAGCCGAACCTCTTCTCTCACATCAAATGCCAATCATCGTCTGAGAGAGGGAGGCGGGACCAGGCCATGCATCATTCCGTGTTGTGTGTGTCCGTCTCCTTGACGAGTTTTCCATCACATTAGCGGCTTCCTCCAACCCAACATGGGATGCATGCTGGCTTGTTTGAAGCCTCTTATTACGGAAAGGGGGGAGTCTGCTGCTAAGTGCCTATTACCCCCCCCCCCCCACACACACACACCCCTCCCCCCTCCCCATGTGTGCGTGTGCAGCATGTGTGTTTATTTCTCTTGGAACAAGGTGTGTGTGAGAGTGTGAGAGTGTGCGCTTAATTGCATGTTAGTCGTACATGCATATGCAGGCAGTTGTTTGCGCTTGCGTTAAGAAGCCTCTTTAACAAAAGCAACAAGAAGAATAGAGTTTTGTATCCGCATGCGGCAAATAATGTATATTTTTCCGAAAGATACGCGAGCACAAACATCAGAGAGCGTACTCAAGTAGCTCAAAAGATCGGCGCGACCTTTTTGCCGCTATTAATACATCGTTAGTGACGTACTATCTCACAACATGCAACGTCCAAAGGTTATCGTGTCATTAGAAGAGGGCAATGCTTCCTCACCTTTTAATGATCTGACAAGTCTGCAGACGTAAACGTTAACAAGTTGTGCGGATGCTCATGTTGCTCTTTTTATTAGACAGGTCCCGCCGTGGAATTAAAACGTGATATAGAAAGAGGATAATCTACACCAGCACATTACGTTTTCAACGGCTTCTCTATAAATGAGTCGTAACATGTCTTTTGTGGCTCTGGAGAAGCTGAATTATGGGCTGCATCCAGATTTCCCCCTCAGGATGAATCACACTGACTTTGTCATCCTATTAATATTAAACAGATGGCTGTAAAATGTTGCTATTCAATGTCCCGAGAGCAAAAATTATAAAAACCTTGGTGGTTAACCTGACGGTTTATCTTTGATTACAACCAGGCCAAAGCAATCTGCCCAATAAATGAAATCAGCCTCAAGTGTACTGAATATAATAGTATAATTAGGTAATAGTAGCGTAATAGTACAACTAAGTGAACATAAACACGTAAAAATATAATCTTGTTTCACTTAATCTAGTCGTAGATTAATAATGCATGTACGTGCATACACACGTATGCACATCTGACGGGAGGTCCTCAAGTGCAATAATAAATTCCTCGAATAGTCTTTTCATAATTTAACACTGTATCACCTAATAAGAAAATTCAAGATTCAAGATTCAAGATGTTTTATTTGTCACATACACACACAGGGTGTGCAGTGAAATGAAAGTGGCAATGCTCAGCAGGAATGTGCAAGGGCAACAAGTACACACTATTTACAAATAAAAAACAACACAATATTTACAGTAAGTGTGTGTGTGTGTGTGTGTGTGTGTGTGTGTGCCTAAGAGGGGCAGTTGTGTGGGTCTATGAAGAGAAAAGGGAAATAAATAATAGAATTAACGCATTAAACAAACAATTAACTTCATATGAGATAACATGATAACATATGCATCACATCGTTGTTATCACATACAACATAAAGCACGGTGAAAGAGCCAATCGTCTTCTTTTCTTACATGTATTCCTCCCTGTATTTTTCTAATTTATATATAATAATATGCAGCCCCCCCCCCCCCCTCATGTCACGGTTCAAAGTGAATTAATAAATGAAATTATATAAAGCGGAGGGGGTAATGTAGGGTTAATGTGAAGAAGAAAAATTGCATCTACGCTTCCTCATCCTGCTGACCCCCTCGTTGTCCCCAGTTGGTACAGGCCACAATGGTAGCCCACCATCACCCCCCGCCCCCTCCCCACCCCTCCCCTTCCTAAGCTGCACAGTTCCCTACAACCTTACAGAGCCTGACAGGGAGAACAAGAGCGTGTGTGTGCGTGTTTGTGCATGTGCGTGTGTGTGTGTGTGTGAGACACACAGAGAGGCAGCCGAGATGAGAGTGTGAAGCGGCGAGAGGGGAAACCTCGAAAGAACAGCAAAGGCGATCTGGGAAAAGGGGGAGGAGGGAGGCAGCGAACATAGCAACAACAACACACACAAGAAGAAGAAGAAGAAGAAGAAGAAGAAGAAGAAGAAGAAGAAGAAGAAGAAGAAGAGGGGAGGGAGATAAAGTGTCCTTTGGTAGTCCGGGTGCCAGAAAGATGTAAAGACGATAGATGAACAGCCACTAAACGCACACCAGCATCCTGTCCTGGAGCCTTGACAGGAGGGGACGAGAAAGAAAAAAATCCACACACACACACTCTCAAAGGCAAAAAACCACCAACGGGGTCCCACGTCCACGGGATGATGTCGTCTCCGGGGTCAACCAACCACAACAAGCGCCTGGCGTGTGAGTAACCGACCGAGTGAACGAGTAGTGAGCAGAGTCAAATAACTCAGTGTCCTCAATGTGCTCTTTTTTTCTTCATTCTGAGCGTCATAAACGAGCTGTCTGGATTCACTTTCCACACAAGGGACAGCCCTTCAGGATATGTATTGTTTGATCTGCATATGGCCAGTGAGGGGAAGTTGTATCCTGGGTTACTAGTTGATGCACAGATCCAGCTCTGCATGCAACACAACTCGGCTCATTACGCAAGCAGTGGAGTTCAGCGTTGCAGGATGACGGATCGACTTTATGAACTGTTACATCATATTCTCAAAGGATGCATCACATTATTACTCACACATACACACACACACGAAAAGCTGATTTACACATGTTCAGTTTTGCCCGTTCGCCTTCGACCGAAACCTCATTAGCGACTCGTGTAACAATTGTCATTATGTCGTTATTGTAATCGTCTCATCCCTTCTTCACTAAATTATAGCATCGACGGCGGTGCGACACTGCTGCTGCAGATGTGGTTTAATCACAGCGGGAGAGATAACCACCACTTAAGAGTCTGAGCTGCAGGAAGAAGGTTTTCATATAGAGAGACGGGTGAAGACGGGCTAACAGCTGCTTGCCAGAGGAGCGATTGCCTTTTCTTTCTAATTGAATACACAACTCGCCAAGAGCTGTGTTTTTTAAGCGGGGGAGAGAATAATCTGCTTGCTGCTGCAATGGAGTTTCGTGTGTGTTTGTGTGTACAGACTTGAGAGTTCTCCTGAAAGCCCTGCTAGGACTGACCTACATCAGGAGCAGTGGTACACGGCTGGAGGTCATCTTTGCAGTTAGCCCTGAGCGAAGTGCCTTAATGGCTCTGGGAATGGCTCTGGGAATGGCTCTGGGAATAGCTCTGGGAATTGCTCTGGGAATAGCTCTGGGATTACACCATCCGATCACACACTCACAGACGAGGCTGGAGACACAGTCGCAGCTCTGGGGATCGGAGCGAACTGAAGATGAGAGCTGGGTTGTCGTGGGACGGGTGGGTGCCGCGGCGTCATAAACGAGCTGTCTGGATTCACTTTCCACTTTCACGCTGTGTGTGTGTGTGTGTGTGTGGGGGGGGGGTGGCTGTTGTGGTGCAGTGATCTCACTCAGACATAATGCATGCTCGATGATGGACCACGAGGCCGGCGGAGGAGTGCGATTGGCTCGGTAAATAATAGTAGTAATGTACCTTAAAAAAAAAAAAAATTATGCGGATGTCATATGCCGCTGGGAGACTCGGTTGAAACCATCACCGGTGGGGGGGGGGGGGGGGGGGGAGATTAGGAGCTGCAGGAGAGTGGAGGGGGTGGAGTTTGAGATGGATGGGCTGTCAAATGAATCTGGCTTACCACCTTAGAGCTCTCTCTCTTTCTCTCTATCTCTCTCTCTCTCTCTCTCTCTCTCTCTCTCCCTCTCTCCCCCATTCTCTTAGCTCTCTCAAAACAGAAAGATGACCATGGGACTTCTTTTCCTCTCGCCACAAGGGGCCTGAATGCTTCCCCCATGTGACTCCCTTGCTTCAATGGGAACATTTGTGTGTGTGTCCCCCCCGTCCCCCCGAGTCCTTTGCCGTTCCCAGGCCTCCTGCTCTGTGACTGCAGCATTAGAATGACACAGAGCCGAGGAAAAGACGACACACACACACACACACACACACAAACACGCACACACACACAGAGAGAGACACAAATGAAACGACGCGAGAAAGGCCGCTGTGTGATTTGGTATTTTGTGATATCGGAATGTAGGCGGAGCAGTGGAAGAGCCTGAAGGATCAGACCGGGGGGAGGGGGGGGGGTAATAATCAGAAGGATTGAGAAGAAAAAAAATCATGTGCTTTAGCTCAGCTGTCACCCGTGGCCCTGGATCACGTCCTCACCCCACCCCACCCAACCCCACCCCTCCCTCCCTCCCGCCACCAGTCCCAAGTATATATAGAAGTGCTTCTGATCTGATAGACAGCAATGCAAGAGTGAACATGCATGAAGGAGAAGGAATTAGATAAATCAGATTCTTCGCGTGTTTGCCTTCTCACGTAACAAACTGCACCCTCGTGTGTGTGTGTCGGTGTGAGACTCGGCTGTAATGCTCTCTGCCTCACATCACTGACACCACAGAGACTTCATTCCGGGAACAATGACAGCACGCTCAGGTTGCATAACACCCCATTCTCCTTCCTTTGACACTCACCTTTTTCCTTTCCTTTTCTTCCTTGCTACCTTCCTTCCTTTTCTACATACTCAGCCAACCCAGAGCTGCGTGTGAACGCCGCCGAGGCAATAAACTGCGTAATCGTGCAGTTTGCACAAATCCAGCCGGCGTAGTGTTGTTCGGGTGTGCAGCTCAAGGATTGCACCGGCATTATGTAACCCTAAGCCCCAGGTAAATATGGCCCATTGTAGGTGGTGGTGGAGCAGGGATTTCTGGGTATGGCGGCTGTTGGTCTTGTGACAGACCAAACATGTTCACTGTCGAGCCTTAAGCTCAACAAAGATGTGTCTTTCTTTTCTCAGTCCAGAGGGGAGGTATTTTAGAGACGAACAAACAAGAGCCTCGACGCCGACAGCTGTGTGACATTGCATCTCAAAAAACAATCATGTGAAGCAGGTCGACACGTCTCGTGTGCCTCCTCTGCTCCTCCAATGGCACGTCAGCACTGAGCAAAGAGCAATGAGCATGTGGAATTTCTTTTCAGAACTGCGTCACTCATATTTACCAACTTAAGTTAAGTAAACCCTCTCTAAGCGTTGGTCTCTCTGAGGCTTAAGGTCCATTAAGCCTTCTGGACATAAAGTTCTCTGCTCAACCCGAGGCCTCTGGCTCAGGCCTTTGCTCCAGGCTGACACGATTAAAATCAATACAGAATACCTCTCCAACTGCATGGTCTATTGAAATAACTTTGGGATCGTAATAAAGGTAACACGTGGGAGGTTTAAATGAACACCTCTTGCAACCCACAACATCTGAACATTACCTGTGCACAGACTGATGCTTGTAAGCGGGAAGCAGAGGAACGTTTGAGAGGTTGTTGGTGGACGTGTGTTAAGGCAGAAACTTCAAATTGGCCATTTGGGTACATTTGGCTTCCATCTGTGCCATTTCACATTTTTTCAGGGAACTGTAAAACCTATTTAATGTCATTCACATGTCACTTAGGTGTTTATATACACTACCGTTCAAAAGTTTGGGGTCACTTAGAAATGTCTTTATTTTTCAAAGAAAAGCACAGTTTTTTCAAGAAAGATAACATTAATCAAAAATACACACTATACATTGTTAATGTGGTAAATGACTATTCTAGGTGGAAACGTCTGGTTTCTAATGAAATATCTCCAGAGGTGTATAGAGGCCCATTTCCATCAACTATCACTCCAGTGTTCTAATGGTATATTGTGTTTGCTAATCGCCTTAGAAGACTAATATCTGATTAGAAAACCCTTGTGCAATTATGTTAGCACAGCTGAAAACAGTTATGCTGGTGATATAAGCTATACAACTGGCCTTCCTTTGAGCTTGAAGTTTGAAGAACAAAATTAATACTTCAAATATGAATCATTATTTCTAACCTTGTCAATGTCTTGACTATATTTTCTATACAATTTTCAATTCATTTGATAAATAAAAGTGAGTTTTCATGGAAGACACGAAATTGTCTGGATGACCCCAAACTTTTGAACCGTAGTGTAGGTATTATATCATTATATTGTTCGTTTTAAAACATCAATTAACTAGAACGGGCACTCGGTAGAGCGCGTACCTTCGCCGCAGCCACTTTTTTGGTACCTTTTCATGACCTTGACCTTTGACCCGATCGATCGCAATATCTAATCAAATGGCCCCCGGATAATAACCAATCATCCCACCAAATTTCATGCGATTCGGTTTATACTTTTTGAGTTATGCGAATAACACACATACCAATAAATAAATAAATAAATACACAGGGATCAAAACATAACCTTCCGCATTCTGCAAAGGTAAAGACCTCTATACATAAACCATTGGTCTATTTGACCAGCTCATGTCTGTATTGAAACGTAATGCCTTTAAGATGAGTGCAGTACCATGATTCATCCACCAGATGGAGGCAAATAAAGTATACATTCACCTGGTAGGCTGAAAATCCAATATGCAAATGTATATAGGCGGCTGGAATGTGCTCAAAGATGACATCTGAGGGATCATTAGCAGTGCTGATATGCCCTCGGAGGGAACTTTTGATCACGAAACCGCAACGCTAAGACACAAGTTGCTGCATGTAGTGAAGTGTAGTTCTTCTCTTCTTTGGCTGCTGCTAATTGGGTGAATTCAGACGTACTGGAATGTGGAGTCTCAGCTTTCATAATGGTTTTCGAAGTAGCGAACATAACAGCTCGAAACACTAGCTGACTACCAACCAGTTGTCACATATCATAACCTTCTCATTATAATAGTACAACTTCACTCTAATCTCAGCACTTAAATGTCTTAAGTGCTCAGACTATTCTATTCAATTTAATTCTGTGTGTGTTGTACGGCCAGAAACCCAGGCTACGCCTTTGTTTTATTTTAAGTAGTTGTAGAAGCTGAGCTGACATTGTTCCTGATGGTGTTATGCGTAACAAGGTAATGTAAAGTAATTCTGAAACTGGGCACTTCGTAAATGATGGAAAACAGGCTTCCGGACGCGCGTGAATTAAGTTATCAACATTTAATGGCAGGAAGGGTAAAACAAACATTCAAGGCTCACGATCGTGATCTTCATCGGCTCCTCCGCCCTCCTTCCGGCGTCGGGAATACCTGTGGAAGAGACCCGATTTCTCTAATCCACGGAGTTTTATACCCTGGCCCCGGTCAAAACGACACTTCCGGTCAAGTCCCTAAACAAGTATTTTCACAATAAGAGTCCCGTCTTGTTATTGTCCGCATTAAAGTCACTTTCACAATAAAAGTCCCTTGTTATTGTAAGTCACTTGACGGAATTCAACCGGCCTCGTCAATCTATAATACGAACATACAGTCACTCATGCAATACACATTAATTCTTGACATTTACATTTGCATAGAGTAAACATTACCCCTATGCTTCATAATACATTAATAACAATATCAATATTCTCCCTAATATTTTCTATTATAATATTTTTCTATATGTTTTAATTTAAAACATAAGACTTCTGCAGATGTTATCAAAATAAACTATTACAACCTAACAGTAACAACATTTCAACTGTGTGTCACCAGAGTAATCGGCAGCAACATGACACCAGGGACACTTAATGGGCTCATGCTTACTGAACTTTATGATTTCTCATCTTGTTTCTACGGTGTGTATTTAATGTTGTTTCTATCTGGCAAATCAGCAGATTTAAAGCCCCGTACCTCTCGTCTCCTTTGCCTTGTTTATCTTCCTCTTCCATAAACTCTGTCTCGCCTTCTGAGGTTCGACACTCGCCTCACAAAGCGACAGTCAGCCGGGCATTTCAGCTTATCAGCTTTCTAGAAGATGAATGGGCGGCCTTGTTGTGCTCACCAACTCTTGCACAAACATGTTTTGTACAATCATAGTTCAAACCTTCAGTTATTCATTATGCAACAATTGCTTTTTTTATTCTCATGATCAGTTTTTTTCTTTTGGAAATCCTTTGAGAGAAAATAGCCCTGCTGGCCTTGGTTATCTTTCCTAGTTCCTCTCTGGGCTCCTGAAGAAGGTGTCAGATTGTGGAGGAATGACATGCGTAGTAACGCACCCCCCTCTCAGGACAGCGCTCAACACAAAACCGCCGACGCAGACTTTGATTCGGTTTCTGTCGGCATCACCCCACCGCACGAATAGCCGAGTCAGCCAAAAGCACCGTGAAAGTCCACGCTGTAAAAAAAAAAAATCCTCTGCACTCATATTTTGCCCCGGAAACGCAACACAAGCTTCGGGAATGAGAGCGATTTTTGAGCGTCTGTTTTGGAGCTCGCGGCTATACCCGAGAGAACGGCAGATGTTGCCGCCGCGCTCCAGAGACGCTGAAGATCACCACAAACTAATGAAGGTTTTTTTTTGTATCTTCTTGAAGATCTGCAAATTTTTCATTTCACTAATTTTTGCAAGCATGGACCTCCCACACGCCTTGCGCAGCAGACTCAGAGGTCATCTTGATGAGTGAGTCAGCTTTTGACATACATGCCCCCCCCCGCTGGGGCAGACAGATGGAGGCATGCGGCTGAACTTGTGCGTGGGTTGACTGTGTCCACTTGAGTTGCAAAACTGTATTTTGAGAGTGAGAGAGACCCCCCCCCCCCCCCCCTGAAGCTTATGTAGTGCATGTAGTTCCATCACCATGACGCCCCCTCACTGCTGTAACAGCCTGTAGTAACTGGCTTATTTGTCTCAAGCTGCACACTGCTACACCGAATAACAGCTGCTGAATGATCACAGGCACTGGCGGGTGGCCACCAGATAGCAAGGCAAGAGCTTCTGGCTTCAGGTCGGCATGTCCAGGGTCTCCCTAAAGAGCACGTCTCTCAAATATGATGACATGGTTTGATCTGCCAATGCCAAGTTTACCACGCAAGAAGTTCATTGTGCCGCGTGTGCCGCCTCGCCGGACCGAAGGGACGTGGCTAAATTACTGACTAGATCTGCAACGATAAATCAATTGACATCATTATTATTATAATTGTTTTGCCTCTATTAGTGCAGTTGGAGAATAACGGGACAATTAGATGATTCCTGCTCTCCAATAAGAGGATGTGGTGTTTTTCTTTGTCTTAAAATTAGCGTAAAATGTTTTGTTTTGTTATTTGGGCTGCTGGTTAATCAAAACATTTTAATCAATGACATTGCATTAGAGTTTTCATATGTTTTAGAAAACCACATATACGTTTATCAAGAAATGAATCAGCACATTCATCATCGCGAGCAGCCCTGAGTGTATAAACTATAAAGTATGAAGACACACAGATGGGTGACGCATTAAAGTGGGAAATAATTACAGTGTCACATAATAAATCAATCATTTTGATTATTTCCTCCATAATTGATTAATAGTTTGGGCCAGATGGAGCTGTCTGACGGGGCTGCATGGGTCACCCGGACCACGGATGCATGAAGAGAAGTGGATCACATGAATGTGGCAGGGAAAACATCTCTGGCTTCGGCGAATAGTCCAGTTTACAACTAAATATTGTTATTCTATCATTTGAACACTTTGCATTTAACCCTCCTGTTACCTTTCGGGTCAATTTAACCCCATTCAATGTTTAATGTCGGTGTTCTTTGGGGGCAATTTGACCCCAGGCTGTTTTTCACTGTCAAACATATAAGAAATATCAATTTTTTATATATTTAAAGGGCTATTTAGGTAGTCAACAAACAAACATAAAGTACCTCACACTTAAACTTGCGAAACTATATTAATTCTAATAATTTTCTGGAGGTTTTAATTGCTGGGGTCAAATTGACCCCGAGGGTAAAATATGTGAGTAAATGTAAAGGTAACAGGAGGGTTAAAGCCCGGCGCTTTTCGTTTCTTCGTTTGGGCGCTTGACACCAAAAGCAGGTCTGGAGCGGTCTGGAGATGAAGTGATGTGGACGGTGTTGCTGTGCATGCTGGATCCATCTGCTGGCATCATGTGAACAAAAGGAGCGTAAACTGAACGCATGCATAATCAAAAGCATGACGACACAAACACGCTCGTGCAGTTTACGTGGACATGCTCAAACATACATTTCACGCACGCACACACACGTCGAAACACCGGTGACACGAATCAACGTGTCAGCTCTCGGAGCCCCGTGGGGAGACGGCACGATGTGTAGCGCGGTTACACAACCACGGCGGGTCACCATGGCGGAGGTCGATGCTGGAGGTCGAGCTGGGGACACGCCAGTGGCGTCCATAGGCTAAAAAACCCGGGGCTAAAGCCCCAGATGTTTTTTCATTAGCCCCGAATGTTAATTAAAAAAAATTAAAAAAAAGATTTGGCACACAAGTGGTTAACACCTCCAGGTCGCACGTGACGTCATTCACCCAAAACAGCGGAGTCAGACTGGCAGCAGGTGCACGTAACAGCAAGCTGCTGTCCTCCTCTGGGCTAAGCCCAGCGCCGCCGCTCCCATAACGCGCATCGCTCTGCCGTGATACGCGCCGACACATCCGCGCACACAGGTGAGCACACTCTCACGAGAAAAACTCACTAGCACCCCCCCCCCCCCCCCAGATGTATCCAAATCCTAGACGCGCCTGGGACACGCGCTCTCTGGTTTCTCAGGACATGCCTGCATTATTGTCACGCATCGAAAGAAACAAATAATATCTCAATAACGGCAAAGATGCCGTGTAACAGAAGACGACTCATTTTAAGATGGAAATGGTACACGCGGATACACACTCCCCCCCTCGATGGTTGCATAATGTCGTATATTTTCTCTTGCTGACATTATGAACACATATTTATTGTCGTAATTTTTTTTTTAATGACGTTCATGGTTGATATTAATCCCCGTCGCCTCTAGTCTGAAACTAAAGGGACAGTTCCTCAATAAGACAAATCATTTTCACTCCATCTGCTATCAAGAAAAAGGCGTTTTTAGGTTTAAAAAAAAGCCTTTTTCTTGCAGAATCTCGTCACAGCACAGTGCTGAGCAGCTTCATGAGAAACGGGAAGTCTGCCGTGCATCTGCAGTCCTATTCGCTGAACGTCAGTGAATAAAGTCTTCTATGTGTTTTTGTTTTTGTATGAATCTCTTTTGGCTGGTCAGCGGAGACGGATAACTCCCAGCGGGTGTTGTACAACGACGCCGCACAGCACCTGAAGCTGAAGGACAGACAGCGCTTTTTCGAGGAGGTCTACCAGCACGACGTCGACAACTACCTGCCCTCTCCTCACCTGCTGGTGGACTGCAGGAAACGTGAGTGATAACAACAACAACAACAAAAGAAGACATTTACAACACTGTGATTTAGGGAACAGTCGCCCTGGTGATGTGCGTCACTTTTGACGTAAACAGCGCGTGCTCATGCTCCATTACGCTGTTCTGCATGTATACGCAGCGCCCATGGGCAGCATCTCCTCTATGGAGGTGAACGTTGACGTCCTGGAGCAGATGGACCTGATGGACATCTCGGACCAGGAGGCCCTGGACGTGTTCCTCAACTCGGGCTCGGGGGCGGACGAGGGAGCGCTGGCATCTCCACTTCCAGGTGCGCTGAAGGCCTCGGGGATCTTGATTGATAACTGTACTTTCCTAAAGCCGATCAGGATATCAATTTTCACATGCAGATTGGTACTAAAACAAGCCGGCGTAAGTGGCACCACTCAGAATGTCAAGATTGTTAGCTGTTGATCTGTTTAGAGACTAAATGCTTTTAATTATTCTTCACTCTTTCAGCAATCAAACTGTTTTTTGTATCTGTTACAATTCAATTCAATTCAATTCAGTTTATTTGTATAGCCCAATTTCACAAATACAAATACAAACAAATCTTTTTTAGCTTTACACAATCTCAGACATCCCTGCCCCCTGCCCCAACATCTCGGACCAAAAAAAAAAAAAAAATAACCCTTCAGGGGAAAAAAAAAAGGAAGAAAAGGGGAGCAACAGAGGAGGATCCCTCCTCTGGATGGATGGAGAGATAGAATGTGTGTACAGAAGAACAGATTTAGTTTTAAAAAAAACATTCAAATGAATATGACAGAGTGTATGAATAGTCATAGTAGGGTATATTCACGATGAGACCTCCACGATCCTGGGGAAGGACAGTGGGGGTGGTCAGGAGGAATTCGACAGACCCCAGGCACCAGACAGGGCAGAGGATCAGATTGCCGTCTCATAGTCCGATGACCCATGAGACGAAGTCAAAAGGACTTCCGGAGGAAAAAGGAGTTAATAGCGTGTGATTGTGATTGAAAATTCATCCTTAAGGAAAAAAGAGAAAAAAGAGGAGAGAAATCCTAAGCATTCCCAAAAGCCCCCCAGCTATAGCTATAGCAGCAAGCATAAGGGGCTGGCAAAGGGCAAACCATTCAGCCCTAACTAACTACTCTCTGGAAAAAGAGAAAAGTACTTAGTCTACTCTTAAGCAGTGTCTGTGTCTGCTGACCGGACTGGAAGCTGGTTCCATAAAGAAAGAGGATAACTAAAGGCTGCTCTGGCTCCCCATCTTTCTACTTTCTAGGAACTACAAGTAGTCCAAGTATTTATGGCGTGGCTCTCCTCTCTAGGGGCAATATGGTACGACAAGCTCCTTAAGATAGATTTTACTGGGAGCCACAGAGCATGCAGCAGGAGTGATGTGATCTCTTCTTTTTTAGTTTTAGAACACGCTGCAGCAGCATTCTGGATCAACTGAGGACCTAGAGATTTTATAGAGCAGCCTGCTAATAAGGAGTTGCAGTAATCCAGTCAAGTAAACGAACGCGTGAACCAATTTTTCTGCATCTTTTGAGACAAGATGTGCCTGATTTTGAAATATTACGTAGATGAATTTGCTTCGTGGAGTTAAAGGACAAGTCGATCAAAGATACGCTAAAAGATTCTTTACAGTGGTGTTGGATGCCAGGCAATGCCGTCTACCTCTGGTGCTCAGGGCGATTAAAATTACTCGGTTTTGTCTGAGTTTAACATCGTTTATGGTGTTTCCTGATAATATTGCCCAAAGGAACTCCGTGATATTATTGGTGGTTATCGAGGTCATCGTTTACAAATACAATAAATAGTAAACCAAATTAGTGCCGTGCCTGAAATGCCAATCGACTGCAGAGAAGTCCTTTATCGAAAGTCGCACAAACTGATTGCGACCACTTTCTCAAGGATCTAGAAGGGGGTGAATCGGTCGGTCTGGTTAGCCCCAATACCTGATCCAGTGGGCTTCTTCAGGAGAGGAATAACAGCCACCTTGAAAGAGTGTGGTACGTTCTAATAGAGCCGCCAATTAAAAGGCAAAACGTCTTAAGCAGCCTCGTCGGGATGGGGTCCAGAGACAGGTAGACGGTGTTCAAGTCAACCAGAGAATAATGTAAATTGTGTCCTTCTGGGATAGCTTGTGTTACAAAGCTGCCCGAAGGCAAAATGCACCGCGATGAGCTGCATTGTGTGTGGGATTAATGTGAAATTCCAGTTACATAAAGATGTCTAATTAGTTTTCACGACCAAAAGTTAAACAAGTCGACTTTCTTTTTTTTGTCACTTACATTTTTGATTTGTTTAGTAATATAAACATAAAACAAGTTCAAAAATGTCAGACATAAACATATATATACACACATACATATACACACATACATACACACACATACCCTCCCCCCGCCAAAAAAACTAAAAACAAACAAACAACAATAAAAAACAACAAAAAGACAACAACAAAAAGCAACCCCGGCACCCCCTTAATGATCTTTTACTTGTAAGTGTGTGTACACCACACTGCATCTGTATTTCCCTCAAAACCCAAATCTGACCCCTCCTCTAATTTGAAATAAAACTATCTTTCTTTGAAAATTTAGGTTTGGAAAAAAAAACCGTTTTTTTGGTGACACTTTAGGTGAAGACGAAGAAGACGAGGAAGAAGATGAGGAAGACGAAGAGGCAGAGGTCTTGTACAGGGAGCGAGCGCCTCTGAAGCGGCAGGACGAAGTCAACCGCGGCTCCAAGCCCCGCGGGTCCTCCACGTCGTCCGGTTCCAGCGACACCAGCGGGGGGGGCGGAGTCGACACGCCCGTGATCCAGTCGGACGACGAGGAGGTCCACGCCGACACTCTGCTGCTGACCTCTGATCCCCACGCCAGGGATGAAGAAACGGAGGAGGAAGACGAGGAGGAACGAGGCCTCGCGACTCTGTCCCCATAAGGAGATGTTCATTTTACTCTCTGAAACTATTTTCGTCATTCAACTTAATATGCAAATAAAAAGGAGTCATCCTCGCTCCCATGCACTAACCTGTTCTGGCTGAGAGGGGGAAATACATTCTTTAGTCTCGCTCTCACTGCCAGAGGAATTTCTTCTTCTTCCGAACAGTCGTAAGAAACAGGAGCAGAAACACGAGTAAAAGAACGGAGTTAAGTCCTAAAAATCCAGGGCAATCTGTAAAAAGCAATCAAAGCTTTTTAACTTGTACTTTAAACTCTGAGGCCCTTGGATGTCCCTCATCTTTAATGACCTTTTACATACCGGTACAGTTCCTCTCGGGAGTTTCCATTGAAGTCATTAACAGTGGAGTGACAGCTGTTTGAGGGATAGTCTTAAAGAGTGATTAGACGGGAATGGACCGACTTCAATGGATCAAAGGTGCAGTAAAAAAAGTAAAACAACAACAACAACAACAAAATCAAGTTAGATTCATTGCCAGGTGTAAACTCACAGTCACAGTATGACCAATGGAAACGCTTTTGTAAAAAGTGCATGACGTTTCTGTTCTCGTTATCGTGACTGCATCGTGCGTAACGATGATGTAACTGCAGAGTGTTGCATGTTACTCCTCCCCTCCACGTGAGGCGGGGATTCGAGAGTTGAATATATATTTGACCCAGTGGCGGGCCGTGCATTTTATACCTCGGCCTTCAATGCCGTCTTACAGCTGAACAACCTAATGTAAGATATTAGTTCACCAGTGTTCCGGTCCGGGGCTTTTATTGTGAAGGAGCAGACGGAAGGAGATAAAGTTGCAGTGTTTCTTGTGTTATTAAGTAACGTAAAACCCTCAGTTTGCGTTACACTAATAACCTCATTATCACGCGACAGCTGCAAGTTATTATTGGTTTGGTGTAAACACCTCGTATTCACATGACACTGCAACAAGTGAAATGAAATGTTACATGAAGCGCAACACCTACAAATACAAACCCGCAGAGTGCAGATTCATAAACACGCGCATGACGGGATGCTGCGTCATTAACGGACATTGATTGTAGTCCACACCAACGTAATAAACACAATGACTACAACACATTTACCAGAACCAGCAACATGTATATATAACAAAACTATCGGACAGAACTGTGGCACTAAAACGCCTCACACTCAATAGAATCAGAAAGAACCATATAATTAAAAAAACAGAGACAAGTGAACACAACAAGCAGCTCACTCACCAAATCCCTTCACTTCAAGTTAAAGTCCATCCTCCTTTCTTTGCCAACACGCAACTCAATGAAGCTAGCTAGCTGTGGTGCGGCCGTAGGTTATAATTTCCGTCTTTTCCTGAAACGTCCTCCTTTAGAAAGGCTTCGAAATTAAATCTGCCACCAAGTCCGCTTCTCTTCCTTCCGCCATTAAAAGGTAAAAGCAAAAAACTAAAACTGCGGTGACTCGTTGACTTCTTCACCAGCACTAATCTATCTCCTTTTCCTGTCAATTGAACTGCATGCGGGCCCGCTAACCAATCACAGCGCATGTAACACCCTGTTCTGTTTCTCTTGTGTTCCGTGTCTCCTATGCCTCCTCTGTGTCTCCTCTGTCTTGATTGTTTCATTCCCTGCACCTGCCCTCAGCCACTCTTGTCTCGTTACTGTCTGATGTCGTACACCTGTGTTTCCCCCCCTATATATTGTGTCAGTCTTTCACTTGTCTGCTGTCGGATTATCGTCTTTAGTTCTGTGTCTTTTTCCCGTCGTCCTGTCCGTGTTCCTGGTTCTACCTGTTGACCCTGCCTGCCCCTTTTGGACCTTGTTTTTTGTAAACTGTTTTGCCTCATTAAAGAGTGCTTTTTTTGTTATTCATATTGAATCCAGCCTATCTCTCTGCGCCTGAGCCTCACCCCGTCACAAGAACCTGACAGCGCAGGTTAATCTGACATACTTGCATGAGCTTCCAGAAGGCCAAAGACCGAAAAAAATACACCCAGTATGTCAAACTAGCGATATGATTGGTTGAAGAGTATCTCAGTCACCGATAAGGTCTCCATGTACTTCACCAGGCTGTACTTGGCCTGTGTGAAGGCCTGAGATGAGCTGGTCTTCTTCCATAGAGACTGTGGAGCTGACATCTGATTGGATAAAAGCTCCCGTTAAAATAAATTAGACTGGAAGCAGCGCTGCCGGATGGAAGCGAAGCAACAGAGGAAGACAATAGTGCGATAAGAAAATAAAAATCAAGAAAATATATATATAATTTTTTTAATTATTATAAAATAGCTATAACTTTGTAATTATGTTAAGGCCCTGACGGCCCGCCACTGATTTGACCATGTGGCGAGTGAGTAATTCAGCTGAAAAATGGATGTGTTTGTTTTGGCACATGCAGTATCTGCTTGATTTATTGTGTGGCTGTGTGAGTAGAGTACGTGGCATCTGTGTGTGCGGGTTGAGGGTGTGGAGGGTTACACACAACCGGTATTCCCCTGCTGGAACCATGTGGCGCTATTCAAAACAACCCTTTTTTACAGTGTTGAATGATGTGTAGAACGCCTCTTCCCCCTCTTGAACTGAACACCTTGATATAAATGAAAATAAAAACAAAACCGTTTAAAGACTTCACGTTTTCTGTGCCGCTTTTTCTCAACTTCTACTTGATCTGAGTCGTCGACACTCACACACGCAAAAGAATGTTAAACATGTCGGCGACAATTCAAACAATGCTCGACGTCTGTGGACTTATAGTAGCGTTCAACATTTTTCTTCCTGTTTATACTGTGTTAGGAGGAAGTCTCACGGGCCTGCATTATTTTTTATTGGCCACCAGGGGACGACTCCTCTGATCATATAGAAGTCTGTTAGTCTCACTTCTCACTTGATTTATTCCCTCAGTAAACATCATGAACATGAGTTCATGGTCTCAATAAAGCATGATGCTCATTTTGTAAATTCCTGTCCCATGATAGACCAAAACACAGAGTATGTTTTAAGGCGGGCTCTACCTTGTGATTTACAGTTTGGCTTATTCAGTTTTTTTTCTGCCTCTCCCTATTCGAAGCTTTCTGGTTCTTCTAGTTTCACAAGTTTACTCGTAGTTTACTTTCACGCATTTTCTTCGATATATTTAAGGTCATATAATCTAATGTTTTTGCATATATCATGACAAGGACTGGTGTTGCATGCGCTTCACTGAAGTGCATACATGCTATGGGACGCTGCATTGTGCCTCACATGGTTCGTTCCTTCGTCATCCTGCACATTTTAACTTGATAGACACATAGTTATCGAAACTCCCTAACATAGTGGGACGCAAACTGAAATTCCTCCTGGCACTGGGCAGACCGACACCTATTTTCACTTGGCTTGTTTGCAAATCACTCCGACCCCAAATAACCGCATCCGGCTAGACGGAAATATGAAATCGAACTTATCAACATGACATCTGAGCAATAGTGCCCCGAGGGTTCCCCGGGCTGCACGGGTTTGCACGTTCTCCTCGTCGCAGCGTTGGTTCTGTCCGGGTTCTCCAGCTTCCTCTCACTTGAAGTCCAAAGACAACGGACGTTAATTGAGGACTCTGAGTTTTTGATTGGCTGATAAGTGGCTCCTCACAGCAGAACTCCAGGGGAGCGCTTGATTCCTCCACGGTGAGGGCAGCGCGGCCAGCTCATGTTTGCAGCTGCGGCTGTTAAAACATTAAATAGCCGAGAGTTTTTTCAGCGTGAGAAATACGATGTGTGGCGGGAGTGCGTGACTTAAGACCGAAATGCGTGAGTGTCACGCTCAATGCGTGAGACTTGAGAGCCCTGTGTCTTTAAATCAGGCCCAGAGGGATTTGTAAGACAGGTGTCCTTTCTCAAAACCTGATGCATCAAGTTCATATTTCCTGCAAAACACAAGATGATGCATTTACCCTCTACATCCTCTAGTCAGAATAAGCATACTTAGCCTATAAACGTTACAACTCCTTCATAGTGTCGTATTGCTTTACGGAGAATTATGATGATAAATTCATTGTAGATTTAAAAAATATATTATGTTGAACATTATTGCTCCTGGATGGATCACCACCAACACCACATTTATCTTCAACGCAACTTATTGTCCTTGGTCATGGTGGCCACAGCACTTAACCCTCCTGTTACTTTCAATGTACGAACATCTTTTACCCCTGGGGTCAATTTGACCCCAGCAATTAAAACCTAGAGAAAATTATTAGAATTAATATTGTTTCCCAAGTTTAAGTGTCAGGTACTTTATGTAGTTTTGTTGACTACCTAAATAGCCCTTTAAATAAATAAAAAAGTTGATATTTCTTATATGTTTTACACAGTGAAAAACCGCCTGGGGTCAAATTGTAAAGGACAGTGAAAACATATCATCATTTGACTTTTATGTTTTCCCAGTTGTCCCCAATAAATTAGGAAAAGTTCTAAAATATGAATTAAAAAAAATTATGTCAATAATTTTTTTTAGAGGCGTTTAACATTGCATGGGATCAAATTGACCCCAAAGGTAACAGGAGGGTTAAAAGAATAAATATCATAATTCTCAAAATTCTGACTCTTTACTTTTTTATTAACAGCATTTACTTGTACTTTTTACTTTCAATAGTTTAGTACATTTAATACAGTAAATTACTTTTGATACTTAACTACGATAAATATCAGATACTTTCATACTTTTACTCAAGTAATATTCTCATAGGTGACTTTCACTTTTACTGGAGTCATTTTCCAGTAACGTATCTTTATTTAACTCAAGTATTGCTTTTGGGTACTTGATAAACTATGGTTTTCCGCAGTTTAGTTTAATTGAGGAGTGCAGTGAACCACATCGTATAAACCGCTTGCATGCAGTTTCATCTCATGCGTGACCAAACAAAGAAAGCTTTAGGGTCACCTCAGGATAAATCCGTTGGTTTACTTCTCATAAAATCTGTTCCACATTGACAGACGAACGACTTGTAGAGGAGGTTTAATTTTTTTTTCAGATTTGAATATCACATGTTATGGATTCTTCCATTTTTATTGCCACGTTAGAGTTGTTTGTGTATTCATAAAGGTCCTAAACGATCAATGTGTTTTTCCTCAAAAAAACTATGTTCTTTAATTATGCATTACAACACATAATTATTTTACGTATACAAAATGTAGGCTTCATAGACAGTATTACAAAATAAAATTAAAATAAATTCAACATTTGACTTAAAGGCAGCTACATTTTATTAGCCTTTTTTGACTTAATTTCTTGGCATTAAAGGGACTATATGGATATAAATGATGGGCTCTGTATCTGAACACAGCCTCAAACATACATATTTCAGTCCACCTGGGATCCATTTAAACTGGAATGTATGGAGCATTGATTTCTTCGTCTTGATATCAAAATGCATTCATATGTTTGCCAATTTATTTTCCCCATGGATTCAACTTTAGATAGAACATCAGGAATTGACACCAACAGGTTCTTGATTAGTACTAAAATGCTGTATAAGTGGAATCAACTTCTCTTCATAAATCCTACTAGATCTGCATGTATTAAGCGTGACTAGCTTCCAGCCTCTGAGCCAAAATCGTTGACAGATAAATCGATAAAAATGTCAAATAAATAATAATAGAGGATGGGTTAACAAGAACATTTCAACAAGAACATTTCAACAAGAACATTTCAACAACAAAGCAATTGAAAGTGTGTCACATAAAACCATTAAAAGCATTCAAACATATTGAAAAAGATTTAAAACAATTAAGAACATTCATTAAAACATTAAAAACAGTTTAAAAGCAAGAAATAGACTCAATGTTGCAGTGCAGTTAAAGAAATAAAATGTGAAATTCAGAAATTGATTGATGTCCTTGAATCTTGTTCAATTAAAGGCAACAGCAAACAAAAAAGTCTTCAATCTGGATTTAAAGGAGCAGAGAATCTCTGAGTCTCTCAGGGTCTCTGAGGGTCTCTGAGGGTCTCTGGGGGTCTCTGAGGGTCTCTGAGGGTCTCTGAGTCTCTCAGGGTCTCTGAGGGTCTCTGAGGGTCTCAGCAGACCTGCAGCTTTAAGGAACCTTGTTCTAGATATGTGGAGCAGCAACAACTGAATGCTGCTTCTCTATGTTTAGTTCTGACTCTTGGAACAGAAAGTTACAAGAGTCCTGGTCTTAGTGAGGACTCGAGCTGCAGCTTTTTGATTGACTTTTTACAGAGACCTGTGAACGCACCGTCACAGTAGTCAAGTCTATAAAGATAAATAAATGCATGGACAAGTTTCTCCAAATCTTGTTGAGACATAAGTCCTCTAAGCCTTGATATATTCTTCAGGCGATAGTCGGCTAATTTCGTAATTGTATTGGTATCTTCAGGCTGAGGTCTGAATCCATAACCCCACCTAGATTTCTGATTTGATTTCTGACTGTAAATAGGTTAATTAAAATAAAACAAGAATAGAAGTAGGCTGATAGAATAGAGACGATGCAAGAACACTTGAAGACAAGATTCAAGGTGGTGTGATTAATTTTATAGTATAATATAATAAATAATCATAAATACAATTAAATATATAACAACATATCTGCATTGCTTCTGAGCAGCAACAAGAGGGGAGACATTGTGAGTGTTACGTAAGGACAGACATGTCGAGACGTGGAGCGGTAATCATAAGTCAACGTCCTCTTTATTGTGCATTTTCCATTTGTTGAACATACAGAAGATCGACATATGTTCATTTCTTTTGTCCGACATAAAGTGAGTTATAATAATATTAATAACAAGTGATAAAGTGATCAGGTAATAAAGTGCAAACAGTTTACAAGAACAACAAAGAGCATTTAGACAACATATCATTTATGAATCAAGAACTATACTTTTATTTTTATTTTTTTATATCACGTATTTGCAACCCCCCCCCCCCTGCAGGTTGTTATCACAGAGATGATGTTCAGTGAACGTGGAGGCTATAAGTGGTTAAGAAGCGTCAAGTTTAGACCATTTCTTTCTTTGAAAATGTCAGACAGTCACACACACACACACGCACACACACACCTGTTCACAGCCCCATATATAAAGTTGTACACATAAAAAAAAAACAGGTGTTTGTTTTGGTAAGCGATCTCTAAGCTGCTCACCCCACGTGCACCACACTTTCCTGACTGAACAAAGTTTCTTATCTTCTCATTTCCCCCCTAAAGGTTTTTCTTTCATGTCTCTCCTCATAAATATTCTACTATAGGATTTCTAAAAGACTGAGTGAGAGTGACACACACCCTGTTTCATCCCAAACTCAGACGCACAAAAGAACTATACATTTCTTTTCACAGGAGGGTTAATGATTGTCAGAGTGACTTATCCTATACACAATATAACATGTAATTTCAGTCACTACCAAAAACTCGCAGGACTTATGAAATTGTGCTTCCGTTGCATGAGTTGCAGGTCACCCGTAATTAAAACATGGTAACCCGAGCCACGTAGCTGGAGGACTGCACACCTGAGCCAAACCCTTTCGTTTTCTCAGAAGAAGCCATATTGGTTCATATTATCTTTCAAAAAAAGATAATACAATAACATCGAGAGGCTAATATGCAATTCATGAATCACAGCTCCTCCTTGGTTGTCTGCAACACATTCAAATGCAGTAAGGCGCCATTTGACAGATCTCTCAGCGACAAACAGCCCTTTGTTGGCTGCAAAGTCAGCCAACCTGTTGGCTGCAGGCATTGTGGGCGGTCTCCTCTGCACTCCTGTTCAAACTGACTTTGACTTTGTTGGACTATTCCCACGGAGAGTATCGAGCACAGCGGAACGAGATGAGGACCGTTTCCCTGCTTCTTTTGGTAGGTACAGCATTCTCAATTACCTACAATTCTATTAACCCTCCTATTACATCTGGGGTCAATTTGACCCCATTCAATGTTTAACGTCTCTAAAAATATGATTGACATCATTTGTTTTGCTTCATATTTCATGATTTTTCCTAATTTATTGGGGACAACTGGGAAAACATAAAAGGCACATGATGTTATGTTTTCACTGTCCTGTACACAACTTGTACGCATCGGTGTTCTTTGGAGTCAATTTGACCCCAGGCTGTTTTTCACTGTGTAAAACAAATAAGGAATATCAACTTTTTAATTTATTTAAAGGGCTAGTTAGGTAGTCAACAAACAAACCTAAAGTACCTGACACTTAAAGTTGGGAAACAATATAAGTTCTAATAATTTTCTGGAGGTTTCAATTGCTGTGGTCAAAAAGGGTAAAAGATGTTAGTACATTTGAAGGTAAGAGGAGGGTTAAGGCGTCATACTATTTAAACAAGGAAAATGATTTTGTGAACATTGAACGCGAAGAAACAAAAGACATTTTTTTTATTTGTAGATCTTCGTATGTGTACAGATTGTACATTTTTTATTTGGGATTATGGGCTGTACAACATAAACTGAATTGAATTGAATTTGGTTTAAATGTCTGCATGCAAGTATGGACAGATAAAGTCATCGTGTAAAACCAGTTGTGTGTGTCGTATCGAGGCATTACAGCACATGTGTACGTGGTAACACGAGCCTATTCATAGGAATGAAAAGCACACATTGGCGTCTCCACATAGTCTCTAACCCTGTGGGGTTTCAGCTCACTTACTTTGTCTCATCGTGGCTTTACCTGCTTAAGTCTGATAACTGAGAACGTCTTTAACAATATCCTTAATATCCCTAATTACGTGTACAGTAGATTAGTTCACATGGACATGACTAAGCTTAAATTGCTGTCGGTACCTTTGAGGTGGCAGGTGCCACACCTTGTATAGAATGTTTTGTATTATTATTTATTATTTATTAATTATTATCTATTTATTATTCATTATTTACTATTTATTATTTATTATTATTTATTTATTTATTATTATTTTTATTATTTATTATGTATTATTTATTATGTATTATTTATTATTCTTTTAACTTCCGTGGTTGGCATCCGGCCAGATGAGACCTTTGTTGATTATAATTTCTTCCATGTGTCACTCTCTACTCTAAACCGTCTAAAAAGAAGAAAACAAAATTAATAATAATAATAATAATAGAAAATTCAAAATATGCAGGCTCACCTACTAACTTCAGCTTTGACTTTCGACCGGACGCCACAAGAGTTCAACTTTAAGAATTCTGTGAGATGCAGTCGAAAGAATATAACATTTTAAAACGGTCGTGATTCTCACATCGCTGTCAGTAAAAAGATCTTTTACTTTTGTCGAGGCAGTGGTTTCGGAGTTAAAACGCACAGATCTGAAACTACAAAGTCACCGGTTCGTATCCAGGAGGCGTCAGGAGGCGTCCCTAATGACCAAAGGTGCATAATAGAAATTAACAATAAGTGCAGTGACTCACATGTTTTGCTATTGAAGTTTTGATCTATCATTATTTCCCATTATAGCTGCCAATGGGGCCGATCACAACAGACGCAACTCTCAAAAACACGCCGCTAGCAACACCATTGTGTTCCTATGGTACGCCTGTCACAAGCGTTTTTCTCGCGTCTTTTAGGCGCGCATAAAAGTTACAATATTCTCAACTTGAAGCGCGAGGCGCGGAGACGCACAGCTCATCAATGTCCCGCTCAGCCAAGGCAGCCAATCGGATCAAGCAAGGGGCCCAAGGCAGCCAATCGGATCAAGCAAGAGGCGGGCTTTATTACAACTGAAAGCGCTCGTCATCGAGACACAATTTCGCGGAATAGATGGTGGTATTCGCCGAGCTCTGGGAAATTATGGGAGATTGGTTGGCTGAGACAAGCGCAGTTCAGATGATCAGGAAGCTTTACGTTTTTCTCAGAGAGAAGTTTCTCCAGCTTCCCACGACACAGAAATGAAGGATTGGTTCGACATTCGTCATCTCAGGAGCGAAATCCAGAGAAAGAACGGCAGACAGTGAAGCCGCCGATCAGTGGTCAATATAGCGTGAGATGGATTTTTTTTTTTTTACAATCCTTTTTTTCTGTTTCAGGTTGCATTGACAGCCCTGGCAGAGTCTCGCCATGACAACCACCTCGGGCGAGCCAAGCGGGTATACCTGCTCCACGTTTGAACGTCCAAAACACGCCAATTGTTTACATCCAACAGAAAATTGTGTTTGACAAATATATTCATGTTCCAACAGGAGCTTCTGGTGCGTACCAAGAGAAGATGGGTTTTGTCTACAATCGAATTAGTCGAAGAAATTAAAGGGAAGTACCCCATGGAGATTTCAAGGGTGAGGACGTCAGTTTCTTTTGCGAAGGAAATAACAGATCGATGTTATAGCGACAAAGTATCCCGGCTGAGGCGAAAGGGAAGCAAACAGTAACAGCTCCACGCTTTGTGTCTCTGATCCCAGATGCACAATGACAAGCAGAACGATGTGGGCCACTTGTACCGTATAAGTGGGATGGGCGTGGACAAGGAGCCAAAAGGAGTGTTCTCCATCGACGAGCACACCGGAGTCCTCTCTGCCCACAAGTCCGTGGACAGAGAGGCATACGACCTCTTCCATGTGAGCGGCCAATCCCGATGATGACTAATACATGTTTTAACACCTTTTGCCAATCCATAATACACTTTTTGCTCATCCCTATGATGGTTAGTACATATTTTAACACTTTTTGCTCATCCCTAAGATGATTAATACCTTTTATAATAATGTTTGACAATCAAATACACTGGTTCCAACACACCTATGATAATTATTACTTTTTAAACTATTTATTCAATCCATATGATGCGTAATACATGTTTTTAACACTTTTTGCCAATCCATATGATGATTAATACCTTTTCTCGAAATTGTGTCCAATCCCTATGATGATATACATATTTAACACCTTTTGCCAAACCAAATGTTGATTAATACCTTTTATAACCATTTATCCAATTCCTATGATGATTAATACATATTTTAACACTTTTTGCTCATACCTATGATGATGAATACCTTTTTAAACTATTTGTGCGAAACCATTTGATGATTAATACCTTTTCTAGACATTTTGTCCAATCCCTATGATGATATACATATTTAACACCTTTTGCCAAACCAAATGTTGCTTAATACCTTTTATAACCATTTATCCAATTCCTATGATGATTAATACATATTTTAACACTTTTTGCTCATCCCTATGATGGTTAGTACACATTTTAACACTTGTTGCTCATCCCTATGATGATGAATACCTTTTTAAACTATTTGTGCTAAACCATTTGATGATTAATACCTTTTCTAGACATTTTGTCCAATCCCTATGATGATATACATATTTAACACCTTTTGCCAAACCAAATGTTGATTAATACCTTTTATAACCATTTATCCAATACCTATGATGATTAATACATATTTTAACACTTTTTGCTCATCCCTATGATGGTTAGTACATATTTTAACACTTGTTGCTCATCCCTATGATGATAAATACCTTTTCTAATAATGTTTGCCAATCAAATACACTGGTTCCAACACACCTATGATAATTATTACCTTTTCTAGCCATTTATCCAATCCACATGATGATTAATACATTTTTTAACAATGTTTGCCAAACCATATGATGATTTATACCTTTTTCAACCAGTCAACATGGTTTTCACACGTGTACCAACAGATCCACTTTGACATCTTGAACAAAGAAACGGGCCTAGAAATGGACAACCAACTATCTTTCAATATAGAAGTGAAGGACATCAATGACAACGCACCATCATTCGTTCACGGATTGACAGCCGACGTGCCAGAAAATACGCCGGAGGGTGAGCGGCACAAAGCGACTCGTCGAGCGCGCATCATATCTTCCTCATGCCCATTCACTCTTGTTTGCTCCCTGACTTCCTGAAGGCACCCCGCTGCTACAGCTGAGCATGACGGACAGAGATAAGAGGAACACAAACAACTCTCTGATCACCGTCAGTATCGTGTCACAGGACCCGCCGGAGCCCAAGATATATGTGAAGAAGATGAATAACATCATGGCCCAGCTCAACTTCAAAGGATGCTTTGACTACGATGTGGGACTTTACTCTGCCACCACACACACACACACACACACACACACACACACACACACACACACACACACACACACACACACAACAACAATTTGTTTATCTAAAATATCCCCTTTTGCAATATGTTTCAGAAAGTAAAGAAGTATACAGTCGTTGTTGAAGCAAGAGATCACGGGACGCCGGTCCTCTCCTCCACTGCCGTGGCTACCATCAACATTCTTGACAGAAACAATCACCTGCCGACGTTCAGGGCCAAAGAAGTAAAAACATTTTTAGTTTTTTTTAAATTATGAGCATTATTGAAGTAGATGTTTCATGTTAAAAGCTAAAACTGTTCTCCCTGTCCAGTACCACGGCGAGGTGTTAGAGTCAGTCACCAAGGAGAATCTTTTGAGGATCGCGGTGGACGACAAAGACACTCCCAACACCCCCGGCTGGCTCGCAGAATACTTCTTCGTGGAAGGGAACGAGGGAAGAAACTACAAAATTGAAACCGACCCTGTGACCAATGAGGGGATTCTGAGTGTCATCAAGGTAATCCCGTCTCCTTCGTAACCGCGGGCAACGCTTACAATACCACCACCACCAAAAAAACAACAACAACAAAACAAGCAGCGCGCTCTTAATCTATATGTTTGTTTTCAGGGCAAGGACTTTGAGAAGTCCAAGCGCCACAGCCTGGTGGTCGGAGTGAAGAACGTGGAGGCCTTGTTCTTTTGCGCCGGCACTCCTCCGTCACCGGATGTAGTCAACATCACGATAAACGTGATCGATGTCAACGACCCGCCTGCCTATGAGAAAGCTTTGTATGACGTGTTCCGCGTAGAAGAGGAGGATCCGGGAATGGAGCTGCTGACGCCGAAGGTCATCGACCCCGACTCTGACGTATACCATATCAGGTTGGTGTCCAATGCCGAACCGTTTTCTTTTTTTTCAATTTCGTGCTCACATTATTTATTTATTTATTTTTACCTGGGATGTGTGATCATATTTTTGATCGATTTTTTAGAAACTACCGCAAACATATATCTTTGGCATTTCTACACTGACAGTTTAACATCGGAAAAAACAGACTTCATAACCCAATATTATTAGATTATATTATCTTAGATATTCCTTTATTATTCCCACAGTGGGTAGGCTACATTTCAGGATCGCAGCAGCGGGTGCACATTAGAGCATTAATAAGAAATAAAACACAAAACACAATAAAAATATTAAATACTGCTATTAATACTAAAATACTATTTATACAGAGAAAAATAAATTATATACACAAGGTAGTGACCAAAGGGAATTTCCAGCATGTTAAAGTGTCCAGGAAAATAAAGTGCTGAGGTCAGCAATAATAACCTGCTGACTGATTCATCGGTCGGGGTCTAATTACGAATGTTAACGTCAGATTTTTTCGAACGAACACAAATGACCCGTCACGCGCAGCAGAAATTACTTTTTGATCTGGTTTCCCGCAGCTGCAATGTGATGCTCTAACATTATTTATTCCCCCTTTTGATATGATATGAAATGATATGATATGATATATACCTTTATTAGTCCCACAGTGGGGAAATTTCAAAAATCACAGCAGCGGTGCACATCAGAGCATTAATAAAAATAATTATAAAACACAAAACTAAATACAAAAAAACTAAAAACTAAATACTAATACTCATACTAAATATACAAGGGGAAAACCATGTAAAGTGCTGAGTAAAGTGTTGAGTTTGCCAGGATCTCCAGCAATCTACTGCATCTACTTTTCCTCCCGTGGCCAGGCATGAGCTGGTAGAAGATCCGGCCGGCTGGATATCCATAAATGAGAAAACGGGAACGATCAAAACGATTAAGAAGATGGACAGAGAATCATCGTTTGTCGACGAGAAGAGCGTGTACAAGATCATCATCAGAGCCACAGATAATGGTACGCAGGAGCAATCCTGTTCATTCTCATCACACACAAGCTGGACAACGTGATCCCAAGTGCTGAGATTAACGAAGCGGGGGGTTGTGTTTGCCTTTGCCGTGGCTTCCAGGTAAACCTCCGGCCCAATGCACATGCACTGTTCTGATCCACCTGAGGGATATCAATGACAACTCTCCAAGGCTGGTCAACAACAGCATGGTTATGTGCGGGAACAAGGAAAACAAGGTCGTTGTGCGCGCCACGGACGCAGACGTCAACCCTTTCACCGGGCCCTTCACTTTCCTGCTGGGGAGTGATGATAAAGATCTGGCGAAGCGATGGAAACTACAGCCTTCCTACGGTCAGCACTTATCTTTAACCAAATGTCATAAAAAAAAAACCCGAAAGGCGCTGAAATGGAAGTGACACTAGACGCCTCTCTTTGCATCTTTCCACCAGGTGAGGAAGGTGGGCTCATTAGCCAGATGACACTTCCTTTCGGTAACTACTCGGTGCCGCTGCACATTCAGGACCAGCAGAACGTGGCGGGGCTCAACACCATGAAGGTGGTGGTGTGCGACTGCGGAGAGGGAGACGCCTGCATTCCCAAAGAGCCGGCCTCGACCGGCTTGGGGCCGGCGGGCATCGGACTGATCTTTCTGGGCCTCCTCTTATTTCTACGTGAGTTTGGTAACCAGCGGCAACATCGACAAAAACAATGAAGTTCATCCTCGAATTGGCTTCTTTTGCCATGATAGTCATAATAGTCATTGACAGATATAGTTAAAAAAGAAGAAGAAGGGTAGACAGTGAGGGAATGACACGACTGTCACCGACCAATAGATGGGTGGGGATTCAAGCTTTTGTTTTAAAAAAACACGACAAGAAAAAATATAAACATCATTTTTATTTTTATTTTACCTTGTTGTGAAACGAGGTGTGTGGATCTGAGTTGGCGTGCAGGCGTTGTAAACAAGTCAAAACTTAATTCTTGCGTCAATGTGAATGGAACAACCCTCGGGAATATGAACCCATCTTTTTTTAAGCGGTTCCTTGTTATATCAGGGGGGGGGGGGCAAGGCTCTCTTTTTCAGGAATGCCCAGAACACAATCAAACATGTAACACGTTCATACCTCGAGAGTTAGACAGCTGTAGGCCTACGTACACGTTCATTTTTATTTTTTATGATCTGTCATTTTTTTAATGTGTGTCTTCAGTGCTGATCCTCATCTTCAAGTGTCAGTGTAGCGGGAAGGATTTCCATAAGATTCCCACGGGGCAGGATGAGGGCAACCAGACCCTGATCCGCTACAACCAAGAAGGAGGGGGGTCCCCGTGCATGGTGGGTTGTACACAACCGCGACAATATGCTACTAAACCAGTCACACCAGGGTTGTTTTCTCTTCTTTTTTTTGCAATCTGTTTATTCCCTCTTTCTTTCTCTCTCTCTCTCTCCTCTGCAGAGTGAGCCCACTCTGCTCATGACGCCTACAAAAACCATGAATGTGACGGATGGCCTGAAAATGGGCACCATGCAGGTATTTCTCCTCCTCCTCCTCCTCCTCATCCCTTAACCTGCCATTCCCTTTATTGTTGACCTTTTCGCACCGCTCAGGCGTGTCAGTGTGGGCACAAATTTCAGGGCGTGTCCAAAAGCCAGAGTCTTAAAGGACTCGGGAGATAAACGGTTTGTGGTTTGAAGAATGCAGCCCCTAATCCCGCTGCAATGTTATAGATACCCACCATTGCTAAATTAATTTAATTAATTTAAAAAAAAAAGCTGTGAGAAGAATGCATCTGTAAAAAATCCAAAAAAAGAGGCCCGAAAGCTGAGCGAAAATGGCGAAAAACTAACTCCAGATTCACCATGACATCTTAAAAGAGACATCATTTACAATCTAGATAATGCTGAAAGTGCTTTACCCCTTTTCTCTGACATCATTAACAAAAACATTAATAATGCACTTTTATTTGCCACTGTTGATAGGCTGACTAAACCCCCGGCACCAATAGCCCCTGAACTCCTATCCACTGATAAATGCAATGAGTTCGCTTTTTAGGGATAAAATTCTAAACATCAGACAAGCCATAAATATTTCCATGTTAAACAAAAATGATATCACCTCTACAGTCACACAAAAGTAGTTTAATAAACATGACACAGTTTAACGAAATGACTACAAAAAAACTGGGAAAAACTGCAAACTTCTTAAGCTATCTACCTGTTGTCTTGATCCTCTGCCAAGCTTACTAGGTTTTTTTTGCTTAGCAACAGACTTACTGCAAATAGTTAACAGCTCTCTCCAATCTGGCATTTTCCAAAGGCTTTGAAAACAGCAGTTATTAAGCCTCTACTAAAGAAATGTAACCTAACGCTACTGTACTTAGCAACTACAGACCTATATCAAATCTACCCTTTATAAGTAAAATAATAGAAAAGGTTGTCTATCAGCAACTTAGCAACTTTTAACCTCAAATGGTATCTTAGACAAATACCAATCGATTTCGACCCCATCACAGCACTGAAACTGCTCTCACTAAGGTTCTAAATGATATTCGCATAAACACTGATTCTGGCAAAATTTCTATCCTAGTGTTATTGGATCTTAGCGCTGCATTTGATACTGTCGACCATTCAATACTTCTAGACAGACTAAAAACTGGGTTGGACTCTCTGGTGCGGTCCTAGACTGGTTCAAGTCCTACCTACAAGACAGGGACTATTTTGTCTCCATTGGCAACTATGTATCTGAGCGACTAATGACGCGGTGGAGTTCCACAAGGTTCAATCCTTGGGCCTCTTCTATTCAACCTCTATACTCCCCTTTAGCAGAATTATGCAAAATAACAAATCGCTTACCATAATTATGCGGACGACACTCAACTATACATAGCTCTCTCACCAAGTGACTATGTCCTCCCATAGACTTACTGCGTCAGTGCACAGACCAAATCAATGATTGGATGTGCCAAAATTTCCTCCAACTAAATGAAAATAAAACCGAGATAATTGTGTTTGGTGCTAAAGAAGAAAGGCTGAAAGTTTGTGCTCATCTGGACTCCCTTTCTTTAAAGTCGAAAAATCAAGTCAAAAATGTAGGTGTTATAATTGATTCGGATCTGAATTTTAATACCCACATCAAATCAATAACAAAATCAGCCTATTACCATCTAAAAATAGCAAGAATTAGAGGATTTATGTCCAAACAAGATTTAGAAAAACTAATTCACGCCTTCATCTCCAGTAGGTTAGACTATTGTAATAGTCTTTTTTCAGGTCTCCCAAAAGCACTTCGACAGCTACAACTTATTCAGAATGCCTGCCAGAGTCCTAACAAAGACTAAGAAAGTTGAACACATTACACCAATTCTCAGGTCTCTGCATTGGCTACCAGTCCAGAGAATCGACTTCACGAGAATCTCGACTTAAAATACTGCTGCTCGTTTATAAATCTCTAAATGGTGTAGGTCCAAAATATATCTCTGATTTGCTTCCACCTTATGAACCCTCTAGGCCTCTTAGGTCATCTGGGGCGGTCTGCTAACTGTTCCCAGAGTTAAAACAAAACATGGTGAAGCAGCATTCAGTTATTATGCCACACACAGTTGGAACAAACTTCCGGAAGAGCTTAGATCTGCACCAACTCTTACTACTTTCAAAAACAGGCTAAAAACGTTTATGTTCTCCATTGCCTTAAATTGAATCTTGTATTAATCCTGAAATAATAAGACAACGACAGAAGGAATGATTCTTTGCACTTAGATTTTTATCTTTATTTTTTCTTTTATTAATCTTCTTTTATGCTTTTATGCCTTTTTAAATTGTTTCTTTGATGCACTTTGTATTCCTCTTTTTTATTTCTTATTCTTGATCTATTTTTTTGTAAAGCACTTTGAATTGCATTCATGTATGAAATGTGCTATATAAATAAACTTGCCTTGCCTTGCCTTGCCTTGCCTTGCAAGGAGTCTGACTGCTTTTCTAGACATTTTGTCCAATCCCTATGATGATATACATATTTAACACCTTTTGCCAAACCAAATGTTGATTAATACCGTTTATAACCATTTATCCAATTCCTATGATGATTACCTTCGCATTGAAAATGCCGGAAGGTTATGTTTTGATCGCTGTGTATTTATTTATTTATTTGTATGCGTGTTATTCGCAAAACTCAAAAAGTATTGAACCGAATCGCATGAAATTTGGTGGGATGATTGTTTATTATCCGGGGACCAGTTGATTAGATTTTGGGATCGATCGGGTCAAAGGTCAAGGTCAAGGGTCATGAACAGGTCAAAATCTTTCGCAGAACTCAAAAAGTATTGAACCGAATCGCATGAAATTTGGTGGGATGATTGTTTATTATCCGGGGACCAGTTGATTAGATTTTGGGATCGATCGGGTCAAAGGCCTGAAAATGGGCACCATGCAGGTATTTCTCCTCCTCCTCCTCCTCCTCCTCATCCCTTAACCTGCCATTCCCTTTATTGTTGACCTTTTCGCACCGCTCAGGCGTGTCAGTCTGACTGCTATAATCCAGTCACTTTTACACTTTTTTTTTGCGTGTCTGTTGAACTGAAGTGAAGTAGAGAGACACAGGTATGTAAAACATTGCAGTGTTTGTGCAGCGTTGTGCAACACATAGCTCAGGGGTTTACCTCAAGTATCACCACAGGATACAGGGAAGACTCCCTCGTCGTTAACCTGCAAAGTATCGTTCAAGTTTTGAACAGGATGTCAAGTTTGAGTTGTTGCCAACAGACGGATGTGTGGGAGGAGTCGACTGAACTTATTGTCTTGATGAAACCTCCGCGGTAATCACATTCTGTATGTGATCCACGAACCTACCTGAACCTGCGTTTCCCTCGGCAAACACTCGAAGCAATGCATGTGTTGAATACCGTTTATTTAAAAAAAAAAAAACTAGAATGCCATGTTTACTTTGGTTGCTTTCATATATTTTTGCGTTGCTCAACTAGTCCCAGATGTCCCAGATGCCCCAGATGACCCAGATGTCCCAGATGCCCCAGATGACCCAGATGTCCCAGATGACCCAGATGTCTTCGGGGATGACCCGGGACATGGATATGTACACCAGCAACACGGTGAGCAGCGTAGGCCCTTTAAAAAAAGAAGAAGAAGAAAGTCTCCCCATTTGTGCGTTTGTGATTCTACGAGACTAATAATCACGACAACGACGGACGTCACGTTCACAGCAGCCGGCTGGACTTGTTTGAAGGAGGACTTCCGAACAATAAGGTGGCTTAGCGTGACGGGTGCGGACATTAACGACCTCGCTGTGTATGTCCTCGACAGATGAACTCCAACATGAACTTGCAGGCCTCGCAGCGCCAAAGAGACTCCATGAGGAGCCAAGGAGGGCAGAGCATGGTGAGTGACAGCAGCTGCGATGACGCACACCCTCCTTACGGCCACAAGGGGGCGCCACAGTAAACGCTTGACGCAAGCAGGAGGCCTTTTCTTCAGGTCGCGTCGGTTTGCATGTTTATGAAGACGTGTGTCTAAATTACGCAATCAAAAAGAGAGCACACTTCTCATTTCTCACACGCGTCTAATAATTGTCTTTATGTGTAAATCCACCAGTCAAAAACGCTATCATGGACACACACGTACACACACGAACACACACGTATACACACTTACACGTGTATACACATGTATACACAGTTACACATGTATATGCACGTATACACACTTACACAATGATATACACATATACACACTTACACATGTATATGCACGGATACACACTTACACACGTATACACACTTACACACTGACACAATGATACACACATATACACACTTACACATGTATATGCACGGATACACACTTACGCACAAATACACACTTACACACTTACACAATGATACACACATATACACACTTACACATGTATATGCACGGATACACACTTACACACGTATACACACGAATACACACATATACACACTTACACACGTATACACACTTACACGTATACACACGTATACACACTTACACACGTATACACACGTATACACACATATACACACGTATACACACTTACACACGTATACACACTTACACACGAATACACACTTACACACGAATATACACACTTACACACGTATACACACGTATACACACTTACACACGTATACACACGTATACACACTTACACGTATACACACTTACACACGTATACACACGTATACACACTTACACACGTATACACACGTATACACACGTATACACACTTACACACGTATACACACGTATACACACTTACACACGTATACACGTATACACACTTACACACGTATACACACGTGTACACACTTACACACTTACACACGTATACACACTTACACACGTATACACACGTATACACACTTACACACGTATACACATATACACACTTACACACGTATACACACTTACACACGTATACACGTATACACACTTACACAATGATACACACATATACACACTTACACGCAAATACACACTTACACACGTATACACACGTATACAGACGTTCGTGATTGGCGGTTCTGTTTCATTTGATTGCGTAACTTTGAGACGTTGTTCTCTCCGACTCGCTGATATGAATGAGGTGAATCCTACAGCAGGTTAAAACATCTTCTTTTTGCTTCCTGCTTTTTATTTTTATTTATTGATTTTATCCACACATCCTTTGTGTGTAAGTGACTAAATCGATGTACTTCCTTCTTTTCAGTCCTGGAACTCCAACAGGATGAACTCCTATCAGGTAACGAGTGTTCCTGAGTGAACTACTGCCCCGTAAACACGACTTTAATTAAGAAGTAAGGAGCTAGTACATGTACATGATTGCTTAGCCCGTAACATCCTCCTCTCTCTCTCTCTCTACAGGGAGGCTCCTCCTCGAGAGACAACCGCTGGGGGGGCATGCTGTCAGATCAATACATTTCAGACCACATCGACCAGGTAAGAGGCTTGAGACACCGCAGTGAGACCAGCACACTGCGTCTGTTTGTGTGAATGAGAGGCCGCTTGAAGCACTTTGCATCCTTTTAGTATTCGCAAAAAAGAGAATTTTTTCGATCCGATTTTTTGCTCATCAGCCAACGACATGCAGTTTGTAATATGGATGAAAACGAAATTACTATTAAGTGTTTTTGAATCTGCTTCAAGCTATGAAATATGTAGTGAGTCCACTTCATCTGGTCTCAATGTATTAAAGTAAACGGGTCCATAAGCAGAGATGATTGGCTTTTTCTATAAAGTTATATTTGATGGAAGTCATCCACCGGTGCCGCCGGGTCAGATTCACCAAACCCCAGCAGGGGGCCTCGGTGGGACCGGAACCAGAACCAGGACTGTGCGAGGGGAAAGACCGTCAGACCCCATGCTGCAGTTAGATTAGGGTTTTCCCCCCCTTTTTCTTTTTACAATTTTTACAATTTTTACAATTTTTATTTAAATTTATTTAACCAGGAAAAGCTTCATTGAGATTTACAATCTCCTTTAAAGAGAGTCCTGGCCAAGGCAGCAGTAGCACGTTACACAAAGTGTCAGACATACAACATAAGACAGTGACAGACGATAACAAAATAAAAAAATATGTTTTATATCGCCATATGAGTAAAACCAAAACTAAGATCAAATGTCACTTCATGAGTGATTTTTTAAAAACGGAAATGACTGAAAAATCTTTTTTCTTCTCTTTCCTCAATCCCCACAGAGAATGGACGAGATTGACGGGAACCTTGAATCCCGGCCGACGTACCAGCCCCACCAGTACGCCTACGAGGGAGAGGGCAGCAGTTGCCAGTCGTTGGATCAGCTGTCACTCAGCAACATGGGCGATGATTTGGTGTTCCTGAATGATTTGGGGCCAAATTTCAAAACCTTGGCAGACGTCTGTCAACAGAAAATAAATGGAGGGAAAAACACAGAGTTTTAATAAAAGGTCACTGCTGGACTGGCGATTTTTTTTTGCATATGAAGAAAGTTGCTCTTCGCTTGGAGTTTTAGAAACCGGGATTAAGGACCGATCTGACTGGATCTTTGGAGAAAAGACGTACCGCACAGCGCTCCGATGTTTGACTTGTGCACTTCAGACTTGAATACCTGACGTATTTCTGAGTCAGGGGCTAGCAGCCATCCGTGAAACGAGGATTATGTTTTATTTTGCCTGCTTGGAAATGTAATTATTGCACTGAACAAACTGTCATGCTGTGGTGGTTTTTGAAATGTTGGGCTTTTGACAGCAACTGGGTGTGCTTGCATGCAGGGATGGATTAACCAACGGGCCTACCGGGCCCAGGCCCAGGGGCCCATGAGCTCAGGGGGCCCCTGGGCCTGAGCCTCCGCGCGTGACGTCGCTGTTATTAACATTGTATTGATATGAATATGATGATATGACACGATGCGCCGTAGCCGGTATATGCTAGGCTTAAGTCATTCATGTCAGTAACAAGGCCCCAATAGTCCTACTGAGGGATGGATTACCGAACGAGCCTACCGGCACCAGGGGCCCCTGAGCTCAGGGAGCCCCTAACCGAGAGCCTTTGCGTGAAGTCTCTGTTATTAACTTTGTATTGATATGATGATATGACACGATGCGCCGTATGCGGTATATGCTAGGCTTAAGTCATTCATGTCAGTAACAGGGCCCCAATAGTCCGATTGAGAAACTAAAGAATAGCCTAAACATTCACTTTGAAGATGTCACAAGAAAGAAACCATCATGATACCTTTCAAGTGAGTGTTTATCCCCTCAGTTTATCTATAGGACTTTAGAGGGGCTGAGTACTCCATGCAATATATGGGCCCTTCAACTCTGTAGGGAGAAATCCAAAAAGCAAGTGCAAAACAATAGCATTAGAGCTCTTTCTAAGCACCCCCACCCCCCACACACACAAATGCGCTGTTTATGTATTTCTGTAAAGTTGTTCTTCATGAAAGTTTATTCGTTTAATTCATATAACCGAAGTCCCTGCTATCATATAATTCGCGTAATGTTGTCTGCTCAGCTCCGGTATTTTTTAAAAACATTTATTTTTATTTTATTTTATTTGTAATTATTATTTTTTTTTTTACAGGCGGGGGGGGGGGGGGGGGGGGCGCCTTGACACGTCCAGGCCCAGGGGCCCGTGGTTTCTTAATCCGTCCATGCTTGCATGTTGTTTTACTTCGCTGAGTGATTGAAGGCTTGATTGATGGCACATGACAGTCCTGTAGGTCGAAACGCGGCAGTATTTTTTAAAATATTTGTATGTTAATCTGTGGAAACTTGACTAATACATAGTGTATAAGATGTTAGCCTGACAAAGAGAACCCTTCTGTTGATCCGGACCAGTGGGAATAAGTTGCAACCAGTCCGTATTTGTAAAAACGTTTGCCTTTGCCCACACTAAAGGATGTGCTGGTAGCAACCTTTTACTTTTTATGATTGAACAAAAATTATAATAAAAATATACCAGAACAAACATACCGTTTCAATAGTTAGAACCCATGTTTGGGAGTAGTGAACACATTAAACTAGTAGTTTTACAATTTTTTTGCAGTAGCTTGCTGGTAACACAACTATATTCACATGTGCATTTAGTGATTTAAGTTAATTGACTTTTTCTTAGTCTTGTAAATGAACTACTAAAACTACAACAAAATCCCATGAATGGAATGTGTTTTTTTATTTTATTTTTATGTTACTGTTGCTTCTCTACTGTCAAGTCAACGCAGAAGTGCCTTGAACTTGCATTCTCTCCACTGACCACCAGGGGGAGACATTGTGTCAAACAAATGCAAGGTATGCTAAATTAAGTGGTATTTTTGTGTGATTTTTGTGTTTTTTTATTTTGTCATGGCACATGTAGATTTAATCAACCAAACGACATTTAGAATACGACTAACATTACTTGTGTTGATTAATCTTGTACAGCTGCACGCTCGGTGCAGAGCAGGATACATTTCAGCATAAATTTCATACGGTTCCTCGAAAAGGTTTTAGTGTTGAGCAGGTTGTTTTTTCTCTAAATGGCGGCTGTATGGCTGCTAAAAAACATAATAATAATACGTTAAAATCTTGGAAGTTACCTGTAAATGCCCTTCAGTCTTTCAACGGAAGCGGCAGAACTTGTTTTTTGATTAATGTACATGCCTGTGCTCAATAGAGATGACAGATGTATCTAAGGTGTGGCATCGAGAGTCGTAAAAATATAACAGTCTGACCTAATTTGACTTGCTCACATAACTCAGTAACAAAGTTACATACATATATATTTCGTAAATATATATATATTTTTATATGTATAAATATATTTTATATGTATACATATATATATAATATATATACATATTTTATATATACGATTATTTTATATACATATATATATATTTTATATATATAAATATATGTTATATATCTAAAAATATATTTTATATATACGTATATATATATATATTATATATATAAATATATTATACAGTATATATATACTGTATATGTTATATATACATATTATATATATAGTATATTAACATATATACATATAAACATATTTATTTTACATATAAATATATGTTGTATATACTGTATATATATATATGAATATATTTTATAGATATATATGTTTATTCCTGCATTAATGGTGGACATTTTAACAAGGGGGTCTATGGAGATGGACTTGCTTTAGAAACACTTCAAGAACACTTCCACTCCATCTTTATTTTTCAGCCTCTTTTAGCTGGAACATGTACAGTTAACAATACAAGCAGAATACTTAGAGTTCTGCGGTTGTGAAAAGTAATCAGTAAGATCAAAATATGAGTCACATCTCACCCTCCCAAATCACATCTCACCCGCCTTAATAAACCTGATTTTATCTCCGTGGATGAAGGTCCCCATGTCATACACAGTACAGAGGTGGAGGGAAACATTCCAGTAACCTGAACCTTAATTCTGTGCAACGGCTCACAAATGAATGACAGTGAAGGCCCCAGTCACTTTGTCGTCATTCAGCATAGCAGAATATATCAATAACGACGAGCACAGACGACACGGCGTCCAAGGAAGGAGTTAGACGATGAATTAGTGTTGGTGAGCTGGAATTAATGCAATTAATTAATGCAAACATATGACGGCTGCTGCTGTGAACTCATTAAAAAGTAACTGTGGACAGTAACTAATGCTTCATCACTGCAGCTGAGTGGGAACAAAAGGTCTTGTTCTCTCACTTTTGGGCTAAAACGACATTATTAGATTGGAATCTGACCTTTGACCTTGTCTTTAATTCCCATCCTTATACAATCGCATCAGATTAGAGACAAATTCTATGAAACCATTTGATAATAATGCATGTTTTTTTTCTAAAAATGACTTTGCTTCTCAGCCAGGGTAGGACATTTACATATTTTTTAGGGGGAAATTGTTGCCCCCACCAGGGGCATTTCAAAATAAAAATGAATTGGGGACACTTTTTGAAACTTGTGAAATAACATTTAACCTTTGTTCAAAAATAATAAATATACTTATTTAGGCTTACAGTATATCAGCAATTGTCATAAAAATGGCAATTGCAAGTAGTCGACAGATTCAAAGTGTTTTCTAAAAATAAACAGAAAACACAAATCAGACAATCATATTCTATTTTATTCTTATTTCTTTGTGGTTATTTATTATTAAATTTGTTAACATTAATAACTTATTTCTTAGTTTTTTTATATTTTTCTGTGTGTACCTACCTAGTACAGGCAATACAGAAAGCACACACACAACAAAGAACAAAAACGCTATTAAATTCTAAAAATTCTGGTGGCATTTTTTCCCTCTCCTGGTCGTATCAGGGGCAACATTCTCAGCGGCAGTTTTGCCCTCGTGTATTTCCGATGCTGGACACAGTGAAGCTCCTCAGTTTAATACGTGAAGAACAGAAACTCAAAGCAGTTCCCTGAGTGAAACCACCTGCTCATTGTGGTAATAACTGCCCTAAAAAAACCACATGTGTGTCTTCAGGCTCCGCCATCGTGTCACATCTTCTCTTCCAGCAGGCGAGTCTGGACCAGTTTACTGGATGATGACTTGATGAGATTCACTGAAACTGAGCTGTAATGTGGCAAGTAAGCAACTTACAGTTGGCAATTTCTTTATTTCTTTGTCTCTCTCTCTCATAAACACACACACACGCACACACACACACACACACACACAGCCATGTTTCATAACTCTTGGATAATGACATTGACCTACTTTCTTTTATTAACCCATTGCACTAATCTTCAACCTTCAAGTCTTCAATCTAAAATATATTGATTACACTTTTTTTTCTCATGAACACACACACACACACACACACACACACACACACACGCAAACACACATTCGTAACCACCGGTGTGCGGTTTCACCTCCAGTACAAATTCACACAATATCTAATCGAATTTATTACCTTCGCATTGAAAATATTCGCATATTCGCATAAGTCAAAAAGTATTAAACCGAATAGCATGAAATTTGGTGGGATGATTGGTTATTATCCGGGGACCATTTGATTAGATTTTGGGATCGATCGGGTCAAAGGTCAAGGTCAAGGTCATGAAAAGGTCAACATCCTCTTGAATCGCATGAAATTTGGTGGGATGATTGGTTATTATCCAGGGACTATTTTATCAGATTTTGGGATCGATCGGGTCAAAGGTCAAGGTCAAGGTCATGAAAAGGTCAACATCTTCTTTTTACCATAACGCGGTCAATTTACATCCAATTGGCATGCAACTAATGCCAAAATGTTCATAATTCAATGCCCAATCTTGTGATATGCGAAGGTATGCGCTCTACGGAGTGCCCGTTCTAGTTCAATATACAATCATGCAATTGTGATTACCCGTAATATTCCTTGAGGTAAAATCGTGTAAAATCATCTCAATTATTTTTCACAAAATCGCAACATAACGGCTCCGCCCCTTTTTGTCCTTCTGTGGTGATGGCATCATATTTTATTCTGTAACGCATCGTGTAGACATGCAGTCCAATCTGAAACTGTTCTCTTATTTCTCAAACAGAAAGTGTAACAGACCCAAAGACACTGAAAACACACACACACACACACACACAAACACACAAACACACCACTGTGGACACAACAAGCTGCTAAAGGCTGAACCAATATTATTTATTCCTGTATTTATTTATTCATTTATACATTTATTTAAGCATTTATCTATTTATTCCTGTATTCATTTATTTATTTATTCCTATATTTATTCATGCATTTATTCATTCATACTTAAGTCATTTTAAGTCCCCCATATGTGCCTACAGTGTAAGTCTTTGGATAAAAAAGGGTCAGCTAAATGAAATGTAATGTAACATGATAGATTACATAGATGTTGGACTTCATCTCGCCCCTTCGACCCAGTGCAGCAGGACTAACCCAGTTAATTGTGTTTTAAAAGTCCTTGCAAATAAATACACGTACAAAAACCTACCGGAATCCTAAATGTACCTGATGTCGGAGTGCCGTGTTGTTGCAGTGTTTGGGAGCCGGAGCGTCGTCTTCGGAAACTTTGAAGCGACAGAAAAGAAACTGGATCATTGACTCCTTCACCATCGACGAAGGCTACAGCGGAGTCTTCCCCTACGTGCTGGACACTGTGAGTATAGAACCGGTCTGTCCGGCACTGGGGGACGAGAGACGCAGGAAGACGTTTTTACAAAATGTGTTTTTTCTATACTCGCTTGCAGATTAAAATTCAGGAGAAACTCACTTTTTTCAAGATATTCGGCCAAGGCGTTGATCGTGACCCCAAAGGCTTGTTAGCAATCGACAGGGTCACGGGCCAGATCACGGTGCACCGGGCCATCGACTATGAGGAGTACCAAATTCTAAAGGTTTGAAGGTTTAAAACAGCAGTGTGTGTGTGTGTGTGTGTGTGTGTTTGTGTGCGTGTGTGTGTTTTTGTTTATTTGATTAGGCAAAGTGCACATTAATTAAAACATTTCTATAAATGTGCCAAGGGGCTATTTTTTATCTGTAGTCCCGAGAGGCAGATTGTCATAAAACAAACCTGAAAACATTTAGATAAGATTACATATACAAGGTTTATACAATATTGATGCTTTTCAAATGGGTGCACAAACAATTAATAGTGAGAATATTATACCCTCATTCAGGAGACTATTTGTATTGTTTAATATAGGTTAATATAATAATAATAAATAAATACGTATAGTATTCTCATTCAGGAGACTATTTTTATTGGTTAATATAGGTTAATAAATAATAAATAAATAAATACGTATAGTATTCTCATTCAGGAGACTATTTTTATTGGTTAATATAGGTTAATAAATACTAAATAAATAAATAAATACGTATAGTATTCTCATTCAGGAGACTATTTCTATTGGTTAATATAGGTTAGTATAAGAGTAATAAATAAATACGTATAGTATCCTCATTCAGGAGACTCTTTTTATTGGTAAATAAAGTTTCATATAGGTTAATATAATAATAATAATAATAATAATAATAATAATAATAATAATAATAAATAAATACGTATAGTATTCTCGTTCAGGAGACTATTTTTATTGGTTAATATAGGTTAGTATAATAATAATAAATAAATACGTATAGTATCCTCATTCAGGAGACTCTTTTTATTGGTAAATATTGGTTAATATAGATGTATTTAGGAGACTCTTAGACATTGTTGAGTACTAACAAGACACGCAATAAATTCAAAACACACAAAGCCAAATAAAATAAGAACTATGTTAAAATGGACAGAATACAAAGATCCGTGTCAGAGCCACGGAACATAAAAAGCATGCAGAGTAAATGAAATATATAAACAAGTCAGACAACATCTAAGCAACAACAAGAGACACGCACGCAGGTATCGTTTCATAGTTCTCACATTTGCATCGCAGCTGGACTTCCAGGCATTGGACCAAGAAAGCGACGTGGTCGACACCCAGCTGGGCATTGAGATATTGATTATCGACGCCAACGACAACGCTCCACTGTTTGAACGTGACGTTTACCATTTCCACCTGATGGAGGCAACATTACAAGGTAACTTCCTGTTTCTTTTTTTCTCTCATGCTCAATCTTTACTGCAGCTACTATGATCATATCCAATAAAAACGACTCCTTTCTCCTGATGCAGGCATCGAAGAGATTAAGATTATGGCAACGGATAAAGACAGAAGCAAGAAGTTTAATACATTTGATTTACGAATAGTCTCGGTCCATCCCAAGCCTTTTGATCTGGAGTTCTTCTTAATCCAGCACGTTCAAATTGGAACCATTTCCTTTAAAGGGTGTCTGGACCACGAGGTGAGAGGATGCAATGCATTATTTTTCTCATCAATAATATTAAATCTGTTCATCTCAGACTGGCCGTCTCCTTAAATTTGACTAATATAGCGAAATCAAATGTGTTTGATAATCATTTTTAACGTCCAGAAAGCAGATAAATACACCATTATAGTGGAGGCCAAAGACCATGGAGAGGGGAAGCAGCTGTCCAGCTCCTGCACTGTCATAGTCCACATAGAAGATGGAAATAACCATATCCCTGTGATCACGGGACAAACAGTAAGACATTACTTTTTTCACAAGGAAGGCAATAAAATAACGAACGTGTCTCATTTCGTAATTAAATATGAATGTGTTCAAGGGGTCAGGGAGAGTGAAAGAAGGAGAGGAAAATGTTCTCGTTAATCGTCTGCAAGTGAAGGACAACGACAGCAGAGGTACGGCGGCCTGGAGGGCCCAGTATCAGATTCAAGGAGACACGTACTTCAGAATCACAACCGACCGTGAGACCAACGAAGGACTGCTGTATGTGACGAAGGTATTTTGTCTTTTAGTTACAGTCCAATTATAATTTGGCAAAGCACCACAATGTGCTTTTAAAAGTTTATATATTTATATATTTCATACATATATCTATTTTATGTATATATATAAATATCTTTTATGTATACATATATGCATTATTTATACACATATTTATAAATATTTATATATGTATTTTATATATACATATATATGTATATATTATACTGTATATAAATGTATTTTATACATACAAATATATTTTATATATATATATTATATAAATATATTTCATATATATTATGTATACATATATATATTATACTGTATAGAAATGTATTTTAATCATACAAATATATTTTATATATATTAAAAAATATATTTCATATATAAATATATATATTATGTATACATATATAAATATATTTTATATATATTTTATATATATATACATATATTTTTATATAATTATTTTTTAGATACATAAAATATATTATATATACTGTATGAATTATATATAATATTTATAATATTTATATAATATTTATATTTACATTATATTTAATATATTTATATATATACATATGTATATATATAATATATATACATATGTATATACATATGATTTTGTTTAATTCTTTTCCTCCAGTGATGAACTTTATACATTTCACAATATAAAGAATTTACTTCACCTTCTTTTTTTTCAGCCTCTGGATTACGAGGACGGTTCCACGAAGAACGTGACCATCAGCGTCCTGAACGAGATCCCCTACCAACTGTGTCAGGTGGAGCACCGCAGCGCCACTGGCCTCTGGGACGTGACCATCGGAGGCCGTGAGACAGTCGCCGTGCGCCGCCACCAGGTGACGGTGACCGTGGAGGACGTCAACGAGCCGCCGTTCTTTGACCCGCCGAAAAAACGGGTCACGCAGAGCGAGAACGTGGAGGTCGGAAAGTACCTGGCGACATTTACAGCTAAAGACCCCGACGTCGCCATGGCCAACACACTTGTGTAAGTCGCGACGATACGAGCCACATCTCACGGAACAACAACAACAGTATCCCCCAACAGTAGAGAACTTGAACATGTGTGAGTGTGTGTGTGTGTTTCAGTTACATAAAGGGAGACGATCCGGCCAATTGGGTTGCGGTGGACCGCGAGACCGGAAAAATAACCACCGCCAAGCTCATTGATCGAGAGTCGACCTTTGTGAAAGACAACGTCTACCCGGTCACAGTGTGGGCTGTCGACGATGGTATGACCTGCATGTGTGTGTGTGTGTGTGTGTGTTGTTGATCACGATTGTGTTCTCTTGGGTCACCAGGTCAGCCTCCAATGACCGGCACCGCCACCCTGGAGATCCACATCACGGACGAGAACGACCACGTCCCGTCCCTGAGCCGGAGCGCCGTAGACGTGTGCCAGTCGGACGGCGTCTCGCTGGCCAACATCACGGTCGAGGACTTTGACGAAGAGCCCTACGGCGGCCCGTTCGTCTTCAGGCTCCCGGACCAAGAGAAGGGCAAGTGGAAGCTTGACCCCGCGCAAGGTGAACACGTCGCCCAGACCATTGCTGATCGAAACTTTCGCAGTCCCCCGTTGACGCAGTCATGTATTTTTTTGCGGGTTGGGGGGTTGTTCAGGGTTTTCCGTCAACCTGGTGAAGGAGCCCGCGGTTCACTCGGGACAGTACGAGCTGCTGCTGGAGGTGATGGACCTCCAGGGAACGAAGGTCACGCACAACCTGCTGGTCACCGTGTGTCGCTGCGAAGACGCCGCGAGGCCGAACTGCGGCGTCCGCCGAGTCGCCGGCGCCGCGGTCGGAGGCAGAGCCCTCGGGGTGGTTCTGGTCGGCATGCTGCTGCTGGCGGGTATGGACACACACATGGACACACACATGGACACACACGTCTCCAGAAGTGTGAACATTGAGAAACACCGCGGACATTATTCTTCCTCAGATAAAAAACAGGACTGTCTCAGAAAATTAGAATATTGTGATGAAGTTCTTTATTTTCTGTAATGCAATTCAAAAAATAAAATTTCATGCATTCTGGATTCATTACAAATCAACTGAAATATTGCAAGCCTTTTATTCTGATTTATTGCTGATTATGGTTTACAGCTTAAGAAAACTCAAATATCCTATCTCTAAATATTAGAATATCATGAAAAAGTATACTAGTAGGGTATTAAACAAATCACTTGAATTGTCTAATTAACTCGAAACACCTGCAAGGGTTTCCTGAGCCTTGACAAACACTCAGCTGTTATAAATCTTTTTTTACTTGGTCTGAGAAATATTAAAATTTTATGAGATAGGTTTTAGAGTTTTCTTAAGCTATAAGCCATAATCAGCAATAAAGAATAAAGGCTTGCAATATTTCAGTTGATTTGTAATGAATCAGAATTTGTTTTTTAATTGCATTACAGAAAATAAAGAACTTTATCTATTCTAATTTTCTGAACAATCTATATACTGTATAGAAATGTATTTTAATCATACAAATATATTTTATATATATATATTAAAAAATATATTTCATATATAAATATATATATGATGTATACATATACATATATAAATATATTTTATATATATATACATATATTTTTATATAATTATTTTTTATATGCATAAAATATATTATATATACTGTATGAATTATATATAATATTTATAATATATATATAATATTTATATTTACATTATATTTAATATATTTATATATATACATATGTATATATATAATATATATATATATATATGTATATATATACATATGATTTTGTTTAATTTTTTTCCTCCAGTGATGAACTTTATACATTTCACAATATAAAGAATTACTGTTTGGCAGAGCCCTCGGGGTGGTTCTGGTCGGCATGCTGCTGCTGGCGGGTATGGACACACACATGGACACACACATGGACACACACGTCTCCAGAAGTGTGAACATTGAGAAACACCGTATCTTCTAAAACGGACATTATTCTTCCTCAGATAAAAAAAAATAATTAACGCGTAAAAGATTGTGATTTGTGTGTTTTTTTTTATCCCAGGTGTTCTACTTTTGGCTTTTCTGGTGTCGTGTAAGAAAAGGATCAAAGAGGTCACAGACGATGACACACACCAACAGCTGATGCAGAGTAACATTGAGCAACCGGGAACTGACTGCCAAGTAAATACTTTTATAGCAGGGTGATAATGCTCTTATGCAAAATACACACACACACACACACACACACATAGACATGCACACACTCTTGTGTTCACTCTAAATTAAAATGTACAAAGGCATAATAAATCATCATGTAAAGTTCAGAAATATATTTTCTTTTCATCTTTTTTTTCCTCATATCTTTATGTTTTCTTTTCTAAATTGTGAATATGACTGTGAGACTTATTGATGTACAATCGTACATCTTGTACTCAAAACGTCAACAGGTCTTGACAATAACCAAAGAGTATAGCCAAATCCCTGCAGCGTTGCCTCAAGCACCAGCGATGAACCAAGTAAGTAAAATACAAAGGAAGCTTTTATTAATTAATCTGTTATGCGTCATGACGAATAATAATAATAATATCTCATTATTTAGACTTACTATCTCATAATAATGAGATATTATCTCATTACTTCGACTTACTATCTCATAATATTGAGATACTATGTCATTATTTCGACTTACAATCTTATAATAATGAGATACTATCTCATTATTATTAGATAGTAAGTCGAAGTAATGAGATAGTTTCTTATAATAATGAGATAGTATCTCATTATTATTAGATACTATCTCATTACTTCGATTTACTTTCTCATAATGAGATACTATCTCATTATTTAGACTTACTATCTCATAATAATGAGATGAGATAGTATCTCATAATATTGAAATACTATCTCATTATTTAGACTTACTATCTCATAATAATGAGATACTATCTCATAATATTGAAATACTATCTCATTACTTCGACTTACTATCTCATAATAATGAGATACTATCTATGACTTACAGGATCCTACTTTTTGTTCTCACAGTGGTTGGAAACGGGCTTCCATACAAGACCGAGCACGACCTCTCAATACAGCAACGAGACTATTCTGACACTTTTTTTAATATAATGGAGATTAAAGAAAAATATAAATACCATTAAAAGACCAAAAAACAGGAATTAATTAATCCTAACAATCACCATAATAGCTCCATGTTGCACTGGGTGAACATGGGTACACACAACAACTTTGACCGATCACAACAATCTTTAATATATATTATTTTCCCCTTGAGTAACCCCGAGAAAATGATTTTGCCTTCCTTTTTTAATAAAAAGTGAAGATTCGTGAACGGTATTCAAGGTTTTTTTATATACATTTTTATTGGGAATTAATGAGTTTGGGGTTTTAATGTCACACTAACACTCTCTTGTTTTAATCTTTTCTTTAGATTTGTTGACGGATATACAAATCTGGAATAAATTGGCAAACCTTGTGTTGTATGGCGACGAAATTACGTCATATATAATTATTTAGAAAGTGACTGTTAACATTTTTTTTCTTCTCCCAGTCACCAATTTCATCAACAATGGATGGAACCTTCATGCGTGGGAGCTCTGTTCGTCAGGTACAGAATTGTTTATGATTAATTGCTGTTACCATTATTAATAATATAAAGAATTTGAGTTGTAACATTTGCTGTTATATCCCTCATTCGATTTTCTAGTCAACGGGAACCACATCAAGAATCACACATCAGCACAGAAACTCCATGCGCGGGGTACCTGCAAAGATCATCATCATTATTGATATTATCAGAGTAATTTGCACAAGTTAAAACGGACAAATGTCAATAATTGTACCCTATGTGTGATTTCACAGACCATGGGAGCATCAGCATCCATGAAGAGCAGAAGCTCTATGCGTGGGGTACCTGCCGCCTACACGACGACCAACCCCTGAAATGTTCCATTATTTTCATTTATTTCATCCGCAGAGTTTAACTTTGACATGTTATGTCGCTTTCTCTCTCCGCTTCTCATTTTTTTCCCAGACTTTGAACAGACGCAGTACATATTCATCAAATCAAGAGATCGCGACGCACGAGACGATGCTGCTCAACGCGCTGAACAAGGTAACGATGAGAGAGCCGAGGCCCCGCCCGAGCCCAGGCGGATTCTTGTCCTTTAAAAAAAAAAAATATATATATATAATAAAAATGCATTCTCCTCCCCTTGTTTTCTCCTTCTGCATCCCTGAAGCACGAGGCGGCGGGAGAGGAGCTGGGTGATTACGCTCCTCGCGTGTACGCCGAGGAGGGAGTCGAGGGGAGCGACTTTGAGCTCGACGCCATCTCCATCCCGACCGTTCCCTTCGACCCGGAAGTGGACGCGTACCTGGCTCCCAAGTTCTATACTCTGACCTCCATCTGCATGCCTGGCGGGCAGGGAATACCCTCCCCGATAACGTACGAGGGGGTCTTTGAAAGCCCGGGATGGACACGCCATACACATCTGTCTTTTTGAACACGTTATTAATCCTAAATGTGAATTGAATAGGCTATAAGGGCATTATTTAAAGACATTATTTTCTAGTGACTCACAGCGAGTTATGACGGATTGGTTATTCTTCTCTAGATGCTCTATATGTTCAACGACTGCGGGTAAATAAACACAACAAAGAATGTGTCAGACAAAATAAGACAATTAGACCGGGCATTCACATTTCACTATTTATAAGTCATGTGACACAGATTTCCCCACTTCAGTCTTGAAAAAAAGGAGAATTTGAATCAACCTTATTTTGGTCAAAAGATAGGATAACTTTCACTTTCCTTGACTATAAGACAATAAGATATTTGTGAAATGGTTTTCATCGATGGCTTTTGATGATGGTATATTTTCACAGTCAGATGGTGAAGGTTAAGATGATGTCCTCGAAGAAGAGGGACTGTTTTATTGAGAGGTCCCAAATAGTCAAAGAAGGCTCAGACAGAAATAGCTCAATATGAATGTCGATTAAAAACTTAGTATTTTTACATTCTTTTTTTCGTGTATTGTTTTAGCCTTTTTGTGTTTTTTTGTTTCTGTTTACTTTGTGTGTATGTGTGTGTGAGAGAGTGTTTAAAAAAAATTGCTTTCAATAAGGGCAAGAGGATGCAGGTGTGTCGTTTCAAGAGATTTTATCATAATTCAATGTCATTTCTAGTGAACCACTGACAGTCTGTCAAGCCAGTTTTGTTTCTGTTGACTTTGTGTGTGTGTGAGAGAGAGAGAGAGAGAGAGAGAGACAACAACTCAGATGTGTATTTGATTTACGGTCCTTAATTAATTTCTGACACATAAAAAAAGATATGATCTGTTGTCGCCTGGATGGGCGAAGTAGAGTTTCATGTTCCACCAGTTAAGTCCGTGTGTACTGTTTGGCCTCAATAAAACCTGAGTTTGTTTTGGCAGAGTTTAGGGAGAGGAATAAAAACTATTAGCAAAGGAATAATAAGAACTTTGTCATGCATTTTGATTACAATTTGTTTTAAAGAACTGGAAGAAGAGATGGATTAGAGTCGATGTAGGAGCATGTAAAGGAAGAATATATGAATATATATACATATATATATATATATATACACATACATATAAAACATATTCAATGCTCATTAAATGTATTTAGCATGTTCAGCAATTTAGTTTGTCACATTTGCTAAATTTGAAAAAATATAGTACTGGCACAAACTAGGTACGTACATGTGTGTGTGTGTGTGTGTGTGTGTTTGTGTGTGTGTGTTTGTGTGTGTGTCATCACGCAGGAGGCTATTTCTTTGCCATAAGTTTTTATTTTCCGTTTGTGTGTCGTTCTAACCAAAGGCCAGAGGACAAGAAGAAGCTTTATACTTCAAATATTCCTCTTCCATTTTCAATGTAAACACACTACAGTTCGTCTTGTAGTCGGCGTACGCACTCATCACTTTGAGGAGTGGGACTATCTTTCCGTCTGCATCACCATCTGGAAAAAGACACTTGTGTCCTAATCCGTATGAAGCGTACACGTTTGGCTCTGCAGACTGGGGGAGGTTCCCGGGAGGAGAACATCTTGCTGGAGGCCGAGAATGCGGAGACCACAGGGAATATATTCACGTCTCCCACAGAGTCCTTAAGGAGAGGAACACACCAGCTGGGCGATCTCTAAACGAGGGCTCTGGCAAAGGGAGCAGCGGAGCACCACCACCTGGCGTACGCCGAACCTGTGATCCTGCTGCAGCGTTCCTCCATGAAGCCGAGGTGGTTGTTTTTTTGCCACCTGACCAGCTGGAAGCTCACTCACGCTCTCGTGGCTTCGCGCCAGTGGGCCATCTTTTTTTTCCGCACCTCCAGTTCCCTCGTCTGGAAGTGAACGGGTTCATTGCATGGGTTTGTTGGCGAGACGCCCCCGAAATGAGATCTGTGGTTAACACGAGTTTTAAGAGATTTTAACCCTTTGTTCAACACAATGAAACCGTGTGGCTCGATGCCCCCTCTTGTGAAGCTTCCGAGTGTCTTAAAAATAAAGGCGCTGTAGTACCCCCCGTTACCTGTTTAACGTGGGCCACTGCTGGCTGCTCATTGTCGAAGGTTTAGACGCGTTTTTAGTAAGACCAAGAGTCCCGATAATTTGTCCTGTGGTTTTATTAACAATCATTAAGTTCACTCATTACCTACAGACCTGGCTCACATTCCGACGGTCAAAAACTGTTAGGTCTCGTCAATCAGCAACACCTGGCCTCCCACTTCACCTCATTAAAGCCCCATTATGTCGTGTTTCCCCTTTAGCGCCCCCTTCAGTTTTTGAGGTATTTAACGTTTACTTCAGTGTCGTAAATACCCAGTTAGGATAGATGCAGCCCGGTAGAAGCAATCCGGCGACTGTTTCTATTTTGGATTTATACCAACGGGCGGGATCACTAATACGAAGACTGCGCAGGAACACTGTGAACTGGGCCCAGCACCTACCGGACTAGGGTGAAGTAGCGCGGGGATTGAACGCGGCGCCGGCCCCACGTTTCCGCCTGGTCGGTCAGCTGTTTGCCGGCTTTTGGGGGGAGGGGGGTGTGTGTGCGCGTGCAGTCATTTACTTTTGTTTGGGGGGACTGCAAAGACTTTGGGACTGTCGGGATCCGGGGATTATACTTCGTTTTGAGTGGGTTTGATTATTTGTAGTGTATGTGTTCATTTTGGGGGCTTGCCGATGCATTGAATTTGATTTAATATAATAACATTTGTGTTTCCGCATATCGACTGTGTTTTTCTTTTACGACCATTTGAGCAGAGAGTTAACACCAGAACTCGCAGATCCGCCCATTCCCTTTTTTTTGTTGCGTATTGTACCTTTTCCCCTTGATTGAGTTGCTAAGGGCGAATTGTTACAACATAACCAAAAGAATGACAACATTTAGTTTAGATGAAATACCGATCGCGTTTTCAGCCTATATACGTTGTTTTCTAAATGTTTGAATGTGGAGTACGTGTGATCGAATACAATATTGTTGACAACACCAAAAAGCTACATAAAAAAGCTCCCCTTATACTGTAGCTGCGAGCGTGGAGTGGCACTATATGACATTGCGTAATCACTGCCAGAAAGCAGGTCGAAGTACATCCGCCCCGGAGCGGGCGGCTCCAGAATCTTACATAGCGGAGTTATTTCCCCACAGACCCCCGATGGCAATGGCGGAGCCGCAAATCGCCATATTAAGTCATTGTATCGGCAGAATTTTTTTCAAGCTGTTATTTTAAGGTACAATTGTTACATAATGTTACTTTAAGTAGGTACAAACGACACCTGAAAGCAAACTTGCCCCACCTAGTGGTGCGAGGTCCAAAGTAACAACAACATAAGAAAATGGCTCCTACAGGCGGCTTAGTGAGACTACTAAACCTCTTCCCGCCTGTCACGACCCTCTCTGCCACTGGCTCGTGTCCCTGCAGGTGGGCGTGGCCAAGGGGTCATCAGAAGAGTGAAAACACCTGAGCTAATCAGCCCAGGTGTTGCCAGTGCTGCTAATTACCTCAGGTGCTTCCACTCTTCTGATTACCCTTGGCCACGCCCACCGAACCAGAGGCAGAGAGGGTCGTCACAGGCCTTCTCCCGATTGCAATCACAAAATAGGAACTAACTTTGTGAAAATTATTTCGCTGGACAAATCATGTACGCAGCTCTGTGTCCCGTCTGCACACCGCTTATTCCATTAGACCGCACGCGCGCGCGCGCACTGGATAAAGGGTGCAACGAGTGCAATGATGTCTGGGACTACAGATGAAAAATAGCCTCTTGGCTAACTCTGGCACATTTACTGCAATGTTTTTATCAATGTGCACTGTCCCTTATTAAATAAACCATTAAAAAAAAAAAAAAAAAATCAAAGACCCCCCTGCAATTATCTTTAGGTTCAAGAAATCATCCCAAAAAATGGTTGCAAATGGGTGCAACCCATCAACTCTGTTCACTGTCCATGCAACAGTTCACAAGGTGAATGTCTCTCCCATTTAGAAATTAATGTATGTCTGTATACGTGTATATTAAAACTTTAACTAGTGGTTAAATGGTCTGTGGATCATGGATGCAGCTTGTGTTATTAACCAGCAGCGGCCCACCAGTATTTATGATGTTGGGATGCTAGAGCTTCGACTGAAAGCCAAAAAGAAGACATTCTTTAAGTTACTTCAAATGATGTGAGACGCACGCCCTCTGCTGGCTTCTTTAGGAATTGCAACTTATAATTTTGTCTTAAATTACCAAAACTGTATAAATGACGTGTTAGTCCCCACACATTTTGTATGTCTTTCTCTCAAAAACATATTCATACACATAAATATCCTTCGATTCACTGAATTTGTAATATTTAAAAGACTAACCACAGACGGGGCATTTGTCCATCCCAACATTTAAAAGTGCATTGTCTTCTCTTAACATGTAACGCGTCTCCTTTGTTGTGCAGCTCAAATCTATGAATATTTTCTTTCATCATATTGAGCTTCATGCTGCAAGCCACTAATAAACTTCGACAAACGTTGAATTTTTTGTTTGTTTATATATTTATTTTGCAATTTAAATACATTCTAGTATAAATATATTCATCATAAAAATGTCCCTTTTTACTACCACCTGGTGGGTTTGCTCACCCCACAGAGGTAGCCGTCATACAGCTCTCTGAGGTGGAGGATGAGCTCCTCCGTGTTCTGACCCGTGAGAGCCGACACGGGGATGACCCGCTGGGTGACGCGGCTCGTCAGGGCCTCGATCTTCTCCCGGGCCCCGGGCAGGTCCATCTTGTTGGCCACGATGGCCTGAGGCCGCTGGGAGAGACCGGGCTCGTACTGGTCCAGTTCGTAATGCAAGTGCTGAAGCTGGACCCAGGGCTCCGGAGTGGACATGTCCAGAACGTAGAGGAGGAAAGGGCATCGCTCGATGTGCCGCAGGAACGCGATGCCGAGGCCTCGATTGAGATGGGCCCCTCGGACGATGCCCGGGATGTCGGCAACTACGCAACGGGAAAAGTGGACACATTACTCGGGAAGAAAGCTTCAAAAGATGCAATCCCTCTGAAACGTTCGCATACGAACAGCAACAATTACACAATATACGAACGGTTTGCTTCAAAACCACGACCTGCAACTTGCTCGTGATCCCTGTAGTTGACGATTCCCACATGTGGATTGAGCGTGGTAAAAGGGTACGCGGCCACCGCAGGCCGAGCATTGGAGATGGCTCTCAGCAGGGACGATTTACCAGCGTTAGGAAACCCCACCTGATGGAGGACGACACAACCAGCTCATCAAGTTTTTGGAGGTTTAAAAAAAAGCAACGTGTATTTCCAAACGCGAGCGTCTTCTTTCCCCTCACCAGGCCGGCGTGGGCCATGGTGCGGAGCTCCAGCTGGAGGACCCTCTCCTCGCCCGTCGCTCCTGGGGTCGTGTTCATCGGGGCGCGGTTCTCATTGGTGAGAAAGAAGCGGTTCCCCTTCCCACCGGCCCCTCCGAATACGGCCAGGTACTCCTGGCCGTGCTCGGAGAGGTCCACCACCATCTCTTCGTGTTCCTTCACAACGGTGCCCATTGGTACCTTTTAGAAACAACAACGAGACATCAACAAGTTAGGCGGCAGGTGTCCACGTGGTCATTTATGATAAAACGCTCGGACTCACCCGAATATACGATTGGACGCCGTTCTTGCCGTAACAGTTCTTGTTCCCCCCAGAATGCCCGTCCTCTCCCTTGTAGATCGGAACCACTTGCGCCAACGATTTGACAAACTTGTCCGCTGGAAGCAAGTGAATAAGGGGTTAATGATGGCGTCACGCGTTTGACCCCGACGCCTACCGGAGGGAACTCAGTCGGTGGGTTGGGGTTAAATCAGGGTAGGAAATTTACATATTTTTTAGGGGGCAATTTCTGCCCCCACTGACTGAAATCCAGGGGCATTTAAAAAGAAATTGGGGGCACTTCTTGAAACTTTTGAAATAACATTTAAGCTTTTTTAAAAATATATATATATATACTTATTTAGACAGTATATGAGAAATTGTCATAAAAATGGCAATAATAAGACTATTAGGCGGTAGTCTATAGATTGAAAGTGTTTTTCTTTTTTCAAACAGAATTTTTTTCATTCTTATTTTTGTGTGTTTATTTATTGTTATTACATTTTTTAAACGACTATTAACAATTCTAACAATTTTTTAATAATTAAAAATTATATTTAGTGATTTTTTGTGTGTGTACCCACCTAGTACAGGCAATAAAGATAGGACAGATAAAACAAAGAACACAAATAAAACGCTATTAAATGACCCTCTCCTCGTGATATCAGGGGCAAAACTATAGTCCTTAGGGACAGGTTTGCCCTCGTGTATTTACGACGCTGGGTTAAATGTCAACATGGATAAAGACATGACGGGGCGATTGGAAAAACAGACTGGTGTGACCCCGACCTACCTTTGATAACGATGCTTGCTCCATCACCTCCGTTCCCTCCATCCGGTCCGCCCCACTCTTTTCGGGGCTCGCTGTGAAAGCTGGAGGCCCCTTTACCGCCTGAACCGGCCATCAGCTTCACGCGACGCTGGTCCACAAAGTACCGGGTCTACGAGCCAAATCAAAGGAATGCGTGAGGCGGTTTGGATGGATTCAGAACATTATTTTATTTTATAGGTTTTTATAGTTTTAAGAAAAAGCTGTACGGCAAAACGTCCGCCAATAGTGGAGCTTCTGTTGATTAATTTGCCAGTAGTACATTCTTAAGAGAAATATATAAGAATATAATGTGAGAAATATCAAACCCTTAGGAGAGAGGTTTTTTAAAGGACACTTTTAGATACAGATACATGTATCAGTGTTACAGGTTTCTTTCAGAATTACAGTCAGATGTTTCTGTCTTTGTTGCTCTAAAAAAATAAATAACAGAAGATAATTTCTTCATTTTGAAGGCAAGTCGTGGGATAGGGAAGATTATATTTTATTAGCACACTTGTTTTAACTAATGGGGACACCACAACAAAGTAGTGGACTGACTCCATCTTCACCTTGGATCGATTTATGTAATATTGCTTTTTTATACATATTCTCACTGTTTATATTGCTTGTAGAAAACAGATTCAACATTTAAAAAACACTAGGTTGGGGATATATATAATACACATATATTTTAATCTATATATATATTAATATATATAAATATAATTGTATATAGTTATTATTTATACATATTTTTTTAAATATATATATATACACACATATATATATTCATATATACATACATATGTATATATATACATATATACACACACATATATATATATACATGCATATGTATATATATAACATAAATTACCAGCTTCTTTTCGGACAGCTCTATCTTCTGGTGTCCTCGGGCCTTGGAGCTCAGCGGACAGGAGGTGCTGACCCCTCTGACCCCACCGGGGACTCTGCGCCTCCACGCGGCTGCTACTGCCGCCGCCGCTGCTGCGGAACAACCGCTGCGGCTCTCGCTTCTCCTGACCTCCGTCCCGACCATGTAATATGATCGCATGTCCACAGCGAGCCGCCGTACGCTCTTAGCCCTCGACAGCGTCGCCAACATGGTGGCGTTCAACGAACAGACATGCGCGATATGTAATGTAATTTAACTCTGAACGCACGTTGTTTTCTAATCGTTTCGGCACCTCAAGCGACACTATTTACTTCCTACAGCGTGAACGCGGAGCTGCGTCACAGACAACGACTACGGAATCCGCGAAGGGACAATGTAAAGTATGCGATTGTCAATATCCGGTATTTCTTTGCCGTTTTGCGATTTAGACCTCTACCGCCGCCATCTGTTCTGGAGTGTGTGTGTACGTGTGTGTGTGTGCGTGTGGTCGTGTATGTCTGTGTGTGTGCGCGTGTGTGCGTGTGTGTGTGTGTACGTGTGTGTGTGTGTGTGTGTGCGTGTTACAATCATGTGTTATTGATCCGTACGGGGCGAAAGAGAAAATCTGCACAGTATTTAATTGAATTTAGCCAAGTCTGTACATTTCATACCGAGAAGTTTGGATCGTTCTCTCGGGCATAAATGTTAATAAAAGCTTTATGCACATTGGCAGGCAGCAACCATATCTAACGTTAAGGGAATTTAACCCAGGAGAAAATAAGTTTGGAAACCACTGCTCTATGTTTCTTCTTCTTTTGTAGTCTTTTAGCTATTGTCATTTACAACAAACGCTTTTCAACAGTGCACAACAACAGAACAACAAGAAAGACAACACAAACTAACAAACAAAGTACAAAAGTCACACATTTATAACTACAGTAAGTGCTATCTAAGTGCTAAGTGCTATCTAATGTTTAATATGCTAATCTGATGTTTTAATCCAGATATAGTCGGAAAGGTGTAACTTTCTTTTCTTAGAATGTGTAGCTGTGGCTGTTCCACCCACTGGGGAGCCAGGACAGCAAACAGGACAGCAAACAGGAAAGATTGATGGATTATGCAGATTAGCAGAATCGATTGGCTGTTGCCGAGCGGCAGCGAGCGGCGGAGGGAACGTGGTGTGTGGTGCGGTGGAGACCATCCCGGATGTGAGGGGCCGTCTCCGGCACCAGAGCACGCACAGCCACCAGCGAATGCGTTTTGAAGCGCCACCGGTAACCAGTGGAGAGAGTGGGAGCGGTGGGTGTGGGTGTGGGAGGTGGGCGGAAGACCAGTCGAGCTGCTGCGGGCTGATGAGAGCAGGAGTCGGATGGTGCCAGCAGGTAGACCCAGCAGGAGGAGGGAGAGAGTTGCAAGGCGTGAATGACCCAAGCGATGGATGGAGAACCCTGCGCGCCTTTCTGGTAAGAAGGACGTATTCTCCTGATGTTGTGCAGCATGTACCTACAGGAACGCGTTCTTCTTCTTCTTCTTCTTCTTCTTCTTCTTCTTCTTCTTCTTCTTCTTCTTCTTCTTCTTCTTCTTATTATTATTATTATTATTATGATGATGTGTCACTTCTGTATTGTTCTTGAATAAAACCACAAATTGCAGACGCACAAAAGGTGAATGTCAGTTTATTTTTTTAATATATATAACAAACAGTAACAAAAGACAGCAGAAAAGATCAGGCAATGCAGTCTCACAATAGATAAGTATAACATTCATATTTGTATTGTGCACACCAAATTTCTCTCTCTCTCTCACACATGCAAACACACACACACACACACACACACACACACACACACACAAATAAGACTTGCCACACATGTTCAGTTCACAGTCAAATGAAACACTGATACAAATCCAATGTAGTATTGAGAAGCCTGTGATTGTCATAGTTGAGTGGTACATACTGTAGTTATGCTTCTCCCATTATATATTAAACCTTCAACTATTATTATTATCATCTTGAGATAAGTAAAGTTACTACAGAATATACTGCGAGGCTGGAGCCTCACAGCCACACTCCTCATCCCCATCACTGCTCAAACTGTAAGAAACACCCATTATTGAAATGACTGGAGGTCGTTGTCTGACTTCTTTTAAATAAATCAATAAACAACATCAAACACATACCCATTCTGTCATCACACATGGATAGATAAAACAATTACCTTCTATACCCTGTTACCGCTCGTCCTATTTTTAAGATGACTTTGTTCATCTAAAGATAATGATAAATGTTTTCACTGAGGAAAAAAACCAGAATATTGAAGTACTGAGCTTTGTGTGTGTGCTGAAAGACTTATAATCTGTCGAATAAATCACATAGATAGAGAAAACTATGTTTCTTACATATGACATGTCAGTTGAAACCTGCAACATAACATTTAATCCCGTAAGATAAACCAGCCCTAATATGTCAACAAACTACAGATAATGATGTAGAGTTTAAGCTCACCATAAGAACCGATCTCAACATGACTCACTGAGGTTATTGCACTTATTGAAGTCGAGGTGCAGAACAGTTACTTTGGCTTTCAGAGGATTGCACTACAATAATATAGAAATATCAGACAATACACACTGCAAAATAAAGTGCACACTAAGTGGCAATGTGTTTTTCATGTAAAATCATCTCTTAACTCACAACAATGACGTGTCTGTGCAGAGCAACGCCGCCGAAAATAAAGGTCAAACAACACTTTCAACACTATGTATGGTTCTCATGGACGATGACGCACACTTTTAAAGTCCGGATCAGTCGGCTAACTATTGTGTATTACCTTAGAAAGACACACACACACGCACACACAGAGTGATAGCACATCATGTTGGACCACAACACATCACAGTTTGACCAACACAGACAACCCCCCCCTGATCAAGTCAGGTTTAAGGACCAAAAACTTCACCTTCATGATATTTATTTCCCTCACCGTGAGACGTAAACCAAAATCTATTAGATAGATACCAAGCACCGTTTCCTTTGAGGCTATAATGAGCTTTTTATAGCCTCACAAACCAATGTGATAAACATGGACGTGCCGGGGGGGCGGGGCGGGATGAAGACGAGTGAGAGCCGAAGACACAAAAGAAGATGAAGGATAAAGGCAATTTGCTGAGGCTCATTGAATGACTTAACTGCTCCTTTTTAGCACCCTGTTTAATCCATACGCAACGTTTACATTGAACGCTTTGATTCAGCTAAAGCGCCCTGGCTCTTTTTTTGTCTCTTAATGACATCAGCGACACGGCCCTGCAGGGAGCCCGACGGATGATGAAACCATCAAATTTGATTATGTGTTCTGAGCCAGAATGGTGATTAATCCAGATCTTCTAATCCACCGCTGAGCCGTTTCCTTTTTTCATTTTCTTCACACAGGACAACGATGTGCTACTTTATTGTTGATAGTTTCCATACTGACCCTGCGAATTCACACCAACAGATTAGATTGCTACTTGCATCTGCTTTCCTGGTGCTGTTGTACTTATTGAAGACACAAGAAGCAAGAAAACAATGTTTAACATTGTATAATATTCATGCCTCAAGCTTCTTAACCCTTGTGTTGCCTTAGGGTCATTTTGACCCGAATCAATATTACACCCTCCCCCCGCCTTAGGATTAATTTGACCCCATTCAATGTTTAATGTCGGTGTTCTTTCGGTAGTCAACAAACAAACATAAAGTGCCTCACACTTAAAGTTGGAAAACAATATTAATTCTAATAATTTTCTGGAGGTTTTAATTGCTGGCGTCAAATTGAACCCAAAGGGTAAAATATGTTAGTAAATATAAAGGTAACAGGAGGGTGAAACATTGAATCGGGTCAAAATGACCCAACGGCGGGGGGAGGGTGTAATATTGATTCGGGTCAAAATGACCCTAAGGCAACACAAGGGTTAAACATTGCGTGGTTGTGTGCTATCCCGCTATACGACGACATCACATTACTCTAATCAGATTAGCAGCATCAGAAAAAAACATCAAGCACGGTATGAGGCTCCTGCTGTGGCCAGCACAACATTAAAGCCAGTATTTCTTACTGTTTTCTAATTCAATAATTAAAAAAATGTCCGATATGTTAAGTGAGAGTCTTTCATGTACCTGTTCGTAGGCGTAGGGCCTCTGAGTCTGCGCTCCAGAGCCGGCCTGCGAGGAGCGGTAGGACCCGTACTGTTGGCTTTGACACTGCTGGTACTGAGAATACTGAGAGGATCCAGCCTGGCCAGGACCTGGAGGGGGTCACATTCATTTTAACACCAACATTAAATCGCTTAATGTGTGTGTATGTGTACACTACCGTTCAAAAGTTTGGGGTCATCCAGACAATTTTGTGTCTTCCATGAAAACTCACTTTTATTTATCAAATGATTTGAAAATTGAATAGAAAATATAGTCAAGACATTGACAAGGTTAGAAATAATGATTAATATTTGAAGTATTAATTTTGTTCTTCAAGCTCAAAGGAAGGCCAGTTGTATAGTTTATATCACCAGCATAACTGTTTTCAGCTGTGCTAACACAATTGCACAAGGGTTTTCTAAACAGATATTAGTCTTCTAAGGCGATTAGCAAACACAATGTACCATTAGAACACTGGAGTGATAGTTGATGGAAATGGGCCTCTATACACATATGGAGATATTTCATTAGAAACCAGACGTTTCCACCTAGAATAGTCATTTACCACATTAACAATGTATAGAGTGTATTTTTGATTAATGTTATCTTTATTGAAAAAACAGTGCTTCTCTTTGAAAAATAAAGACATTTCTAAGTGACCCCAAACTTTTGAACGGTAGTGTAAGTGTGTGTGTGTGTGTGTGTGTGTGTGTGTGTGTGTGTGTGGTGCTAACCGTATCCCTGCGGCTGCCCGCCGTAGCCTTGTTGATAGGAGAACTGCTGCTGGCTGAAGGGCTGCTCGCCAGATCCCTGCTGATACTGGGCCTGCTGCTGGCTGTACTGGGAGTTACCTGGAGGTGCATATACACACACACACACACACACACACACACACACACACACACACACACACACACACACACAGCTATGTCAGCTATTTTTTTTCCCATTTTAAATAAAATTTAAAGTAGGCATCAATTAGACATTTACAGATGACTTTCAGACAATTGGCATTCCATGTGCATATTTTTAGATGATGCTTATTTTAGTTATATATTTAGAGCAAGAGGTGTAAAACATAGGATGAACAACGAAAAAGAGACCAAATGAAACTAAAAACTAAAAGAAAACAATGTATACCTGGGGAGTGATCTATTCTCTATTGAACATTCATTCATGAAAATAAAATCACATTTATGAGGTGTATGTAACACATTTTTCCCAATATGTCGAAAACTGATCCAGTTTGTAGTTGACGGATGTCGTTATCTTCTCCATGTTGTAAATGTCCATTGTAACATTCACCCATGTATTCAGAGTAGGACTTTCTTCTATCAGCTATTAATAATAAGTTAGGTAGCACTGTACTATAGTTTTGGTTGGACACATTCAGAAGAAATGTACCTCAACAGGGTTTAAAATGTTTTTTTGAATGAACGCCGACTACCTCCTTCGTAGTAATGCTGTGAAGATTCATCAAAGGACCGGTCGTAGCCTTGCTCCCCGTACGAAGACTGTTGGTACGAGTACTGTTGGTACGAGTACTCCCCGTGACCTGCGGAGGACACCGTTCGACAGGATGAATTGTCATATGCGCAGTTTGAAGTTGAAGAATTCATAAAAGACGTGCGGCGACAACATTTCAAGCACAATTCCTGGACTTCTCGAATCCGAGGGTTATGCACAAAGCACCGAAGAGACAGCACGATGACCCCTCTCTGGAATATGAGATGTGGGCACACCACGGGGGCCCGTATATGAACTCAGACAGGAAACAGTCGAGGCCAGCGTCAGTCTTTTTGCACGTTTCTTGTCTCTCCGGTGCTTTTCCTCTCCCGCAGTAAAGGGAAAAAAAAGACAAAGACTGAGAGGACGAGCTGCAGCTTCAGCACAGCAGTAAATCTGTCTCCGGTCTGTGGGATACTGCTAAAAGGAAATGCCATGACCTATAATGGGGCTTTGTGCGTTTGAGAGCTTTGTGTATAAAGTTTTACGGATGTGCGCGATTACAATCCGGGTAATATTGCCGGTTTATGGGCTGGTTGGAGCTCTGAGTGAGTCCATACTGGCCTCAGTAGAACCCGTCTTGTTAGAACCTGCACAGTCGGTCGGCCTAAAGGGCCGGTGCCAGGACCTTTGGGCAGTTGCAGTTTTTTGTGCTTTAAAACCACAAAACAAAAAAACAAAATAAAATGATTACAATATAAGGACAGGGGGAAACAACAAGTAAATAGCTACATATCATTAATAAATTAATTGTTCCGCAAAAAAATACCTACGATTTTTTTCTCTGTACATTCGTCACGCATATGTATGTATTAAGAAAAATAAAGACGGAGATTATCACAGATGATTATTCTCGATAGCTTTACTGGAAGCCATCATCGAGCTATAAGGCTATTATGAATAGTATGGTATAAGTTTATTACTTATTTTTGTACTGTTCAATTTCCCCGGTGATGATTTTCTATGGGTTGACATGATAATATGGAGGAAGCTGTTGCGGACCAACCCAAAAAACAATAAAAAATTACAATGAACAATTCCATGGCAAATTACAAGAGATGCAATTTTAGCGGAGAAAAGGAGTATTACAGAATCTGATATCTGCTTAGTGGTAGTGTGCAGAAACTCCAGATTCCAATTCGTCCCTTTCCCTTTCAATTTCATCTCACAAACTCACAAATCCGGCAGAACCAAAAACTCTCTGGACGAAGCCTCCGAGAGCCACGCAAGGACAGTCCAATCTCTTTTTAAGAACCGCACTTGGCCCCAATGTTTCATTTCATAAGAACATGTCTGATAGTTCCCGATGTGACGGAGGAGCCTTAGGAACATCCACACGACCAATCAGGGAAGTGACTGGCTCAACAACAATGGACGCAACAATTACATAACAAAGTTACTTCACCCAGTCATGAAAGGATACAACTCTACCAGGGTAAATGAGGACATACAATCATGGCCTGTTGCCCTGGAAACCGTATCCCATCCTTCAAAAGACGGAGCTGAGTGGACCTATTAATAGGCCCGCGCTGACGCGACACGAGGTACGTGATTTATCAGAGACAGGAACCCAATGTGATGCGTCTCCGGTCCGCTCCAAGTCATCTGGAATATCCTTATTTGCTTTCACGTCACCTTTTTTTCGAAGGCAAAAACTAAAACCATGCAAAAAAAACGAAGGAAAAAACGGAGCCACATTGAATGGAAACCCAGACGGACGGTTTCCAAACTGTATAGTCACACATCCATCTACGCATACGCCACGCTTGCCCCGAAGAAGTCTCGCCCCCTACCTTGCTGTGCGGAGCGGTAGGTTCCCCCGGGTCTCTGAGACGTCACGCCGCCCTGACCCATCATGCCCATGGCCTGCTGTCCCTGATAGTGTTGACCCCCGACCTGGGCTGAGGAGTAGTGTGCAGTCGCGGACTGTTGCTGCATCATGGATACTGGGAAGGAGTTGTGATTATGGGGGGGGGGAAGATATCTCACACATTAATATACACGGGCACACTCCATATGCACACACCTGCATATGCATCCAACAGCATTCTCAGAACTGAGACATGTGCAGAAATGTACTGACGAAAGGAGGAGGGCTGCATCTCAGGGTCGGGGGTTAGAGATAGGAAAGAGGAAGGAGGAAGGAGGAAGGAGATGGGGGGGCAGGACGCCTCTTTGATGAACTGAATGTGTTTGCTTATTTCGATTTGGAAAGGAATCTACAGACTGATGTGAGCAGAACAACATGTAAACAAAATGTTTTTTCCAGGGGCGGTTTGACATGAATACCTCCCGAGGTATTCCAGACATCTAACTGTTTGACTGGTTTCTGAACACTTGAAAGGCATATTACATTCAACACTGCCATCTTCTAAATGCCAAATATTGCATCGTACCTAAAAAACAAAAAAAACAGAAAAACAAATGTGACGTCTTGCATCATTTATGAAAAACAAGTCCCAAGTGTTTTTTGCCGTGTTTAAATCATAAGCCTGAAATAAATCCTTCACATAAAATGTTTTAAAAAGACCAAATATCTTAGTGATTATAAGCTCCTTTATACCCGGTTCACTTTGGTTGGATTGCATGTTGAGGTTGCTGCGGGAGGAGGAAGAGGAGGGTGTGTAGGAAGAGGAGGAGGAGGAGCCGTAGCCAGGCCCGGTGCTCTGAGAGGAAGGCGCAGAGTGGCCGTAGCCGGAGGCCGGGCTGCCGTAGCCGCCGGCCTGCAGGCTGAGGGATGCGGAGGGAGTGGCCGACTGCACCTGAGCGGCATGCTGCTGCATGGGGGCGTGGCCGGGGCCTGGCGACACACACACACACACACACACACACACACACAGTCAGAGCCGCCGGGGTCCCACGTCATGTTAAGCACGCAGTTCATCTTTAGAGGAAGCTTGGAATGGTTGTACAAGGATTGAGAGATGAGTGTAACAATAACAACAAAAGAAACAGAGACAGAAAAAAGGAAAAAGGATGCTATAGCTCAAAACATATCAGACCAGGCACGTGCACAGATAGACCCCGAGTGGTGCTCAAGCTCCTCCCCTTTTGCCCTGGATGAGAAAAGTGCCCCTTCTGCTGGAGACACATTTTTTCTTCATTAATAAGTATTTAAGAATAAAAATGACTGTCATCAATTCCCCCCAAATGTGTTTTGATATCCGACGGGGCGTTTATTTGAGCTATTGTGAGAATTTCGCCCCGACATGCGCCGCGTTTCTCACAAGCCGCCGCCGCCGCACCCCTCCCACCTCCTCCTCCCGCGTTTATTATATGGCATTTTTCGCTCCTATCATCTTGTAAATGAAAATAAATTGTAATTGTAAATAGAGAACATGTCATTTTGTTTAGCTCGGATATCTTCTCACGACACAATGTGTTTCAGGTGTTGCATAGCAACAAATTACTTGCTAACTTCAAGTTACATTGATCAATAGATAACCCATTTTAGCGATGGGTGCCCTTTTTGGGGGGGTTTGAGCACCTGCCCCCCAACATGTCTGTGTATCAGACTATTATCTGACCTTAAGGTCATGAGATATTTGCACGCAATGAAGACGATAGACACGGGGGACGTGGCGCACGTGTCTGCAGACAAACACGCATCGATCGTACGGCCAGAGTTTATCTGTAGAAAAGCATCTTCTCACCATTGCTCATTTGGCTCTGCATCATTGCCGAGGGGGGTGGTCCGGTTGCCATGTTGTCATTGAGGTTGCTCGGGCCCATCCCTCCAGGACCCACCGACATGTTGGGAGTGGGAGGCTGAGAAAGTTTAAAAAACACTGTTGATCAATTAAGATGACGTGTCATGATTGCTATATTTTTTTAATTTTATATCATGCCTCATATACCATTTCTTCAATTGTAGTATTATTGTTTTTTCTTTGGATTTATAAGAAGACAAATTACAAGTAAAAAGGGAATGTTTCCTTCTTTGCCTTCTGTCTACAAAGATGCATGTTCTCAAAATAAATTATGTTTATGGATATTAAAAAAAATGGAAAGACAGGGCATCTTTAGTGTTGGGCTCCTGAAACCTCATGAAGGACTCACTGCGGGTAGTAGTGACTGCATGTTCTGATTGGAATCTGCTATCGTGGCCAAGTACACAAGATTTCTGTGCAGGATCTGCTGATACCTGTCAAAAAAATGGAAAATGAAACCCCCATTTACCATAATTACAAAGTACAAGTCAGGAATTGTAAGGAAAATATCACTTACTGTGTACAATCGGCTGTCTTGCCTTTGCTTTGGTGATCCATTATACATTGTATTAAGTGGTGATTCTCATCCAGCATCTTTGGGAGAGACAACAAAACAACGTCAGGTCAGTGTCTCAAGTCAAAGTGCATGACAAACTATAAGACATAAATATGCAGCGTCGTCCTGGATTTTCACAGAACTTCAACTCCCTTTTTTCTAGGTCAGTTATTGCATTTAAGTCAAAGCTAAAAGCAGCAGCAGCTGTCTGAGGAGCTCAGTTTCCCTCCATCATGCACTGCCATGCATTTTTTTCCCTGGATGCTTATTCAGGCAATATGCTTATTGTGCAACAACACGGCTGTCCGTCACAAACCGTATAACTAATACAATAAAAGAGAAAGAAAAAAAACAAGTTCAATTGATGCGCTTTAAGATTCTTGGAAAACAAGTCACACAATCTAAAGCTGACATCTATTTGACATGCAATAAGCATCATGATGGGAGGGGGGGGGGGGGGGAGATGGAGAGCATCCCCCGGAGACGCGCGTCTGGTAAAGCGGGTCGCCTTCGTGGCTTTGTTTGGTTCCCACCTGCAGCTGACGGTGCCGTTTCAACACCAGTTGACCTCTCTCCTGACATCCACCACGGGGACTACTTTCCTCCGCACACACTCCCATCCAGACCACAATATTTAGACCACAACAAGCGTCGCGACGCGGATAGAGGTTGTTTTTTGTTGTTTCTTCTTTTTCTTTTACCTGTTGGATGGCTTGCTGCGTCACCTCCCCTTTACTCCTGGGGCGCGCCGATGAAAACGCCACCGACATTTTTTGTCATATGGGAAAAATAAAGGGCGCTTCTTTTATTCTAATATTTATTATCCCGAGCGCAGCCCTCTGTTTGGTTTCATATAGTTTGTCCATTACCAGAAATGATGGCGGGGGGGTATTCGAGGAGAGATCTCTCCTGTCACGAATGCAGGCACGTGATAAAACACTGGATTTCTATGAATGTTTTTGGATAGATGATTCTGCCAAGTTATTTATTTTGTGCATGCAAAAAATGACACGTATGATGAAGGGTTACGTGATAAGGGGAAACCCCTCTCCCTTAGTTGTTGGTACAGCCCGGGCAGTGAGTAGCTGCCACTTCCTCTGTAGACGGAGTGTCCTCTGATTCATGAAAGCCAATCAGTCCACAAGTTGTTGTTTTTAGCACCTCCAAAAAAAAAAAAAAAAAAAAAGGGGGCTCCATGATGACGTCACGTTCATGTTTGATACATAAACCTATTTTTTTTCAAGCGACCCACATACAAGTTATGTCGTTTGTGATATTGCAGTTTGACAAAACAAAAAACGTGTTTAATTAAAGGAAATGTTTACATAAATGTAATATATACGCACACACACAAGCATTTACTTAGCCTAAACATATATAAAAAGCCTGTTAATTTTGTGCACCCGTTTAAAAATGTGCCAGATCTTGCAAGATTGTCTCTTGGTTAATTTTCTCCAGTTTAGTATAGAAAAAATAGGAAGTTTTAGTGTCAGAATTTTTGGAAGATATTAGCCTTTGCTGCGAGACGTATAGGCTCATCTGCCGCTATATTGAGATGATGGAAATGCTCCTAGCACTTTTTAAAACTTCAACCGATAAGGAACATGGTCATTAGACTGCTATTAAAAATAATTGTAATTTAAACGGTAACTAGCACGCCCAAGTAAAGCCATCGGACAACAGTACAACCGTCTCCTGTGAAATGTAGCGGATAAGAAGAAACACAATGGAAATTCAAGTAAGCACATGTAGCTCAAAAAGGCAAATGTACTTTGTTACAACTAAGACAGATCAACCCAAGCATCACATGTTTAAAGCACACAACGACAATATAATGTGAACCATCCTCAAAAGAGCATTTTATTTACTTACATCGATCTCTTGTTGCTTCAATAACGACAATACAAAGCACAAGTTTCAGCCTTTAAATACATATCAGGTGAATATTCATAGTTAAACATTTTTATAAATGCTCGCCCAAGAGGCAAAGCCAGCTATTTTATTATTCAATTTAAACAAGAAATCAATAAACATTTGGGAGGGAAAATCTTCCAAATATAGCAGAAAACAAAAACATAACATCTCTCCCCCCCCCCCATTTAATTGAATGGTAAAACAAAAAGAAAATATCTTCAGGCCAACATTGTGAGGGGCAACCCAATTGGACCATTTAGTGAGGCACACATCCATATTTAAAATGGGGCCAAATGACAAAATAAACACAATCCTGGCAATATGGGGCGGAACAAAACACCTCATATGCGACAGAGCTCCTTTGGCTGACCATCATAGTGGGCAGCATTCCCATTTCTTACACATACGCACGACATTGGGGAAGGGCCTCTCCAGCTGTGCTCCTGGTTCTTTTAGGAGATTCAATCAGACTGGTGCGTTGGGGAAGGGCCTCTCCAGCTGTGCTCCTGATTCTATAAGGAGATTCAATCAGACTGGTGCGTTGGGGTAGGCGTTGGGGAAGGGCCTCTCCAACTGTGCTCCTGGTTCTATAAGGAGATTCAATCAGACTGGTGCGTTGGGGAAGGGCCTCTCCAGCTGTGCTCCTGATTCTATAAGGAGATTCAATCAGACGGTTGCGTTGGGGTAGGCGTTGGGGAAGGGCCTCTCCAACTGTGCTCCTGGTTCTGTAAGGAGATTCAATCAGACTGGTGCGTTTGGGTAGGCGTTGGGGAAGGGCCTCTCCAACTGTGCTCCTGATTCTATAAGGAGATTCAATCAGACTGGTGCGTTGGGGTAGGCGTTGGGGAAGGGCCTCTCCAACTGTGCTCCTGGTTCTACAAGGAGATTCAATCAGACTGGTGCGTTTGGGTAGGCGTTGGGGAAGGGCCTCTCCAACTGTGCTCCTGGTTCTATAAGGAGATTCAATCAGACTGGTGCGTTGGGGAAGGGCCTCTCCAACTGTGCTCCTGGTTCTATAAGGAGATTCAATCAGACTGGTGCGTTTGGGTAGGCGTTGGGGAAGGGCCTCTCCAACTGTGCTCCTGGTTCTATAAGGAGATTCAATCAGACGGTTGCGTTGGGGTAGGCGTTGGGGAAGAGTCTCTCCAGCTGTGCTCCTGGTTCTGCAAGGGGATTCAATCCGACTCGTGCCCCGACCTCTGAGTCCAGTATAGCCACCCCTGTAGCCTTGGCCCCTCAGGAACCGTCCAGGGACCCCGAAAGTCTCCAGGTTGCGCTTCCGCTCCTCGGACCACGTTAGCCTGAAACCGTTGGTGGACACACAGCCTGTAGCTCAACATCCAGGAGAAGACGGAGGTTTGTATTTTGAGGATGACCGAAGGGTTTACCTGAACTTATTATCGGACGAGATGTTGTCGAAGAAAGACTTTGCTTTGTTGTAGTAGCATTTGGGGCCAAAGGGATCGTCGCCCGTTGCAGTCGAGAGCAATTCCTGCTTTTCATTTTCCTTTTCGTCTTTCCCATCTGCGGACAGAGACATGCACGCAAAGTAAACTGGGATGGAAAATCAAACAAAGTAATTTTTTTAAAGAAAAAAGGCACATTAGAGGATGTTCAACTCATGTTTTATCCATCCCAAATCCTGAATGATGAAAGACATCTCCAACGGAGCAGTCGCAAATCTGACCTTTTGAAGTCTCACATCTATTCCTGTTTAAAAGTTTGTTTCCGGTTATAATGAAAGGCACTTTTATAGAAAAGACTAAACTAAAATCGCGTCACGGTCAACACAGACACTTGAGTCCACATTCTGGTGCCAGAAGCTGTCTGTCTTGCTGAGCCAATAGCTATAGTTTGAGAGGTTTAAATAAGTGCATGTCACAGTAAAGTTTAAACTGTCCATGTGGGCTTCTAAAAAAAAAAAAAAAAAAAAAAAAGAAGGTTGAGCTAGTGTCCAAAAAAAAGCAGACCCACTTCTCATTCGCGATCACGTGAGCCGATGAACCCACCTTTCATCCTGACCCGCACCTCCCTCTCCAGCTCCTCCTTAATAAACTGTGCATTTGAGGAATCAAAATCAAAGTCGGTGTCAAACTTAAGGCTGGCAGATGGAACGTGGGCCGCCATCAGCTGGCCTCTACTACGGTTTCTGCGCCGCCGAGCTCCTAAGTTTGATTTTTTTTAAATGACAAAAAAGCACTTAATGTTAATCAGGACTTTGTCTATTGGATCCAGAAAATTAAATTATTTACATTTACCTCTCTTTCTAGGTGGCGGCTTGTTTTCATAAATCTGCTGCCGAGTTTCCTGCTGAGCATTGGGTACACCTGGGCCGGAATTCACTTGAAATTAAAAACATTTACTCACAGCTGGACATTTCCTGAAACCCCTCCCACCCGGACAGAGTTACAAGATAGATTTATTGAGAGACTCTTTTTTTCGGTACATGAGTGAACTTAGCATTTTATTTTTGTGTGCTTACTGCCCTCTGCGGGGCTCTTTCTGGCCAGGGGACTCTCTTCTCTGGGCCTCTGCATGAGCCTCCTTCTCTCCCACTGCAGCGGCCGCTCCTGGGACGCAGCAGAGCCTCCCATCTGCCGGAATCCAACCACATGGAGGGTTTGAACCGCCTTTTCCACCATTGGGACCCTTCTGACGTGTACACCAGGAAGTACAGACCCTGCATGGAGAAATAAAAAAATACTGAAGTGTGGAAACAATCCATTTAAACAATAAATATTTTTTTAAAAGGCATTCAGCATCACAAAAGGGTTTATTGACCAAAAAAATGTGTCTTCATTGACTTACCAAGGCCAAGCGCTGCAGCATACTGTTGGTTAAGCAGAGAGCTGGCACCCAGCTGGTTGTAGGCAGGCATCCTAAGGGGGCTAGATGGTCCAAGAGCTGAGTACACACCTGGGGAGCCTACACTGGCTGACTGAACAAAACAAGTTAAAACAATTTAACACACATCAGCTGAGTCTTCACATACCTTGTCCTCTTTTAAAAACATTTTTTACACGCGAGCCATGCAGTATTTTTTGTATACCTGTACTTTTGCGGGATCCAGTGGTCGGCCGTGGTGAGATTTTGGAGGTTCACACAGTGTGATATCCTTAATATCACTTCCCCGGAAAGTGATGTACTCATAGATATCCTCTTTGGGTGGCGTCGGTCTGTCGGTGGGCCGTCCCTCGGTTCCAAAACACTTAACTTGTGAAAAGAAAAATGCATGGGAGAACTTGAGGAAAACGTGTTATTTGTGGACATGCAGACAGGCGACCAAACAGAGGCCCACACCACTCACCTTTTGCCAACACTACTGTGGAGTTCACCTTATCAATTGTGTACAAAATCCCCTCATAACGATTTAGAGCTTTTGAAAGCAACCATATTTTACAGCCAATGTAGGGCTTTGATAAACTCATGTCTGTAGCGGGTTCACGGCAATCGTTTGCAAATTTCTACAAGAACTCAGGTGGCAGCATTACTAACAACAGAGCGACCGGAAATGATTTATATGCGACCACGGCTGACTTTAAACCACGCCCACTGATGGAGATTTGTACGCACCTGGGTGATTACCGTCGATACACTTTTCAGTTTCACATGACTTTTCATTTATGACTCATGAAGTTTGATATTTAGCATGACTAACTGTTGTGGTTATTTGTACGATTTATTTAGGGGGTACGTTTGTTTTGACGATTATTTTAACAACATTTGAAATAATAAAATAATAAGGTGGGCGGAGCGTAACGCTGGAAAATAACTATGTGAAAGGGTAATGATTGATCTGCGCACTCAATAATTTGACATCATCCACCAGAGCCTGCTGAGCATTGCTGCTGTGTGAAGCAGCAATGTTAAGCTCTGAATAATAGCAACAACGCAGCCATTTGGAATCCTCTAAATTAAAGCCAAATATATATATAAATGCTTCGATACTGTGTATGAATCTGTAACGGTGTGTTTTACAGTACAAATGCTCTCTTTGAGAGTCTCCTTGATGTGATTAAGTCCCATCGGAGGCAGCTCCGTGAGCCGTATCGTGGTTTTCAGACGGCGCTGCTGGCACTCGCACACTCGCAGCTCCCGACCATTTGTCGCGAGCTTTAGTTTCCCTCGAAAGGGCCAATCACAGCGCTCGGCGGGGGCCGCGTCACCGAGGACGCATCCAATCCGCGCATGCGTCTCACGGGAGAGCGCAGCTGGGCAAAGATGGCGGCGGGCTCCGATTTGCTGGACGATGTTTTCTTCAACACAGAGGTGGACGAAAAAGTAGTGAGTGATCTCGTCGGATCTCTCGAGTCCGAACTAACCGGAGCGAGGCACGTCAACGCCACCGCTGACGTCCCGCCGGCAGCGAATCACGTCGGTAGCTCCAATGATCACGGCAGCAAAATGGGACTTTCACAACAAGAGCTCGCGAAAGCAGGTAAGATAGCTTACCCACTCTGGTTAGCTAACACAAGCTACATTTCGATCAACTGATTATTTTATTTATTTTGGTTGTAGCTAACTTGTGCGTTTCCCAAAACTATCGCGAGTCGGCTCGACAACCGCCCCTTGTTTTTCACGTGTTTTCCGCAGGAGTGCAAGGAGGTGGATTCACCGTGGACGGAGCAGCCGGGAACACTTCGAGCATGACAGCCGCCCAGAGTGAGCCCAAGCCGGGCGCAGCCGGCGGAGTCGTCCCGGTGGTGTCCGGCGTCGGGAAACCCGGAACTGTCAACGTTCAAACTTTGAATGGAAGTGCCGTGGTGATGAACTGTCACATCACCGGAGGCGGCGGGAACAACAACAACAACAACAAATCGCAGCCGGCCGCCACGCCGATTAACAACGGACCCGTTTCCCTGAGCAAAGGGAGCGAGACGGTTTTAACCGCAACACCAAGTGCCATCGTCAGGACGTCGCCGGACGCTGCGATTTCGTCCGTGAAAAGTGTGCCCACCGTCACGCTCGTGAGGCCACCTATGCAAACCCCGCCCGCCGTCGGTGTTACCTGCGCGGCTGGCTCGCTGGCGCACAAACCCGACCCCGCGAAAACTATCACGCAAACCGGTGCGCACGTCGTGGCTTCGGTCACCCGGAGCCCGACCGTGCTGCAGAACTTAAGGACTTCGGTGCCGTCGCCCATCGCCGCCACCGTCGCCACCGTCACGCCTCCCGGAGGAATACGAGCCATCGCTCCGCAGGTGCTGGCCCCTCGGCTCGCGCAGGCGCAACCGAGCGCCCCGAACATCCAGAACATCCAGCTGCCTCCAGGTAAGTGGACTGAAGAGCACCGGGACGTTTAGATGTGACACCGTGTCGCCTCTTGACTTCACCAGAAACTTTTAAACATTTTATTTGTGCACGTATTCTCAGTCAATAGACCATATATGACACCTTGTTCTTTTTAAGGACGTGCACACACAGATGACAACAGACACGCTGTCTTGCAATCTATTTATTGATACAAAGCGTGTGTGTGTGTGTGTGTGTGTGTGTGTGAGTGTGTGTGTGTGTGCAAAGGTTAATTGTTAGACTGGTGTCCCTTATCTGAGATACTCACTCCAAGGTTTTACACTGGTAGATGTGCATTTGAACCCTCTGCAGTACATTCATTTGGGTTTCTTTGGCACACGGTAAGCTTGGATAGTAATATAAAGGTATGGAAGTTAGCTCCTGGAAAATGGGCATGCAAAAACACCAGGCAGCAGTGCGTACAAATACACTCGCCTCAGCGGAAGAAAAAAAAAGAACGTTTGACTGTTGTACAGTCGACATCTAATCACGTTTATATTGTGTGTTGCGTCTTACATTTGTTTGTATTCGTGGCACCGTGTTTTAGGCTCATTTGTGTCCTCACACACATTATATTAGTGAGACTGACCAGGACAGAAAAAAAGCCCTGACGTCATTTGCCTGTTGCAGGCATGGTCCTGGTTCGCAGTGAGAGTGGGCAGCTGCTGGTGATTCACCAGCAGACCTTGGCTCAGATGCAGGCTCAGTCGCAGTCCCAGAGCGCCATGACACCACGACCCGCGGCCCCCACCAGCACTCCACCCGTCCAGATCACTTCGCATCAGGTACCAGGATGAACGGGGCTCGCTGATGTCGTCGTTTGACGAAGGTTTCAGTGTCACAAGTAACGTTCGGAACATTGTTGTATACAATAATAACTATGTTACTGTCGGATAGGACTTTTTTTTGGGGGACAAATTGCAAAGAAGCACACGATTCGATCGGATACATTCTATATAATACAGTTTGTTTGAATTACATTTTGGTTACTTTTCCCGCATGACAAACGACCAATTAAAATGATTCTGAGTGATTTCATTTCGTTTAGTTTTGCGTGGAAAAAAATGGAAGAAATACTGAAAGTGTAAAAATTGTCAAATTAGCTTTTCCGTAAAAACTAATTAATTAATTAATTATGTAACTCAAAATAAGTTTTTATCGGGGAGAGAGAGAGAAAAGAACTGAGTAGCACATCGTGAATTATTCCTCTGGTGTCCCACGTGTAACTCCTCCTCTCACGTCCGCTGCCGTTCTGCAGGCTCCAGGCGCGTCGCTGCTGACTCGTCCGGTGACCCCCACCACCATTATTAAACAGGGCTCCACCGTCCAGACCACTGTGACGGCCACCACCACATTGCAGAGGCCTCCGGTACAGCAGGTAACACACACACACACACACACACACACACACAAACTCGATTCCTCTGTGTGAAACGTGCTGTTGATTGGGGTCGCATGTTTCAATTTTCGAAGCGAGACGTTTTGGTTTAATTTAGCCGCAGACATAAAAGATGTTGTATGTACATGTGTATATGTATATATGTTTATGTATATATATAGGTATATGTATATGGTTCTCTGAAATAAGTTTTAAGCGAATGGTAGTTTATGGACGGAGAGTGTTTTTCAATGGGCTGTGGGGGTCACGTCATCAAGTCACGTCACATGGTAGCACATGTAGGCTGGATGACTGAATAATCTTGAATGATGTCATCCACCATATATAAATATGAGTCACTGATGGCTGGTAACTGGTAGTTTTTATTACCTTCGCATTGAAAATGCGGAATGTTATGTTTTGATCGCCGTGTATTTATTTATTTGTATGCGTGTTACTCGCATAACTCAAAAAGTATTAAACCAAATCGCATGAAATTTGGTGGGATGATTGGTTATTATCCTGGGACCATTTGATTAGATTTTGGGATCGATTGGGTCAAGCTCAAGGTCATGAAAAGGTCAAAATCTTCTTTTTACCATAGCGCGGTCAATTTCTATCCAATTGGCATGCAACTAATGCCAAAATGTTCATAATTCAATGCCCAATCTTGTGATATGCGAAGGTATGCGCTCTACCGAGTGCCCATTCTAGTTATTATTATATTTTTGTATGATTACGGATCAGCTTTTCAGACTTCCTTCCGCATAGAGAAGAACATACCAGCTAGATCGTCACTGAAAATGTGCTGACTAGATCCGGAAGAATCACCCGCCCCCCAAAAAAACGCGGAAACCCTGTTTGAAGAAGCTTGTTGTTTTAAATGCATATCCATATTTGTACTCCTCCTGGAATGCACACTTGTTGGTCCGATCTTTGTCCACCTGCTGTGAACGTCTCTGCAGCTGTCCCATGTCCCACAGGGGATATTGGGCCTCACTTCCTAGAATGAGAACGTTGATGTGAGGTTTGGGACTGACTGCGGTCCCGAAACGCTCAATAGTGTCATAGTTAGAATGATCATCTCGTTTTCCCCCCTCATGAAACGATGAGCTTGTACATCAGGGCCAGCGCCTTTGTTTCTAATTTCTGTGTTTTGGGGAAAGCTTATACAAAAATATTCTACGCTTTAAAAGCCTCTCTGGTTGTGCTCATCTGTTGTGCTTGTTCAGGTTGCCATGGGATTCCCCATAATCAATTTTTTGCTGAACCTCTTGGAAAACCTGTAAAAGTCATGGAATTTTAAAATGGTCATTTCCAGGCCTGGAAAAGTCATGGAAAAAACTTAAATCATAAAAGTTTGGGAAAACTCATGGAAATGTGTTATAATCACATGTTCATTTACGCCGAGTTTGAAATAATGAATATGTTTTTAACCCTCCTGTTACATTTACTGACATATTTTACCCTCGGGGTCAATTTGACCCCAGCAATTAAAACCTCCAGAAAATTATTAGAATTAATATTGTTTCCCAAGTTTAAGTGTGAGGTACTTTATGTTTGTTTGTTGACTACCTAAATAGCCCTTTAAATATATAAAAAAGTTGATATTTCTTATATGTTTGACACAGTGAAAAACAGCCTGGGGTCAAATTGACCCCAAAGAACACCGACATTAAACATTGAATGGGGTCAAATTGACCCGAAAGGTAACAGGAGGGTTAAAAGAAAGACACTCAAAATATAAGCCGGCATACGCTCTCAATACGCAAAATGTTTCTATATTATTAATGTTTATACCGAGATTTCAGTTTGGTCATGGAAATGTGTTTTAAAGTCATGGAAAAGTCACGGAAATCCATTGGTCAAAATGTGTAAGAACCCTGATTAAATATGCTGGAAAGATAAAGCACAGAGGGTAAAAAAATAAATCTAAAAGTGAATGTGCTGAGTCCAGACATGTCAAAAGTGTTATTCTGACCGTGTCACTCTCCCGCCTCTCATCTCGCGACGGCGTTGACTCGTGTAGAACACCATCATGCTGGGAGGGACCGCCACCGCCCCGGGTCAGCCGCTGGGCACGCCCACCCCGATGCAGCCCGGGGCTGCAGTCACGCAGAGGGCCGTCGCTCCAACAGCTGTCTCAGCTGTAAGAGAGAAGTACTAACCTTGAATGCTTTTGTCTTCTTTTCTTCTTTTTTTGCACAGCTGCTTAGTCACTTGAACGTTGTGTTTTTAACAATATTTTTTTCGTGTCATGCTCCACGTTTTCGGCTGTCGAAGGAACAAATGCCATCGGTGTGTTCTGTGCTCGCAGGAGACGCTGGAGAATGTAAAAAAGTGTCGAAACTTTCTGTCCACGCTGATCAAGTTGGCGTCCGGCGGCAAACAGTCCTCCGAGACGGCGGCCAACGTCAAGGAGCTGGTCAAGAACCTGCTGGTACATTTCTCTCCATCTCTTTAATCCTTCTTTTTGCTATCATTGTCTCCCCATCCAAAATCTTGGATGTCCTCAGCGTCTTACCTTATTCTGTGACTCCTTCAGGTTGATTTCTGCACTTTAATTTCTTTGGATTGGGGAGGGGAGGGGGGGGGGCGTGGTTTTTCTGATCCATCCTCTGTGTTTTTATTGCGCAACAGGAAGCGAAGATAGATCCCGAAGATTTTACCAGCAGGTTGTACCGGGAGCTCAACTCCTCACCACAGCCGTACCTCGTGCCTTTCCTGAAGGTGAGATCAGACATCTTGTTCCCCGTGCTCCATTTCACTGACGCACACATACATATATGTATGCATACATACATACACTTTCAAATATATATGCAAATTCCGTACTTGTCTGACAGGTTCCCCGTGCTCCATTTCACTGACACGTACACCACCGTTCAAAAGTTTGGCATCACCCAGACAATTTAGTGTTTTCCATGAAAACGCACACTTTTATTTATCAAATGAATTGCAAAATGAATATAAAATATAGTCAAGACATTGACATGGTTAGAAATAATGATTTTTATTGTAAATATTAATGTTGTTCTTTAAACTTGACGCTTAAAGGAAGGCCAGTGTTACAGCTTCTCTCAGCAGCATAACTGTTTTCAGCTGCGCTCACATAAAAAGGGTTTTCAAGGGTTTTCTACCCCTCCGTTAGATAACACAATGAACCACTAAAAAACTGGAGATGGGCCTCTACACACCTCTGTAGAGACTTCATTAAACACCAGAGAATAGTCATCTACACATTAACTATGTAGAGAGAGTATTTATGATTAATTTAATTTTATCTTCATTGAAAAAAAACATTTCTAATTTTTTTCCTTATTTTCTAAGTGACCCCAAACTTTTGAACGTATACATTAAAATCAATGTCTTGGGTTGACCTCGCCACTCTGCTCTCCACCAGGCTTTAACCTGCTCTTCTGCATCGCTACCTGTGTTTTATGTTTTTGTTGTTGTTGTTTAGTTTAGTTTATCTCGATCAGCAATACTATACAAAAATCAAAATTTCAACAAAAGAAGAAAGTGGCCGACCGAAAGGGTCAAGGCTGAAGCTATCAAGCTTATAAGTGCCCTAACCTATGCTTTCATGAAAATACGTATTTTAGAGAACCATATACATATACCTATATATATATATACATAAACATATACACATGCATACAAATTCACACACCCATATAAATATATATACACACACATACATATACATATGTCGCTTAACAAACGGTTACCCTTTAGACGCAGGCCTCGGCCGTGACACCATGACAACACATCTATCCCGTGTGTGTAAACCGTTTATTCACTTCCCGTGTGTGCCTGCAGAGGAGTCTCCCCGCACTGCGTCAGATGACCCCTGACCCAGAGGCCTTCATCCAGCAGAGCCTGCTGCCTCTGCCCAGCACCACGGCGGCCGCCGCCTCCACCGCCCTCACCGCCGTGATGCAGCGGCCGCCTCTCGCCGCTCCGGCCGCCGCCGTGCCCAAAACCACGGTTATCAGCGTCAGTCAGACGCCTCCCAGTAAACAGGTGTCTCGGCAGCGACTGCATCTCACGCGACGTCTCTTCTCGTCTGCTATTGTTCCGTTTCTCATTGCCATGTCTCCCGGTGTGCACAGATGGTGGCCCAGCAACACGGGACGATGGTGAGGCCACAGGTGACGCTGGCTCAGTCTCCCATGGTAACGCTCAGGGGGCAATCGCACAGCCGCATCATCGTGGGCCATCCGCAGGTGGTCAAGCAGCTGCCGACAGGTGTGTGTTTCAAGGTCACCTGCTGCTCTTCTATAAGGTCAACTGAATATGCAATTTGGTTCCCTCCGAGTCCATCTATATTTGATCTTTCCCCCATTTATTTATTTCTGCACTAACATCCCCAATAGATTGTCACTGTTGTTGTTTTTATATTGTACATACATGTTGCTACTCTGTTGTCTTCAATATCTGTTTGATATGTATCCTGTAATTTATAAATGACATGCACATGGCCAATAAAGCCATGTGCATGTCTGATTCTGATTTATTACTGTTTATAGTACAGAAGTGCTGCCACCTTGTGGAGGCTGCCTGTAATTGCAAAACATTTAGATTCCGTTTTGCACCGTACGCTCAGCTCACACTTTTAACCGTCATTACATCTCATTATTTGTCATCAATCATCCACAATGATCGCGTCTTGTTTCCCGTGTGTCCCCACTAAATCCAGCCATGAAGCAGACATTGGCTCCGGGGGCGAGAGGAGTGCAAGTGGTCAGTCAGACCTCTCTCGCCGCGGCTCAGAGGAACCGGCTGAAGGAAGCAGGAGCGGCAGCCTTCAGGTTTGGGATTTATCCAAATGAATATCCTCAAGAGTCTCTTAACCCTCCTGTTACCTTTCGGGTCAATTTGACCCCATTCAATGTTTAATGTCGGTGTTCTTTGGGGTCAATTTGAACCCAGGCTGTTTTTCACTGTGTCAAACATATAAGAAATATCAACTTTTTTATATATTTAAATGGCTATTTAGGTAGTCAACAAACAAACATAAAGTACCTCACACTTAAACTTGGGAAACAATATTAATTCTAATAATTTTCTGGAGGTTTTAATTGCTGGGGTCAAATTGACCCCGAGGGTAAAATATGTCAGTAAATATAAAGGTAACAGGAGGGTTAAACATTGAATGCGGTCAAATTGACCCTAAGGTAACAGGAGGGTTAAATACAGGTCTCTAAAGCATTCCAGGAGTTAGAAGCGGGCCCCGTTTCAATATGGCCCCCTTGTCAGCAGTCGGCATATACAGATGGTCGAGTTGGATTCTCGCTCTTTTTAAAGTTTCAGGATGTGAAAACAAAATGTTCTTAGAATATGTGGAACGCAGGGATACGATTAAGTCCCCATCGTTGGGCATTGTGCATTTTGCATGAGGGAAATAAGATAAAGAAAAGCACTGCAGAAATTAAACAAACAAACCGGTGGAAAATGCACCGTGAAAAGTTTGTGTCCATTTTATTGGAAACTAGGACAAAAGAGCCGTAACGACAAAAAAAAAGAAGAGGAAAACCAATAATCATACCTGCAAACTTGTCACCTTTCGGTGAAATTCACCGTTTTGAACTCAAAATAGGTCATCCACGTGAATCGTTGAGATCCGAAGAGTTTTTGTTTTTTGGGGGGGTGGGGGATCACCTGGCCCGCTGCCGTTGAGATTGCAGTGAGACGCGGAGAAAAGTGTGAAGTGTTGCTCTTCGCAATAAAACATCTTTGATGGACGTGTCGCATCTCGGCCAATCAGCGTTCAGATGTCGACAGCGTTTGCTACCAAAGTACCCGTACGTTAAACACGATGTGATTTACCATATTTTTAGTATCGATACTTCATTAAGAGAGCGATCAGAGCGCACGCGCTGCTCTGTGTCGAGCTGTCTGCGCACACTGCGCTGCGCAGCTCACAACGAGAGAAGTGGCGCAGCTTTAGAGACTTCAGCTTAAAAAATAAAAAGATGCCAGAAGTGAAATGCTTCAGTCTGTAAAGTTCTGTAACTCTCCAGCTGCTCATCCTGATGAACTCTGTATCATCTGGTCAGAGACTAACGGCCTCATAGTGTATAATCAATGCTATGATGGAACCATGTAGTTTCATTCATATCTGGCTGTATTAATACTAATATTACTGACATTTGTTAAGTGTTGAAAAAGTTGGTAAAAAGTGAACCATACAGATGTTTTATTTATTACTATTATAGATACATATACCAGTCTCGTATTTATGGTACCATATTGTTTTTATGGTATTGAATTCTGGTATCGGGTATCATGATATTTATGGCAGGTATGTAATATGTATAGAAGTTATCATATGAGTATCGTGACAAACAGGTAGAGACAGAACAGATTCAGGGAGAAGTCCATGAGGACTGTTCAGGAAAAACAAAAGGAAGTTGGTTCATGAATGACTTTAACCATATTATATATAATGACAATCATGTATATTTGTTATTACTATCATTATAGGGCTGAGTCAGAGCGGAGGACCTTTTGTTCTTAAACTGTTTATTATCATTATTTAGATTTGTGGTCAGAACAATAAAATGACTGTAGTTGTGGTTCTAAAAGCTTTGAGGCTTCAAACAACGTGGATGTGGTGTGGTGACAAAAAAAAAAATCACCTGCACCCCCCCCCCGTTGTCACCTTTTTCACCCCTCATGAGTTTGCAGGTATGAATAATACAGACTGCAAATATGGCTTATTTATTTTCACAGCTGTTGTTCAGTGTGTTGTTACCACACACACACACACACACACACACACGTGTGTCCAGAGTGTATTGCGTAATCTAAATGATTCAGTTGAACAGTGGATTTGAATACTCTCCCGTTAGATGTCATCCTGTTGACTGTTCACAGTTTACCACCTGCGTGTTATTTAATGACGAATTGATTACCGCGCGCACACACACACACGTTAGCTAATTAATGCAGTCGTTATTGTAATTAATGACCTCATAAGCTTAATCGTCTACGGGTAATACATCATCGTAGTGACACCTTTGACTGTCACAGTCGCGTAAAAGTGAACATTTATCTGCATTTACGAGGAGAGTCCATCTTAAATGTCAGCGAGAGGTCCGTTTGTCTTGCAGACAGCTGTCGATGTCGATGAATACAGATATAGAGGATTTATTACAGCGCTCTTGTGTCCGATGGAGTCGGACCGCACAGCTGTAACTAATAGACGGGTTAATGCTGTGAATTAGTGAGCATAAAATAGTGATTAATATCCCGTGAATTTACGTCTCCAATAAATCAATAAATCTGACTTTACTCGTTTCAAGCGAACGAAAAGCACCTCAAAAAGCTCTCGATGCCGCCGACGACACTGCGGAGGTTTAAAAATAGGAACATGTCGATGAAACGATAATAACAGTGCTGTTGGTAGAATAAGAAAACAGCAGAACCATAAAGCACACGACGTAATCGCTGGTTCATGAACAAAAAACACCTTCCTGAGAGGAATCTGATGGATGACCATGTGGGGAGGCTTGCGACTGGCGAACGATTATTCTAAAATCAATGTGGAAACTGTGTCAGGATTTTTAAAGCGGTGGTTTATTTTATTTTTAAAGCGGTGTCAGCACGGAGGTTTAAACCGAGGTTTTGATTCAATAACTAATAAGAGCTTCGACACGTCGCTCTAAACCCATCCAATGATTCTTTGTTGCTTTCATTACGGTTTCAGTGAAAGGTCCTTTGGAGGGGAAGGTGGGGATTGAAGTGTGTGTGTGTGTGTGTGGGGGGGGGGGAGGGGCATGGGGGAAGCAGCAAATAAAAGATGGTATAAATAAAATGCTACACATAATTGCCATAGAGGCTTACATGCATGTGTCATGCTGTGATGCATGGGCGGCCCTTATGGTTTTATACGTGCAGCTGTCTGGTCAGATCCGGTAATTATGGTGCGTGATAAATTATCTTTGTATTTATGTACTTTTTTTTCCTTCAGGTTTAGACAACGGGCGCCATAATTAACCCTCCTGTTACCTTAGGGTCAATTTGACCCCATTCAATGTTTAACCCTCCTGTTACCTTTATATTTACTGACATATTTTACCCTCGGGGTCAATTTGACCCCAGCAATTAAAACATCCAGAAAATTATTAGAATTAATATTGTTTTCCAAGTTTAAGTGTGAGGTACTTTATGTTTGTTTGTTGACTACCTAAATAGCACTTTAAATATATAAAAAAGTTGATATTTCCTTTATGTTTGACACAGTGAAAAACAGCCTGGGGTCAAATTGACCCGAAAGAACACCGACATTAAACATTGAATGGGGTCAAATTGACCCGAAAGGTAACAGGAGGGTTAAAACTCTTGTAGTTAGTTATTTCTAATGTTTTATACTCTAACAAAAAAAAGCGTGTAGATTGTGTCAGATTCATGTCACGTAAAAAAAAAAAATTGTTCTTCCAGGGACGACGATGACATCAACGACGTGGCCTCCATGGCGGGAGTCAACTTGTCGGAGGAGAGCGCCCGTATCTTAGCAACCAACTCTGCGCTCGTTGGCACGGTGACTCGCTCCTGTAAGGACGAGGCCTTCCTCGCCACCTCTTTGCTCACCCGGCGAGCTCTGGAGATCGGTAAGACGCACACGTCGAATCGTTTAAAAAAAAAAAAAGGCCGACGCCGTCCGACGCCCCGTCTGAATCTTTTTGTCTCCTCCCCCCCCTCCTCCTCCTCGTCGCGACAAGGTAAGAAGTTTGGCGTCGGCGAGCTGGGCGCCGATGTCATCAACTTCATTTCCCACGCCGCGCAGCAGCGGCTGCAAAGCCTGCTGGAGAAAGTGTCTCAAGTGGCGCTGCAGAAGAACACGACCTTCAAGGTGACGAGCGATTCCTCCTTCTAGAGCCGCGCGCCGCACCTTTCGCACCGATTGCGCCCTTTTCTCACCGCCTCGCTCCGTCCGCCCCAATCCAGGAGGACGCGCGCTGGGAGCAGGTCAGCGACGTGCGGTCCCAGCTCCGGTTCTTCGAGCAGCTGGACCAGATGGAGAAGCAGCGGAAGGAAGAGCAGGAGAGGGAGATCCTCCTGAAGGCCGCCAAGGTAAACGATGCAGTGACGATGCGGGAAGCGACGTCATCGACGGGGGAAGGAGCATCGAGAGGACGAGGGAGCGCCACCTCGGCCCCCGGGTCATCTAGTGTGTATTTCCTCTTCTAGCAAAGACTCCGGGGAGGAAGCAGAGTTAATAATATGCAATGGAGAGATGTAAAAATTCATCCATAATGAGAGAGAGAGAAGAGGAGAGAGGTGCTCAGTGTATCCTAAAACGTCCCCCAGCAGCCTGTCGGCCTATAGCAGCATCTCTAGGGGCGGGACCAGAGCAAACCTGGTCTCTAAGACTATTAAAGAGGAAAGTCTTTTTCAATTCAATTCAGTTTATTTGTATAGCACATTTTCACAAATTACAAATTTGCCTCAGAGTGCTTTACAATCTGTACACATCGACATCCCTGACCTTTGACCTCACATTGGATCAGGAAAAACTCCCAAATAACCCTTCAGGGGGAAAAAAAGGGAAGAAACCTTCAGGAGAGCAACAGAGGAGGATCCCTCTCCAGGATGGACAGAACAATAGATGTAATGTGTACAGAAGGACAGATTTAGAGTTTAAATACATTCAATGAATATGACAGAGTGTATGAATAGTTCATAGTAGGCATATTCCACGATGGAGACCTCCACGATCCATCAGGCAGATGGAGGTAGAGAGGAGGAGTGGGCGGAGTCTCAACAGTGGGCGGAGTCTCAACAGGGCCATGGCGTAGTTGGTAGTAGGCATATTCCACGACCCAGACCTCGATGATTTATCTCGAGTCTACTCTTATAAAACGAACGGATTGGATGAATTGACCATGTTTGAAATGTCCGTTCCCTGACCGCAGTCCCGGTCGCGGCAAGAAGACCCCGAGCAGCTCCGACTGAAGCAGAAGGCCAAAGAGGCGAGTAGACGGCGTTTCCGTGTTTTCCGTCGCCTCTTCTTTCTTTCTGTTTTTGACGGCGAGTCGGGCCCGCGGGACTTCATCTGTGCGTCGCCGCTCGTGTTTTCCAGATGCAGCAGCTGGAGCTGGCCCAGATCAGACAGCGGGAGGCCAACTTCACGGCGCTGGCGGCAATCGGCCCCAGAAAAAAGCGGAAAATGGACTCTCCCGTTAGCGGCGCCAGTGCAGAGGTGAGGAATACGCAGCCGAATGGCATTAAAAAAAGTGTTCTTACGGCCATGGAAAACCGGGAAAAGTCATGGAATTTTCAAATTATTATTTATTATTATCTTTATTTGAAAGGGACCATGTACAGTTAACACATAAATGTCACCATTCGATGCACCAGAGTGGAGCTTCAGCTAATTTGCATCTGTAGTCGCCTGACAGAGAATACAACATAAAACATAAAACAATAACAAATAGTATATTTGTTATTAATAGGACAAATACACACAATGCAAAGTTACAGTACAGCATTTTGAATTTAAGAAGAACATACCATTGAAAAGTAAGTATTAAAAACCATTAAGAGTAAGTCATACACACCATTAAAAGCAAGCAATAAAAACCATTAAAGGTAAGTAACACACACTGTGGATTTCCAGTAAATGGTTATTTCCAGGTCTGGAAAAGTCCTTGAAATTTATTTTTTTATCAAATAAGTCATCCAAAAAAATCCTGGACATTTGTAATATTCACATGTTCATTTACGCTGAGTTTTAAATAATTGATATATTTTTTTTAAAGAAAGACGCTCAGTATAAGCCGGCGTACGCTCTCATACTGGCGGCGCAACGTTTCTTATTTTCGCGTTGCCAGTGAACGCACATTCACTGAAAAGTTCGGTGGCCATAGCAACAGTAGCTCAGGGAAAAATCCACCTCATCGTGCATTCACCGAGATTTCACAAAATGTTCAGGTCATGGAAATGTGCTGCAACTTCATGGAAATCCATGAGTCAGAATGTGTGTGAACCCTGTGGAAGAGTGTTTTTTTTAATTATTTCCAATCTGCGAAGAAGCAAAAATAAAAAAGGGGTCAATAAAAGTCTAAATGTGTTTCCAGGGCTCGGGGTCGGACCCCTCTCAGCCGGGAGGCTCCGACGCGGCGGGCTCCAGGCAGCTGGTGCGACATCGCATCACCAGAGTCAACCTCAAGGACCTGCTCTTCTGCCTGGAGAACGAGCGGGAGACCAGCCGCTCGCAGCTGCTCTACAAAGGCTTCCTCAAATGACCCCTCCCCCGCCCCGAGGCGGCGGCGGCTCGGACCCGTTCTGCCGCGTCTTTCTCTTTTTATCGCCCGAGAAAAAACAAAAGCCACGAGTACCCGAAGAACCTGATTTTACCGAACCTTTTAAGTCCGGTTTTTAACGCCCGCGGATTTATTTTTATTTTTATAGAAACTAATCTCGACGAGCCTTCGTCGTCTGCTGAGTTGCCTTCTTGACAAATTAAGCCATATGGGTTAGAGCGCGTCCATCGGCTTCGGTACCGCCGTCCACCCAGCGGTTCTCTCCGGACGTGCGCTTCGATGCTTCGTCTCGGGCTCGATTTTGGAAACGGGAAGTGGCGCTTCACGGTGGTGTGCACGGCGGCGTTTTCACTGGCTACGGCGACGGCTACGATCCCATCCTTCAGATTCAGATTCAAGCACATTCATAAAGACACGCATGTGCTTTACATCCCCGTCCATCGTCCCTGAAGCACACCGCACTGGTCGAGAGTTGAGATTTGACGATGTAGAATTCGATTTAAAGGGACAGTACCGTCCTTCGCGCTGAACAACAACCGCTCCAAAGTAATCTCAGTTTCCCGCTCTTTTCTCGGCACACACAGATTTCTAAAGTCTGCAGAGCATCTGGTGTCAAACTGGCGGCGAGCTCTTTGTCTGCGCATCTCGAAAATCCAAGAATAGCGAAAGATTGACATTTATGAAAAAACAATCGTGCGGCGTCGCCGTTTCTCTTCTCATAAATGCCCCCCATAGAGCTGCAGACTTCCCGCGTACCGGTGCGTTAATGTGCGGGTTACGCTTCGACTCCTTTTGGCCTCCATGTTCACTGCCATGGATGTGGAGCTCATTTCAGGCGTTGCTTTTTTGCCCCAATAGGAAAAATATATGGATTGATAAATGGATAAAAGACATTGTAAGTTATTCATGTTTAGTAACCTGGCTGCGTAGCGCATAGGCTATATAATGTGAACTTTAAATAATTGAGGTTGGAGAGATTTATCCCAGTAATATTATTGATTGCAGTGATTCACACACACATTTTCCTCAGTTGTATGTCGATATTTTTCATATTTATGAATAAAGGAGTGTGGGGTAAACGTGGGCGTGACGTGCAGAACGACGGCTGCACTTTGACAGATCACTTTTCTAAAAAGACCCACTTTATAATGTTTTTTGTATTTTTTTGCGCACATACTAATATTGGTCTTTCTACCGTTGTCGTTTTATGAAAATGTTTTCCTGGCAAATTTTATTACTGTATATATTTTAAGTTTGCTGTTTGTAGGTTTATCAGTTCAAATTGGGCACGTTTGTCTTATTACTCGTGGGAAATAAGACACGCGTGTGATACTTTATTGCCGATATCTTGTACATTTTGCACAGCCACTTGTTTATATGTAAATATCTGAATAAAATGTAAAAAAATAAATGTTTTTAAACTGCTATTTTATAATGGATTGAAAGAGAATGATCTCGAATAAAACCAAAACAACAACAACAACAAATACCGTGACTTTCTTTGTTTATTTTCTCCGGTTCTGTCTTTCAGGTCCTCATACACAAACTGTCCAGGAAGCAGTAGAATTAATTTAGATACAACATAGATGATCGTAATCAGTCCAGATTTGATGCCCAATAGTTTTTATAGTTCTAATGGGAAACGGTAAGAAAGTAGTAAAACCAGCTCGGCCATGAAGCACAATAAACGAGCATTTTGTATGAGTAAAGAAAACATACTTTAAATGTAACCGTATCCCCCCCGATGGTCTGAGGGAATGTTTTGGGCAATATTCAGCAGAGCACTTTTTTAAGATATGCAAAGTGCTCCGAGAGAAGCCGGAGTGAGCTGATGTTGTTTTTTCGGTTTCGACGTTCCTCTCGAGTGCTGTGTTTTAATTTAACGTGCTTTTATTGACTATTTCACCCACGGGATCTGTTGGCCGGCATGTCCCGGTGTCAACTCACTACATTATGTATTGGACAATAAAAAAACAAGTTTTACCCCTTAAACTGTTTTCCAGGTTTTAAAATATTTTGCATTTTCTGGTAAAAACCTTTTATAATAATTACTTCTTTCACGAGATTACATTGGACAGGATGCTCCTGAGAGCATATTTCCTGAAACCAGGCGTCGGTGGTCCTCGGCCCTAAATCATTGTGTCCTCCGTCTTGTGTTCACAAAAATGGCTTTGCCTAGTCCAGGCGATAAAACATACTCTTTATGGGGATTCAGAATGAAGCTGTTCGTTGTACATTAGTCACTCGCTGGTGTGACGTCTTGAAAGTGATTTACTGCACAACTTAAAGGCTTTTTGAGCTCCTTTTGGCAATAGTGGTGGTCCATTGATGCAAGTTGCTCATGCAATCCAACGTGAACCGGCTTTTCCAGGAGGAGGAAGTAGCAAATTACATGTTTTACTTGTTACTGTAATAATATTTCATTTGGGTGTACTTGTACTTTTATTTTTGAAACATTGTTAATTAGTAATTTGATACATGGCTACATTTTAACCGCCCGATGGTGTCTCTCCATCACATTTTGAGGTACTTGTACTTCACTTGAGCGTTTCCATGTTGTGCGTCTGAATACTTCTACTCCACTACAATTCAAAGGGGAAATTTAAAGTGTTAATCCACCACAGTAATTTGATATCTTTTGTTACAAAATGTAATGAACAAAATGCTTATGATGTATTATTATGGATAAAGATATATATATATATATATATATATATATATATATATAGTGCATTGTTCGCATAAAGTACTTTTATTTCTGGTCCTCAACATATATCTCAACGCTAATACCTGCATTCTGTTTAGATTAATTTAGATTAGATTAGATTAGATATTCCTTTATTAGTCCCACAGTGGGGAAATTTCAGGATCACAGCAGCCGTGCACATCAGAGCATTAATGAAAATAAATATAAAACACAAAACACAATAACAATACTAAATACTAAATACTAAAATACTCAATAAAAGAGGAAAAATAAAGTGCTGAGTTTGCCAGAAACTCCAGCGATCTACTGCAGTTTGTTGTGTTTACATAACTTTTTGAATGCAGGATTTGTATTCCGTGGTAATAATGATAAACAACATGATTTATATAATGTATATCAACTTTCATGCAGGGGCAGTGGCGTTCAAGTTCCATCTAAATTAGCTTTACAGAAGAAAAAAAAATAGTTTTGACTGTATGTGTGTCTTGAAACTGGACATTTTTCGATGAACCCTTGCAGAAAATCAGTAAAAAACAAACAAAAAGCAAATATTTTGTTTTAAAGAACTAAAGGTCGATACCAAATCCCCTGTTCTCATAAGATACTGGTAGGGTCGCTTTGACCCAAATGAGTTCAGGTCTCACCCAAGTATAAAGTATAAATATAAATGAAATATCTGAGTGCTTCTTACTGCACGGCTGTCCACGTTGTTGTTGTTGTTGTTGTTGTTGTTGTTGTTGTTGTTAGTGGCTTTTGGAGCAGAAGTCAAAGCCTCATTCAGTCTGGGTCGTTTTACAGCCCAACAGAACTGCCTGTGCTCCATCGTGACACCGGGCGGGTCTGAGGTCAGGCCAGAAAGCTGTTGCGGCGCGGCTCCACAGGGGGGCGCTGTCGCACCACCTGAGAACCCAACACACACTCGCCTTCAGACCCAACGCGCGTCACCCTGCCACCGTGCATCTGTCATCACATCGAGGTCCTCGAAGTCCTGCCTGGTGATTCGAAATTGCGTCATGATATATTTTCTGAGGATCTTATACAACCCCCCACCCACACACACACACACACACACACACACACACACACACACACACACACACACACACACACACACACACACACACACACACACACACACACACACACACCAACGTACACACACACACACACAGATGGACCTCTGCGTTAAAGATCACATCACCGACGCACGTTCTCGTCTTCCTCCAGATTCGGTGGATTTGAGGCTCAGGAAGTTGTTTGTTCTCCTCCCTCTGCAGACAAGGTGTCTCACGCCTGGAGTCGCCCACCCCGTCGTCTCCACATCGAGGCATCGGCAGCCTCCTCAGTCTCCTCCAATACGAGTCGTCAGGCCGTGTTTACTTATGTTACTCTGGGACACCGAAACTCAATTCCACTGTCTTGTTTGATTTTGCATAATGAGACGCCGCAGGCTGCTCACAGGATAACGTCTTGTGAGTGACAGCGATGGAGATGAGCGAATGCGTCGCACACATTTTGATTGTCTTTCTGCCAGTGCAATTTTACGCCGGTCCAAAAAACGTGTCACGAAAAACTCCTTCGAGTCCCGGTGACACTTTTTTGAAACGTGGCGCTGGTTATAAATGAGTTTCATATGTTTTTTTTTGGGAAGGACGGCCGATGGCTTATTATCAATGTCATGGTCATCAGCCAAGCCATGGTCAGTATCAATGTCATGGTCATAGTTATTATCAATGTCATGGCCATTGTCAATGTCATGGTCGCCATCACTGTGATGTCTATTATCACTGTCATGTCTATTATCAATGTCATGGTTATTATCAATGTCATGGTTATTAGTTGGAATGCTTCAGCAGTCAAACTAATGTTCTTCACTTCTTTACTTAAACTTATTATTCTATTTCTTCCGGATCTTTTTTTGTACCTCTTCTCCTCCTTTATATGTTCAGCTTCAGAAACCATTCAAATATTTAAAAATTCAGCTTCCTCAGGACATGAAGGGTATATCCTTTCATATTTGTAACTTCAATCATTTCATTTTGTTTATGTTCTCATAGCCTTCACCTATTACTGTATATTTTCGAATATTTTGTATCTTTTCAAATTTCCAAATTAGAATTTTTTTTATGGAATAATATTTCAAAAATTTCAGATTTTAGCATTCCAACACATTATGTACAATATTTCTGCTCTCAAATAAACAATAATCAAATACAAAGAGAGTTATTTAACAATAAATTACTGATGAACTGCACAAGATACATCCTGGTCCTCGACTGCACGTTATTTATTTTGCATTAAGTTTGTTTCACGTCATATTTTTTGCACGTTTGTATGTATTACATGTTTGTCCTTTCTGCGGACCCCGGGAAGATTAGCGCCCGCTAAGGCGTCAGCTAACGGGGATCCAGTTAATATACTAATACACTCAACCACACCCTCTTCAAACCAGAAGGGCACACAGATGTTTGGCATGTGTGCTGGTTACCAGTTCGCCGCCTTAGTTTAGCAGAGAACCCAGAGGGAAGCTGGAGGCTCATCGTTTTGGCATAACCAAAAGATTGGCACATTAAAATATGAAAGGCGCCTCCTCGTGTGAAGTCGGGATTCTCAACGTCTGCACTAAATTTAAATTGTTTAGACGTTTGACTTAACACGTGTAACGTGAGCCTGCAGGTGGAAACATCCTCTGGGGACCGCGAGCACCATGTTACCAAAAGTTTAATATTAGACCAACATTGCCACACGTGGTTCAAAATATCTCGTGTGAAACAATAATGTTCACTCAACGATTCTGGAAAATAAATACAAACCCTGCAGACAAATTAATTAGCAAAGTCGTTTTGTTGTTCATCTTTTAAAGCGATAATGTTTTTGTCGCTTCCCCTCGCTGTTCTCTGCTCAGCGGTGTTTTTTTGGCAGAGCATAATCCAAAAATAATACACCCAGCTCAAATCCTCCATTACATTAATTTTGTTTTTTTAACTCTGCCTCGGGTTGAGGTGTGGATGGAGCTCCAGCGATGGAAGAGGAAGGTTTTTCTTTATGGCCTGTAAATACAATAAATACACATTTTCAACAAAAGCCAACACGTAAAATAATCCGATAGAAACTGATGGATTATAAAGTAAACCCTGTACAACGCGTGTTGATGAACAGGTAACAAGATGGCCGTCTTCCAAACCTTAATGCTACGTACACACCAAAACGCGTGAGTTTTTGACGTGTTCCCACCATAAGCGCCGCGACGCTCCGCGAGGGGCGGGGCTTGTCTCCGTGGCTTGCCTCCGTAAATACCGTTATCATTTCCTTCATCTACCACGGAAGAACTAACCACTAGTTCTGCTTTATACTTGTTGAGGACGTCCAACAAACGCCTGAACATCTAACGCCCTCGTGTTTGGGTTCATGACATCACCCGTAGGCTCACACAGCTCGGTGACTCTCACCGACTACATTAACTGTTACGTCTGAAAGACTTCCGCCTCCAGCGCTACGAGAGCGGAACATCGAAACGCTGTTATTGTGTTCATAACATTCTAATATATAATATATGATATTGTGTTCATAACATTATAATATATGTTATTGTGTTCATGACATTAGAATATATAATATATGTTGTTGTGTTCATAACGTTAGAATATATAATATATTTTATTGTGTTCATAACGTTAGAATATATAATATATTTTATTGTGTTCATAACATTATAATATATAATATATGTTATTGTGTTCATAACATTAGAATATATAATATATGTTATTGTGTTCATAACATTATAATATATAATATATGTTATTGGGTTCATAACATTATAATATATGTTATTGTGTTCATAACATTATAATATATAATATATGTTATTGTGTTCATAACATTATAATATATAATATATGTTATTGTGTTCATGACATTATAATATATAATATATGTTATTGTGTTCATAACATTATAATATATAATATATGTTATTGTGTTCATAACATTATAATATATAATATATTTTATTGTGTTCATAACATTATTATATATAATATATGTTATTGTGTTCATGACATTATAATATATGATATATGTTATTGTGTTCATAACATTAGAATATATAATATATGTTATTGTGTTCATAACATTAGAATATATGATATATGTTATTGTGTTCATAACATTGGAATATATAATATATGTTATTGTGTTCATAACATTAGAATATATAATATATGTCATTGTGTTCAGAACGTTATTGTCCGTCTTGTTCTGATTCCACAGTGGGGCAACTCAAGAGCTGATTGACCCGAGTTGCGAAATTATCGCCTCAAAGTTGCCTCAACAAAATGTCCCCTTTTGACCTTTTGACCCTTTGAAACTCAGCACAGTGAGTGTGAACGACTTCTAGAGACGATATGTACGACTACGGGGGCTGCAATAAAAATCGTGTGTGTTTTAAACACGGCAGCTCGTCGGATTCGAAGCAGATGGACGCAGCGTAAACAGATGTATGTTCCACGAAGCGCAAAGATTTGAAGGTTCAAAGTTTTCTGCTCAATAAATGGAGTCCAGACAGGATGTTCTCCTCCGTGCTTAACTTGAACATCGTCTTAAACTGAGGCTTGAATATAGAATAATAATTGGTTTAGATCAGCAATAAAACTTGAATCAAAAAGAAAGAAGAGTCATTTATCTGTAGCCTTACAGTTACTAAATGAATGTCTTCATATGATATATCATGAGTTCATACAGAAGACAACAAAGAAGGAGCGGCACCATAAGAACATGTTACTGCACATGCCTCCAAAGACGTCTGACGTGAAGAAGAAAGTCAGAAAATATCTCAAATTGAATTTTGGACGTTGATGGGTTGAAAATGAAAAAAGACGAACGTCAAGATTATATTATTATCTCACTGGATCAGAAACGGCTGTTTGATTTCCAAGTTAATAAATCAGTCGGGGGGGGAATGAAATGAAAAAGCCTGTCTTGACATTCTGTAGCTGTCAGATCCGAAAGGTTTGGTTTGGGATTATAATGAGAAACATTTAAGCTTTTAAATACTTGCAGTTTGCTTCTTTTCCCCCCCAGCTCTCTCTCTCTCTCTGTCTCTCTCTCTCTCTCTCTCTCTCTCTGTCTCTCTCTCTCTGTCTATCTCTCTCTCTCTCTCTCTCTGTGTGTGTGTCAGGTTCAATGTAGACAAAAAGTTTATATTAAAGTGTTCCTGCAATCTCGTATCAAACATAATTAACAGATCGAGTTAATACTATTTTAAAGCTCTACATCTTTCAACACGTTCCATTAAGTCTGATGCTTTTCTCTGTTTACTGGTTTTACATGGCTTGTGATTGGACAATTACAGGGACCTCTTACATTTTTTTTCTTTCTTGTATCCTGACTGTATTTTGGACCATGCATTGATACGCTGAAAGCTGAAGAACTTGTCCCTGTATTTTTTTTATATGACATCATTTATAAATTAATAAATCCTAAACCTAAATTACACTCCACCTCATTTGAAAGCATTGTTCTTAGTCTTTCACATCCAACCTGGAAAACACTACAGCCAATTCTATTTGTGATTCTGTACCGGCCACCAGGTCCATATTCAGAGTTTATATCTGAATTCTCAGAATTTATATCAAGTTTGGTTCTTAAAACTGATAAAGTTATTATTGTAGGAGATTTTAATATCCATGTGGATGTTGATAATGATTGCCTAGGTGCTGCATTCATCTCATTGTTGGACTCGATTGGCTTCTGTCAGAGAGTACAGAAACCCACTCACAGCTTTGGCCACACGCTTGATCTTGTTCTTACTTATGGCGTTGACATTGAGCATTTGAACGTCTTCCCACAGAATCCTCTTCTGTCAGACCACAAACTCATAACTTTTGAATTTATACTCCCGGAGTGTACACCGTTAGTCAAAAGTTTCTACACCAGATGTCTAACTGACAGTGCTGTAGCTACATTTAAAGAAGCGATTCCTTCTGCATTTGATTCGATACCACGTCTCAATATAACAGAGGACTCCTGGTCTAACTTTAGTCCGTCCCAGATTGATCATCTTGTTGACAGTGCCACAGGCTCTCTGAGAATGACACTGGACTCGATAGCCCCTCTGAAGAAGAAGACAGTGAGGAAGAGGAGGTTTGCTCCCTGGTATAACCCTCAGACCCGCAAACTGAAGCAAACGTCACGAAAGCTTGAACGCATATGGCGTTCAACTAATCTGGAAGAATCCCGCTTAGTTTGGCGAGATAGTCTTAAAACTTATAAGAAGGCCCTCCATAATGCCAGAGCAGCCTATTACTCATCAGTAATAGAAAAAAATAAGAACAACCCCAGGTTTCTCTTCAGCACTGTAGCCAGGCTGACAGAGTCACAGTTCTGTGGAGCCGAGCATTCCTATAGACCTTAGTGGTAATGACTTTATGAAATTCTTTAATGAAAAGATTTTAACTATTAGGGACAAGATTAATAATCTCTTGCCCTTAACCAGTGCCAATCTGTCCTCAAGTGGAATGGCCTTGGAAACCGCTGTATGCCCTGGTGTATATTTGGAGGGATTTTCTCCTATCAACCGTGACCAATTATCTTCAACGGTTTCTACTTCGAACACGTCTACCTGTCTCTTGGACCCCATCCCGACGAGGCTGCTTAAAGACGTTTTGCCTTTAATTGGCAGCTCTCTATTAGATATTATCAATGTGTCTCTGCTAACAGGCCACGTACCACACTCCTTCAAAGTGGCTGTTATTAAACCTCTCCTGAAGAAGCCCACTCTGGATCCAGAGGTGTTGGCTAACTACAGACCGATCTCTAACCTCCCTTTCCTCTCCAAGATCCTTGAGAAAGTGGTTGCAAATCAGTTGTGCGACTTTCTACATCATAATAGTTTATTTGAGAAATTTCAATCAGGATTTAGAAAACACCACAGCACCGAGACAGCACTGGTGAAAATTACAAATGACCTCTTAATGGCAGCAGATAAAGGACTCCTCTCTGTCCTGGTCTTGTTAGACCTTAGTGCTGCATTCGACACCATTGACCATGACATCCTGTTACAGAGACTGGAGCAGTCGATTGGCATTTCAGGCACGGCACTAATTTGGTTTAAATCCTATTTATCAGATCGATCTCAGTTTGTATTTGTAAACGATGACGCCTCGATAACCACCAACGTTAATCACGGAGTTCCACAAGGTTCTGTGCTTGGACCAATTTTATTTACCTTATACATGCTTCCTTTGGGCAATATTATCAGGAAACACTCCATAAACTTTCATTGTTATGCAGATGATACTCAACTATATTTATCGATAAAACCAGAGGAGAGCAACCAACTCTGTAAAATTCAAGCATGTCTTAAAGACATAAAAACATGGATGACCTGCAACTTCTTGATGTTAAACTCAGACAAAACCGAAGTAATTTTAATCGGCCCTGAGCACCTCAGAGATCAATTATCTGGTGATGTGGTTTCTGTAGACGGCATTGCCCTGGCATCCAACACCACTGTAAAGAATCTTGGCGTTATCTTTGATCGGGACTAGTTCTTTAACTCCCACGTAAAGCAAATCTCAAGGACTGCATTCTTTCATCTTCGTAATATTTAAAAAATCAGGCACATCTTGTCTCAAAAAGATGCAGAAAAATTGGTTCACGTGTTCGTTAGTTCGAGACTGGATTACTGCAACTCCTTATTAGCAGGCTACTCTAATAAGTCTCTTAGGTCCCTCCAGTTGATCCAGAATGCTGCAGCTCATATTCTCACTAAAACTAAGAAAAGAGATCACATCACTCCTGCACTAGCTGCTCTGCACTGGCTCCCAGTAAAATCAAGAATCACTTTTAAAATTCTTCTCTTAACCTACAAAGCCTTGATTGGTGATGCTCCATCATATCTTAAGGAGCTTGTAGTATCATATTGCCCCACTAGAGAACTACGCTCACTAAATGCGGGACTACTTGTAGTTCCTAGAGTCTTAAAAAGTAGAATGGGAGCCAGAGCCTTTAGTTATCAAGCTCCTCTTTTATGGAACCAGCTTCCACCTTCAGTCCGGGAGGCAGACACAGTCACCTCGTTTAAGAGTCGACTTAAGACCTTCCTCTTTGACAGAGCTTATAGTTAGGGCTGAATCAGGTTCACCTGGTCCAGCCCCTTGAGATGCTGCTATAGGCTTATAGCTGCCGGGGGACGTTTTAGGATGCACTGAGTACCTATCTCCTCTTTTTTCTCTCCTTAGGGATGAATTTTCATCTCTCAATCACACGTTACTAACTCTGCTTTCTCCCCGGAGTCCTTTTGACTTGACGTCTCATGGGGTCATCGGACCCTATGAGACGGCATAGATCCTATCTGCCTGATGGATCATCGAGGTCTGGGTCGTGGAATTCCTGCTACCGACGACGCCACTGTCCTGTTGAGACTCCGCCCACTGTTGAGACTCCGCCCACTGTTGAGACTCCGCCCACTCCTCCTCCCCACCGCCATTTGCCTGATGGATCGTGGAGGTCTCCATCGTGGAATATGCCTACTATGAACTATTCATACACTCTGTCACATTCATTGAATGTATTTTAACTCTAAATCTGTCCTTCTGTACACATTACATCTATTGCATCTGTCCATCCTGGAGAGGGATCCTCCTCTGTTGCTCTCCTGAAGGTTTCTTCCCTTTTTTTCCCCCTGAAGGGTTATTTGGGAGTTTTTCCTGGTCCGATGTGAGGTTTTGGGGCAGGGATGTCTATGTGTACAGATTGTAAAGCACTCCGAGACAAATTTGTAATTTGTGAAATTGGGCTATATAAATAAACTGAATTGAATTGAATTGAATCATTTCTGCTTGTGCATCATTGAGTGAGTTGTTCCTCAGATATTCACACGGTCACACCATCACGCGGTGACTTGGCCGGATTCCCCCCCCAAAATCACCATTTATCCTCCAAAAGGTCAGCTAGGCGTCGTGGCTGTAAATCAAATCCTCGGGGGGGCCGGACCAACCTTTTCATCGCCGACGGTAACGTTACAACCCCGAGCGATCGCCGACGTCCCATGATGCATTTGTCTTTTTTTTGGGGTCAAGGCGGGGCGCGGTTAACCGGATGTTTTCTTCGGACGAGTCACATGATGCAGCTTTTCCCGCTGCAGCTATGTCATCAGGAACGACCGCTGTCATAAAGACACAAGTAGCGCTATGACGACTCAAAAACAATTACCCAGCAGCACGTAGCAACGCTCAATTACCAGTTCGCTTCATATTGTTACCTTCGCATTGAAAATGCGGAAGGTTATGTTTTGATCGCCGTGTATTTATTTATTTATTTGTATGCGTGTTATTCGCATAAGTAAAAAAGTATTAAACCGAATCGCATGAAATTTGGTGGGATGATTGGTTATTATCCGGGGACCATTTGATTAGATTTTGGGATTGATCGGGTCAAAGGTCATGGTCAAGGTCATGAAAAGGTCAAAATCTTCTTTTTACCAATTTTTATCCAATTGGCATGAAACGAATGACAAAATGTTCAGAATTCAATGCCCCATCTTGTGATATGCGAAGGTATGCGCTCTACCGAGTGCCCATTCTAGTTTGAATATGGATTTCCCATTACTCAGCTCATTTTTGAAAGCGGTAAAAAAAAGGCAATGGAAGAGACGAGGCCCCCTCGGGAGGGGTGGGGGGTGGGGGGGCCTCCGCCTGCATCTTCCTGCGCATAAATGAGCAAATTAGCTACGAACAGCTGTTACCTGTTAGAATGACCCGCTTTCATTTTATCGCGGCGGACCGAGAGGTCTGGAAGCATCTGCACGCCGCAGCTGTCGGACATTTTTTTGATCGGCCCTCGCCGATTTCCCGGCTTTCAATACATCACGACGGACGTAATTACCTCAATATCTCTTTTTATGGATTCTACAAATCGCCGGGCGCACGCTGCATGCCAAGCTTCCGTAAATTACAGGCGACCGGTAGCCGGCCGGTCCACTCGGCCGCGTCGGGCACTTTATTTTAAAGTGCCAATTCTTCTGATTTAAGTCCGGGGTTGATTTTTTAAATTTCTATTTGAGTAAAAACAATGGATTTATGCTCTAGGTTTAGCAGTGTGCGTCCGAAAGTATTTTTCAGATGTGCGTGTCTAGTAAAAATGTGTTTGTTTGTATGCAATGTTTATTGCTAATATACTATATAATAAATCTCCTCTGAACAAATCCTCCTCAAATTGATCATGAATAAACCTCGCACCGCTGACACTTTATACTTTACAGACACTGTGTACACTTTCATCATATTTTTTACATTTGTATTTCCTTTATTATTTAAATTTTTCAATGTACCATGCCCTGCTATTTTATTTAATTGTATTGTATATTTGTAAAAAAAAGAAGAAATGTTGCTGCTGTGGCAGTAAATTCCCCCTTGGGGATAAATAAAGTAACATTTAATCTAATCTAAAATCTGTAATCCAGCATTTCCACAAAAACACAGATGATATCACTGCATATATATATAAATATTGCGATATGTTCGTCATCAGCGGCCCACAGGCTCCATCACCGTGTGTCGCCTCTTAGATAATGGCTGAACAGACAATTTATTTCAATAAATGTCTTCCAGATTGCCATTTTTAATAAGAGAAAGCTTTTTAATGTCACGGTGAAGTGAAAGCCTTAATGCATGTTCCACTTTAAAAAAAAACAAGTTGTAAAAAAAGTGTAATTATTGTACAAGTAAATGGACCGTGTGACTTGACCTCCGTGCGAGGTCCCATTGTTGGTTTGACTTCCTGTGTCCGCGTCAAGTGGAGCGAGAACGCCGGCTATGACGTCGCTTTTTCACTTCCAGAATGAAACCTCGGGGGCGATAATGGCCATTTATTAAGTTTGAGCATTCAGCGGGAGACGCTAAGTGGCCGTAAAAGTATAGCTGTACAGGTCAATTGCCTTACAGTAGCAAGCAGAAATGACCGGTTGAAAGGTTTTAAACGTGTGTGTCCCGCTGAAGGTAGAAAAGAGTGAGAAAAGAAAGGGAATAAAGAGCTCTGCAGTCGTTGGGTGAGGTCGCAGATCACCTGCAGTCCTCATTCATCATTCAGTTCATATTACAAGAATTACATGTCATCTCAGAGAAAAGAGAATAACAAAGAGTTTAAGAGAAAAAGAAATCACTTGTATTATCAATGTGTCATATGTGTAATGTGAAAACCGTATTTATAGCTTTATTTATAACAGTATAGTTAATTGTGTTGGTCTTGAAGCTCACATCTTTTATGAGCTTCATTTTCCACACACACTGCAGCTGTTTTCAGAAATCAACTGTTCTCATACGTGTTTTGCAAAAGACACACGTATAAAAACATGTATAATAATAATAATAATAATAATACGTATATTGTAAATAATCTGTTTTTGTAAATTTTTTAGAAAATATTCCCCCCCTAGAAATGCATTAAATAAGATTAGAATAAGTAGGAATGAACTGCATTTGTATCGATGTTTGTATTCAAAACACACACACAAAAACACAAACAAACACACACACACACACACACACACACACACACATGAAAGGTTTACCTTACACATACAGTATACACTACCGTTCAAAAGTTTGGGATCACTTAGAAATGACTTCATTTTTCAAAGAAAAGCACTGTTTTTTCAATAAAGATAACATTAATCAAAAATACACACTATACATTGTTAATGTGGTAAATGACTCTTCTAGGTGGAAACGTCTGGTTTCAAATGAAATATCTCCATAGGTGTATAGAGGCCCATTTCCATCAACTATCACTCCAGTGTTCTAATGGTACATTGTGTTTGCTAATCGCCTTAGAAGACTAATGTCTGATTAGAAAACCCTTGTGCAATTATGTTAGCACAGCTGAAAACAGTTATGCTGGTGATATAAGCTATACAACTGGCCTTCCTTTGAGCTTGAAGTTTGAAGAACACAATTAATACTTCAAATATTAATCATTATTTCTAACCTTGTCAATGTCTTGACTATATTTTATATTCATTTGATAAATAAAAGTGTGATTTTTCATGGAAGACACAAAATTGTCTGGGTGATCCCAAACTTTTGAACGGTAGTGTATAAATATATATATATAAATATTTATATATATACATTTATATATGTATACATTTATATAAATAAATACATCTATATTTGATATAAATATATTTAAATATATATATTTTATATATACAAGTATATATATATGTATATATATATATATCTAAAAAATAAATATTGATGTACAATATATAAATGTATTTATACATATATATACAGTATATATATATTTTGTACATATATATTTTGTATATTTATATGTTGTTATATTTTGTATATAAATATTGTGTTGTTTTGTTGTATGCATATCTATACACACTGGTGAATGCAGAGTTCATGTCCATCTACTTATTCCTCATTAAATCATTGTTATAGCTCTAACTTCCATCGTAGTTTACTAATTTCAAGAATAAGATATGAAATAATAATTATTTCACAAACAAAACTCACACCTTGAGCTGCTGGTTTGTTTTGGGGGATCAAAGCTGAACTCTACAGTCAGTTTCTCCTTCAGGACCACCAGACAGTAATTTATTTGTAATTCAAAACTATAATACAGCCGCATGTGTATGTTTAATATGTTCACTTATCATTTCAACTAATGATACTTACTGTTTCCTTGGGAGCCATGTCGGGAAGTTCTGCAATAAATGAGGGTAATCTTTTTTTTTTTTTTTTAGATTTAGCGTTGAAATACAGCACATTCATGCAGTGAGCGAATATTGGAGGCATCATCGTTTCATACAAATCTGAATATGAGCAGCCAGGGAGGAGCAGAGAGGATCGGTCATCTGCAGACGGCCTCTCTCGTTTGTGCAGAGTGGAGATTTGGATTAGATACTGTATATCATTTTGGATAAATTCCTCGTGGGAACCTTCGGTCCTCTGGCGGCTGATTTCACAAACCATCATCATGTTTAACCCTCCTGTTGCCTTAGAGTCAATGTGACCCCATTCAATGTTTAACCCTCCTGTTACCTTAGAGTCAATTTGACCCCATTCAATGTTTAACCCTCCTGTTACCTTTATATTTACTGACATATTTTACCCTCGGGGTCAATTTGACCCCAGCAATTAAAACCTCCAGAAAATTATTAGAATTAATATTGTTTCCCACGTTTAAGTGTGAGGTACTTTATGTTTGTTTGTTGACTACCTAAATAGCCCTTTAAATATATAAAAAAGTTGATATTTCTTATATGTTTGACACAGTGAAAAACAGCCTGGGGTCAAAATGACCCCAAAGAACACCGACATTAAACATTGAATGGGGTCAAATTGACCCTAAGGTAACAGGAGGGTTAAGGAGCTGCGAAGTAACACAAGGCAAGCCGCGAGGAAGAGAGAGACTCGATTAAATAAGTAGTTAAGTCAATTTTTTCTACGTTAGATTGTAAACTCTTGAGATTGCGTGTGGGAATGAAGAAAAAGGGGAAGTTTTGGAACTGAGCCAGATGGAAAACAAAAGGGGATTTAAATGTAAGACATTTCACACGCAGCAAAACAATAACAAGTTTATTATTTTGTATTCCTGTGTGTTTTCTCTGCCTGCCTATTCTACTTCTTCCAACTCCCAATACTCTTCACTTCAGATTCATATTTTAGATGTTAAGCGTGAAGAAAAAAAAGCGTTTTTGCACAATCAATGTCGGTGAACTTTTAGTTTGTGCTCCGCACTTTAACGGAATGTTTCGGATGTAAATCGCTTCTTTCGGATGAAAAGATTGCGACAAATAATAAAAAATTAGAAACGCTGCTGTTCATATGCTCCGCGCTTCCACCGGGGGGCCGTATCTCCGAGCTCTCTGGAGGTAAGTACTGGCAGATGGTCGGATCATGTTGACAGTGTGTGTGTGTGTGTGTGTGTGTGTGTGAGTGATAGATAGCTACTCTGTGAATAGCTGTGGAGCGTAATATGATTTGGATGTAAGAATGGCATCTAAATCGGATTTGCAGGCAGGACTATGGGCCCAGAGCTTCACTCCTTTATCTCCCCGTCCCTCGCCGGCCCGTATAATGCGGTCAGCTGCGGCGGCGCTTCTCTCCGGGGTGTGGTCTCGCTGACCCCCCCGGCGAGGCGGGAAACATCATCGCTTCCAATCTCTTTTATTTTTTATTTATTTCTTGAAATGGCTCCCATCGCACGGCGACCCTCATCCTACCTGCGCGGCTCCTCAATCAAAACCTCTTTAGTTGTTTTTTTCTTCGTAGCTTCTCTTGACTCTTTGAACCTAGAGCTCACTGCCCCCCCCCAGGAGTTCATCGCCGGGGCAATCTGCATACGCTAGTCCACCGCCAGCTGATGTGAGACAATAAATCCAATACGGCTATTTGTTTACTCTCATTACACAGAAGGCCGGACGCGCTTTGGATCGTTCGGAGTGGGAATCGCAGGCCGCCTCCGTTTCCCACTCGGTCTGCGTTTCCACGTCTGGAAGTCCAGAGGCGGTCCGGCGGTCCGCTAAAGCAGCCGTTAGATGGATATCCGACCGGACCTGGGCCATTCCCTCCTTCCTTTCCCCGCATCCTCCTCTGTCCCTCGCATCCTGCGGCCATCATAAGGCCAATAGAAGTCACTGATGGGGAATATGAGGAAATGGTATGGATAGATGGATGACTGGTCTAACGGCGTCGACAGAGCGCCCTCAGGGATGAGAAATTATATATATATACGAGGCTATACGCGGATGTTCTCTCATAAATATCCCCCAAACTACACTCCTAGATTGCTAAACCACATCTGAACTAGAATGGGCACTCGGTAGAGCGCATACCTTCGCATATCACAAGATTGGGCATTGAACTATGAACATTTTGGTATTAGTTGCATGCCAATTGGATAAAAATATGGTAAAAAGAAGATTATGACCTTTCCATGACCTTGACCTTGACCTTTGACCCGATTGATCCCTAAATCTAATCAAATGGTCCCCGGATAATAACCAATCATCCCACCAAATTTCATGCGATTCGGTTTAATACTTTTTTAGTTACGCGAGTAACACGCATACAAATGAATAAATAAATAAAATTAAAAAAATAATTTAAAAATAAATACATGGCGATCAAAACATAACCTTCCGCATTTTCAATGCGAAGGTAATAACAGTTTTCCACGCTAAAGATAAAATGTTCGATGTAATTTAAACGGCCGACATCTGGAGTGTGATGTCGTCGACTCCGATAACGAGGCTTGATATTGAGACACGGTCTCTTCCGGCAGTCTCTAGACGTTATGAATGGGTTATGACTTTTGCTTTTTAGGACTCAGATTCGTTCTTTGCTGTTCTCGCGTCGATCTCCGACTCCTCGTCGCTTAAAGCAAAGCCTCGAGTGAGATATTAAGAGTAATAAGGATATCTCTTGCGTGATGGCGTCTATTATATCAATCATGTTGGCTCATCATCGTGAGAAAGCATGAATTTGGATATGGACAGATCGTCTCCGCACTGAAGCAAGTTTTAAGTCATGCATGTGTCTTTCTGTATACTATATACAACATAAATATGCATCGTTTAAATGTATTTACTTGAGCGTAATCTAAAGGGTGCCCTACAATGCTGCAATGGCTTCATTGACGAATGTGTTGAATGCTTTTGAGTTTATCAGCAGCTGATATGAGGAAGATCAGTAAGCCACACGTGTTGAGTACGAAACATCAGTTTCGCTTCTCTTCGGCTTCACCCAGCGTTTAGGATTCATTTTGTGCACAGAAGGAGGATTTGTGGAGCGCTGGCCCTTTAAGAAAGACTCGCCTCACGGCCAGAAAGATCGATCACAGTGATCCAAGACCTTCAATGTGCATTGGAGGTACTTTTCATTTCATATAGCTCATAATGACGACTCTTTCCTGACTTGCACTACGGGTACATTTGACCTCTTGACCTTTTGAGGGGCAGGACCTCTACTGTGTGCACGGTGTGTTATATGTGTTACCTTCCTCTCAAGTAAAATATCATCTCCCACCGGTGCAGATGTCATTTAACAACACATTTAAAAAACACAAGATAATTACATTTTAGTTGAGATCATCTGTTTCACGTTGTGTTGGCTAGAATAAATAATGTGTCCAGAACACACATTCTAAATGAGTACATATTGTTTTTTCCTTTAAAAAAAGAAAAGAAAAGTGAAGTGCAGTTGTGTGCGTTGCATCGTCGACTTTGCCGAGGATAATCATTTCTAATTAAATGTTATGATGTTCATCCACAGGCACAGCAACACTAGACAGAGACGAGAGAACATGTAAAGCCAATTGGGTGAAACAGATGAGAAAGGCCACAAAGTATTTTATTTTATTATATTGTATTGTATATATTGTAAAAAATGCTTGTTGCTGCAACAAAGAAATGTCCCCCTGGGGATGAATAAAGTATATCTAATCTAAACCTATAATCTAATGTTGCCGGGAAGATTGGACCTCTGGTCTGTGTACACTTGCCACATTGATCATGCACAATAACATCTAAAACTAGAATGGGCACTCGATAGAGCGCATACCTTCGCATATCACAAGATTGGGCATTTAATTATGAACATTTTGGCATTAGTTGCATGCCAATTGGATAAAAATTAAAAAGAAAATGTTGACCTATCCATGACCTTGACATTTGACCCGATTGATCCCAAAATCTAATCAAATGGTCCCCGGATAATAACCAATCATCCCACCAAATTCCATGTGATTCAAGAAGATGTTGACCTTTTCATGACCTTGACCTTGACCTTTGACCCGATCGATCCCAAAATCGAAGCAAACGGCCCCCGGATAATAACCAATCATCCCACCAAATTTCATGCGATTCAGTTAAAAACTTTTTTGTTATGCGAATAACACGCATACAAATAAATAAATACACGGCGATCAAAACATTACCTTCCGCATTTTCAATGCGAAGGTAATTATTACTCATTCATAATACACCGTGAATCAGTTTTTTCCCCGTATTTTTTTGTGAAACACGAACATGTGAATGAAGTCAGATTACCTTCGGGGAACATAGTTTTACTGAAATGGAAAAACATAATTGATTAGATCTTTCATGGAGTCCAGAGCCTCGTTAATGCTGACCCGGCCATTCGGCAGACATAAAATCAGCTTTTTACAAAATGCAGTAACTGGTGATGTCAGTGACGCAAACGTCACGGGTCCAAGTGCACACATGGAGGACAATACAGCACTTGAGGACGCAATGAACCCCTCTCTCTCCCGCCCTCCCAACGGCCTCCACGGTTGCCAGATTAGTTCACTTCACAGTCAGTATTGCCCCCCCCCCCCCCCCCCCCAACTCTCGCCTCGTCCGCAGCTCCGCTCGCTGTTTGTTTACGTGTTAGTTTCGTCTGGCTCTGAAGCTCCGAAGCCCAAATCAAATCCAACCAGACGGAGATTTCACTCACGCTGACGCGTTGTGTTCAACGACAGAGAACCGGGCCTTGGCGAGACCGGCTGTTCTTCTGTCAGTCTGCTTTCTATCAGGGAAAAGGAATAGTTTGACTCTTTTTTTTTTTGCGGTAGGGGGGGGGGGGGGATATGTTTTCTTTCCGAAAAGTTTGAAACTATATTTCTGTAAATATGGAGACACTTACCTTAGATCGACATTAATACCTGAAACAGATCAGGCTGATGCTGAGAATTTAAAGATACCCCGACAACAAGGACATTTCTGTTTTAAAGATTTTGAATATTTTGATAATTTAACTGCTTATTGTTGGTAGTTCCACGATCACAGTTTCAAACATCCGTTATCTAAATGCTGTTTCTTAGCAACCGAGAGCCAATAAACCTTAGAATATTATATTTAGAAATGATAGATATTATTTACTAAGTTCAAATAAATATTTCTCCTGTGCAGCAACAAACAAAGCTCAGAGAAAGTAACAAAAAACAAACAAAATGAACATATTTGCTATGGGAACTGGACAAAAAAAATATGAATCTTATAGAAATATTATATATGTGTGGTTGTATACGGCTTCATCTTCTGTAATAGCATCTCCATAAAGACATAGTATAGAATGCCACAAAAAATAAAAGTAGAGGTGAAATGCCATAGTCTAATATACTATGTAATAAACTACTATAAATAAATAAAGTTAATAAAAAGTCTATTTAAATCTAAATATACAAGATTGAAGTCATTCATTAATGAGAAAATTACCTAAAAAATAAATATATTCTCTCATTTTAAAGTGGCAAGTATACATGAAAATACACATTTGTGAGATTATAAAGTCATAAATCTACGAGAGAAATAAAATAAAATATCTGCCACATTAAAAAGTACTAAAACATCTGTGGTATGTCATAAAATATCCCATAACAATGTCATAGAAAGCTCATCAAAATGTCATACTGTAGTCATAAAACTTGGGAAACGTCCGAGTGTAATTTCATTAAAATGTTATTTGGTGTATGGAAAATACCTTTCATGATATAATGTCATAGATAAGGTCATATACAATATCATGATATACAATATGTCACACAAAACAATCGTAAAGGCATAATACAGAAAATCATAAAGAATGCTAAAATTATGTAAAAGTATAATATGTCCTAAGAATTTTCATAAAAAGTCATATTATAGTATTAATTTTTTTTTTCATTGAATGTCATAGCATAGTGTGCCGTAAAGTCTTCATAAAAAAGTTATAGTATTGTCATAACAATGTCCTAGTAATCTGACATCAGCTCACGGTTTCTCGATTTCTTTCTATGTCGCCATATTTCAACAGACACATCCTGAGTCCAGAGTCCAGAGTCCAGAGTCCAGAGCCCAGAGTCTAGAGTCCAGAGTCCAGAGTCCATGAGTCCAGAGCCCAGAGTCCAGAGCCCAGAGTCCAGAGTCCAGAGCCCAGATACCAGAGTCTAGAATCCAGAACCCAGAGTCTAGGATCCAGAATCCAGAACCCAAAACCCAGAGTCAAGAGTCTAGAATCCAGAACACAGAGTCAAGAGTCAAGAGCCCAGAGTCCCCAGTCCTCAACCCTGAGTTCTGGGACACGATCACATGTAATGTGTCTGGCCCGCGGGATTGAGCAATAACGCATGTGCAAACGAAAAAACCCACTGTTTTGTTGAATCATTTGTTTACGTTTTTAATTTAGTTTTAAAAGATCTTTTAGAATAATTACAGAATTATTATTCTCATCCGAAAACACGCGTCGTAACATATTGAGATCACATGAGATCATGTGAAATCACATGAGATCACACGAGATCACATCAGATCTTGCGAGCTCATGTGAGATCACATCAAATCTCGCGAGATCTCGTGAGATCACATCAGATCACGTGAGAACTTGTGGTGTGAGATTTGGAAGTTAAAGCCATTTAGGTTTATTCTTTAGATTTCTTTTATTTCTTGATGGACTTCCTTTGCCTTTGTGCAAACACATTTCCCTCACAGCTACTTGTAGTTTCTTTTGTTAATTTGGCATATATTCACGTTTGTAATTGTGTAAATTCATTAAAGCAAAGTTGTTGTTTTTTACAACTGTCTATTTGCCTTTTTTGGCTCGTTATTGAATAGCCATGAAAAAGTTCAATATACTGTATATAATATAAATATATATATAATATATATATTAGTGCTGTGAAAAATAACGCGTTAACTCAGTTAATCCAATTACAGGTTTAACTAGTTTTTTTTTTTTAACGCATTTAACGCATGCGCAGAATGAGCTTCCAATCTGTCTGTTGTTGGTCGTCGGGACGAAAAAAAAGTCACTTGCAAAATGAGCTTCCAATCCACCACTTCAATCTGAACTCTGTCCGCTCTCATGCAGACGGTCTGTTCATCGGTAATGATCCTTCCGCAGGTTCACCTCCGGAAACCTTGTTAGGACTTTTACTTCCTGTAGATCAGGGTCTCAACACGTCGATCGCGACCTGCCAGTCGATCGCGGCGTAGTGTTGGTAGATCGCATGACATTAAAAAGATTGGCCCGCCCCCTGACATGTTCTCTAGAGCACGTCTTTGTTCTTTTATTAAACTAAACGTCTGTTGTTGATCGGATCTCCACAGCAGCATGTCATTTCTGTCTCTTCGCGTTGCGTTAACACTTATCGATCTCCGTCCCGCGCGCCACAGAGCTCCGTGCGCGCGCATCGACCGAGCAAAAAAAAGTCACTTGTCAATCTGTCCACCTTTAGATTGTATCATGGTGGAGTTAATGGTTGACAAACAAGAGAAAAATGCTCTGTTTAACCCTCCTGTTACCTTTACATTTACTAACATATTTTACCCTCGGGGTCAATTTGACCCCAGCAATTAAAACCTCCAGAAAATTATTAGAATTAATATTGCTTCCCAAGTTTAAGTGTGAGGTACTTTATGTTTGTTTGTTGACTACCTAAATAGCCCTTTAAATAAATTAAAAGTTGATATTTCTGATATGTTTGACACAGTGAAAAACAGCCTGGGGTCAAATTGACCCCAAAGAACACCGACATTAAACATTGAATGGGGTCAAATTGACCCGAAAGGTAACAGGAGGGTTAAACATTCTGTTTAGGATGAAGATGTATTAATGTTCCATATGGAAGAAAACTGATAAATAACTGCTGAGTTGCAGCACCATTGTATAGAAGAATGTATAAATGTATATATCCGTCTTTTGTCATAAATCTCTATGTTCTCACAAAATATACCGAGAATATCGGTAATATGTGATTAATCATGATTAATCCACAAAAACCTGTGATTAATCCGATTAAAAATTTTAATCGTTTCACAGCCCTAATATATATATATAATATCAAGTCGTAAAAAATTAATAAAGTCGTAGTGTAGTACGGCAAAAATAACGTAATCGTATAATAGGTCATAAAAAGAAATGAAACGGCATGTCATAAAGAAGGTCATATTATAATGTCATAGAAGGTCATGTTATAATATTATGTCATAAAAAGTAATGCACACCACACAGTACCACTTGATTATACTTTATATACTGCAGGGTCATGGAGCTGTCACACTGAACACCATTGAAGCAATATTGTATCTTCAAGTAATTAGTTCTCGTTATAACGTATCACGACTTATTAATAGGGAAAATTACGTCCGTACTAAAATCTCTCAGCCACATTGAAATATTCTTCATCAATCCAAAATAACCGCTCGCAGAAATCGGAGAGGGTGAAGACAGAAAAGACAGGAGGCATCCTTTTCTTATAAGGAGGGGACATTTTTTATTTATTTATTAATAACACATGTGTGCTGACAGGGAGTCCAGGCTCAGCGTCTATATTACAAGGTCGATCTGCAAGGCTGCGCATTGACTGTACGGTATTTGGAAACACACGCTTTGAAACAACAGACTCTTTCCCTTCTTTTTTCTTCTTCTTTTTCTTCTTCTTTTTCTTACAAAATGGTACAAACAACAATACAAAATATTTGTGCCGTTGACAATTTACAAAAAAAAGTATTTTTTTTGACTCGATAATAACTGTGCAATCATTTTTTTCAGCTTTTTTTCCTTCTTTTTTCTCTCTCTCCCCCTCTCTCTCGCCCTCTCTCTCTATGGTACACCAGAATCCCTTTTTTCTTTTTCCCGGAGGGGCAACCTCGGTCATGCATGGGCTGCGAAACATTTTTAAAAACGCTGTATGTTTTTCTGTAATATAACTCATCTGTCCGTTTATAAAAAATAAAAAAAAAGACACATGCAAAAAAAATCCAATAAAAAAAAAATCCAATTGCACAGGTACGGTTTGCCTAATGTCGTCTGTTTAGCTTCAAGCAAAATACTAAATTATGTACACTTGGACTTGAGCAGGTGTCGGGGAAAGAACCATCAGGAGCCTCCCGTCATGTGTGTGTGTGTGTGTGGTCAGGCAGTGTGTCCCGAGTGAGACCGAGGGTCCTTTATCTAACACCATCAGAAGAAGGAGGGAGGGGGGGGGCAGCCAGAAGACAGTGGTGGACCACAGCAGTGCAATAGTTCTTCCTCCATTCCACCATTTCCCTAATTCTCCTCCCACTCGAGGAAGAGAAGGCCAACGAGACGAGCGAGGGTCCCTCGTCCTTTCGTCCCCTCCTCAAAGAAAAAAAAAATTGCATTTAAACGGCGGAGTCGACTCCACTGAGTTATGGATAACATTCAGTATCATAAATGGCATTGTGTCACCTATTATGTATGTGTGACACAGTTTATAATAGTCAGTTACCTTGTGTAAAGTATGTGTTTGTGTGTGTGTGTGTGTGTAGGCCTCTTGCTATATTAGACCCCGAACCAGGTCCGATGGAGCGAGTCTTCCTCGGTGGACTTCGGGGGAGGGGGGGCTGAATCAGAACGACTCGCGGAGCATGGAAACACTCGCGTATGTACAAGTAAGGCCGAGAGGAGCGAGTGTGTGCGTGGACTGTACACGTGGAGACTGGGACCGGCGGCGTGAGGCTGCGAGCTCTCAGAGGATGCACATGGCTCTTTTTCGTGGTGAAAATACACAATATAACCTTTTTGCCACACATTTGTATTCATCTGAAAACCAAACTGTAGGGGGGGGGGGGGGGGAGAAAGAAAAAGCAGAGACAACACAGAAAACCGGCATTACCAAATGTATAAAAAAAATTCTATATATACACTACCATTCAAAAGTTTGGGGTCATCCAGACAATTTCGTGTCTTCCATGAAAACTCACTTTTATTTATCAAATGAATTGAAAATTGAATAGAAAATATAGTCAAGACATTGACAAGGTTAGAAATAATGATTAATATTTGAAGTATGAATTTTGTTCTTCAAACTTCAAGCTCAAAGGAAGGCCAGTTGTATAGCTTATATCACCAGCATAACTGTTTTCAGCTGTGCTAACATAATTGCACAAGGGTTTTCTAATCAGACATTAGTCTTCTAAGGCGATTAGCAAACACAATGTACCATTAGAACACTGGAGTGATAGTTGATGGAAATGGGCCTCGATACACCTATGGAGATATTTCATTAGAAACCAGACACTTCCACCTAGAATAGTCATTTACCACATTAACAATGTATAGTGTGTATTTTTGATTATTGTTATCTTTATTGAAAAAACAGTGCTTTTCTTAGAAAAATAAAGACATTTCTAAGTGACCCCAAACTTTTTAACGGCAGTGTATATATATATATATATATACACAACATGTAGACGTCAGAAATGAATCACCAAAGAGCAGAAAGCAACAGCTGTGTTTATTCTGTGAGGATATTCTGTAAACTCAGTCCTACCCTGTTATGACCTTATTAATTATACGATGACGCCCCCCCCCCCCCACATCCTTGCGTCCTCCTCATGGCGTCGTGATATATCTCCACTTTACATCTTCAGACTCCTTTCAATCCGCCCTGAAAGAACAGCTTCCACTTGTAGTCCCACGTGTGGAAACTACAAGTTGTTGTTGTTTGCGTTTCTTCTTTCCCGACGCGACTAAATCGCGAGCAGGTGAGAGAAAAGAATGAGAGGGGGAGGATCCTTTCGGGCGTTTGTCAGATTCATAATTAATAGAAGATCAGGCTGAATGAAGATGGCTACGCCGGAGGAGCGTCTCCTCGGAGGACGAGGAGCGACTAACCCTCTCCCTGGTCTGTCTTTGAAATGTTTTGTGCATTTAAATAATTAAACACAAAGACTAAAGCTCTTTTTCCCCCCTTCTCTCTCTTCTTCTTCTCCACTTCTGAAAGGGGGAGTGGGGGGGGGGTCGTTTTCATCAAGAGACTAATAACCCAACTGTCTTTTAAAGCATTGCAACTGGTGCGTTTTTTAACTTTTTAGTTTGTAGTTTGGGGCTTTTTGGCACGTCCGCTTTTGATAAAAATGCAGAGTTTCATAACGGACCCTTTTTCCCCCCCTCTTCTTCTTCTTCTTCTCTCTATTTCCTTCTCAAAAAGCTCTTCAACTCAGCAGCCAACGAAAAGAGAAAATGTCTGGGGAGAGAACGTCTCCCGATGAATGAAACGCCGCCTGAAGAGAGGCAGATTGTGGAGGCGCTAGAAAGAACCCTGGCCGGCGCTCAAGATCCCCGTTTCCTGAACCAAAGTCGGGATAAAAAAAAAAAATGTACTGAGAAACAACCGCGAACCGACAAAAGAATACAAAAAAGAGAGAGAAGGGGATCTCAGGATGTGGGCTCGGAGCTATTTGAAGCCATCTGCTGTCTACGTAAAGTACGTCGACATAAAGCCCCCCCCCCACTCCCTCCAAGTCGACGCCCCCCTCTGAAATCGGCACCAGGCGTCGTCCCCGCAGGACGGGAGAGATGACCACGGGGAAGGTCCGAGTTAAAGGGTCGAGGGGGTCGCGAGGAGGCGTGCGAGTCCAGGAAAAAAAAATGGCAACCAATCCTGAGTTAGCAGGAGTCTATAATACGCACCACTGAAGGCACTTTTTAAACAACAGTGCTTCTGTTCTGAGGGATTCAAGTTCAAGAAAGAAAAAAACCATGGGACTTTTCATATCCATGTTCTTCTTCTTCTTCTTCTTCTTCTTCGACGTCGAGCGGCTCCAGCTAAAAGCTTCTCCAGAGAGCGGCTCCAATCCAAAAAACGGAGCGGTGACAAAAAAATAAAAATATATTTCAAATAAAACCACACGGACAAAAAGAAAAAAAAAGACGAAAAAAAAAAAAAGCACAAACACTTGAAAATACAAAACTATGAGAAGCCCGCAGTTTCAGATCTTCCGTTTCAGTCTTGTGAAGAGCGCCCCCCAAAACGGACTCACGGCGCCGGGCCCTCCTTGGTGGGTGATTTGATTGGTCAGGTGGTCGAGTGTGAACTCGTGTTCAGTACGGGTGAACATGAGCCCCCCCCCCCCCCCCCACGTGCTGCAGGGACAGAGCGTGGCAGGCCAGCTGACGGGACGAGGGCGCATGTGTGTGTGTGTGTGTGTGTTTCTGTGTGTGTGTCCGGTCAGATCTAATCATCCCCTCCTCCGTACATGTCGGCCAGCTTCTTGAAGCGGGGGCCCCAGTCGTTGAGGTAGTCATAGTCCTGGTCCCCCGTGCTGGACGAGTTGAGGGAGCTGACGGAGCCGGCGGTGGAGCCGCTGCCCTCGTAGTCGAACACCAGCAGCGAGTCGTAGGGCGGGGCCGTGGGGTCGTTGTCCGCCGCTCGCAGACCCTGAGCGGGACATGGAGGAAAGGAACAAAGCAGCTGTCAGGCGGGCGGGAAAGCAAAGTCAACGGCAGCCATTTCAACGTGCCGCTCACAATATAAATATATATATATATATATTTTTAAAGCTCAACATTTATGTGAAGGATGTAAAGATATCCTGAAACAGTCAACGTTTCCCATGATGCAACGGAACGCCTCTATTCCTTATACCACCCCTTTTTCTGGTAAATGTCTCATGTCTTTCTTTTTGAGCTCAGGCTGGAGAAAAAAAACCCGATGACATCACAGTGACATCATCACGGTCATTTCCTTCCTGGGTAGTTTAATCTAGAACGATGCATACTGTTTCATACGCTTCTATTTGTCTCTATTCTACTTCTGGTAACTGTAAGTTAAACAGGTTGATATTGGAGGTATATGAAGTATTATTAGTCGCTCAGAATTGTGCTTTCTGGTCCAGCCCTCTGTTCAGTCTCATATCGGCTTGAAAAACAACGTATGAAGTTACATGACGATGCCTGGCATTGTCCACGGAGAACATATTATGGTGGCACTGTGCTCTGGGAGGAAGCTGTATTTCGTTCCGTAAAAAGTTAAATCCAATCACAGCATATCCTGAAATGTTTGTCACCATACTTGAGTTCGAAAATGAAATATTCAAGAACGCTTCTTGAAGTGAACGTTGAATAAAAGGTTCAAACGGCGTATAAGGGTGCGTTCCTGCCAGGTTTGTGCAGACGCACACAAATACAACGAGGACACACAAAGGTTCATGTAGTTCATGTGGGGCGTACTCAAATTCGAATTTTAGCACGTATGAAAACACACGCGAATAACGGGATGCATTGGCCACGTCTGACGTGTGCGATCGGACCCTGTAAGAGCCACAGGTGTGTTTTTTAGTAACTTGAAGTTTCAGAATTGTTTATAATTTAATATTCAGAATTATGCTCACGGTGTAGGAACTATAGGTGAAATATATTGAAAGATGTTTCTGTTGATGACAGACGCTCGAGTCGGGTGATTTAATGACATCATGACGGCAGCAGGTGTGAGGAAAGAGCCACATTTGTCACGGGAGTATTAGGGTGGACCCAAATGCACGACTCAGGAGACAGAACTGGAAAATAATTAACTTTACTCCAAGTACCGGCAGGAACGAAACAGACGGGAACAGATAAATACACTTTGTAACGCTGGAGGGCTTGGTCAAGAAGAACACAAGACAATCTGGCAGAGGGCAAGAGAGGGAACTTAAGTAGACGGGGACTAACGAGGGAATGGGCAACAGGTGAGATGGGCATGAAGACCAGGTGAAGGTAATGAGGGACTAACGAGGGAATGATCAGAGGCAGGTGAAGGGAGCTGGACTGACGAGATGGGAAGCAGGATCTGGAATGACGTGATAGTTAGTGTGACAGGATGAAAACAACTAATACAAGAAGGAAGGTGTGGAGCTAAACTGTTACAGCATTAGACAAGAGAGCAGATTTTTACCGTGTGACCGTGTGATCGTTCTGAACGTTTATTCTTTTGAGGAACTTTGTCAGCGTTTTTTGCTGCTCAAAATAAAATCTGAAGAAAAGGAAATGAACGGTCTCCTGTGACGCGCGTGCGAGGGAACTCACTGTGTCTGCAGCTCTTTAGCGGCTAAATGAAAACAACACCGCCGCTACAGACCCTGTTCTTTAATATCTTGTTGCTGCTCCATGAAAGACGGGGTTTTAAAATCATGGAACCGAAGGAAATCTCTTGCGAGCAGCAATGTCTCCACAAGCCGCTTCATTAATCCGGCAAGAAAGTCAGCAAGTTCGCACCTCAGGCCTCTTTCTCCAAAGCCACGCCCCCAAAATTATCATAATGGACACTTTGTTTTCACGGAAAGAGCATTAGATTCATCGATTGCTGTTGGGATGGAGTGAATTATAAATAAAAAAACATGAATAATCTGTATTTTTCACCCCCGCCCGGGGTGCAAAACCCACACTTAATTCCTCGAATGACAAATGAGGGCCGACAACAAGAAGGTCAAAGGATGGACTTCACCCCCCCTTTTTTTTTTGGTCAAAATTCAGAGCGGCGCTACGGACCGACACCTGAGAAGCTTCAAACCCCCCGGGAGTGAGTGTGCGTGTGTGTGTGTGTGTGTGTGTGGGGGGGGGGGGGGGGGTGTACAGTGTGTGGCAGGAACACCATGTGTTTGCTGTGTTTGTGTTTTACCAGACTGCTGGAGCGAGATCAGGTGAGTACATGTGTGAGCCGGGGGAGAGAGAGAGAGAGAGGGAGAGAGAGAGAGAGAGAGAGGGAGAGAGAGGGGGAGAGAGTCAAGGCTGGATCAAAGCTGAACAGCTGCCAACACCTCTCGAGTGTGAACGTGTTGTCACGAGTCTGTCAATCAGCATTTTCTCGCATCAGTGTGCCAACGCCGGAGTTGTGTGTGTGTGTGTGTGTATCAATAAATCTGGCGCCAGGAGAGCTTCTGTACCGTACAACAAACCTCTCTCTGCTGTCTCCCATCGCCACGCCGGAGTTTACGTATTGAACGGCGTCCAGAAAAAGGAGTGATCGCGTTCCGCGTCGAGATCGATGGCAAAGTGAGAGCTCAAAGAGAACGTCCGCTGTGTGTTATTCACCTCGTGGATGAAGTCCCCGATGTCTCCAGGGTGGGGCACGACGGGCCTGATGGGGTACTGGGACTCCGGGATGACGGGCCGTTCGTCCACCCGGCGCACGCCGGGCGGCTTGCTGCTGATGTGCTCCAGGGAGTCGGGCTGCTGCAGCTGGCTCAGGTCGTAGTCCTACGCGCACGGGCAAACAGATGCACGTCGGCAACAGAGGTCCACACGGACATCATGCGTGTGTGTGTATGTGTGTGTGTGTGTGTGTGCGTGTGTGGGTGGGTGCTTGTCTCTCGGCATCTCACCTGGTCTTCCTCTCCTCCTCCCTCTTCGTCGTATTTGAGGATGTTGTCTCTGACGTCGTCTTCCGGGTCAATGAGCAGCTGCTTGTTGTGCCTCTCCTTCTCACGCCGCTTGATCCACACCACGAACAGCAGCACCATGCCTACACACACACACACACACACGCACACACACACACACACACGCACACACGAACACACACACACACACGAACACAAGCACACACAGTTGAGTGCATTGTCAAAGTCATGAAGTCATAGGTATACAGGACTGTCTCAGAAAATTAGAATATTGTGATAAAGTTCTTTATTTTCTGTAATGCAATTAAAAAATATTAAATATTAAAAGAATAAAAGGCTTGCAATATTTCAGTTGATTTGTAATGAATCCAGAATGCATGACATTTTTGTTTTTTTAATTGCATTACAGAAAATAAAGAACTTTATCACAATATTCTAATTTTCTGAGACAGTCCTGTATATACATATGTAATATGTATATATTTGGCTGGCTTTGAATATATATATATATATAGGATAAATATGTATTTACATATGTTTTGAAGCAGCTCACTCCTCCTTTCTTTCTTGTATTTATTTAAAAAAAAATTATATATATATATAGGATAAATATGTATTTACATATGATTTGAAGCAGCTCACTGCTCCTTTCTTTCTTGTATTTATTTAAAAAAAAATATATATATATAGGATAAATATGTATTGACATATAGTATGTTTTGAAGAAGCTCACTCTTCCTGTCTTTCTTGTATTTATTTTTATATATATATATTTTTTTACCATTGTCTCGTTCATTTTTGTTACTATTTATTTTCTTCCCTGTGTGTTGTTTGAAATGTACACACTTAAGGTGCACCACTCGGTTTAAGTGAGCAAGAAAAATAGTAATAATAAAGTATGGATGACGCACTATGTTACATCCAACATAAAAAAAACAACCAATACGCTGGGAAAACCCTTCAGCTGACTTGTCTATATGTAAGAGCAACGTCGCCCACGGCAACCAGCGACGCCAACGACATGAACCACTGGCGGGGCAGATAGCAGCAGACCGGAAACAGAAGACAGAAACCTCGTCGTCAAGAGATGCCGGTGAAGACGGCAGCGGTTGAGGCATTAATCCACAATAACAAAAAACTAAAGTATTGGCGATGTCGCCGTGGTGCAGCCCGGCGAGCCCGCTCGTACTCACTGAGGAGGATGATGATGCAGATGAGGATGGAGATGATGGCTCCGGTGCCCAGGCCGGCGGCTGCCACGGCCCCGAAGGTGGTGCAGTCCCCGTGCTCGTCGCAGGGGCACACCTTGATCTTGATGACTGACCGGTTGGACAGCGGCGGGTTCCCCGAGTCCGACACGATGACGGGCACCTCGTAGACGCCGGGCTCCAGATAGATCTGGTACCGCAGCCCGAGGCGAGCGTAGTCGCCTGCGCAGAGATGCATTTATCAGTGATACTCCAGAATGACTATACGGTTTCAAAATAGTTACTTCTGACCAACATTTTTTAAATTATCATGTCAGTATCATGGTATTAAATATATATATATTTTTTATTATTATGTCACTATCATGATATTAATTTAAAAAATGTTTGTATCATGTCAGTATCGTGGTATTAAATACACTTTGTTTTAAATTATTATGTCACTATCATGGTATAAAAATTTTTTTTTTTGTGTATCATCATGTCAGTATCATTGTATTAAATAAACCTTTTTTTGTATTATCATGTCAGTATCATTGTATTAATTACATTTTTTTTCTTATCATGTCAATATCATTGTATTCATAAAAAAAAACATTTCTTATGTCAGATTAATGATATTAATTAAAAATGTTTTTCTTATCATGTCAGTATCATGGTATTAATTAAATGGTTTTTTTCTTATCATGTAATTAATATAAATGTTTTTTATTATCGTGTCAGTATCATTGTATTAATTAAACTTTTTTCCATTATCAATCTACACAATATGGCAAATGTGAAAATAAATAAATATGTATTGCATTATTATGCATTGATTATTTAAAAAGGCTTTTAGCCAAAAAACTAATTATCTTGCTTTTAAATGACACTGCTCGAAATCATGAATATAACCCAAAGTATTTTGTAAGAAAAAGAATAAAAACATGGTCAAATATGATCAGAACGTCGTAGTAATCCACTAAAAGTTGATCATATTGACCAGTTGAACTATTTCAGTATAATGTGCTGTAGGTAAGCAGCTTCATCATGAAGCATCTGGCGAGTCTGTGGTGGGTTAGTACATGAAATAACTGTTAAGATGTACACAGCAGCTCGTTAATCGACGTTCACGCCGTCTCTGGCGCCGACGCCTCCTCACCGCTGATCCGGGAAATGGTCCAGTTGCGCCGGATGCTGCTGGGGAAGTTGGGCAGCTCGAAGACGAACGGGCCGGCGTTGGGCTCGGTGTCGGCGTCGGCGGCGGTGATGTTGACGCCGTGGACGTTCCTGTTCACCCGCTCGCAGATCTGAGACTCCTTGGGGATGAGCGCCGGCGGGTTGTCGTTGATGTCGATCAGGTAGATCTGCAGCGTGCCGGTGCCGCTGGCTGCCGGGGAGCCTGTGAGCGAAGAGGAAACAGAATCGTTGATGGCGAGGGGAAGATGTGTACGCGGAGAGGGGCGGTGAGCCTGAAGGCCCGGCGGCGATGGAGGGGGGCCAAGGAGCTCGACACAGAAACTGGCCAACCAGAGGAGGGTATCTGCCTCGTTTTTTTAGCCTCGAGCACCTCAACCGAAAACCCAATCAAGAGTCGATCCAGATGCGGGACCCGGGGGCCCGGGGGCCCCGGCACGTCCGACCGGCCTGGAGGCGGGCGGAGCTGCAATATAACGATGTCTGTTACGCAATCAAACGAGTCCTTGTCGGTGTGTATCCACACACAGACCGGGAGAGGAAAGGCCAGTCTGCCCGGCGATATGAACAATGCACGTCTGAAAAGGTGCAACAATGACATCATCACCTAAAACACAACCGCACGTGCACATTCTGTCTGCCCACGTGCACTCGAGTTGAGCGTATATATACATACATATATATATATATGTATATATATGTATATATATTTATACAAATATATATATATATACTGTATATGTATATATATGTATATGAATACATATATATATATTTATACATATATATATGGATATATATATATCCATATATCCATATATATATGGATATATATACATATATATATATATACATATCCATATATATATAAATATATATATATATAGATGTGAAATTACTCCATATATATATCCATATATATATATATATATATATATAGATGTGAAATCACTCCCCATTCACACACCATCCATCACTCTGGATAATGGTTTCCTCGGCGTGAAAAGCAGTTGTGACCATAGCGGCGGATCCCATAATGTATTTTTTCTTATCATATTTAACAGAGACAGTGTACTTTCATTAACTCCAGGACTCAGTGATGGAGCGTCGGGATTCAGCGCTCTCCTCTCAGTGGTTTAAAGTTAGTGGACCCCGCTGTTTTTAATTAAGAGTTTAATTTGCGACAAAATGTGATCGAATCGCCCACGTAAGTGAAACTGGCTCACTTCAGGAATCCGGTGGCTTATTACCTGCGATACACACATTAGGCGGCTCATAAACGCGTCGTACATATATTCTCTCGAGATTAACGATCGACTTTTTTGCGCCAAAGTTATCGAGGCGACCGGAGAAATCCGGCGTCCAACGCCACGCGTCGGCGGCGACGGGGGCACCGCAGGTGAAGCCTCGCCCGCGCCGCCGTGCACTGTAATCACACGCGCCGACGCACACAGACGCACACAGACACACACCTCATCTGCAGACACAATCCCGAAAGCCCTTTGCATTGATTGAACAGAGCAACAGACCATCAGCTACAGCATTTGCAGGGAATTAGGAGTAAAGAATAGACACTTAAAAATAATCAGAGCGAGATGGTAGAGTGTGTGTGTGTGTGTGTGTGTGTGTGTGAGGGGGCATGATTGTGTACGTGAAGTATGAAAATGTGAAAATCTGAAGGATGAAAATGAAAAAGAGAGCCCAGAGCCGTATATAAAGCCGAGAGCTGTTTATCGAGTGTGTGTCAGGGGGCGACGACCCTGAGCCGCCTCCAATTACAAGTCATTTCCCCGCCGGCTGAGCCGCTGGATGGAATCAAGCGACCCCCGGGGGCCCCCATCCCCGGGAGGAGATAAGGGGCCAATGTAATTTACAGAGATTTATGCAAAGCTGACAGATCTGCCAATTAAACACGGCGACAGAGCAAGACATTCGCCACCGGATGAGTGAGATGCGGTTAAAGACGGGTTTTTTTTTTTTTTTTTTTTTTGCAGATGATGATTTAAAGTTCCTCTCGATTGAAGACGCACCGAGCTCGACACGAAACAGTCTGCAGGTTTTTTTTCTTCTCCGGCTTAAGCTTTTTTTTTTACGATCTGGAGATGAATCGATAATTTTTTTGATGTTATATGAATGAATACTTAAAGAGGAACGCTATATTTAAAAGTTGGACCCTATTGTCACCTGTTTCACGGGAACGCCGGAGCCGGTCGGGCCGAGTTCTGGGCCGGCGTACGGGAAGAGTAACTGAGAGTTTATCGAAAAAAAGAATTTTCAATGTCACGGCTGGATATTTCATTTGAGCCGGAGCGTACGGATGAGGAACTCCTATAGGAGAGGGGACAAGGAGAGCGCCCGTCAGAGGCAAAACAAACAGCCGGTAACCTTGACGACCCCGAAGGTCACGGCGTCGCCCCTCAATACGGAGCCTACTGTGTCACTTTGAAACAACAACAACAACTTTAATGTACAGTGTTAAAAGCCATTTTAACACGTACATTGTGAACCATAAACACACACACACACACACACACACTCGGAGGCTTTCCCATCCTGCAGCTTTGTTAATCCCATGTATGGGGGACATTTGGAAGCAGCTTGCCGCAGCTGGTAGGAGAATTATGTGGGTTTAAACCAGCTAAATAAATAATTATGTTTGTGTAAATTCCTCAAAAGGATTTATATCAACTCCCTTTTTTGGAGGGGGGGGGGTATTTTCACAGAGGCTGAGAGATGTGAAAAGACTTGTAGCGAACCCACCACATGCTCTTTGAAGAGCACGTAAAGCCACAAACAAAAAACATCGGCGGCCGTGTGTCACGAGGGTGTCGGAGTGTGTGTGTGTGTGTGTGTGTGTGTGTGGGGGGGGGGGGGGCGCCGTTAAAGACGCGGTACACTTGTCGCCACGCCGTCACCACCTCTCCATGTCCCGCCCTCCGATCCTCACTGTGTCATAGCACTTCTTACCATAATCCCTCTCACGTTAAGACAGCTGGCACTCCGGCAACACACACACACACACACACACATTTTAACTGTTACCGCTGGCGTCTCGCCGCAGTGACATGCAGCTCCAATCTGTTTGTCCACTTAACAGAGGTCAGATGAAGGGGAAGCTTCTTGTTCTTCAAGGAAATAGAAAAAGGTTTTAAAATGAGGAATAAAGTCCAGGAGACGACGGGACGTGAGATGTTCGTGAAGCTCCAACAACGGGAGCGAGTCGACCTCTAATCCCGCTGCCTCTTCCTTCCCATCGGCGCGTCGCGGTGTCTGTCAATCATCGCCGGGAAAATAAAATAAAATAGTACAGAAACACACACACACACACACACATTTATGTGTTTGGAATGAGATCATTTTTCACACCTATAAATATCCCAATGTTTCAAAAGCCAGCTCAACGTACTGTAAACACACCGGCGCGCTGCACGTCACTGATAAGGCAATTTGAGGAGGGGGGGTGGGGGGGGGGGGGGTGAAGAAGAGAAAAAAAGAACACACTTCCACTTGAGAGATGAATGGAAGTTATGAGGGGCCGTGAGGGACATTATTCAGAATACCCTCTCACACACACAACTGAAATGCTCTCACACACACTAGTGAAATGCTCTCACACACACACACTAGTGAAATGCTCTCACACACACTACTGAAATGCTCTCACACACACAACTGAAATGCTCTCACACACACTAGTGAAATGTTCTCACACACACTAGTGAAATGCTCTCACACACACTACTGAAAAACTATACGCTCACACACACAACTGAAAATCTCTCACACATACTAGTGAAAAACTCTCACACACACACATGATATGAAAAGCTCTCATACACACATATAAAAATTTCACTTGCAACGGAAGGTGCAGTGTTGCCAGGTCCGCGGTTTTCCCGCGGAATTGGGCAACTTTTGAAGTGTTGCCGCGGGTTGAATTTTGTGTCCGCTGGTTCGGGTAGACCTATTTTGCATGCAAATTACATGAATATCTTTCAATAAAAATCCATGTTTTAAATGAAATAAGTTATTTATACCCAAATCCTACCATAAACTGCTTTTAATGCTGGCATACTAAACATTTGGTGTTACTTTGTAGATATTACAATACATTTGGCAATGATAGCAATGCTGTTGGACTTTAAAAGCAGTGTATATGGTTTGGCAAACCCCTACTGGTTTTCAAACCTACTGGTTTCCCTACGAGTGCGTGCGTTGTGTTCTCTTAACATCTGCAGCGGGGCTCTGTCGCTCTTCAGATACGTCACACATTCACAAACATATTGCTGGAGATCTTCAAGCCACCGTTCATATCCATTTCGGCGATTACGATTGTATAAGTGAGCAGCGCATCACAGCCACGGATGAAGAAATACATTTTCGAAAAAATAAAAATAAAAAGATCGCCCGACCTGGTTTCGATCTCTTTCACGCAAAAGGAGACTGCACTCAAAGATACGCAGTCTGCGTGCTGCGCCACCAGATATTAGCTTCAAGTCAAGTAATTTATATATTGATCCATTAAATCGAAGGGATCTGAAACAACTGGTTACCTTGAGCGGATATGTACACTTTGAAACATGTTTAGCGATGCTTGTTCGCAACATAAGAAATGTGACTTAATGGATCAATATATAAATTACTTGACTTAAAACTAATATCTGGTGGCGCAGCGCACAGACTGCGCGTCTTTGAGTGCAGTCTCCTTTTGCGTGAAAGAGATCGAAACCAGGTCGGGCGATCTTTTTATTTTTTCGAAAATGTATTTCTTCATACGTGGCTGTGATGCACTGCTCACTTGTACAATCGTAATCGACGAAATGGATATGAACGGTGGCTTGAAGAGCTCCAGCAATGTTTGTGAATGTGTGACGAATCTGGTGAGCGAGACAGAGCCCCGCTGCAGATGTTAAGAGAACGCAACGCACGCGCAGGGAAACCAGTAGGTTTGAAAACTAGTAGGCGTGTAACACCGGCTGCTGCCGAACAGTTGAGGCATTAGACAGTGTTCTGATTGTCTCGCTGAGGCCAATATGTTGTTTAGTAACGCCGTTGCTTAAGGGCTGTTGAGCACATTGTTGATCTGCCATCCTTGATCACCTTCCGTTTCAACTGAAACACCTTCCCAGGGTTGCCAGGTCTGTGTGACAAAACCAGCCCAATGGCCAATAAAACCAGCCCAAAAACCAGCCCAATATCAGAATTCAAAATATGCCCGTGCCAAACCATATACACTGCTTTTAAAGTCCAACAGCATTGCTATCATTGCCAAATGTATTGTAATTTCTACAAAGTAACACCAAACGTTTAGTATATGCCAGCATTGAAAGCAGTTTATGGTAGGATTTGGGTATAAATAAATTATTTCATTTAAAATATGGATTTTTATTGAAAGATATTCATGTAATTTGCATGCAAAATAGGTCTACCCGAACCAGCGGACACAAAATTCAACCCGCGGCAACACTTCAAAAGTAGCCCAATTCTGCGGGAAAACCGCGGACCTGGCAACACTGCACCTTCCGTTTCAAGTGAAATTTTCATATGTGTGTATGAGAGCTTTTCACTAGTATGTGTGAGAGATTTTCAGTTGTGTGTGTGAGCGTATCGTTTTTCAGTAGTGTGTGTGAGAGCATTTCAGTTGTGTGTGTGAGAGCATTTCACTAGTGTGTGTGAGAGCATTTCACTAGTGTGTGTGAGAGCATTTCAGTAGTGTGTGTGAGAGCATTTCACTAGTGTGTGTGAGAGCATTTCACTAGTGTGTGTGTGTGAGAGCATTTCACTAGTGTGTGTGAGAGCATTTCACTAGTGTGTGTGAGAGCATTTCACTAGTGTGTGTGTGTGTGAGAGCATTTCAGTTGTGTGTGTGAGAGGGTATTCTGAATAATGTCCCTCACGGCCCCTCATAGGAAGTTATTTGTTTTGCTGCGCTTGAGTTTGTGCTGCTCAGTTAAAAACTTGAGTTTAAACATTTCGAGGCAGAACATAATATATACTTAGAGAGAGAGAGAGAGTGAGAGTGAGAGAGAGTGAGAGTGAGAGAGAGAGAGTGAGAGGTGAGAGAGAGGAGGTGAGAGAGGTGAGGTGAGAGTGAGGTGAGGAGGAGAGACAGGTGAGAGAGAGGAGAGAGAGGTGAGACAGGTGAGAGAGAGGTGAGAGAGGAGAGAGAGGAGAGAGAGGAGAGACAGGTGAGACAGGTGAGAGAGAGAGTGAGAGAGAGAGAGAGTGAGAGAGAGGTGAGAGAGTGAGAGAGTGAGGGTGAGGAGTGAGAGAGGAGTGAGGAGGTGAGAGTGAGAGGAGAGGTGAGGAGAGTGAGAGTGAGAGTGAGAGGTGAGAGAGAGAGTGAGGAGGTGAGAGAGAGGTGAGAGAGGTGAGAGAGAGGTGAGGTGAGAGAGGTGAGGAGAGTGGAGAGTGAGAGAGAGGTGAGAGAGGTGAGAGAGGTGAGAGTGTGAGAGGAGAGGAGTGAGGTGAGAGAGGAGAGAGAGAGTGAGAGAGGAGAGAGGAGGAGAGGTGAGAGAGGTGAGGAGGAGTGAGAGGTGAGAGAGAGAGTGAGAGAGAGAGTGAGAGTGAGGTGGAGAGGTGAGGAGAGTGAGTGAGAGGTGAGGAGTGAGGAGAGGAGGTGAGAGTGAGGTGAGAGAGAGTGAGAGGGTGAGGTGAGAGAGTGGAGAGAGAGAGGTGAGGTGGAGAGGTGAGAGGGTGAGGAGAGAGGTGAGGTGAGAGGAGAGTGGAGGAGAGAGAGTGAGGAGGTGAGTGAGGTGAGGTGAGAGAGGTGAGAGTGAGAGAGAGTGAGGTGAGAGAGGAGTGAGTGAGAGAGAGAGGTGAGGTGAGAGTGAGGAGAGTGAGGTGAGAGTGAGAGAGGAGAGAGAGAGTGAGTGAATGAGAGAGGTGAGAGTGAGAGGAGTGAGAGTGAGAGGTGAGGTGAGAGAGAGTGAGGAGTGAGAGAGGAGGTGAGAGAGTGAGAGTGAGAGAGAGGTGAGTGAGAGAGTGAGAGAGAGAGGAGAGTGAGAGAGAGGAGAGAGGAGAGGTGAGAGAGAGTGAGAGAGTGAGAGAGAGAGTGAGAGTGAGAGAGAGAAAGAGAGTGAGAGAGAGTGAGTGAGAGAGAGAGAGAGAGAGAGAGAGAGAAGGCAGTCATGGACAGGCGATAAGGAGGATGAGAGGAGAGGATGAAGAGTGTGACCAGGTCGTGTGGATCCAGGTTTTCCTCTAACTCTCCCACCAGCTGCACCTGAAGGCGGCGGAGCTCCCGTGTCTTCACATCCCTCGGAAAATCCACGCGGATGTCTTTAGTTTCATCAAACAGGAAGCGCCATTGTTCTCTCTGACATGTATTTGGATCGCTCCCAAACAACGATTTAACGTCTCCGCGTTCAACCCGTCGAACGATGCGTGATTTAGGCAAACGTGAATTAGAATGACTGGCAGCCGATTCCGCAGAGAAGGAAGGAAGCGTGACGGTCTCTCAATAATGTCAGAAAGTTATGGCTCAAATGTACAAAATGTAGATAATACAACACATCATTCTCAGTCGATCGTATGTGTATTGTTACAGTAATAGTAATTGAATGTACACTACCGTTCAAATGTTTGGGGTCACCGAGACACATTTTTTTTTCTCCATGAAAACTCACTTTTATTTATCAAATTAATTTCAAAATGAATCGAAAATATATCAAGACATTGACAAGGTTAGAAATAATGATTTTTATTGTAAATACACTACCGTTCAAAAGTTTGGGGTCACTTAGAAATGTCTTTATTTTTCAAAGAAAAGCACTGTTTTTTCAATAAAGATAACATTAATAAAAAATACACTCTATACATTGTTAATGTGGTAAATGACTATTCTAGGTGGAAACGTCTGGTTTCTAATGAAATATCTCCATCGGTGTATAGAGGCCCATTTCCATCAACTATCACTCCAGTGTTCTAATGGTACATTGTGTTTGCTAATCGCCTTAGAAGACTAATATCAGATTAGAAAACCCTTGTGCAATTATGTTAGCACAGCTGAAAACAGTTATGCTGGTGATATAAGCTATACAACTGGCCTTCCTTTGAGCTTGAAGTTTGAAGAACAAAATTAATACTTCAAATATTAATCATTATTTCTAACCTTGTCAATGTCTTGACTATATGTTCTATGAAATGTTCAATTCATTTGATAAATAAAAGTGTGAGTTTTCATGGAAGACACGAAATTGTCTGGGTGACCCCAAACTTTTGAACGGTAGTGTATTAATGTTGTTCTTTAAACTTGTCGCTCAAAGGAAGACCAGTTTTATAGCTTCTCTCACCAGCATAACTGTTTTCAGCTGCGCTCACATAAAAAGGGTTTTCAAGGGTTTTCTACCCCTCCGGTCGTCTTCTAAGGCGATAACACGATGTACCACTAGGACACTGGAGATGGGCCTCTACACACCTATGCAGAGACTTCATTAAACACCAGAGAATAGTCATTAATTTAATGTTATCTTAATTGAGAAAAACTGTGCTTTTCTTTGAAAAATATGGACATTTCTAAGATTTTTCTTTTTTTTCCCAAGTGACCCCACACTTTTGAACGGTAGTTGCATAATCCATTCAAAAATATCTTTTGCGCTCTCCCGATATGAAACGCTTACCGTTGTCCGTGGCCAGGAACGTGGCCTCGTAGATGTTGTTTTTCACGTAGCTGGACTCCCGGTCGAGCATCGCCGTGGTAACGATCTGACCGTTGGTTCTGTTGATGGACAGCCAGTCCGCGGGGTCGTTCATCTTTGAATACCTGAAGACAAACATTTGCGAAAGAGTGAACGGCGGCTCAGATTAGTCCTCTCACGCACGCACACACACACCCACACACACTCTCTCACAATCAGCCTGACCTTCACACAGTTTAATTTTTCATTGACTTCTCCTCCGGAGCCTGCAGCTTACAGTCAATTTCACCTCTTTTTTTTAAACTTCTGCATTGAAGTCAATTACCTCCACGGTTAAGCACCGCCGCAACCGCCTCGGTGTGTGTTGCACGAACATGTTCCAGGACGTGGTCTCTCATGTCGGGGGGGGGGAGGGGGGGGGGGCGGGCCGACAGGATCTGAGGACTGATCGGCATACAGGGAAACTGGGTGTGGGAGCAGGTGGAGACATCATTGAATAAAAGGGCAAAGGGAGGAACTCGGGGATCATCTCCGGGATTGAATTCCAATCTCACTCTGATCTAACCAGTTCTTGTTTCTCGGAGGCTTTCGGGCTCTCGCTCCGCGATCTCACGTCTATCAGATCTCGCAGCCCGATGCCGCCTCGCCTCATCTCGCTAGGCTTTTGTATTCATACGTTTTCTTACCCCCCTCCCACACACACACACACACACACGTCTGTATCTCCTCATCCTCCTCGTCTCGTTCCCTCTCTGATGCAGAGTTCACCGAGTGGCACCTTTCTTCCGTGAAAACATCACCCGTGGACATGTGACACCGTGGCCTCGCGCAACAAAAGGTTTCCTCCATCAATCCGATCGCATTTACTGAATGTCATCCTGATGCGTGGCAAACGCTTTTAAATCCATCGAAATAGTAATGGACTTGATCTCAACCTCAAGCTTTATAATAAATATGTATTCAATTGCAGTTTACTTGCTGCCAGTTTCCTCGTGTGTGATTACGTGTCCACTACCGTTCAAAAGTTTGGGGTCATCCAGACAATTTCGTGTCTTCCATGAAAACTCACTTTTATTTATCAAATGAATTGAATAGAAAATATAGTCAAGACATTGACAAGGTTAGAAATAATGATTAATATTTGAAGTATTAATTTTGTTCTTCAAACTTCAAGCTCAAAGGAAGGCCAGTTGTATAGCTTATATCACCAGCATAACTGTTTTCAGCTGTGCTAACAAAATTGCACAAGGGTTTTCTAATCAGATATTAGTCTTCTAAGGCGATTAGCAAACACAATGTACCATTAGAACACTGGAGTGATCGTTGATGGAAATGGGCCTCTATACACCTATGGAGATATTTCATTAGAAACCAGACACTTCCACCTAGAATAGTCATTTACCACATTAACAATGTAGAGTGTGTATTTCTGATTAATGTTATCTTTATTGAAAAAAACAGTGCTTTTCTTTGAAAAATAAAGACATTTCTAAGTGACCCCAAACTTTTGAACGGTAGTGTACATTTACTTGCACGGGAGTGAAATTCGAAGAAAAAAAAGCCCTGAAGGCTGGGTGGTGGTCGGGAGGGGAGGGTGGGGGAGGGGAGGGGGGTGGGGGGAGTATATATTCTCTCTCCTGCAGTGAGGGAGGTGGGATTTTCCCAGCAGGCAGTGGGCATGATCCCAGGCGTAGCGCAGTGCAGGGGAAGGGGATCACAGAGATGACATTCCCACACTCGAGACGCCGAGCCCACCGCCACTAACTGGGCTGGGCTGTGAAATCACCACCACCACCACCGGGAAGGAGGAGAGTGAGTCCGGCGCAGTGGGAGGGTGGGAAAAAAGAGTGAGGAATAGGATCAGGAGTGGGTGGGAGGAGGAAAGAGAGAGCGGGACAGGTGAGATTTCCGGAAGAAGCATGTGGGCTCTATGATCTGGTTGTAACGTCCTCATTTGGACGGAGTCGATACCTTCTGCTACTCTGTGTCCGTCTGCAACGCCGTCGGCTCGGCCGAGGGAATCTGACTCTCTCCGTCTCGCCTGAGAGAATTATTTTGTTGTTGTTTTGTCTTTTCAGTGGAGGGCAGACCAACTGCTCCATTTGTTACTTAGCAAACGGACATTAAAGGAACTTTTTTACCTTGCAAATGGACATTAAAGGACATTTTTTACTAAGCAAATGGACAATAAAGGACATTTTTACTCATTAAATGGACATTAAAGGACATTTATTACTTAGCAAACGGACATTATAGGACATTTTTTACTAAGCAAACGGACAATAAAGGACATTTTTACTCATTAAATGGACATTAAAGGACATTTATCACTTAGCAAACAGACATTAAAGGACATTTCTTACTTAAATGGACATTAAAGGACATTTATTACTTAAATGAACATTAAAGGACATTTATTACTTAAATGGATATTAAAGGACATTTCTTACTTAAATGGACATTAAAGGACATTTATTACTTAAATGAACATTAAAGGACATTTCTTACTTAAATGGACATTAAAGGACATGTATTACTTAGCAAACAGACATCAAAGAAAAATGTTTACTTTGCAAACGGACATTAAAGGACATTTATTACTTAAATTGACATTAAAGAACATTTTTTACTTAGCAAACGGACATTAAAGGATATTCATCACTTAGCAAACGGGCATTAATGTACGTTTACTTAAATGGACATTAAAGGGTCAGTGAAATACCCAACACTTTATTCCATAAACACCCTGTTAAATTAAATATATACTGTAAATAACTATCTTTTTCAAGGGTTGGATGATTTATCGCTGACTTCATGCGTACGTTAAAGATGAAGCTTGAGCCAGCGGACCATTAGCTGAGCATTAGGAGTGAACAGCCTGTCCAGAGTTTAAAGAATCTGCCCAGCAGCCCATCCAAAGGTCAATAATGAGCTCAGCATACTGTATCCTGTTTGTTTCAGAGTCGGCTAATTGCCTCACAGTGACAAGACACTGGTTTCTGCAAAGAAACAGCCCACCACATAACTCACCGTGAAACCACACACACACACACACACACAAATCCACACCTGTCATATAACATGATAATTAGCTTAAGAGGTGTCGGTACACTCAGTGGCTTCTTTTTTTCTTCTTCCATTCATTGACAGAGCCAGACCAGCTGCTTCCAGTCTTTCTTTTTTGCTCAGCTAAGCTAATTGTCTGCTGGCGCCAGCGTTAGTGCCCAGACACGAGAGCGGAATCTAATCTTCTCGTTCAACTTTCCGCTAAAAAAGTGCACGAATATGCATAACCGAGTGCCAAAAGAAGGAAAAGTGTAGAGTATAAGATACAACCTGAAACCTTTTCTGTCCCCGTGAGGCCGTGTGCTCTCTGATGGTAAAAGCCACAACACAAACGTCCACAAAGCAGAGAGCTCTGTCCACCACTACACTTTAGTTCAGCCCTCAGTGCAGATGCAACTAGAATGGGCACTCAGTAGAGCGCATACCTTCGCATATCACACGATTGGGCATTGAATTATGAACATGTTGGCATTAGTTGTATGCCAATTGGATACAAATTGACCGTGCTATGGTAAAAAGAAGATTTTGACCTTTTCATGACCTTGACATTGACCTTTGACCCGATCGATCCCAAAATCTAATCAAATGGTCCCCGGATAATAACCAATCATCCCACCAAATTTCATGCGATTTGGTTTAATACTTTTTGAGTTATGCGAGTAACACGCATACAAATAAATAAATACATGGCGATCAAAACATAACCTTCCGCATTTTCAATGGGAAGGTAATGACCCCCGAATGAAGCAAATGAAGTCCAGACTTCCAACTCACTGAATAGACGGGCGGTTCTCAAATGTGGGCAAATGTACGTTAAAATATATATATTTAAAATGAGCATCCATTACAAAAGTCCTTCAGACGCTGATGTTACAATGATGTGTATTACATCTATTTTTCAACCCAATCAGCGTGAAATGGGGTACTCGGCATAAAAAATAATTATTTCACAGGTCACCGAAAAAAGGTTGAGAACCAGTGGAACAGACGACCCGATGCCTTATTACAGCCGGTCACTTTTTAGGATTGCGCCCAGGAAAAGGTGGCGCCAGAACTACGATTGTACAAACAGCCACAGAGTTTTATACTTCACACATCCCAACTGTCAACAGCCCCGTCGATAACTTCTAATGAAGTGCTTCTCCGACGCCGTGGAGAGGTAAACAGTCCATTCTTACTCCGGGGCTCCTTTTTGAATAAAAACCACAATCTGGTTTAAATGTTATATTTTCGTGTGAAAGTTTAATTATTCCCTTCCTTCGGCTTTATTTCCAAGGCTTTTTTCCCTCCCGCCTGAGCTCTCCCTCCGGCACCTGACGGTTTCTCTCATTTGGGCCTTGGTTGAGCGTGCGAGAGAGGCTGCACGCGTGATGAGGCATGGCGGGTTGGTGATCTTAGCGAGCAGCGGGGAGCGCTGTGACATTTATTTTTCAAACCCCTGACCCTGAGGATGAAAAATGCAATGTCTCGAAGCTTCGCCGAGGAGGTGCGGGTAATCATTTACGCCGGCGTCTCCGGTGCCGTGTCTCGACCTCACTGGCCGGGGTGTCTGACGGCTGATGCATGATCTCTCACTCTCCCCCCCCCCCCCCCCCAATCCCAACAGCCCACTGCCGGTGTGTCCCTGTGTCGATGAGCACCTCTCAAGTTCAAACCTTGACCCGCAGTCGGCGACTTCTTTCCTCCATCCCTCCACCATCCCCGAGGTCTTTTTTCTTCTTCTTCTTCTTCACATTGTGATTTTTTTTAACGTCACCCTCTAAATCGTCTCCTCGTCGCTCTCTCTTCTCTTTATGCATCTCCACTAAAAAAACGGTGGCGTCATATCCAAAATGTCAGCCAACTATCCGATTGATGAACGCACACTGACATCAGGGCCGAAGCTCCCCCTGGTACACCTTCTCTCCAGAATAACGAGCAGTTCGAGAGACGGACCAGCTGCGATGTCCTTGCACAACAGAGAGAAGATACCTTTTTTTGGGATTGGTGTAAAAGCAGATTGATAGATATCCTATCCAGATGGGTGGATTTGCCGTCTCTATAGTCCTGCCTCCCTTTAGAGAGCAGAGGAAGGAGATAAAAAAATAAATAAAAAAAAAGTTGTCTTTAGGAGACCGTGACAGACCACGGCAGGGGTTGTAAATGGCGAACTTATTTCAAAGATGTAGAGTCGGGTCGTGGAAGAAAACAAGGAGGAAACCAGAGAGGTCAAAGAGAGAGAGAGAGAGAGAGAGAGAGAGCCCAGCTGGTGACTTTGGCGTCTTCCTAAATTATAATACACACCCAATTTGCTCTCATTTGCTGGGAAATGATCTGGTAGGATTTGTTCAGATCTTTTCCCCGGAGAGAATCAGAAGGACGGGGGGCTTTTGGGAGTGTGTGTGTGTGTGTGTGTGTGGGGGGGGGGGGTATTAATGCCACAGCCCTGCTGTCGACTCGATCGCGGCGCCGTGACAAACCAACGCGAGCCTGATCATCTATAAGGACATTTCCCTTCCGTGAGTGAGTGAGCGTCAACGCGCCCAATCTGAAGCTCTTTTCTCTCTGGGACACGGAGGCAATGTGAACGCACTCGATTACCTCCTGGGCTGAGAAGGAAAGAAAGAAAACAAACCCGACGACTGCTCCCGTCAAGCTGACAGCAGGACGGAGGAAAAAGGCCCGCTGGCCTCTCAGGTTGGTTTAGAACACTGCAGGTGGACAGAATGCTGTGTCAGCCGCTTGGTCTCCAGCCAGCTGTTCTCTTTATTCTCTCTCTCTCGCTCTCTCTCTCTCTCTCTCTTCTGATTACCCCCGGGGGCCTTTGCTCCCTATTAACCTCCCCCTCCTTACTGAGAGTTCTCTGGTGGCTCATACACTTCTCACAGTAAGACTTTGAGGGATTGGCAATGCCAAAATACAGTCCCCTTGTTGACCTTTGACCCCCAGCTACTGACATGGAACCTATCCAAGAGCCTTTTTAGCCCGCTGTTAGTGCATATGGAGGGATTTCTTTTTGGCCAGTCCTGTACTTGCAACGCATGCTAGCCAGACTTCAATCAGGCGGTACCTTCTGGGTCCACAGGCTATATCCATATGTAATGCAAGCTATCCAATAAGATCCAAATCATTTGGACCAGAAGAACTTTTAAACTAATGGCATGCTCATAAAATGTCAGAATTAGCCCAATTAGGCTTTTCAAGTCTGTAGTTTGATGATATATACACTACCATTCAAAAATGTGGGGTCACTTGGAAAAAAAGAGAAAAATCTTAGAGATGTCCATATTTTTCAAAGAAAAGCACAGTTTTTCTCAATTAAGATAACATTAAATTAATGACTATTCTCTGCATAGGTGTGTAGAGGCCCATCTCCAGTGTTCTAGTGGTACATCGTGTTATCGCCTTAGAAGACTCGCGGAGGCGTAGAAAACCCTTGTAAACCCTTTTTATGTGAGCGCAGTTGAAAACAGTTATGCTGGTGAGAGAAGCTATAAAACTGGCCTTCCTTTGAACCACAAGTGTGAAGAACAACATTAATATTTACAATAAAAATAAATTTTTCTAACCTTATCAATGTCTTGACTATATTTTCGATTCATTTAGAAATTAATTTGAAAAATAAAAGTGTGCGTTTTCATGGAAAACACCAAATTGTCTGGGTGACCCCAAACATTTGAACGGTAATTTATATATTATAGTCACTCAGTACCTGATTGTTTGCTGCATCTGTAGTCGGTCGGGATCGGAAGCGGAGAAAGTGGTCAGGCTGGTGCCGGCCGGGACGCCCTCCTCGAAGCGGATGTGTTTGGGGTTGGTGGGGAAGTAGGGGGCTTCGTTGACGTCCTGGACGGATATGGTGACCCCGGCCGTGGACTGGAGCGCCGACTGGATCCCACTGGCCAGGTGGGCCTGGTTGGACACCACCACCGTCAGCATGAAGGCACGGTTCATCTCAAAGTCCACTGGCTGGGGGAAGGAAGGAAGATAATGCGTGTGAGAACGTTTCAATATTATTCAATTCTTAAAGGTGCGAGATTGGGAGCATTTGGGTTGCATCTTGATGGCTCTCAACATGGCTGCTCATCGGGAGCAGTGATAACAACACAAAGTGCTCAGGTCGACATGACGCCGCTCTGAAAAGAGATCTTTGAACTATATTTACGCTTTAGAGACGCTTTAAGGGAATCCTGCACTGTGTACATCAGCAACATTATAAAAATACCCTCCAGAGTCATATTTAATAATTAAATGTTTGGTTTATATTCTAAACTAGATCCATATGGTATTTATTGCAATATTTTGGACTTTATGTATAATTTTCTCTATTTTATATTATTTTATCGTCCATATTCCGTACTCTTTATTATGGATTTACAGGTAAGGAAAATAAAAATAAAAATGATGACCTTCTCGATTATTACTTTTATTAGCGGTATCATTATATCACTATTACTTTTTATGGGCACACCATGTGACATATTTAAGTATGACACGCTGGTAGTAGTATATAACCCCCCCCCCCCCTTAATGTTTCTGTTGTGTGGCTCGGGATTATGTGTTGTTGATGATAAAGAACGAGATAAATGACCAGCTGCCGTGTCAAGTGTTCCCCTGAGGAAATGGACCTCCTATATTTCCTCTAAAGTACTAACCAACACACACACACACACACACACACACACACACACACACACACACACACACACACACACACACACACACACACACACACACACACACACACACACACACACACACACACACACACACAGGGCTTAGACTATTCATAGGGCCTTGTCATGGCTCAGCCTGTTGTGTCGTGTGTGTGTATACGTGTGTATGTGTACGTGTGTATTTGTGTGTACGTGTGTGTACTCTACGGGGGCTTTTACCGGCTGAGCCTAAACTGAAGTGACAGTTGCGAGCCGTCCTAATGAAGACGACACGGCCGGGTTCAAATGACAACAACAACAAGCAGGAAAGAACTAAATGAAGAAAGAAGAGAACAAATACGACGGCTCGCCGGTTTCCGCCGCCACGATTTCCAAACAGGCGGGCGATGATTCCCGCCGCACGCCTCTCGCGTCCGCGGCGTTTGACGGCGACGTTAATGACTCCGAGCACATCGGTGTCATCGGTGGACAGCGTGGCAGCTCCATGTTTTAAAAATAAGAACCAAATAAAAGGCGTTCGTAATCGGGCTGTTTGGTTGACGAGGGCGCGCAAGCGTGGCGGTGTGTTTGTGTGTGTGTGTATCCACGTAGACATGAGTAGGCGTGTGTGTGTGTCTCCACGTAAATACAAGTAGGTGTGTTAGTGTGTGTGTATTGGTGTGTGTGTATCCACGTAGACATGAATAGGTGTGTGTGTGTATATCCATGTAGAAACGAATAGGTGTGTGTGTGTAAGTGTATCCACGTAGATACAAGTAGGTATGTGTGTTGGAGTGTGTGTATCCACAGAGACATGAGTAGGTGTCTGTGTGTGTGTGTGTGTATCCACGTAGATACAAGTAGGTGTGTGTGTGTGTTGGAGTGTGTGTATTGGTGTGTGTGTATCCACAGAGACATGAGTAGGTGTCTGTGTGTATGTGTGTGTGTATCCACGTAGATACAAGTAGGTGTGTGTTGGTGTGTGCGTATTTGTGTGTGTGTATCCATGTAGACACGAGGAGGTGTGTGTTGGTGTGTGTGTGTGTGTGTGTGTGTGTGTGTGACCCCTTTGGTGCACAGGGAACCGATTTGCAGGCAAAGCCACATTCAAGGCTCTTTGATCTGCAGCCAGTGGTATTCACAGCATTGGGGGGGGGGGGGGGGGGGTATAGAGTATAGCTGTAGGCTCCACACACACACTCGGACACACGCCGCCCGGGGGAAGCCCGAGGAGGTAAGAGGTCAACAACACCTTGGCTTCCATCTTTTGCCCACGAGCCTCACATTCCCTCACTCGTTCCTCTTCGCTTAAGTTGTTCCCGCCGGACTCAGACTAGCCCCGCCTTCTTTTCTTTTTTTTATACCCGCGCTTGTTTGTCGACCGCCTTCATTACCGCGCGGCGAAAAATGATTGCGTCTCATAACCCAGGAGAGCCGCGTCAATGCGCGACATGTCCCGGCGATGCCCTTGTTTACAGGGGAGCGCGGGGCCCACGGGGGGGGGAGAGCGCCGCATTCCTCGCCGACGGTGGGACGCGACGCATTCGCGGTCGCATTGGTAACTAGAATGGGCACTCGGTAGAGCGCATACCTTCGCATATCACAAGATTGGGCATTGAATCATGAACATGTTGGCATTAGTTGCAGGCCAATTGGATAGAAATTTACCGCGCTATGGTAAAAAGAAGATTTTGACCTTTTCATGACCTTGACCTTGACCTTTGGCCCGATCGATCTCAAAATCAAATCAAATGGTCCCCGGATAATAACCAATCATCCCACCAAATTTCATGTGATTCGGTTTAATACTTTTTTACTTATGCGAATAACACGCACGCACATAACCTTCCGCATTTTTAATGCGATGGTAAAGATGAGGAGCAGCTCCTTCCTATGGCTCCTTGACTTTACCTACATGGAGTCTGATGTCTGATGTGAAGTGTTCCGCCCCCCCCCCCCCCCCCCGGAGTGAGTCGAAGCCCCTCTGTTTACTCGTGGAGAGACAGTCTATTTCTCATTCCCTCCCAGGGGGTGTCCTGTCTCTCAACTTCCTGATTTGCTGATAACCTCCCGTGGGTCTCCGCTGAAAGCTCACGGCTACTCGGGGGGGGGGGGGGGGGGGGGGCGCCTGCTGGAATTATTTATTTTTTACATCAGGGTGTGAGAGGAATGGATTACAAAAGGCAGTCATCTAGAGATAATGAAGAGAAGCAAAATGCCAATGCACATTGCTCAGGGCGCTGTGGGAATTACACGCCGATGCTATTGCTGTTTTTTTATTTATTTTGTCGGGCGCCGAGATGTGATTTGCAGGAGTACGGGATACCCGAGGGTCCCCGGGGTCAAGCTCATGAACTGGATGCTACAAAACACAGAAGCACATTTATAGTGAGCCACTCATGGGTGAGCACAGAAATACAAGCGCTGACGGCCACTCGACAGGACCCGTCTACACGTCTACATACACAAACAGAATATGAGCAGATTTCCATCCCGTTGTCTATTTCCTTTATTATAATTGTTCCCCCCCCTCGGGACATTCTGCGTCTGAGAGGTCGAGCACTAACACAGACGTGGTTTTGTTGTTGGTGTCATTTAAACCACAGCAGCGAGAACATTACGAGTGTGTGAAAAAAAGCGTTGCCCTCGTAATTGAGAAATCAATAACTAATTTGTGACGGCGTTTTTAAAATACCAGCTGTGTGTGAGTGTAAGAGGGGGGTTGTTTTCTGAAGGGCGCCGCAGCCTCCGATCCCTCATTTGGACATACGAGGGAATATGAAAGACCCCGGGCCACATTTAACTTTGCGGTCTATTATTACGCCTCGTGTTAAAACCAGCGGCGGTATGACGAGACACAGAAGAAAAAAAAGAGGCGACGCCGATACTTGAGATCAGCGTGTTTACGGATTACGGCCCGGGCCGCTTACAATTACAATTACATTACATTACATTACATCACATCACATCACATGTCATTTAGCAGACGCTTTTATCCAAAGCGACTTACAATAAGTGAATTCAACCTAGAGTACAAACTAAGATACAGACGTAACAGCATTGATGAAGCATCATAAGTAACGGTTAATGGGGCCAAGTTTTTTTTACCTTCGCATTGAAAATGTGGAAGGTAATGTTTTGATCGCCGTGTATTTATTTTTTATTTATTTATTTATTTGTATGCGTGTTCCTCGCATAACTCAAAAAGTATGAAACCGAATCGCATGAAATTTGGTGGGATGATTGGTTATTATCCGGGGACCATCTGATTAGATTTTGGGATTGATCGGGTCAAAGGTCAAGGTCATGAAAAGGTCAAAATCTTCTTTTTACCATAGCGCGGTCAATTTCTATCCAGTTGGCATGCAACTAACACCAACATGTTCATAATTCAATGCCCAATCTTGTGATATGCGAAGGTAAGCGCTCTACCGAGTGCCCGTTCTAGTTTGTTTATTGTTTTATGTAAATATGTATGTGTGTGTATTTATGTGTGTGTGTGTGTATATGTGTATGTATGTGTGTGTATTTATGTATGTGTGTGTGTATACTGTATGTATATATGTGTGAATATGTATGTATGTATATGTATGTACATGTGTATATGTATATATGTTTATGCCAACCTCCTCTCCATTCCTCATAAGCACCGGACATGGGGTGACAGAGCCTTCTCCATTTCTGCCCCCTCCCTCTGGAACTCTCTCCCCAAAATCATCCGAAACTGCACCGAACTCTCATCGTTTAAATCACTAATCAAAACCCACCTGTTCAAAACTGCTTTTAATGTGTGATTGTGTGCTCTGAACGTTCTTATTTGCTTTTATCGCTTGTTTTTATTGTAATTTTTAATGCATAGCTTTTAGGATTTTTCAAATTATGTGTTGTAAAGCGTCTTTGAGAATTATGAAAAGCGCTATAGAAATGTTATGTATTATTATTTATGTATATATATAGGTATATGTATATGGTTCTCTGAAATAAGTTTTTTCGTGAAATTACAGGTTAGGGCACTTATAAATTTGATAGCTTCAGCCTTGACCCTTTCGGTCAGCCACTTTCTTCTTTTGTTGAATTTAGATTTTTGTATATTTTGCTGATCAAAATAAACTAAACTAAACTAAAAACTAAACTAAACTAAGAACAACACAAATACAGAAAGTAACATTTCCTCAACATAGTCGAACTACAAAAGTACCACAATAAGAGCTATTCAAGTGCCACTGAAGTGCTAATCTGTGTTTTAATCCAGATATAGTTGGAAAAGATGTGTTTTTAGTCTCCGGCGGAAGATGTAGAGACTTTCTGCTGTCCTGATGTCAGCGGGGAACTCGTTCCACCAATCAGGAGCCAGGACAGCAAACAGTTTGGATTTCAAGTGATTAGCTGGAAGTGCAGGAGCTTACCTTCACCACGGTGACCATGCCGTCGTTGGTTACCGGGTCGGTGCGGATGGTGAAGTGGCCCGACGGGTCCCCGCTGATGATCCTGTAGATGGCGTTCCAGTTGGGCGAGTGCGGCTGGTCGGCATCTATCACCGTGAGATTCGCCACCGCCAGATCCACCCGGTTCTCTGGCACCTCGCCGGAAAACTGTGAAGAAAGTACAAGAGAATGATATCGGGTGGACTTCACCGGGCCTGTTGCTGAGGGCCGTTGGGATGGAACGTGGAAATCTCTCCTTTCAGGTTTTCAGGTACAGTAAGTTTTATGATTATTACCTTCGCAGTGAAAATGCGGAAGGTTATGTTTTGTTCGCCGTGTATTTATTTATTTATTTGTATGCGTGTTACTCGCACACTCAAAGAAATGACTCATTGGATGAACTCAATTAAATTGTTGGCAGGTTTTCCATCCAATAATTATATGCAACTCCAACACAAATTTAGCACATCAGTGCAATACAATGTAATTAAGTTAGTCCAACTCATTTGTATCAAATACATCTAAAATAAAATAACGATATTCATTAAATTAAATTAATTTGTGTTGTCCAACTCAAAATATAAACTAACTAACTAACTAAGAAAATATGCAAACTCCACACAGAAGGAAAGCCCCGACTGGGAATTGAACCCACAGACCTCTGGCTTTGAGGCGACAGTGCTAGCCACTACACCACCATACAGCCCTGAAAGTGTCTTCACCTTGTAAACAACTGATTTTCAGCTGGCGCATGCGCAAAGGGTAGTCCTCAATGAAACACATTTATATTGAGTTGATACGCACACCATCTAACCTAAATAAATCTAATAAACGAAAGAATTCATACATTTTGTGTTCCACTCATTAAATATAAATATCTATTTTTGTAATTGATTTATTTAAATGTATCAAACAATATTTAAATGTGTCACCTCGAAGAAGGGCTTGAATCGTTTTTGTGAGTGTAACCTAAATAAATCTAAGAAATGAAAGTATTCATACATTTTGTGTTACACCCATAAAAAATATCTTCGTTTTGTAATTGATTTATTTAAATGTATCAAAACAATATTTAAATGTGTCACCTCTAAGAAGGGCTTGAATCGTTTTTTTGAGTGTAGCGCGGTCAATTTTTATCCAATTGGCATGCAACTAATGCCAACATGTTCATAATTCAATGCCCAATCTTGTGATATGCGAAGGTATGCGCTCTACCGAGTGCCCATTCTAGTTACATATATTTTTTGCACAGCTGAGTAGTAAACAAGCATTAAACACCAATAATAAGCACATGCACACGAGGGCGTTGTTCCACTTTCAGTGTTTGCTGCTTTTTACCCAATGCCCAATTTGGTTTTTTTGACGAGCAATAATATTTCGATCCTCTTGAAAGCCGACGTGACAAAGGACGAGAGAATTGCTGAACAGAAAGGAGCTGGCGGCGGGAGGGAGGGTTAGAACATCTGTTGGAGTGTGTACGAGTGGCTTTTGCTTGTTCCCCGTTGCCGCGCGAACACATGTGCTTTGTCCCGATAAGCCTGATGGGAAGTGAGCCGCTGTCTGTCACATGTCTGTTACGGAGGGGATTGATCAAAGCTGCACCGGCTCAGGGGGATGAAGCCCACAAAGACCAAACCAACAACAGCAACGACTGCACCGGTATATCAAAAATGAAATTGACGGGGAAAAAAAACAGTATTTCGCCCACGGCGCCAACACAAAACCCCTTTTCGGCTCTCGACCAATCACACGGGGGTCAGAAGGTGAGCGCGTTGGCGAAGGCATCGCACCACCGTCGCCGCGTCAATAAACGGGGTAGCGGGCGCGGAAGAGCCGCTGAGCCGCTTACGCGAGTGTCGGATATCAAAGAGCAAAAGCCCCCAGACCAAACACTCCGACAGACCATAATACCCTGCCTGGCAATACCCGCGCATCACCGGATTAGGGGGCCGCGTCAGGAGAGCCGTTCGGAGACTCGATGGCATTCTTAAGACACGTCCGGGTGGCCGTGACGCGCTGCCTGCGTTGGATAAGCAGGACGCCGCGCGTTAAGAGGCGGCGGTCTATTACCGCCGTTTGCTTTTTTTTCGGGGACTCCTCGATTGCCAATTCAATGGAAAACACGCATCTTCAGAGACGGCTCTCGAGCTCCTGAGGGCCCTCGAGCATCTTCCCTCTCGGCAGCGGCAGGAGTGAACCAGATGGGACGGGGAGAGACTTCGGAGGGTCAACCAAGAAGCTCTCATTCTCACGATTAGTAGCTCTTCAGAAAAGTGGGCGGAGCTACAAGCGTCCAGAGCAACCGGTTATAATAGTCACTTTTATTTTTTTCCCTGTGGGAAAATGTCACGAGGCACGGCAGCTTTTTAAAAAAAAATTCCCCCGAAAGGTCAGTACAACCGCCAAGCAAATGAATGTTCAGACATTTCACTTCAAGTAACGGTGGAAGCTACACGCCTGAGGAACTCGCGACGTTAGATCGCGACGTTGTTTTTGTCGTCGTCTCGGAGCCGGCCGTCCTCTACTCGGTTGCATTAAGCGGTCGCTCTATTTTCTCGAAGACTCCATCTTTTTTTATCTGAGTGAGAACGCCGATGCTTCGACGTCCGGTGGCGTCGGCGTCGGATTGCGATTCAAACGTGAGCGATCCTTTTTGAACGGAGAGCATTTCAATCCGTCACGGATAAAAAAATAATTAAAAAAACTGGGGTGGGGAGGGGGGAGGACTTGTTGTGACACGAGGGTTGACGTATGACTGCGGCGTCTTTCAGCAGAGACTTTTCCTCTGATCAGGTAAAGTTTCTTGTCCCCAGGTGGGTGGGGGGGGACCACACACACACACACACTCTTTGATTGTGATTGGCTCAGAGTGCCAGCACTTGACAAAACACCCCTTGCCAACACTCTCACCCTTCTGTCATTATTTTGGCAGCGGGCAAAAGGCTGACAGAGGCAGGGGGGAGGTGAGAAGAGAGAGAGAGAGAGAGAGAGAGAGAGGAGTAACAGGGACCTTCATCATGGGGACATTGTGAAGAGGATACCCGCCCCCCCCCCCGGACGCCTTCACAAGCAAAAACACGAGACGGGTGACATTTTTTTCCCATGTCATCTCCTCAATCCGCATCCCAGAAACACAAAGCAAGTGGCAAAAAAAATAGGGCGGCCTCTGATCGGCGCGATGAAATATTAGTCCTCGACATTAAAAGACAAATTCCCCCCCAAAACGTTATATTTCCGGGACACGTTGAAAAGATCTATGGGGTTTATTGCCAACGCTAAATATGTGCATAATGGTCTGCATTCTCAACAAAATGGCTTCTATGTTACCCCCGCCGCTAAAATCGGGTGATTGATGAAGGGCGTGGGTGGAGGTGCTCCGCTCGTCGCGGCTCCAAAAAAAAAAAACCTCCGCTAAAGTCCATCATCAATATCCATGATCGTATTAACTCCGCTGCTTCGGCGATGATGGAAATGCACTTAAACATGGCGGAGGCGCAGTTAGAGAATATCAATCCGTTGCTCGCCACGATTATCAATACGCCACCGTGAGCGGAGCGTCTTAAATCAGAGGGCGGGATGCCGAGTCAGGAAGGAGCCTTTGATTTACGAGGGGGCGTGTCCGTGCTTCATCACCGAGGAAAACTGCTCCCGCGACCAAATAATCCCTCATTCCTTCTCCTCGCCCCGTCGTTCCCTCAGAACTCTCCTTCCCTCTTTCTTCTCCCCTCTGCTTTGACCCTTTTCTTTTCAGGACCTTTAAACCAAATTTCCATGACCAAATATTTTGTGTAATCTCGGTGAATACTTATAAAAATGGGAACATTTAGTATTTAAACTAATAATAAGTACTTTTCCCACATGAAGCCACGTATGGTTGAATCTACACTTCCCTGGTTTAGTGGATTAACCCGACCGCCTCCCTAAAACGCTGTTGCTATGGCCACCAAACTTTTCAGCTATGGTTTGTTCACCCGTATGAGAGCGTATGCCAGTTTATATTTTAAGCGTCTTTATTTTAAGCACATTAATTATTCAATATAACACATTTCCATGACATTTTATTTTTTTCAAGGTCTTTTCCAAGCCTGGAAATAACTAAATAAATAAAATAATAAAATAAATAAATAAAATAATAAAATGAATAATATAAAATAAATAAAATAAATAAAATAAATGAAATAAATAAATAAAATAAATAAAATAAATAAAATAAAATAAATAAAATAAAATAAATAAATAAATAAAATAATAAATAGTCATGGACTTTTCCAGGTTTTCCATGTATGAACCCTGTGAGATTGAGTAAAAAAGTCAACTTCTCAGTAACTTCGTAGAAATGTCTCCGCTGCACTCGTGATGACGATGATGACTTTTAACTTTGACCTCGCTCTCAATAATCACCTTTCCGTGATGCAATCATCATTTTAAATATCGCCATTGTGACAACAATCATTATCGTTTTGCGGGCTCCAGTTCTCTTGCTGATGGAAGTCAATGGGTATGGATTAGTACGTGTGTGTGTGCAGCCATCCTCACGCTTCTATAACCCTCCTTCACCGTCCTTGTGTAAATCCTCCTTTGTAATGACATAACGGCATTGTTTCCTTTCTCCTTTCCTCATCCCTCCCTCCCTTTTCCTTTCCAGCTCTCCTTCCATCTCTCTCTTCATGGAAGTCTTTCCTCTCTTGAGCCCCCCCCCACCCTATTTCTACACACTACTCATTTCTCCACCCTCTTCTCTGAACCCCCCCAGACCCTCATCATCATCCTCCTCTAAACAATGGAGGCCCTCATCCCGACTCCCTCGTGTGCAGCGACTCACGGTTCTGGAGGTCAGCATGGGAGGGTTGTCGTTGATGTCCGTGACAGTGATGATGGCGGTGGCCGTGTTGGAAAGGCCGAAGTTCAGGTTGCCCTCCATGTCCGTGGCCTGCACGATGATGGTGTACTGGGACACTTTCTGTGGAAAGAAAAACAACAAGTGTGCAGTTATCCGTCTGAAGAAAGAAAAGAAGAAGCTTTCTCTTCCTTTTCGTCTTAAGCAACATCCACGCAGTGCGGGTCCCAGAGGAGCGCTCTGCTCCATTGTAGCTGCCCCGCCGCGCTCTTATTTTGAAACTCAAGGGTGAAGTCTTTTCATCCGGGCTGAGTTGAAACCTCTGAGTTGAAACCTCCTCGACGGGATCGTATCACACACACACACACACACACACACACACTCACGTCTGAAGGCGGCAGAGTGAAGCCTCCCCCACGGGGAATGTCATCAAAGACGCCACTTATTCGGCGGCGCCGCTGACGGACAGATGTGAAGACAACGATCCGACCGACGGAGATTAATAGACTATCTGCGGAGCGATAATAGGAGGGGGGTCCCCGCCTGCTTCAAGAGATCCACTATTGTCCCTGTGCCCAAGAATGCTTCTCCAGCATGTATGAATGACTACCGACCGGTGGCCCTCACCTCGGTGGTCATGAAATGCTTTGAGAGGCTGATAAAGGACTACATCTGCGCCTTCCTCCCTTCCTCCATGGACCCGCTGCAGTTTGCTTATCGCCCAAACAGATCCACGGATGATGCTGTCTCCCAGGTACTGCACACCACACTCTCTCATCTGGACAGCCAGAGGGGGCTATGTGAGACTGCTGTTCATTGATTATAGTTCAGCTTTCAACACCATAGTCCCCTCCAGACTGGCCGGCAAGCTGATTGAGCTGGGACTGAACACCCCCTGTGTGCTTGGATCCTGGACTTCCTGACCGCCAGGCCACAGGTGGTCAGGGTGGGCAGACACACCTCCAAATCCTCACCCTGAACACAGGATCCCCCAGGGTTGCGTCCTCAGCCCCTACTGTACTCCCTGTACACACATGACTGTGTGGCCAGGTTCAGCTCAACACCATCATCAAGTTTGCGGATGACACAGTGGTGGTGGGCCTGATCTCCGACAACGACGAGAAGGCCTACCTGGAGGAAGTTGCTGATCTGTCACTCTGGTGCCAGGACAACAGCCTCATCATGAATGTCACCAAAACTAAGGAGCTGATTGTGGACTTTAGGAGGGTACAACAACAGACGACGTACTCACCACTGGGGATTAACGGGACTACTGTGGAGAGGGTGAGCGGGTATAAATACCTGGGAGTCCACATCACCGAGGATCTGACATGGTCAACAAACACAGACACTCTGGTGAGAAAGGCAAGGCAGCGCCTCTACCACCTCAGGCAGCTGAGGAAATTTAAAGTTTCCCAGAGGATCCTTCAGTCCTTCTACTCTGGAGCTGTAGAGGCGTCCTGACAGGAAGCATCACAGCCTGGTTTGGCAACTGCTCCGCTCAGGACAGGAAGGCTCTGCAGAGAGTAGTGCGTTCGGCTGAACGCACTATTGAACCACACTCCCACCCTGCAGGACTTGTACACCAGGAGGTGCAGAACCAGAGCCGGCAGGATCATGAAGGATCCTCACCACCCCAACAACAGACTGTTTCAGCTGCTGCGGTCAGGCAGGCGCCTCCGTAGTCACGCTGCAAGAACAGAGAGACTGAGACGGAGTTTCTTTCCTCAGGCCATCAGGATTGTGAACTCCGACCTCACCAGGACCCCCACATAGACCCACACAACTGCCCCTCTTAGGCACACACACACACACACACACACACACACACTTACTGTAAATATTGTGTTGTTTTTTATTGTAAATAGTGTGTACTTGTTGCCCTTGCACATTCCTGCTGAGCATTGCCACTTTCATTTCACTGCACACCCTGTGTGTGTATGTGACAAATAAAACATCTTGAATCTTGAATCTTGGGATGATAAACGCCATTCCTTCCCTTTTTTGAAGTGACACAAGTGTCACTTCACGAGGAGCTGAGCTTCTCTTACGCACTCGGCAGCGTCCCGTCTCTTCTTCTTCTGTCCCGCGGTGCTCCTAATGGGGGTGGGGGGATGGAGCCCGGGAGCCGGCTGTCTGGGGTAATGCGTCTCCTCGCTGCTGAGATTCCCAATTACATTCCCAGTGTCTCCCTCACCTGCTAATTACCGAGTAAATATCCCAATTAGGCCGAGACGCCGCATCAGGCGGATTAGACAGCTCCTCTCGGTTCCTCTCATCTCGATGCTGAACTCCAACCTTGTACACACACTCTCATTAACACACACACACACACACACACACACACGCGCACACACACACCTCTCTTTCTCCATTTATTGTTCAGCGCTTGGCTGACTGTCCCATCAGCCAGTGTACGGCATGTACACACAACACTCTCACTAATTAGACAAGGGAGTAATTATGTAGAGCTGCTCTGAACCTCTCAGCATTGCAACGCCGCAGCATGCGCGCAGCTTCCTCCTCCTCCTCCTCCTCTTTCTCCTCCTCCTCCGGAGGAGCGAGGTCCGCTGCCGTCAACCAGCCCTTATAAGGCCGCTGCGGACCAGCGGATGAAACCTTTAGAAGAGAATCGGTGTGGGAGTTGATAAAGGAAGGGAAAGAAAACCGTTCAAAAGTGAAGAACAGAGGAGAGGATGAGAGACGGCAGGGGATGCAGCCAATGCGCAAGGGAGCAGCACTACCAAAAATAGACGCTTATGTGTGTGTGTGTGTGTGTGTGTGTGTGTTCGCCCAGCCCAAGAAGGGAGAGGAAGAAAGTTTCAAAGTTTCAAAGGGGCCTAAGTGCTGACTTTAAGTGGACCAGGGAAGCGCCGCAGTGTGCTGTGCAGCATCCTTTTGTGGAGTTTATGTACAATACATAGAGCTTCTTTTCTTCTTCTGCATGGTTTGACACTTTTTTATCTGCTGCATAAGAACAATTAACCTGCAGGAAAACAGAAGCACGCATCTGTGTGCGAGAGAAACGGTGTTTAACCCTCCTGTTACCTTAGGGACAATTTGACCCCATTCAATGTTTAATGTCGGTGTTCTTTGGGGTCAATTTGACCCCAGGCTGTTTTTCACTGTGTCAAACATATAAGAAATATCAACTTTTTTATATATTTAAAGGGCTATTTAGGTAGTCAACAAACAAACAAACATAAAGTACCTCACACTTAAACTTGGGAAAGAATATTAATTCTAATAATTTTCTGGAGGTTTTAATTGCTGGGGTGCAAATTGACCCCGAGGGTAAAATATGTCAGTAAATATGAAGGTAACAGGAGGGTTAAACATTGAATGGGGTCAAATTGACCCTAAGGCAACAGGAGGGTTCAGTGTGCGCCCATGATGGGATTCATAAATATACAATTCAATTCAATTCAATTCAGTTTATTTGTATACAAATGTGTGTGAGAGATGGATGCATGCACATGCATTTAATTATTAATACGCTCTTGTCAATGAGAGGGACGGCGTGGCTGGCCCTCACTTCTTCATAGGGCCGTTTAAACTCCACCCACAGAATGACCATGTGTAAATCAAAGTACAATAAAGTTATGATGCATTTAAGTAAATGGGGGCGAAAATATATCCAAATACACTCCAGGAGTGTAATCCGAGTGTCATTGATCCAGTCGGAGGCTCACTGCTTCCCAAACACGTGCATCTTCGCTCAATCAATCACGATTACAAATATTTGGAACACACATTTAGTTAAATTCATCAAAACCAGATTTCTCTTCAAAACTTCCAGGGGGGAGTAATTGATATACAAATGGTCGTATGGATGTTGAAGTATTCCTTTTAGTTTTTTTAAAGGTGGTTTAAAGTTAGAATACGGTTTGGGTTGAGATTTGCTTGTGGGTGGGGGGGTGGGGGGGGGGCAGCATGTGGTTGTGATGGATTGACGGTTCTCTTCCACTTTGTTCCCGTCCCATTCACACCGTGCGTATGTTATCCGGATGATGTCACACGACCGTGGACGTCTGCGTCCGCATCTCGTGTTCAGAAACCTTGTTTTCATTCACCCCGCATTGCGCTCGCGGACCTGCACGCCGAACACGGACTCATTGTTCATGTGCCAGGGTGAAAGATAAACGGACTGGCCTTAAACATCGCTTATCTACCTTCACAATGGGCCCAAACACACACACACACACACACACACACACACACACACACACACACACACACACACACACACACAGTCAAGGGCTCTGGATGAATGACATCTGAATGGGGGGTCCCCACAAGTGCAGTGGTACGAACGTGCCCGTGTGTGTGTGTGTGTGTGTGTGTGTGTGTGTGTGTGTGTGTGTGTGTGTGTGTTATCGTGGATCCGAGTTATGCTCCGACATTAGGGGTGACTGGCTGGATAAGCAGCCGACAGACTAGAGTAAAAAAAGACAGGGACTAACGAGGGAATGGGCAACAGGTGAGATGGGCATGAGGACCAGGTGAAGGTAATGAGGGACTAACGAGGGAGTGATCAGAGGCAGGTGAGGGGAGTTGGACTGACGAGATGGGAAGCAGGATCTGGAATGACAGGATAGTTAGTGACCGGATGAAAACAACTAATACAAAAAGGAAGGTGTGGAGCCAAACTGTTCCAGTTACACACGGATCTCAAGCCGTGCTGTCGCACACCGCTAACACACACATGAACCCACGAATCCGTCTCCTCACACTGCGTGAAGACGGAGGACGCAATGGACCCCTCTCTCCCCCCCCCTCCATTGCCTGTGTTTTAGCGAGTGCAGACGTGATTATGTGGGGCTTCTGTGTTTGTCTGACAGGTGTCAAGGGCATTCCATCTCAGACATTTCCACTTTCTCTTTCCCGCACAAGCTCATACTGTACACACACACACCCACACACACACCCACACACACACAGCACAACACGAGCAGTCCACCGCAGCGTGATGTGTCGTTAATAGCTCTGTCACTGTTGGCGGGTCGGGAGGACGGGTGTGTCTCGGAGATGTCTTTGCCGAGTTGTCACCGACACGTCCGCGGCGCGAGGATAAACACATTTTGGATCTTGTCACAACTTTTATAGCTCCATAAACAAGGCGATCGCAGAAGAAGGCGATGCACTGTAACAAAAAAAGAAGATAAATGTGTGTGTGTGTGTGTGTGTGTGTGTCTGGTGACTTCACTTGCAAGTCACATCTCAGTGTCATCAGAGTAAACAATGCCGAGAGAGAGAGGACCAACCTCTCGATCGAGGCCGGGCGCCACGGTGACGATGTCCCCCGTCTCGCTGTTGATGGTGAACATGTTGGGGATGGGCGTGTGCGGCGTCTGGGACAGGATTCGATAGCGCACCATCCCGTTGGCCGTGGTGTTGTCGTCGCCGTCGAACGCCGACACGTGCATCACGTACGTTCCTGGCGGAGGGAGTCACATGTTTCGTCAACATAGAGTAGATATCCACGTCCAAAAAAGCAAAGAAATGTGTGTTTTTCTTGATTTTGGGGGGGGGCTTCTCTTCCGTCCGTATCGTCGAATTAAAATGAGTTATACACGGTTGTTTCCTCGGAATATACGGCTGGGTTTGCACCGCTGGTTTTTAGAAAGTGAAACAAAAGAGGGAGACGCCGCACAACGCTCCGTTCGCTCCGCCGCTTAATCAGCCGTCCCGCCGACAGATGTTAACGACGGATCCGGTATTGATAATAATCACGCCGATATTCGGGTTCACGTGTGAACATAAACGTGGATAATAAACCACCTGGATGTTTCCGCGGCAGTTTGTCAACACCTGCTGTAATGCGGATGGATCTCTACAGAATAATGCCGGCACACCTGTTCTGTGAATAATAAAGACGCAAATAATATACGGCCGGGCGCGGATATCGGCGCCATCGCAAAGATTTTTTTTTTCCCCGCAGGCTGCAAAATAACAAGTCGAGCATTTCTTCTCAATAGATTTTGATGACGGATATTATATTACATTTTTATTTATTCGTCAACCAGGGGGAAATTACTTGAAGCAGTAGCAAAAAAAAAAAGCTTTTTAAAATAAATATACAATACAATAAAATAGCTGGGCATATTACATTTAAGAATTTAAAAGAAATGAAAATGTGAAAAATAAAATGAAAGTGTATACGGTGTATCTGACAGCGTTTAAATGTTCAATTCGAGGAGGATTCAGCCTAGGGTGATTTATTGCGAATCACATTGTTCTGATACTGATTACTGAATAAAAATGATAAATGAGAAAAATAAAATAAAATGAAAGTGTATACGATGTATCTGACAGCGTTTTAAATGTTCAATTCGAGGAGGATTCAGCCTGGGGTGATTTATTGCGAATCACATTGTTCTGATACTGATTACTCGATAAAAATGCTAAATGCTAAATTGTCTAGAGATTTTAAACACGTCTACATCGAGTAGCTGAATGATAATCAATCCAACTACAACCACAAGTAAGCACAGACATCTAGTATTAGGCTGAGCATGTGAATGCACCACTTGTGTGCCTCCGAACACTCGTGTAAAACTCTGTGGGATCGCTGCCTGTCGCCCACAATCTCTCCATCTCTCTCTCTCTCTCCATCTCTCTCTCTCTCCATCTCTCTCGCTCCCTCTCTCTCTCCCGCAGCCGATTCTAATTGCCCGAGATAGTGATATCATGCCAGTGACAGCCCCTGTCCGAAGATATTTGTAACCGCAGCTCCCATTTCAAACTTCATTACATTTCAAAGCAATGTTTGTCAATGACTCGGCCACAGGGAGCACTCTGAAGGCCTCTCGGCGAGTCGGGGGGGGGGGGGGGGGGGGGAGAGCGGAGGGAGAGGAAGAGAGAGGAATAGAGGACGGACTCCATATTTGGTTTGATTCCAAGCGGAGTGACTCGCTGTCCTCCACCCGCTGCTTTTTTTTGTTTTTGTTGTTGTTGTAGAGATGGAGGGATAGAGGAGAAGGAGATGAAGTATCACAATGTGTCACGCGTCGCCGGGGTAATTTCATTAAGCTGCACTCTTAGGGGGTTTAATGTGGCCCCTTTGTACAGGGCGTCCTAAGCTGTGCCTGACAGGATTAGGTCTCCATAATGACTCTTTAATTTGCAAACTAATTCAAGTCTGTAATTGGTCTTCCATTGAAACCACTGGAGCTCTAAACTCTAAAACTCTCCCCTTTTTTAATGATTATTGTTCAGCTGAATGTCATGCATGCCACAGAGACTCGTGAAGCAAAACCGAGGGGAGGGGGGAGGGGGGGGGGGCAGAGAGCGAAATAAAACGGAAAGAAAGAAAAGAGGAAATGAGAACCTGAACGCCTCACTGTGATCACCTCTGGAGCCATGAAATCTGGCTCATCAGGTTCACGTTCACACACACACACACACACACACACACACACACACACACACACACACACACACACACACACACACACACACACACACACACACACACACACACACACACACACACACACACACACACACACACACACACACACACACACTGCCCAGGGAGCTCATCTCCCCACTCTTCCGTTCGGAGGTTAGACATATAAAATGACCCAGTGGCGCTACAGCGTGGTACATTTAATCCTCAATCTCCTCTGCGGCCCGAGCACCCTCTTTGGTTTATGGCCGCCGCTGCAGCCGGGCTCAGCGGGAAAGACGCCGTGGGAGACGGATTCTTCCTCCGGCTGATAAATCAAGGGCAATGGGAAATTCCCTGCAGAGATTCAGTGGTGTGGTCGTAGTTTTAACGACACCAATCGCTTCTGGTGGAGTAGTTTGCTCTTCTTCCATCCAGCTGTATCCAAACGAGCCTCCCCCCTTCACACAATGTACATACTGTACTTCTGGTTTCGTCCAGCCATCCATCCATCGCTCTATCCATCCATACTTCCATCCATCCATCGCTCTATCCAGCCGTACTTCCATCCATCCGTACTTCCATCCATCCGACCATCGCTCTATCCATCCATCGCTCTATCCATCCGTACATCCATCCATCGATCTATCCCTCAGTCCGTCCATCCATCCATCAATCGATCCATCTATCCATTCATCCATCCGTCCATCCATCCATACGTCCGTCAATCCATCCATCCATCTATCCGTCAGTCGGTCCATCCATCCTTCCATACAATCAGTCCATCCATCTATCCATCCATCCATCTAGCCATCCATCCAGCCATCTATCCGTCAGTCCGTCCATCCATCCATCCTTCCATCTATCCATCTATCTATTCATCCATCAGTCCATCCATATGTCCGTCCATTCATAGATCCATCCATCTATCCATCCATCCATCTATCTGTCCATTCATCCATCCATCTATCTATCCATCCATCTGTCCGTCCATTCATAGATCCATCCATCCATCTATCCATCCATCCATCCGTCCACCCATCTATCCGTCTATCCATCTATTCAGCTATCCGTCTATCCATCCATCCGTCTATCCATCCATCCATCCGTCCATCCGTCCATCCACCATCACCTGGTTTGGAGCCTTCGTCCACGGAGCCGTTGTAGACCTGGTTTCTGAACTCGGGTCTGTTGTCGTTCATGTCGATGACGAAGATGAAGAGGTCGATGGGGTTCTCCACCTGGTTCCCGTTCATGTCCACGGCGTGGGCTCGCAGCTGGAGAGCAAAAGAACACACACCAGAAATGAGGTTACATCATCACCACGACGGAAGCAGGGAGCGACGAACCGATAAATAATGCATGATGAGTGTGCGGTATTGTTTTTTTATGGAGAAAATGATTTAGGGGGTAAACATTTAGGGTTTGATGGATGAATAAAGTGAATCCTCACGGAAGGAACAAGAGCCTCTCCGCCTCACAGCGTTTATTCACTCTGAGGATGTGGGCCCGCCTGTGTTTTCACATCCTATTTCCTTTGTCTACAGCTTTAGTGTTATTTAACTAGTTATATGTGTGGTTAGTGGGTAGAGATGTAAATACGTATTTTCATAGATGTTGGCGCGCTTGAACATCCCGTCTTCATTCCAGGTGACTTGTGTAGTCTCATAGAACCTCTCAAGCCAAACAGAAGAAGAAGAAGAAGAAGAAGAAGAAGAAGAAGAAAACAACCCTCACATCTGCACTGTTTTCTGAATTTCAACACTGCTCTTGAATGATAAAATCTGCATTTAAAAAAAATCCGTATACAGTTTCAAAAGTTTCAAACATATCTCCGAAAAACAACACGAGGAGGGTTCGGGTCAGAAGGGGCACTCTGGATGATTTTCAGGCAGAGAAATTGCCTTTGCGATCGTGCGCTTACTCTTCGGACTTTTTATCTCATTTAAACTTCTGTCCCTGGAATTTTTTTATCTCACAGTAAAATAAAACAACAAGAAATATATTATTTTATTGGAAGTGGGCTCGCTTGCAAAAAGCCAAGCGTCTGTTTCAGGATCTCCGCTGTTGGATGCCGGTCCAACGTCCTGTCGGGTTTCGTTTAGAGAGAGTTCTGAAGCGTCTTGGCTTCCCTCTGAAGCCACGGACAGATCAATGGATTCACCGACGAGGATTCCTTCCAAAAGTTCGGACACGCCGTTAATATACCGCAAATCGATACGTTGCTGTAAAAATGTGTCTTGACTGCTTTTCCTCTCCTGTGAAGTCCGGGGCGGGGGAGAAAATAACTGAATTATCAGAGAAATGTCGGGTTTAAATACTTGTGTTTTTTGTATTTTCACTCCACACTTGAAGGTAAAAAAAACAGACTTAAAAAAGGCACTTCAAAAATGAACTCGCACCGTTCTCACGGAAGCCGTTTTGATTCACTTCACCTTTCCCGGGAATGTTTATATCCCTGAACATGACTTATTCAGGGATATATCCTGTCAGCTGAAGGCACCGGGGATGTTTAGTTTATATTAAACAGGGGTGAGGGGGGGGGGATACAATCTACATCCAGCGTATAGCTGGTAAATGTGTATTCAGTTAAATTACTAGCAATCAATTTCAGGCCCTTGCACCATATTTGATGTTTACGGATATTCATCTAAAAGGGAAAAAGCGAGCGGATTTGGAAGCGGCTGGGGGAGGGAAAAAAAAGAAAGAAAAGAAAACATGTTGGAAACGGATTGAAGACGAAAAAGAAGGAGAAATTGCAACAGGAATCATTTTTGTTTGGAGAATGGAGGGAATGGTACTCTTTGCATCGGAACATGCCTGATGTGAAGGAACTGCTACCTGACCCCCCCCCCCCCCCCCCCCCCATCCTGCCAGAGCGTGAGAGAGCCACATGAGTGAAAATTGCCTCCGGGCTTGTTGTGGCAGAAAAAGATAGAATAAATAGCAGCGAATCCGTCTCCTCAGAGGGGCGAAGGTCCTCTCCACTGCTGCCAATCCGGCCCCCTGACACTCACTCCGCACCTCCACCGACACCTCGTCTCCTCAAGGTCAATTTCGACTTTACTTTTTTCCATTGCATCGCCGGACCTGTCCTGCATCCCAATTATCCGCACGCTGCCATTGCATCTTGCATCTTGCATCGTGCATCTCGCGGTGCCGAAAGAGCCTCGGACCCACCCCCTCATTCAATAAACAGCAAGAGTCGGAGATAACCGGCGCGTTTAACGAAAGAAAAATGAAATTCCGGGTCGTTTTTTAAGCTATTATCTTGAAAGGCAGGGAGGGGGCAGCGCTCCGCTTTTGGCAAAGCGTCCCGATGGAGATAACAAAAAACTCAGAAGCTCCTTAGGTTATTTTTCCTCACAAGAATGTGTTTTGTTTCGCGGCCGGCGCTTTCGAGTTTTTTTTTCTTCTCGACTGCTTTTTTTTCTCGAAAAATATGAAAAAGAACTGGGCCGCGACTTTGTTTTTCCGTCCTTTGCGTGAAATACGAAGTGAACATGAGTGTAGCAGGTTCCATGCCGCTACCCGTGGGTTTCCCCCACCAGCACCAAGGATTCGCCAGGCACACAGAGGTTTTGTCTGAAGACATCTTTTATTTGGCAAAACACCGCACACCGAGCAGACCGCCAAACATACGCGGCTGCTCCCTTTTCCTCTCCCTCCAGCTCTGCTGCCCTTTTATACAAGCGGCTGCTGACTGATTGCCAATCAGTCAGAGCAGCTGACTGATTGTCAACCAGCCAGCAGCCGAGGCCAGATTGGGGACAGCTGCCACATATCCCCACCACCCGATTTAGGCCGGGGCTCCATCCGGCCTAACCTACTCCCCCCTCCCCCCCCCATGAGAGCTTGGGCGGAGGAGGGGACTCTGGGGGCCCGGGCTCGGGATGTGGGGGCTCTGGGGGACCGGGCTCGGGACGTGGGGGCTCTGGGATCCGGGACGGGGAGCTGAAGCCCGCCGGGCCGGGGAACGGGGAGCCGGGACCGGCCGGGACTCGGGACGTGGGGACTCTGGGGGACCGGGACGGGGGAACGGGGAGCTGAAGCCCGCCGAGATGGGGACGGGCCCCGGGGATCAGGGGTCGGTAGCGGCGTCGGGTGCCGGGGACCATGGGTCGTCGGCAGCGCCGCCGGGTCCTGGGGCTCGGGGGTCGGCAGCTCCGACGTGTCCTGGACCTCGGCAGCTCCGACGGCTCGGAGGTCGGCCGCTCCGACGGGTCCTGGACTTCGGAGGTCGGCAGCTCCGACGGGTCCTGGGGCTCGGAGGTCGGCCGCTCCGACGGGTCCGGGACCTCGGAGGTCGGCAGCTCCGACGGGTCCTGGGGCTCGGAGGTCGGCAGCTCCGACGGGTCCTGGGGCTCGGAGGTCGGCAGCTCCGACGGGTCCTGGGGCTCGGCGGTCGGCAGCTCCGACGGGTCCTGGGTCTCGGGGTTCGGCAGCTCCGACGGCTCCTGGGCCTCGGAGGTCGGCAGCTCCGACGGCTCCTGGGCCTCGGAGGTCGGCAGCTCCGACGCGTGCTGGGTCTCGGGGTTCGGCCACAGAGCCGGCGGGTCCAGGAAGGCCTTGAGGAACCGGCGGTTCTCCTCCGCCTGTGCCCGCCCCATCTCCTCAATTCTGGCCAGCATTTGGCCCAAGCTGTCCATCAGCTCCACCTCCGGATCTGGCCGCATCCTTTCCAGGCGCTGGGTTCCAGGGGGCCCCACGTTGGGCTCCAGTGTAGCAGGTTCCATGCCGCTACCCGTGGGTTTCCCCCACCAGCACCAAGGATTCGCCAGGCACTCAGAGGTTTTGTCTGAAGACATCTTTTATTTGGCAAAACACCCCACACCGAGCAGACCGCCAAACATACGCGTCTGCTCCCTTTTCCTCTCCCTCCAGCTCTGCTGCCCTTTTATACAAGCGGCTGCTGACTGATTGCCAATCAGTCAGAGCAGCTGACTGATTGTCAACCAGCCAGCAGCCGAGGCCAGATTGGGGACAGCTGCCACAAAGAGAAAAGAGTCAAATTCTACCTCAGAATGACGTCGCCTAGTCAACAACATCTCTCCGGAGTTATTGGATGGAAGACGTTCGTGTTTCATACAACGTATGGTTTAATTGCTCTCCTCTTGCCCGGACGGCTAAACCTTTAATTTGAAAGTGCAGCACCTTCCTGCATCTTTAATTAAGTTGCCTCATCTGGCTTCTCCCTGAAATTTGTATTCGCCACCATCCGACGCTTTTCCTCCCACAACAAACACGGAGTTTAAGTTAAGCAGCCTTCAGCAACCCTTCGCTCCTCGGAACAAATCACCTCATTGATTGGAGTTCCTCCCGGGGTATAAATCTGCTCTGCTCCCGCTAAAAAGGGTCGTGCTTTCCCAGCTCGGCCAAGATAGTAAGTGAACGCCGAGGATAGCGCCGGGACAAAGAAAAGCAGAGAGGGAAAGCGATGGAATCAGATCGGTTTGCTTGAAAAGCCGTCTCTTTGTTTTCTTGTTTAAAGGTTAGGTCATTAGCACGGATGTTCCAGTCGTGGGCGGATCTGACTCCTAATGAGGTCGCATCAAGACAAGGTGACTTGTGTCCGACCAGCGGCGCCTGGACGAGACGAGTGTTGCGCAGGTTGAAACACCGAACAATACACGGTGTGTTCAACGGTACGACTTTTGAGTTGTATTGTGACCTTCGGGAAGAAGGAGGCTCGTCTTTCGGTTGTTACGCCATCCCTCCGACTGCGCCCCTCTACTGGGTGGCTGTAGAAAATATAGAAGGTCAGATAAGAAGATGCATATCTAAACACTTCAGGGGGTTATTCGTACTTGCCTCTGAGAGAATAGATGAAAAGCTAGATACGACTCTCAAGAGTGTGGCCTCAATTTGAAGATCTTGTTAGCTTAGCTTAGCATCAGGAACTCGCCCCTTTCCACAGGTTAAAAAACTAAATTTTGCTCATTTATTTTGGTGGTTTCTTAAATCTTTAATCTCGACTTCCTGCCAATGCATCGTAACTCGTCCCCTGAGAGTGTATCGCAGCATCTTGTGTTCACATCTCACTCAGAAGCCATTTCTGCTCTCTAACCGTCGCTGTCACGGCACAGCGGGTTTAAAGTAATACAAAAGTAATGTAGCTTAATGAGTAACTCACACATTCTTGGACTCGTGCTTCGCACACAACGCCCGACGCACCTCTGAGTGAAAATTATGCAAACTACATCATCCACTTCATCACCACGCTGGTATTTATTTGTTCCTCACAGCGACCGGCAAACAAACACAAACACTCTCTGCGTCGCGGTGTGTTTACTGCCCGTGGAACACAACTCTTTATTAATGTAATAATATTGTGATGTCGCGTTTAAGAAAACTAAATTATTTACACAATTAATTTCTCAAGCCGATTATTTTTTCTCTCCCTTCCCCACAATATATTATTTTGAGAAAGCATAATAAATTGAGACATTATATTAAAAAAATTAATAAATATTCATGTACTAAACATCAATTAAACTTTGTTTTCCTTTTTTCTTTTACAACTAATCGATTGATTTAAAAGATCTCTTCGACCGAGTTTCTCAACAAAAAAAACCACTTGGAAATAAATCATTCAGGATGGAAAAAACATCAAACGTATCAACTAAATAAATCCATTGATCAGATGTAAATTATTCACGCTGGAGGGCCTTTTTATAACGTAGAGCTACACTGATTCTCATTTAGACCGACGTGTGTGTTAAAGGGTTTTAACTGGCCGTATAATAATGTGTTCTGGGATTTCATTTCAAAGGTCATGGCTGTCCTGTGTGTGTGTGTGTGTGTGTGTGTGTATGTGTGTGTGCGAGAGAGGGAGAGAGAGAGAGAGAGAGACACCCACATGGTAAGAAGAGCGATGTTCTCGATCGAGAGGTTTGGTGACGAACATCTTCCCGACCACGGGGTCGATGTTGAACACCTCGTTGGGCGGTTGATCCGCTCCCACCCCGGTGATGCTGTATCTGATCGAGATGTCCTTGTCCTGGTCGGAGCGAATCTGCATCACAACAAAACAAAGAGGGAACAGTCAGTCGATCAATCCGACAGTCGATCGATCGTGTGTCTCGCACCGCGTTTCGCTAAACTCAAACGACCTGCACCCGTCGGTGCAATACCCGCCGCGGAGCTGCTGTGAATATACGAGGATGAGTTTGTGGTATACAGCCCTGAAGTTTAATCATTTTGTCTTTACACTACCTCGGACATCTGATATTGCATATTATTCACTGAAAACATAAACAGGCACACACACACACACACATATTCATCACAGTTTGGCATTTCTAGCTCCCACATGCCCAGGGATTCTATCAGTGCGGCCCTGTATGCATTCAGTCTGGCAGGATTGGAGCGCCTCGAGGAGAAATTTGAATGTAATATTTGCGAGAGGGAGAAATGAAATCAACATACATTTACAGTTAAAACGACAGCCAGGTAGGGGATTTATTGAGATTTGCCGGCGACAATATGCCGGGGAATACAGAGAGGTTTGCGAAAAAAAGAAGAAAAAAAGTCAATTAGATTAGGGCAGTGGTTCTCAAACTTTTTCTGTCGCGCCTCACGAAGAAAGATGTCCATGACTCCTAATATTTTGCAATCACTTTGAATTAAACCAGATTGCTCCATCAGACAAAAAACTAATATGTTTTCAATCACTTTATTAGAATACAAATATAGTTCTATCTGTGCAAAAAATAACACTGTTTTGTCAAAAAAAGAACAATTTTTGGGCAAAAAAATAAAAAAATGTGGCAAAAAATAACTACATTTTGCCAAAAGATTACTTATTTTGGCTGCAATTAACCTGTTTTGCATTGAATACATTTTAAAAGATAATGACAATGAAGTGCAACCTGTAAAAAACGAAGACAAAACAAGCAAAAATATTTGGCAATTATGAGTTTTGATGAGTTTCACACTGCACATCTTTTCAAAACAACAGTGTGCAACCTTTGCAAAACAAAACTATCGTGCAGATATGAGTGATTCATCACGTTTTGTCATTATTATACGCTGCAATGAGCTTTCCTCTACACCTCGGGGTCGCAGGCTTGATACGGCCACTCTCAATTAATGCTCAATGTTGAGCTCTTATTTTGAAGGGCAACAGCAGATCGCCAAGAATCTCGGCCCTCACGCACGCGCACCGCGTAACCTGTTAACGCCGTAACGTAAACATTTACACTAAAGTACAGACATTTCTCTCTTTATTTATAAATTACTTAATTTTATGTCAGTGTACTTTGTAATATGTGAATAAATAAAGGTCTTAAAATAAAAAAAAATGCATTTCCTCTCGCGCACCCACCTGTAATGCCTCGGCGGCCCACTAGAGGGCCGCGCGCCTCACAGTTTGAGAACCGCTGTGCTAGGGACTGAGGATGTAATTGATTGAGTGTCATTAAGGAAAGCAACAACAGGCCTCATGACAGTACACAAACACATGTTCAGGAAATGAAGAGGAATTATTGAATAATGGGAAACGGGATGTTCTTTGAAGAAATAGGGCTGCTTCCATTGGTTCAGCTTTACCTTCCAGATAGACGGCTACCAGGTGCATTAAGTGCACTGCTGGGCCTGTGATTTGGACTGAAGTGCTGTGTAATTGGGTCTCATTTGGAAGAGTTTTTCAATTTAGAGCCCAAATGCAGTCCGAAGCATCCCATCTCTGTCCATTAACCACATGACAACCCGCGAACATCAGCCGGTGTATCAAAATGACTCAATCATACACTTACTCCGGTGTGCGGAGTGCACACACACACACACACAGACACACACCGACACACACACAGGGGAATAGACTACTTTTTTCTTCTAATCAATGACTATTTCAGTGGAGTGTGCCAGAAGAACTTCCAACATTTTTCTCTCCATCTTTCACCACTCGAGAAACCAATTTAGCCACACTCTGGACACACTGGGGGATTTGGACACAACGCCGGAGCGACTAACAAGGCACGAGGAAAACGTCCGCAGAGTGTGAGACAGGTGTCATCTCGACTCGTCCTGCCGGGAGAGCCTGTCGCCTTCACCGACACCGCCATTATCCCTCATCTCCTTCTCCCTGACGTCATCGGCTGAGAGATCCGGTGGGGGGGGGGGAGGGGGGGGGCGTTTCCTCCCAAATGAAACACGTGTGATCAGTTATTACACACCTGCCCTGTGCAAGAATGCAATGTGTTTCTTCAGGGGGGAGGAGCCTGTCAGAAAGCTCTGACACACATCTCAGCGAATTAGTGCCGACACGCTACGATAATTAACGAGCCGCAGGCATCGTCTGCAATTAATTCAAAAGAACCCCCCCCATCAAACGCCGACAGACTAACAAACATCCAGCCGGCGGCTCGGTTCAGCCCCCGCCGTACAGCCCCATTACCCTCCTCTCTGGGCCGCGCAGAGAGACTGCAGCTCACTGACTCCATCCACCTCTCCTGTCGCATTAGAAAATACAAGCCGCTATTACGCAACCCCCTCCCCATCTCCCCTCGGCTTGTCTCTCCTTTACCTCTCTCTCTCCCCCCCCCCTCTCTCTCTCTCTCTCTTTGCTTCAGGTCTCCGTGGGGACAGAAGTCATGCATGAAAAATGAAATGACTTCAATACGTTGGCCTCGGCAGTGGCGTATAAATCCCCACCAGTTAGGAAGTGATAGCTCTCCATAATTCCAATAGGGTTTCCACCCCCCCCCCCTCCTGAATTTCCCACCCATGCATTTCCAAGCCACCCAGCTTTTTTTGGGGGGGGGGGGGGGGGGATTTGCAAATGCACAGAGCCATTCCAGACAATTAGCTCTCACCTCCCACAACCGTTATCGCAAACGCTTTAAAAAAAATTGTTCGGGGACGGTGCCACCGGACTTAACCTCCTCTGTTCCTCCCAAAACATTGGTGGGTGGTAACACGTGCACACACACACACACACACACACACACACACACATGTTCAAGCATGCATCAAGTTTTCTCTGGCTCGTGATTATTAATGCATGTTAGAAATGAAAAAGATCCCATGTCATGCTTCGGCATTAATGGATCCAATGATGGATGTTAACGAGCCGCTGCTGCTGCTGCTGCTGCCGCTGCTGCATATTATCCGTCTCCTCCTCTTTCCACAGAATCCCGTGACGGACGACATGTCATTAGAATAGTGAGCGGCTCTCGCTGTCGTTCTGCCACCTCAGCTTCAGAAAGAGAGGGAATGCTTTGAGACCAGCGCCGAGAGCCGCCGATAACCGCATTAGCACTTTCCCCCCCTTTAATTTCCTCAAATGGAAAGAGGGATATTTGTGTTCCTCCTGCTTCACAGCCATTGTGCACTATACCTCACACAATGACACTCACTACACAGACAATGTCTCTGATGGGGGACACATAACAAAGGGAATTCATTTTCGAGTCAATAATAACAATAGTACATAAATGTCTTTTTGTGTGAGTTTTTTCTTCTTCTGTTCCTTTAAATTGTCCTTTTATTGTCCTGCGTGTGTGTGTGTGTGTGTCCATCGAGTGAAAGTGGAGGAGAGATTGATGGTGAAAGAGAGAGAGAGAGGCACTCGTCTAAATGACCTATTTGTCGACGGATCAAAGCAATTCCCTTCATTACTGACAACTCGTCTGCTTCTTAAGGAGATCTTATCAGCGAGCTTAGCTCCCTTCTGCCAGGCAAAACAGAATCAAATGAGAAATTATCATGGCACCGAGTCTCTGGGGGGGGAGAGGAGATGAAGAGCGGGGAGCGAATAACACAGAGGCGCCGTTGTACCGCCGCGGTTGCTGCGGAGCAGAGGGATTAATCCTCAGTTTAAGAAAACGCATGTTGACTCACGCTCGTGTCAAACGACTGCGACTCAGACATGTGACTGAGCTGCGTGCTGCACGAGTTATTCGCTGGTAGCTGCTTTACATTTTTAATATGCTGTTTATGTTGAGTGATCAAAAAATGTAAAAAAAAATCTAATACAAATGGATGCTTATAGTTTAATCCTCCCCCGTGTGTACACAAGGGGGTTAGAAACAATACGAGAAAAAAAAGAAAAAAGTCATCCAATATAACGACAGTGCAGCCTTTGAAATGATCAGAGATGATTTATAGTTACATTCATGAAGTAGTTTTTGGAAGCAGCAGGCCGTTGTTTTAAGCAGGAAAGAAAACCCCTCTACGAACTCCACATTTTAGTTGGTGGAGACCAAAAACAGAGCTTTAAGGAGCGTGAATATGTCAGGATCTGGAGTTGTTCTGTCTTGTGTTTCCTGTTTTATTTTGAAGTCCCCGTCTCTCGCGTCCTCTTGTTTCCCTGCACTTCCTGTCCCTGTGATTGCGTGCCCTGTCCCTGATTGTTTCCACCTGTGTCCAATCACCTGCGTATATTCAAACCCGTGTGTCCGATTTTTTGGTGCTCGGTTGTACTGTTGAGTTTGTGCGTGTCTGACTTGTTATTGTGAGTAAGAAGATTGAAGTCTCTCTGGAATGTTGTTGGCTTATTTTTTTGTTGGTAACATAAAAAAAAGTGGCCGCATGTTATTGTTTTCGCCGGAGTGCGGTGAGAACTCAAACCACACAAAGTGGTTTGTATATAAAAAAAAAATGCAAGACAGATATTTCCTTCAAACCAGTGTGCATTCGGATACACAGAACCGTCTATTTAAAGGGACAGCGTCCTTTCAACTCGAATCGTGATGCAACAGGAGGCTGCTTCTGTTTGGAGGTAGAAGACACCTGTAAGAAGATTACAGTTTCTGTGGAACGTTGTTGGTCCTCTCTCTGGCTCTCAACAGTCGTGACAGAATATTTCACTTAACCCGTCTGTTATGTTCGTTCCTTACATACAGCCGTGATGTTCCCGGGTCAATTTGACCCGGTTAATGCTGAATCATCCAAAAGTTGTCAGAAACCAAAAAATCCTAATAACTATAGTTTGTACCTCATCACCAACACCATTACAATTCAATACGTTTTTAGTGGAATTGAGCAATTCACCCCTTCATAGATCAGAGTTCAATCAGGAGAACTCACTCATTTAATGAAAAATACATGTTCAACATTTTTTTTAAGTACATTGAAAAAATCTAAATCTAAATTGCATTAGTCTACCGTAACATGTATTTTCTCCCAAATTGTATTTGCATTTTGTAATTTTCTTTTTCCTGGGGTGATGTAGATAAGTAGAGATGAGACACCTGTGCTATCCAATAAAAATCAAGCCAAATGAGTCATAAAGGATTTGTATTGAAAGTAAACTTTAGTTATGTTTATTTATAGTGTTAACAGGTGTAGCCAAAGAGTAATGTAGCTTTGTGTCTGGCGTAAATAAAGCAATACCTCTTTAAAAGGCACCGTTTATTCATTTTATTTTGCTTTAGGTATTATCGGGGTTTTTTTTAAACAAAAAAAACTGAAAACCCCGATTTCCCGCTCTGCCCCTAACACACGCTGAGATAGCTCGACTCCAGTTACCCCGGCTCTCGTCTTTCATCGTTTCTCAAGTTCAAACTTCTACCGCAGCGTTCCCGAGGACATTGCCATCGCACTTGTTTATCTTTCAGCCCACGCAAACTCCTCTCACCCCGGGCAGCTTAGGAGAGAAGGCGCGCTATACGTGTAAAGAAAAAGGGAGGAACACGGAGAGGCTTAAGGCTTCAGCGGATTCCATTTGAAATACAATCTGAGTTTTTCCTAGAGACCGGCGATGCCAGTGTACTCCAGTTGTGTCCTCTGCAGAGCGGCGGGGGAGGTGCTGTGGAGGATTACTACAATATCACTGCCTCGCATTTGTATTCCTTCGCCAAAGAGTCATGTCGCAACAACCATGCCTGTCCAGACTCATACGTGGTGAAGATGCGGATGGAACTTAATGAAATGTAATTTTGTGCAATTTTTCGGCCAAATGGAAGTCCTCATTTATTTATTTTTCCATTTCCGGCCCAATGGAAGTCGTCGCTTTTTTATCGTCATGTGTGATTCCAGTAAATTATTCCCAGTGAGAAACAAGCCTGGTCTTCACTCAAGAGGACGGAGATAGGAAAGGGCACCTACGGCGAGCGTAACTTTTTTTGAGCAGTTAAATATATCTCTTGTTCTGCCTGTTTTGTAATATACATGCCTAAAAGGTGCCTAATATGTCTAGACTGAAATAATACCGGCATTAGAATTATTATAACTATGATGATTTTTTTAGTTGCCTATTTTGTGGTGCCTCCCTCAGGACTTGGTGCCCTACGCACAGCGAGTAGTGCGCGTTATGCGAGCGGCGGCGCTGGTTGGACTCATACCTTTAGGTCAAAATAAAAAATATGCTACGCTATTTTTTTCTCAATATTTGATTAGCAGTACCTCTGCCTTAAACTGTGTTGCAGGCTACCTGACAAGACGCATAAATAAAAGAACTGAACCAGATATTTCTGTATTTTTTCTTTTCTTTTGTGAGTCGGTTCACGTACCGTATATGTGTTTGTATATAATTGGCCTTTTCACATACTTGGAAGCTTTTTAAGTACGGGTGATGGAAGGTAATCTGCAGTTTAGCATGGACCAAACCGTAAGTACCAAATGCAGAGCAGTAATGTTCCTGGGGCATTATAGATGAAAGAAATTAGCATAAAAAGGATACAATGATACTGTACATCCCTGTGTATTCGGGAAGTTGAATGGTCCTTTTTAAATGATGCATCGGGCCCAGTCTAGAGGTCGTGGAGCGAGTGCATTCAAAGGGTGTCCAACTCTACGGCTCATAATCTGGGCACAAAGCAAAACACAAGTCTCCTAATTATTCATTTTGGGTCGTAAAACATGAATTAAATCCAATCATCTCCCAAAAAAAAGCAAGGGGCAGCAAACCCGACCACGTGGGCGCAGCTCAGCTTCTTATTAATGTGCCCTTTAGATAACAGAGGATTTACTCGGCTATTTGAATTTGTTTTAGATGGTCACTTTGCGTTCTCTGCCAAGCCACACCCCCTTTTAGGACCATTTTTTTAAGGGTGCACAGATGGGGGCGCTGGTGCATTCGCTCTATTCCCCGCTGGGCTTAAATCAGCCTTAATGTTCAGGACTATTTTGTTATTACTTTGTTCATTTCACTGAAACCCAGTAGACCAGACAGCACAGATGTGGATGACAGTGGTTTCAACATAAAAAACAAAAATGAAAAAACGTCCGCATGTTATTGCTTTCGCCGGAAAGCGGTGAGAACCCAAACCACAGAAAGTGGTCTATATATAAAAAAAATTATGCTAGACAGATATTTCCGTAAAACAAGTCGACATTTGGATACACAGAGCCGTCTATTTAAAGGGAAAGCGTCCTTTCAACTCGAATCCTGAGGCAACAGGAGGCTGCTTCTGTTTGGAAGCAGAAGACACCTCCAGTTTTACTGTAGGCCTACGGCTTTAAATAAACATGTGTCTATATTCAGCGGTTTCTAGAAATGCGCGTGTGGGTATTGTGACAAATGCAAACTTGTAAAAATACAACAGTCGAAAGGGAGCAACACGCCGCTTTGAGTTGGCGGTGGCAGAACATCGTCAAAGTGAAAAGTATCACTGTGTGGCTCACGCATGATCTACACACAAACATAGAAACACACACACACACACACAGGCCTGTCATGAGAGTGCCAATTAGGTGCGCTGCTGGTGCAGAGAGTGACGCTGGTTCAGTGAGCACTAGGAGAGCAGAAACCGTCACTCGCAGACAGCAAAGTAACGGTAAACCCCTAAAGAGCCGAGCGCCGCCTTTCACGGCTCCAAAGCCGAAACAAACAGGGACGGCGGCTCCGATTGCCGACGGGGACAAAACGGAGATAGAGATGTGTTCCTTCAGCTGGTAGAGTAAAGCCTAACGGGCAGGTGTGAAATGCAGGTGATTGGCCAACGGGTCACGAACACACCGCTCACCTCTGAAGAGAAAGAGCCTCGACAAGAGAGGGATTTTTTTAAAGGCGGTATTGCAAAGCA